>NC_040897.2:2476433-3186433 GCF_900634795.4 Betta splendens | reverse complement strand
AGGATAAATTCTACAGCAGGCAGAGCTCTATATTCTACTAAAAGATGCTCTTCTTTATGTGTAAGACTTGTATGTGCAGAGCTCCAGTACTAGTTAAGTTGGGTCAGATAGGCATACACAAATCAAAGTGAGGTCGCCTCAGTTCCATTTTGCCACAGTTCTGGTTGTATCTTGCGCCTACGTTCGCGAAATCAGCACAGTTTGAAAAAAATACCAATAGTTACCACTTTTCAAATTCTCGTGTATTCTGAGAGACTGTGCTATAGCACAACTGCACCTGAACACACTGTCAGACTGGAACGCATCATGAGCCAACCAAACTGGTGCTTTATGAGGAGAAAATGAATCACCCTTTGTAAGTCAAAGTTGCTCCACACAAGCAATTAACTACTCCTGACACTGACAGTTCCAAAGTTTCACGTTGTGTTTCTTTAGAGGCATCAGTGCATTGCCTAACAGCTCAAGGCACAATTAAAAGCCAAGCTGAGCGTCCTCTACCAGTCTCCACTGTCCCTGTACGTGTCACATGACCAGAATGGAACCCAACGTTCACTATCGCCCTAGTGCTTCAATTTTTTTCTCACTTAAGGTTGGTGGTGTTATGTCAGATTAGTAAATAAAGATTTAAGGTACAGTAAAATGTGCTTTAGCACTGGCTACTGGTACTTTAAAATGATAGTAAGCAATTAAACAGTTCATATATAAGTTAACCTTTATATCATAGTTAAGGAAATGCATTTGGTGAAAGAAACTATAGATGAACTGTTTTTTTTAATCAACTCAAAAATTTGTATTTGTTGTATGTATTTTAGCTTAATACATTGCTAACTAGCAATTATTTGTTCTGTGAATGCAGAAATGCCACAATAGATTAGATATTCAATAGATCAGTTCTCTCCATGATGTTACGAACTCGCCCCGTCGGTTCCGAACCGGCGGGGTTTGACAGGGAACCTACTAACTCCTCCCGTCGGTTCCGAACCGGCGTGGCTTTGACGGAACCCTGGGGCAGGAGAGGAGATGCGGTGGAGAGAGATGGTGACAGCACCCGCTCCAAGCGGGGAGAACTACGGCTCTCACGCAGCCGGGAGGAGAACGCGCTCACCCTGAGCGGAGGCTTCAGGCACCACGGCCGACGTGCTTCCAGCACACAGCTCTCTGTGTAATCCCTCACACAGACACCTGGCCGCAACCGGCAGACCAGGTCGCAGGGAAACACAGGAGAGGGGGGAGACCCCAAATGCACGACCCAAACACAGTGTCTTAACAGTTAACATAAACGGTTTATTTAAATACAACAAAAACTCACTGCACAGCAGGACTCAGTTCAACACAAAGGAAGAACTAAATATCACTGCAATGCAGGAAAACGATTAACAACCTAACTCACTATCTAAACTAAATGCTCCGTACACTACGGGCAGAAACCTACACATGAACACAAGACATAAACTGAGGACAACTAAGAACTAAGTACAGCACTGTCTAACAGGCACAAACAAAACACGCTCCGTAACACGGGCAAAACCTTAACATGAAACATAAGACACTCAAAAACGTACGTGGTGAGACAGGACATAAGCAAAACCAAAACTCCTTTGCATCACAACTCTCCTCAAGCGTAACAATGGGGCAGCATCCAGCTACACCGAGCGTGTACACACCAGCAATGTGTGAAACAAAAGACATCCCTTATATACAAACCAAAACAGGTGGGTCAACTAATTACACAGGAAATTAAAACTCAGACCCACACCAAAAAGTCCCAAGAGCGCCTCTAGCGGCGTGGAGGCTGAATGTCACACATGATGCAACCGTAATATTTCAAAAAACAACAAAAGATTTAAATCAGAGAGGATACACAAATCAGAGAGGATACAAAGGCAAAAAAGTGTGACGTGGTAGTCAGGATAATTATTGTGTCTATACAGTAAGTCATGTTTTGTTAGTCATGTAGGAAACAGTGGCGATAAATTTTTCATTTTGCTGTTAAATATAAAGGGACATATGATAAATGGTCCTGCACTTGTATCGCACTTTTCTACCTAGTGGTACTCAAAGTCCTTTATCACTGCATTCACATTCACCCATTCGCTCACACATTCACACACAAGTGACAGACACTTAAGTTTCAGTGGGGTCAGTGTCTTGCTCAAGGATACCTCGGCACATGACTCTGGGAAGCCAGGAATCAACCTACTGACGCTATGGTTGGTGGCCAACAGCTCTACCTCTTAATCCACTACCAACATATAATCTGATAATGAGTGTGAGGAGAGACAAATATACCACATACCAAATATGCCATATACCACGTGTGTTGCTGATAGGTCCGCTACTGTACGTCCCAGTCCAGAAGAAGCTCATAGAAAAACAGAGACCGCAACGCTTCCACTGGCGTGAACAGCATAATTATAGATGAAGAGTTTTCTGTGTAATGCTATCTCTGTAACAAACAAATTACTGCTGTTTAGATAGTGTGAAAGTTAGACATTGTGTGAATGGTTCTGTCGCAAGTCAAACACATGTATATGTTAGTTTTCTCACCTTGGATGACCCAACCTCTGCTACACTATTAACTACTACACTACCAACCACTGCACTACTACCAGCCACTACACCTCTACTAACCTCTACTAACTACTACATTACTACCAGCTACATTACTACTACCAACCACTACACTACTAACCAGCAGACTACAACTACCACTAATACTAGCCACTACTAACCACTACTACCACTGCGCCGCTGTGCATCTTATCTTATAGATAGTGTGTCGCACCGTATGAGCCGCTGTGCTGCAGCCCAACAGGCCACTGCTGTCACAACCAGACTTTCATCATTTATTCATCCAACATTAAGCCGCACTAGAAGAATGTGCTTTGCCAAATTCTATGGTTTACATCAGGTCACAAAACACAATGGTCTCTAATTTCTGTTTTCATGATAAGAAGTGATGATCTCTTCTGGGGTGATGAACTCGTATGCTGAGCCACATTCATCTCCAACTCTGAACTTTCTGGATTTTTGGGCTGTGTTAATGCAGCATTACATTCTAATTGGTAGAAATAAAGACTATGTCATAAGGAGTTGGTTCTGTCAGATCTAGTCAGTGACAACACAGGGTAGTGCAGGCATACTCCAAATTTGGTGGCTAAATAAATACAGTTGTTTTAATTCTTTAGATTTCTTGCTCACTTTAAATCTGATTTCAGTGGACAACTGCCCAAACCTCCCTTCCTGCCTGTACAGAACGCCCCTGATGTTGGCTCAACAAACAGTATAATGGAAATAAACCAACATCCCTTCTTTTTAAAAGAAATGTTTTGTTTCTGGTATAATTACTATGTTCTTTATATGTTCTTTCATTATCATGTGATCATAGTGTGTAAACATAGTGTGTAAAATGCCAGATACTCCCTCGTTTCACTATAAGAAGAAATAAATGGCAATACAGTACAGTAATATGTTGTATTGGGCTAAATGGAAGACGGAATGAAACCATTAGCCTGCCTCCACTGCATCACCAGTTGGTCTTCTTGAATTAGCAGCATGCGGGGTGAGCTCGTCCTCCCATTCTCAGCTCGAGGCGACAACTGACGCTGGATCCTCTGAGCTCACAACTTCTTGCTGGAGCGGAAGACGTCCCCGCCGACGATGACTGTATCGCGCACCATTTGTTGACTCATACATTTTTATTGGAGCCATGATAATGATCGGCCACAGAACAATGTTGCGCCCCTCTGTCCTCACTCCATAGCAACCATCCAGCTGTGCCGGCGCCGTCTGGTGCGCCCGTTCCACGGGAGCTGGTACACGATGCTCAGGGACACGGTCCGAAAGTCACGTCACGTTTCCCACCGTTACTGGTGACACTTCAATGACACGGGGGCATTTAAGAGCCTCACGTAACCCACGCTGTCTCTACGCCCCCCTCACAGACGCCTGCTGACAGCGGGCGGGGCGGTAGCGAACTGTCACAGCGTCAATCAACGCGCAAACTTTAGATTGTATTCAAATTCATCGCGCGTCGTGTGCCGCTGTTGCGGGGTTCACGCGCATCCCGTCGTGTTCTAAGCGACGTTACACTGGGCAAAGGCCACGTTTAACTGCAACAAGGAACGTGGAATGCGACAGCGGCAGAAATGTTCCCCACGCGCGACACGTCCACGAGAAGAGCGGTGGCTGAAGCTCCCATTAGCGCCGCTGTAACCGAGCAACGCAAAGACGGCTGTCACCTCATAAGAGCGCTGCTTGACGCGGGCATCCTCCCTCTCCAGCTGAGCCAGCGGTCGCAGTAATAAGCTGTTGAATTCGGAATCCTGCGTCTTTCTCGCCTTCCGAGCCCAAACAACAAGTACGCGCGTTGAGGCTGCGCTTACCTGTAGCAGCCCCAGCATCGCTGGTCGAAGGGGTCGCGCGTTAAATCCAAAAGCACGTAGTGTATGTCTCTGGTGGCGAGGTGACGACCACAGACACTCACTGCTGGAATGTGTGTGTGCCTACGTTTGAATGTGGGGGCATCAAGTGGCGCAAGCCTGCGGTCCGTCTCCTGCACAAAGCTAGCCACGCGTACGCAGAACGAAACCGGAAGGTCAAACGTGCCCCTAAAAATAAAAGCACACAAGCGTCTCGGGATTGATCCAGACGACGGTTATTCCATGGCGGATTCATCCAAAACGGTCGCTAACCCATGTCCGTTTGACGTAGCGCTCGTTTGGCACAGACGCAAAATAGAACGTGAGACCTTGCTCATCCCATCTTCTCTCCTCTAGCTCTCAGACCGGTCCTTTCTGTTTCAACACCTGGCTGTTTAACCGCTTTCTATGTTTTCCACATTTTCACGCAACGGCTTCCCTAGATCATCTATGTGTCATGGTCCATTTAATTAAACACAAGTCGCTGATTTTATTTTGAAGCAAAAAACTATAAGTAGAATAGAAGTAGAAGTGCAAGTGAAGAACGACAAAACGTTAACAGACCTGTTCCAATAATTTATGTGGAAGGTAAATTCTACATTTTGCTCAGCATACTATTTTTAGAACATTGCTTTACATGACGCATCCTTGTACCTGATATGTTTTCTAAACTCCTGACTCAAGCTTTGCACTGAGATATTCTATTAATAAGATGTTCCAATGATGTTCATGACTGTGGTTTAACTCTTTGACGTTGAGCTTATAACTAATATATTTTATTGACAGACAAACATGATGACATGATGTACTGTGCCTGTAAGTTAAGGAGAACTAAAACTCAGTGGATCGATGAAGACAACCCACAGGTTTGAAGCTCTTTAATGTAACTGTGAATTTTATTTGTACCATTCAGGAAGACACAGATACATTGAAATGTATTTTATTTAATGATAACAAAATCAAGTTACAGCAAAGGTCACAAAGGCTGACGAGTAGAAACCTGACTTTACCTGGAGAAGTATGTGAGTTGACAACAAGAGACCCAGTTCACTATAGGAAGGGTCTGTGTTCAGTTACTGCTCATCAAAACCTTATTATGTTTTGATCAGTTTATTTGTAGCTGGTATGCAGTAGTAATGGATGGATATTTCAGAATGGTTGTCATCCTATGCACAACATCCTAGTTAAGCACAGGAGTAAGTACCATATTCAGACTTTCAAATTACTACTATTTACTGTATATAGTACTACTTTATACTGCAACTGAGATTTTTTCTTATGTAGTGTATATATTTCTATGTCTGTATGTACAGTATGTCAACAAGTGAGTACACCCCTCACATCTCTGCAAACATTTAGTTATGTCTTTTATAGAACAACACTGCATAGATGACTCTTTGACACATTGAAAAGTAGCCAGTGTAAAGTTTGTATAGCAGTGTAAATATATTGTCCCCTCAAAATAGCCAAAATTGCTGAACCACTGGCAACACAAGTGAGTGCACCCCTAAGCAAAAATGTGAAATGTCAATATTTTGTGTGGCCACCATCATTTTCCAGCACGGCTTGAAATCTCCTGGCCATGGAGTTCACCAGAGCTTCACAGGTTTCCATTGGAATTCTCTTCCACTCCTCCTTCACAACATCACGGGGGTGGTGGACATTGGACACCTTGTGCTCCTCCACCTTCCTTTTAGGGTTCCCCAGAGGTGTTCTATGGGGTTTAGGTCTGGAGACATGCTTGGCCAGTCCATCACCTTTACCCTTAGCCTCTTTAGCAAGCCAGTGGTCATCTTGGAGGTGTGTTTGGGGTCATTATCAAGCTGGAACACTGCTCTGCGGCCCAGGTTTCCAGAGGAAGGGGATCGTGCTCTGCTTCAGTATCTCACAGTACATGTTAGAATTCATTTTTCCCTCAATGAACTGTAGCTCCTCAATGCCAGCAGCACTCATGCAGCCCCAGATCATGACACTCCCACCACTATGTTTGACGGTAGGCAAGACACACTTGTCTTGTCACCTGGTTGCCGCCACACACGCTTGACACAATCTGAACCATAGGGAAAATAGGTTTATCTTGGTCTCATCAGACCACAGCACATGGTTGTAGTAATCCTGGTTCTTAGTTTGCATGTCTGCAGCAAATTATTTGCGAGCTTTTTTACTCATCATCTTTAGAAGAGGCTTCCTTCTAGGACGACAACCATGCAGAGCCCTCAGCTACAGTAGCTGGGATAGGCTCCAGCACCCCCGCGACCCCACATTGCACTAAGCAGTACAAAATGAATGGAAGGATGTTTGTATTCACATGATTATGACATGAACAGCCAGGGCAGTAAACCCATTGCTGGATATACTATATGTTTACTGTGTAACCTGCCCTAAGTGCAGATGATGCCCAGAAGGACCAGGGCCAGCTACATGGTGCGAGACCAGAGGAGACACCTGAAAACACAGCCATGGTCTTAGCTCTGGAGTTCAGTTGCCTCGACAAAGTTCAGAATCTGTTTCCGAAATTAGGCAGCGTGAGGACACACGCATGTTCATCTTCTGAACAAGCAGGAGTGTTTATCTGTAAAATGGAACCTGTATTTATTGTTGGGCCTGCTTGGCTTGGTTTTCAGGAAATGTGTTTCTTTACATTTGTAAATATGTTGGCTTCCAGCTGTAATGAGTTCAAAATATTTGTGTACTCATCTGTAAAACTGAGTGGTAAAAATCGGGTTAGTGTGAAAAATAATCAGCTAGATATTAAACACTTGGAAGACATTTTAAATACTATGGTTCATTCAATCTATGGTTGATCTACTATGGTTGTTCTTCAATCATTCTCTACAGCTGTCTACAGTGACCAACTGCTTTAGACAGTCCACCATCGTGCCCCTCCCTAAGAAGTCCACCATCACCAGCCTGAACAACTACAGACCTGTCGCCCTGACATCTGTGATCGTGAAGACCTTTGAGAGGCTGGTGCTGAGGCAGTTAAAGGACATCACAGACCCTCTGCTGGACCCCCTGCAGTTCGCCTACAGGAAAAACAGGTCAGCGGATGATGCAGTAAACCTGGGACTGCACCACATCCTACAGCACCTGGATCTCCCTGGCACATATGCCAGTATCATGTTCGTGGACTACAGCTCTGCCTTCAATACCATCAACCCTGGAATACTCCACCATAAACTGACCCATTTTACTGTCCCCAATCCCACGTGCTAGTGGATCAGAAGCTTCCTGACTGACAGGAGGCAGCAGGTGAGGCTGGGTAGCATCACATCTGGCACCCGCACCATCAGCACCCGCACCCCGCAGAGATGTGTCCGCTCCCCACTGCTCTTCGCCTTGTACACTAATGACTGCACCTCAGGAGAAACTCCTGAAGTATGCAGACAATATGACCGTCATCGGGCTCATCCAGGACGGTGATGAGTCTCTACAGACGGGAGGTGGAGCAGCTGGTGCAGTGGTGCAGTCAGAACCAGCTGGAGCTTAACACGCTCAAGGCCATGAAGATGACCATGGACTTTAGGAAGAACTGTCTGCCCCCCTCCCCCTCACCATCCACAACTACACAGTGTCTACTGTGGACTCATTCAGGTTCCTAGGGTCCACAATCTCACAGGACATGAAGTGGTCCCCTCACACAGACACTGTGTATGAAAAAGGCCCAGCAGAGCTTCAGCCATCATCCAGTATGTCCTGGAATTTGCTTTTTTGGTCTTTTTTTGTCAGACTACATAAAATTCCTTGGTTGTCCTGTGCAACCTTGGCCATTAAAGCTGATTCTGATTCAGATTCAGACTGAGATGTAACAGACTAAACGTGCCTTTACTTCTCCCTTAAGTGTGGAATGAAGCCACTGTGTGTCAAAGCATTCACTGCTTGATGCTGGTTGAAGGGCTGTTACACAAATTGATTCTGCTCTTCTGCACAGTGGAGTGAGATAAATGTTGGGACACTGTTAAGCAGAGCCTGGCAGCCAAGGTCACTTCATAGTTGAGCCTTATAATTTAAACATTTGCACATTTTCGTGCAAATAGTTTTTGTGAACAATGTAAATGTTGAGCATTTAAATCATTATTCTTTTAAAGTTGTTGGAATTATGTGCAGCTCTTACAATAAAGTCCAGAAAATGTCAGAATTTACTCAGACTTTTGATTTTTAATGAAAAGTCAAAAGTTACAAGTCTTAATGTAAACAAAGTAGTAAACTACAAACTGTAAAACTTGATTTTCTGTACTGGTCTTTGTGCTGGTCAAGGTTCTGTTTGGCCAGTCTGAGTTTCTTTGTGTTCTGTATTATTGCTGATATGTTTGTAAATTATTTGTTCACACAATCTGTTTTGTCCATAGGAATTATAATTGTTTCCAGCAGATGTCGCTAATGATTTGATTTAAAGGTTTCCAAGCATCAAGTCATTTTGGTTCTCCCATTAGTGGTTTGAGTTGAAGTTAACTCAGATTTTAAACAATGTAACTTAATAACAAGTAAGTATCTTCTGCTGGAGACCAAGGCACTGAGAAACAAGTATGTCAGTCAATGGGACAGACATACAAACTAATTTCTTGAAATCATCTTTAACCAAAGTTTCCTGTAACTACAGTGAAGAAAACAAACTGAAAAAAAGACAAAGTTATGTGATTTTTTTGTTCTTCCCTCTCCCTCTGGTTTACACATACCTGCTACACACAAATAATCACTTCCTGATGTCCAGTCACATCTTTAGGATTAATTAGGATTATGTTGCATTTTTTAAAAATAATCTTATATGTTTGCATTAAGACAAAGTAACTTTGTCCTACAGATCCACGTTTACCAGCTGGTGGTAAGGTAGTGGGGCTGGGAGACGCTCAGGGGGTGGAGCAGAGGTGTGTCAGTATGGAACATGTGGCGACCAGCTCCTGAACACAGGTCAAACTCCCCAAAGAGGAACAGGTTAGTACAGATGTTAGACTGTAACTAAATTCAGCTCAAATTGAAGAAAGGCCTGTTCTGAATCAAATAGCACAACCACCACAAACATCATTGTGACATTTAGCTAGTAATTAGATATAATCAGACAATAATAATTAGACTTGATGTTAGTGTGCGTAGATGTGTTAGCATTCGTATTTTTAATCTCCCTACCTTCTTGTGTGAACCTCCATCTGTGACAGTGATCAAAGTGTGCAAAATAATTTCCCTCTGGGATTATTAAAGTTTTTTGAATCTTGAATTGAATCTTGAATCTTGAATGACATCCTAGACTGTTGCTTTGGTTCTGAACAGCGAGCGTCTAAAACTCAAAGTAAGAATCTAGAATCCTCCAAACTTTAATGGCGCTTAAAAAAGTGTTTGAGATCAATAGTGCAGTAGAGTGATTCATTAGGTTTCAGGGGAAGAGTCAGCAGGAGTTTAAATACATACAGTAGAACACAGACAGTAGAACACAGATTCAAGCTAAGCTTTGTTTGTGAGCATGATTGTGTAGCAAACAATAAGTTGGAATGAGCCTGTATTTGAATAATGATCTTTGATTTCCAGGGATCAGTCTCTGTTAATGTCATACAGTGTCCCAGCTACAAAAGCACCAACACATCAGTCAGACAGTTAGTAGTTGTTTCTAAAACACAGTCACAAAGCAAACAGATTAATAAGATGACTTCAATGTTTTCTGTGCTCAACTAGAGCCTCAGTTTCATAACATTAATACAAAAAAAAAAATAAAAAATAATACAAATGTAATGTGACGAGTTAACAGCAGATGTTGCCAACGCAAGTTTATCCAATGTTTCAACACAGTGAACCATTTTTGACATTGTTACTCTTTACTTAGTTCATCCATCAGTAACTAAAACTTGCCAAATTTGCATAAAGGTTGCCTAATTGCCTACCAATTATCATAAATACTTTCAACTGGACACCGTACTTTGTGATTGGAAAAGAACCTGATTTCAGAGACAAGAACATAGCAGCAGAATTAAAGGAACAGCACTGTGATGGTTTAAATCATATTTGTTGAACAGATTCCATACACATACTATTAGCTTCAGTTTGTACTGTGAGGAACCTTGGTGTCATAATTGAGCAGGAAAAAATTTAGCTAAAATCAGAAGCATCCTCTTTTAGAGCGATGCAGAGAAACTGATCCATGCATTTGTTACCTCTAGGCTGGACTACTGTAACTGCTTACTCATAGAATGTCCTAACAGCTCCTCAAAAAGCCTATAGCTAATTCAAAATGCTGCAGCCAGAGTTCTGACAGGACTTAGAAAAAGAGATCACATATCTCCTACATTAGCTTCTCTGCACTAGCTGCCTGTGAAATGTAGGATATAACTTAAAACTCTCCTACTTACCTACAAAGGACTTAATGATAAAGCTCCTTCTTATCTTAAAGACCTCATAGTTCCTTATGCTCCCAGAAGAACACTTCGTTCTCAGAGCGCTGGGCTACTTGTGGTTCCTAGAGTCTTTAAATGTAGAACGGGAGGCAGAGCTTTTAGCTACCAAGCTTCCTCTCCTGTGGAACCAGTTCCCTGTTCAGATTCGAGAAGCTGACACACTCTCCATCTTTTAAGATCAGGCTAAAAACCTTCCTTTTTGATAAAGCTTATAGTTAGAGATGGTTCAGGTCACTGGCAATGATTGTTAGTCACAGGAACCATCTCTTAGTTAAGCTGCAGTAGACATAGACTGTTGTGGGACTTAATTTATACACTGAGCTTCTCTGTTTCCTTCTATCTCTCTTATCCAATAACCTCCCATCATTGTTCCATGTTTAACTAACATTGTCTCTCTCTCTCCCTCATTCTTTCCTCACCTACACAGTAGGTTACTCCTTTAACCAGAATTTATGTGACTTTGTAAAATCCAGCTTGACATCACTTGGTGTGGTGGTTCCCTATCATCTGACATCCTGGTTCTGTTGATAGGAAAACCTTGGACAGTGGAATAACAGACAACTCCTGTTAAAGCCAGTCACTCTCAGACCTTATAACATTGAGGCCAGTCTTCTCTGGAGGTGCCTCTGTGTCTACAGGGGGATAGACTGTAGCTGCCTTATCCTGACATAATACAATAAGTCTCTTGGTGGCCATGAAGACAAAGGGGTCATTCAGATGTAAAGAGATAAAGTAGGAAGTTGTCACCTTCTCACATTCTCGATAATCATAGTTTGATTCAAACAAATCATGTCACTAAAAAAAACTGCCCTCTCACCCTCCACGGGTGGTCTCATCGGCTTTCCAAGCTTGGGTCCTCTACCAGAGGCCAGGGAGCTTGAGGGTTCTGCGCAGTATCCTTGCTGTTCCTAGGACTGCACTTTTCTGGACTGAGATGTCGGATGTTTTTCCAGGGATCTGTTGTAGCCACTGGTGCTCAGGGCCTGCTCCTGTGCAGACAGGAAGAGTGCCTCTGTGCTGTCCTTAAGCCCAGCCAGTTCAAGCTATTGCTAGGATTTGTTGAGATCAGCCACTTCAGTTATGTTCTGGTGGTACATCCCGTGTAAGGGCTTGTCCTCCCATGATGGTCCCTCTTCCAGCATCTCATCCTCTGTTCTCCACTGCCTGAGACATTCACTCAGCACGTCATCTCTTGGGGCCTTATCCTTGATGTACTTATGGATCTTTGATGTTTCATCCTGGATAGTGACTCTCACGCTCACTAGTCCTCAGCCTCCCTCCTTGCAGCTAGCGTACAGTCTCAGCATCTGTATCTATCTATCTATCTATCTCTAGAGGAGGTGACTTATGGTGGCCCCGTTCCGGAGTCGGTATCCGTAGCCAGTCTTGTTTATTATTTGGCTGAGGGGGTTCAGACCTATGCAGAACAGCAGTGGGGGCAGTGCATCTCCTTGGTATATGCCACATTTGATGGATACTTAGGCAAGTGGTTTCTCATTGGCTTCAAGGGTGGTTCTCCACAACCTCATCGAGTTTGCAATGAAGGCCCTTAGAGTTCTATTGAGGTTGTACAGCTCCAAGCATTCAGTGATCCATGTGTGTGGCATTGAGTCATAGGCTTTCTTGTAGTCGATCCAGGCTGTGCACAGGTTGGTGTGTCGCACTCTGCAGTCTTGGGCGACTGTTCTGTCAACCAGGAGTTGGTGTTTGGCTCCTCTGGTATCCTTACTTATGCCCTTCTGTGCTTTGCTCATGTATTGACCCATGTGCCCATTTATCTTAGCTGCGATGATGACTGACATGAGCTTCCATGTTGTGGAGAGCCAGGTTATTGGCCGGTAGTTGGATGGGACTCTACCCTTTAAGGGATCCTTCATTATCAGGATCGTTCGCCCTTCGGTTAGCCATTCAGGGTGAGTCCCATCCCTTAGCAGCTGGTTCATTTGTGCTGCCAGGCGCTCATGGATTGCAGTGAGCATTTTAGCCAGTAGGCGTGGATCATGTCAGGGCCGGGTGCTGTCCAGTTTTTCATACCTGAGACTTGGATGTCTGCCACTGTGATAGTCACTGGATTCTGTTCAGGGAGGTTGCTGTGGTCTTCCCTCAAGTCCACCATCCACTGTGCATGCCTGTTGTGTGATGCCTTCCTCTCCCATATACCTACATCAAGGTCAAGGCACCAACAGATGACAGTGGAGAACAGAGGATGAGATGCTGGAAGAGGGACCATCATGAGAGGACAAGCCCTTGCACGGGATGTACAGTGCCATCGGAACATAACTGAAGTGGCTGATCTCAACAAATCCTACCAATGGCTTGAAAGAGCTGGGCCGAAGGACAGCACAGAGGCACTCCCAAGATCCTGCGGGACTTCCAGATACAGACAGACAGAATAAACATATCTTTGAACATACATGACCACATGCAGCCAAGTTATCACCTGCAACGGACAAAACATCATCAACAAAGGTGACAGAGCACATTCATCAGGTCTGCAGGTCAGAGCTGCAGGAGCTGATGATGTAATCTACACCCCAAAACAGCCAATATATCGCACAAGGTTTAGAGCATGTGCCGTGGAGCTGTGTGACTGTACAGCTTTACCAGAGGGTAGTTACAGCTCTGCACCTCCCATAGTAGCACTGATAAACACATTACTGCTCATCATAGTCAAGCTTCCACTAACTAACTGAGAAGAATCACACCATGAACTCTAACAACAGTCAGAGGGACAATGGGAACATGAGTGGAGCAACTATGTCTTGCAGCTGTTTCTGATACATGAGGAATGCTGTGCATTTTTAAGAAGCCAAGTTATTTCTTCACTGAAGTTCACCAGGGTCATAGCTAACTCTGCAGCAGCCTCCAATAAAGGAGCATTCTGAGGGCCCAGCCTCGTCACATCCAGCCTGACTGAACGGAGCGGTTCTGGATGATTTATGCTTTTTGAGGACAGCGGCTGTTATTAAATGGACGCTCCACCATCTGTGTTGTTTTAGATTTAACCTCAAATGTCTGAGAAGAGTTTACCGTAATAGGGTTGCTCGTGAAGCACACATCCCATCTTACTTCACCATGCACCACAGACTCAGAGTCAGAGTACAGGCGATGTATCTGTCAAACAACGCAGGCCTAGTGACGACAAGCTCTGTAGGCGGCAGGTGTAGAAACCTGGGATGAAACCAAAGGACTATAAAAATCACTACTGTTCTTTGGTTGTGCAGTGGTTTTGCTTGTAACAATCACTGCAAACTGCAGGGGACAAATACTAAAGAACCAGAAAACTCACCATAAAAACACAGGAAGCGAATAAATAAAATAAACAGAAAATAACCCACAGAAATTAAAAGAAAATACAGAACTACAGTAAAAAAAAAACACTGACATGCAGGAAAACATACAAGGGTGGAAATCTGAAGAAAACAAAAAAGGTAGGACTATTAAAAGCTATGAAGCTCTTACTACAAACTAACAAGTTTACTTCCTGCACCTGCAGTATCAGAAGAGTCAGAGAAAGAGAGGATTGAAAGATGAATACAAACCAAAGAACATGTAGAACACCTGTGCAGGTAATGGACTAGTTCCACCCTCGAAGTGATCTGGAACAAGTTCAACACACCAGAGAGCCAACGCATGGGAAACACAGTCTCCATAGCCTCATTAAAGAAGAGATGGGCTGGAACACAACAGTGGAAGTAGTCCTGAAATAATGAATAGGCAGTCATCATAACTGACTCACATGACCTTCGATGTGCACACGTTAATCAGGAGATGAAAGCTGACTCACAGCACGTTTGTGAACCTGGTATGATTTAATTGGATCAAATCTATAATGTGATAAATTCAGTCCAAATCAATGTACCTACATCATGGATAAACAGAAACTAGAGTGGACCCGGAAACTATAGACTAGATTGAAAACCTCTCCGCTTTATCAGCCTTGTTTAATAAATGGTACTGGAAGTAGTCCTATTTAACTAGTAGTAGTAATGATTAGCACAGTTATAGTAATTAGTAGGAAAAAATATACTGTTATAAATGTGAACACAGTTTAATCAGTTGAAAGTATAATAAGTAAAATGAGGCAAACTATTGACAGCGAGCTCTGAGTCAGCTTCAGATAACAAAATCGTAGCATAATCCAGTTTTACTCAATCTGCTATGGTGTTAAAATGGGAGAGGACGTTCTAACACAGACGACAAAATTAAATAACTTGTTTAATGCTTTATTGATGAAGCCTTAATGCAGCCAAGTCAACCAGGATGTCTGGCCAACACGGACTGAGCATCAGCTCAGGTTGCGTCACTGTTTAATGAATAGCTGTATTGTGAGTAGTCCCTGGTCTCAGATGGAAAGCATCATGTCTAAAAGGGTGAAAAACATATTTTCAATGTGAGCAGATGTTTAAAAGCAGATTAAAGTAGCTTTTTAACGCCATTAGTTCCCATGACTGTTTGAAGTTCACCTCTTTGCATTAAATGGGTATTTACTGTCATAACGGACTCAGCATGGACACTTCTTACGCACATTTCACAGGAACCGTTGTCTTCATATTAAAAGGACATTACAGTTGCATAACGCTCCAGGCGCAGCTCGGAGCAGCGGACTGTCGGGATGGACACGATGAAGTGCGCGCATTTCATCCGTCTGGCGCATTAAAGGCGGAGGAGTGAATGCGCCACCAGCGCGTCTTTGGATGGCTGCGTTGCCGTGATAAACCAAACCCACCGGTGCCACGGCTGATAGAGACTACAGTATATAATGCAGCAGCAGCAGCAGCAGCAGCCTGTCAGTCATCACATCACCATCGTCACTTTCTACACCTGCTAAAGCGCATTCGCTGGTAACAGACGCAACAATGTCTCATGGATGGGGATACGGGACAACTAACGGTGAGACCGCTGCTCTAGAAGTAACAGGTTCAGAACACTTGGTTCTTTTTGTGAAAGCTGGGCTGCTATACTTTGCTACTCTGCTTGTTTCTAAACTTGCTGCAGTCACAGACGCCTCAGCTGCTGTTTAATTGCTTTAAACGTCTATTGCGCTTATGAAGAAAGAGCCTTTGCACCTGGACTGGCTGCAAAGTAAACGTCTGCTAAAGTCTAAACTCGCATTTGTTATTGGAATATCTGTTTTCAGGACCTGAAACATGGGTAGAAGAATTTCCAATTGCTGATGGACTTCGTCAGTCTCCCATCAACATTGTGCCCAAGGAGGCAAAGTTTGACTTGTCCCTGAAGCATCTGAAGCTCAGGTACGACTCGTCCAACGCCAAGGGCATTCTCAACAACGGACACTCCTTCCAGGTCGACTTTGTGGATGACTCGGACACGTCCAGTACGTATGAGTAAATGTGTGTCTAATGTATGTCTGCCTCCACCCATGCTCGCATGCTGCATGTGCTGCAGCAGATAAGCGTGTGTCATGATGTAAACCTCTTTATCTGGAGGTTAACATCCATGTGCAGCACCACACCCTGCTGCTGCCACCAGCAATAACAGCTATAGTATAAACATGACGAAACCAGAGGAGGCCAATTAAAACAGGATTCTCCAAAGAAAAGTAACCTGGGTTATAATAAAACATATTTAACTAACGGAACAATCTGTTTAAAAAGCTGTGTACTGTTCTCTGCCTAAACAAACTGTCAGTCCAGATGTTTTTGCTTTTCTAAGTGGTCTGCACTGATTCCGTGTCAAACAGACCCTTTTCCGTCTTCCCTCGTCCTGATTCTTTTTGGGGCTGATGCTGCACAAGTACTGTGGGGAGTAGTACTTTATCATTTTCTTGATGCCAGATGAACACCATAGGTTTGCTGCTGAAGCTGGAACTAAACTGTCTGTTGCGCTGGCTGAGCACTTGTTTAGGCAAAACGACATTAAAATCCTACCTTAATTATTAGCTTTGGTTTCTTTCTAATCAGTCTTGACTGGAGGCCCCGTCTCTGGAAAGTACCGGCTGAAGCAGTTTCATTTCCACTGGGGAAGCAGTGATGACAAAGGCTCCGAGCACACTGTCAATGGAGTCAAGTATCCCTGTGAGGTGAGGGAGCATCTGGAGGCACAGACACTGGCACTAGCAGATTGGTGGAGATCATCTATGAATCTCAGGGACAACACCTGGAGCATTTGACATGCCACAGTACAATGAACTCTGCAGCTGCATCACCTGTAAGATGACTGGCAGGTTCCATATGTTGATGATGTACCACTGCGTGTATGGTCGTTGTTTCAGCTCCACCTGGTGCACTGGAACACCAAATACCCGAGCTTCGGTGAGGCAGCCAGTCAGCCCGATGGCCTGGCTGTGGTCGGAGTGTTTCTCAAGGTGAGACTGGTTCAGTGGATGCAGAATCTGCTGTGATGCCACAGCTTCACATATCAAACTGTGTGTATGTGTGTGTTATGCTCCAGATCGGTGCAGCCAACCCTCGACTTCAGAAGGTTCTGGATGCTCTGGATGCCATTAAGACGAAGGTAAAAACAAGAGTGGTGCTCATGCTGTCTAAAGGGATTCTTTCTCACGTAGTTTATATTTGCTCTCTCTTCAGGGGAAGCAGACCACATTTACCAACTTTGACCCAAAGACTCTTCTTCCTGGTTCCCTGGATTACTGGACGTATGAGGGCTCTCTGACCACCCCACCCCTGCTGGAGAGTGTAACCTGGATCGTCCTTAAGGAGCCAATTAGCGTCAGCTCCACACAAGTAATACACATGTTTTACATATTTAACAAAACTAAATCTCCTGTAAAAAAACAGTTAGGACACAATGATTTTTAGGACATTTTAGGAAATGATGAATATTACACAGTGCAAGTCAAAGCTCGTAACTCTGTGTGTCACTGTCATGACGGAGTTTACTCCAGCCATACTGTGGTTGTGGTTCCACTGAGGACCAGCTTCAGACCATGAGTCAGGACCAGTGGAGGCAGGAGCTCCAGCTCAGACAGACTGAACACGCCAGAATTGTGCTATACTGTAAACAGTGGGCAACATAACATCATCTCATGTAGGAGATCCGTCAATGCTCTGACTGTCATATCCAGTATAAACAGGGCTCTACGAACCAGCCATCACTGTCAGTAGATGAACATTCATTGAAGTTGATGAATGTACATGTGTGTAATAATGGCCCGCCATAGGTCTCTCATTCTGCTTTCCATCACCTCTGTTATGACTGTCATATGTGACTACATTTAAAGGAGGAATTGATGAGTAGAAACAAAGCGCTGACTCAGCTAAATGACATGGTTCAAGGATGTGGTCCTGAGGAGACATTGAGCCCACATGCTGTGACACGCTCTATGTTGTTACAGCCTGACTGGGTCTGCTCAGGGAGATGATACCAAACCTCACCAGCTTGTTAAAGGCGCCGTTGCTCCCATAAGAGCTGTTAGTGCGGCCCTGTCACTCCTCCCTGCCTTTCTCCGCCTGTAGCTGGACTACGAGCAGCAGACATAACCGTGTCTCCCTCTAAAACACCTGCGCTGCAATGGTTGTGGTCTTCATACTAGTAGCCCATCAGTGAACAATGGCGTATCCATTCATTACAGATTTATTGTTGCACGAGCCAATGGGAAAGTTTCCCCATTTTAGGGGCCTGTTTTTCCTAATAAGGATGTTACACATATTGTGTAAATGATAAAAATGTATGAAAGGTAAGGTGGGGCTGTACTGTACGAACTTGCCCAGCTGTAGAAGGTACTGACTTCAGTGATGCTTTTGGACCTAGGTCTGTTTCACTGACAGGACTGGAGGAAATTTTAACACTTATTTCTGTCGCAGGTAATCGAGCGATGTCTGGTTTTTTTCTTGTGTATTGTCTCTTGTTAGATGACCAAGTTCCGAGGCCTGCACTTTAGCGGAGAAGGGGAAAATCCCTGCTCGATGGTGGACAACTACCGGCCCCCCCAGCCTCTGAAGGGCCGCCAAGTCCGCGCATCCTTCAAGTAGACAGCGATGACTGAACCTGTGCAAAATGAATGTCGGATCATTACCGCGTTCCAACCGCGCAGCCACCTTTGTTTTATTAGTTCCTATAATAATAATAATTTTATAACAGGTCAACAACAATCAATAACAATATTGATATTTATAAATACATGCTGACAACAATACATGTCAATTAGAAAAAAACAATACCATTAATAATAACATCCTGGACTTTTATTATTTGTGCCTTGATTGACCACATGAAACACTGGCATTTATTGCGTCGTGACAGTTGCAGATATCAAAGCTAAAGTTTTTTTGATCAGGGCTAGAACATATTGTTAAATATGGTGCTTTTACAAATTATTGCCTTATTCAGTGGGTTTAGTTAACGCTTAGAAGAGCTGCCTGTCTCCACTGACTCTATATTAACATATTGGTTACATGGTGTCAAATGGCTCATTACCTGAATAAATGAATTACTGGCACTAGAATCAATGACCATGATAACTGACTGAGCTCAATGTTGTAAGATCACTGTAGAGTCTGGGTAGAACCATCAGGAATGTGCTGCCTGCTATTATGTGTTTGTGTGTGGAATACAGTACCAAGTATTCATAAAATCAATAAAAAACAGAGACTTCTCATCTAAACAGACTTTCATTTCCTGAAATGGTAGATGTCGATGTTTTCTCTGATCCAGTGGAAAAAGTGGGTGTTCTGCAGGGTAACTGGCTCCTGGCTTGACCAAGATAAGTGTGTTCAGAGAACTCCTGCTTGTCATCAACAGTAGCAGCTCATCATGTCCATATGAAGACAGACAGACAGGCAGGCAGGCAGACAGACAGACAGTGTTTGAGTGAAAAAGTAAAAGAAAATAAAACTGAATGGCTGGTTGGGTGGGTGGGGTCTTGCTCTTATCATCCTACAGACACTAACGGGAGTTTCTCTGAATCGCTATTAGACACACATGCTGTGACTTTCATCCTCATGTTAAACACGTATCATACACTTAACTACCAGTGCAGTAGATGAAACAGTTTGATGAATACTCCACAGGTGCGTACTTTCATCCCCTTGATCCCAATGTTGTACCATCAAGTCCACCTTTGTAAGTAAGGTCTGTCTGAATGACTGTGTGTCATTCAAGTCACTTTACTGTAGTTGACCATGTCCTTGTCCATGGTGACTATGAGGGAGGCTGGACAATAGGCTGAGAATAGTTGTACTGTAGTTTCAGACTTCTTTTACTTCTGTCGTTACGCAAACAATATGAGGAAAAGTGTGTTCGCACATCTTTCAGATAAAACTGGTCCCTTTCCAGGTGTGAGCTCTTCTAATACATTAGTAGTTAGGCTCATGTTTCCGTCAAAGCTGTGAAGACTCCAAAATGTATTTCTGTTGGTTTGTCACGTAAAGAGTGTTTGAGTAGCATTAGCTATTAGCTGTATTAGCATGCTATGCTAACCAGGCTGTGGCCTGTGCAGTAGCCTTTGTAACTGCTATTTTTGTTAGCCTTGTCTTTGACTTGCCCCCTTGTGGTCCATGTTATATTGACATACAGTAAGTTTTTTTTAGGTGTTGTTAGTTTCCTACATGTCCATTGTAGTAACCTTAGGCCTTACACGTGAAGTGTAACGTTCTTAATCATAGTGCTCACCTTGGTCACTGGCTGCGTTTACTACTTGTATTACTTTTTTACCATATTATTCATTAGAGTATAGACCTTTGTCTAAAATGAATCACCGCGTCACATGGTCACATGGTCACATGGTCACATGGTTTTATTAAATTCTTTGTTCTAACCTTCCTGGTTCTGAGCCTCTTTGAATCACCATTTGAGAAGCTTCATCAGATTCTTCTGGTTTGGCAGAAATGTGCCTGTTCAATAGCTTTAGAATCAGAATTACAATCAGAGTCAGCTTTAATGGCCAAGTTTGCACAGGACAACCCAGGAATTGTATGTGGTCTTTTTTCCCTGACAGAAAAAACACAATTATATACAATTTTAATTTTAAATATAGTTTTAAAAACAAATAATAAACAATAAAAACTGTGGCTCACTATGTGACATTCAAACGTGGTTTCCAAGTGGTTATTGCACATATATTGTTAAATTCCACTGAGTCATTGTTGTGTGTATCTGGTAGAATTCAGCTCAGACACAGCCTGGGGGAAGAAGCTGACTCTGTGTCTGCTGGTTCTGCTGGTTCTGGTGGCTATGGCTCTGAGACGCCTGCCAGAGGGGAGGAGTTTAAACAGTTTGTGTGCGGGGTGTGTGGGGTCAGCAGTGATGCTAACAGCCCATTTTCTGAGTCTGGCCCGGTACAGATGTACCACCCGCTGCAGTCTGTGTCTGTCTTGCTTGGTGGCTGAACCAAACCACACAGTGATGGAGGTGCAGAGGACAGACTGGATAATGGCTGTGTAGCAGATGGTCAACAGCTCCTGGAGCAGGTTGAACTCCCTGAGCTGTCTCAGAAAGTGCAACATCTGTTGGGCCTTTGTCCTTGACAGTGTCTGTGTGGGAGGACCACTTCAGGTCCTGGGAGATTGTGGACCCTAGGAACCTGAATGAGTTCACAGTAGACACTGTGTTGTTGTGGGCGAGAGGCATGGTACAGTATACCACATAGAGTATAGAGTATACAGTATAGAGTACAAATACTTTTGACCATCTTACCAACAACTTCAGAATCTCACAGTGGAACCTAAACATGAAGCATCACAAAGTTAAGGACATATTTAACTTTATATTAGAATTAGAATTAGAATGCCTTTATTAGTCCCACAGCAGGGAAATTCCCATCAGCAGCCAGGTTATCCGGCGCTAGTCCGACAGTTGAAGCAATTGCAGTACAAACAATAAAAAACACACGCACATACAGTGGCACACAGTACAAGTGGAAACCTTGCTGGAATTTTTTCTTGGATTCATCAGGACAGATAGATAAGGTCGGAGAGCAGACAGCTGACCAAGATGTTTACAGGTCAGTCCAACAGTTGTCCTTGAAGGGAGTCACAACAGGGGAAGAGGATAGATAGAGGCACAGCTGGTGAGCTAGATTGGACCCGGGAAGGGAGGGGTGAGGGAGAAGGGACAGAGTAATACACAGCCAAAATTAATACATTTTAACAATCCATGACTAATTTGTCTAGATCAATACTCCAATCGGTCAGAACTCAGGGCTTCATCGCCTCTTGTGGTACCATGGGACCCGTGAAATCTCTGGTGACCCGTGAATGTGGTGACAGCCTGTCAGACAAGGCTGTCACCACATTCACCAAGTGTTCAGTCTGTCTGCAGATGTTATCCGTCTGTCTCTTGTCTTCCTCCGAACGGGCTGAGATCTTATTAGTCAGTCCTGCAATCCGGGCATCCGAACGAGTTGAGATGTTACTGATCAGTCCCTCAATCCGGGTCATCCTCTGATGCAAATCATCCGAACGAGCTGAGATGTTAATTATCAGTCCTCAATCCGGGCCATCCTCTGGTGTAATTCCGTCAGCCGAGTAACCATGGCCCCCGTCGGCGTTTGCAGCTCCACAGCCGGTGGACACGCCAATGAGCCGGCCGCAGATTTTCCAGTCATTCCAATCTTCCGATAAAGCAGGGCACCACCAAAGCCAATCATGAGTAGCCCTGTTATCAAAGTCCAAAATATGAATACATCCTCTGCATCCTCGAGAGGCGGAAGTAGAAGATATGTATTTACAGTAGTGCACTTTCGGCATTATCTATCAAACTCTGGCTCTTGATCGTCTTCTGCTCACTGATGGAGGCCTAATAGTCAGTTCCTGTTGTTTCTGTGAAGAGCTTCCCAAACCTAGTAGCACAGAGGAAGCCGTGATCCAGTCACTTCCTCTGTGGTGCGATTTGGGAGCTCTCTGTCTGGATGGAAGCTGAAGGAAGAGAGAGGGTGCAGGATTCTAGAACAAACATGAGCACGTGTTGTTAACGTACACGTCCACCTTGTCAGCTCAAGCTTATCACCTCTTCATGTCACTATTACTGCTTAGGTCATTACTTTTTGCACTGAGCCTCATGAACAGGGGATGCTTTCTCTCCATGTGGCCTATGGTCATCATCTGGTCTCTGCTATCAAGGTTCTCCAGCCTCCACAGCTGCACCTGTCACAACCAGGATGAAAACCTTAAATTCAGTAGCATATAAAGTAAAGTACAGACTGTGAGTAAGCTATGAGATGTCTTTCCTACTACACATGATGGTGCAGCAGAGGTTACTGTGGTTGGGTCATCTGGTGGGTGTCATCTTCAGCTTGGCTCTGGGCTTCTTGGATGGCAGGACCTTGTTCTGGTCTAGCATGCTGGTAAACTGAAAGCATTAGAACCTATCTGCAGCAGCAGTAAAAAGTATTTATATTTATAAAAATTTCACGGAATAATATTGAAAGAAACATTGAAACGTACCATTAAAACATTGCAAGGCTTAACTTAAGTGATGTTTTTATAACTTATAACTCCTATATCCTATTTTATCTTATTTTATATACGCCAAGATGGCGCCGCAGATGGCAGCCTCGGCTCTTCGCTTTCCAGTACCCTTTACTTTTTTGCTGTTTTTAGTGTTTTTGTTTTATTTTGTGCAACCACTCGTGGCTTCACGGATTACCTACTCCAGAGAGGAAAGGATGCATGCGCTTCTGCTCCTCAACACAAAAAACAAGGACGCCCTCTGCTTCAATGAATCCTGGCTCAGTGAGAACATGCCTGATGCAGCGCTACACCCTTCCGGCTTCCAGCTGCTCTGCTCGGACAGTGTTATGGAGCTTTCCGGGAAAACAAAGGGAGGCCGAACCTGCTTTTATGTCAGCAAAGGTTGGTGTACAGATGATACAGTGTTGAAGAAGTTCTGCAGTCCTCACGTGGAGTGCTTCTTTATCAACTGCCGTCCCTTTTATCCACCACAGGAGTTTGCCTCGTTTGTTCTGGTCAGCGTTTTCATCCCACCTCAGGCCTGTGTAACAACCGCGTTACAAAACCTGGCCGGCTACATAACGGACGTGGAGAGGAAACATCCAGACTCCCTGCTCATCATCACTAGTGACTTTAACAAAGCGAACCTGAGCCAGGAACTCCCCAGAAGCATGAAGAAGCAGCCTAGACATCTCTGTAGATGCCTGCAAGGGCTGGATGAGGCATGAGAAGGGTTTTATCCCCGCTGCCTGGCTACAGCTAATATAGGCTGTGATGTGGACCAGAGTGTCTGGCCTGACCCAGACCATCACGCTGAGGAGAACAATGTCTGTTTTTAACAGCTTTGCTGTGTATTACATGAAGGAATGTAAATGCTCCAACATTTACATTGTGTATTTTGGGTTCATGTGACACACTTTATAGAGGGGGAGACTGACAAAGTTACCAGTTTTGGAAATATTGCTTTAAGTTTTGAGCCCCTGTGTGTTAGACTATTTTAAAGTGTTTGTATGTTTGAGGGCTTGTGTGTATTGGCTGAGGTCACTGTTCGGTTTTGACCTAAAATAGAATGTTTGGGTAATTGTTATGGATTTGTGTTTACTGTTGTGAGAATGCAACTCTCTTGGGGAAAACTGTACATGAATTAAGAATTTTAGAAGTTTAGAAGTTTTTTTTAGTTCATACAATAGTTTGGTCAAAATACAAAGCGACAGTACGGCATTTCGGCATTTTCCTTCTGTCAACACTGTTCATACAGTGCAGTGAGACCACACTACCAATAATCAATAATCGGACTCCGAACATATAAGTTTATTGTAACAATCCTGTAAACTTGTGAGGTCACAGTACTGTTAATGATCTCGCCTTGGTCTGTTTCCTTCATCTCCACTAACAAATATGACAAAGGTTTAAATGAGAATTGGCAGCAACAAAATCCACTTGAAAGGCGAATTGGAGAGGTTCTCTGTTGTCTCCTTCTCTCTGTTTATTCATGTGTAGTGTGGCTGTCAGGATATGAAAGGGGCTCCTGATGAATCTGAATGGGCTCTCTGCTCCACAGACTAGGCCTCTGTTTTAGAGCCCGCTGCCACAGAGGGCGGACGGAGTCTCAGTGAAGAACGTACAAAGGTTGTGTTGTGATTATAAATATCGCTTTTGCTCTGCTTTGATGGGTATGTGCATGACTAATCCCTGTGTTAACTCCAAATATTACATAATGGGAGTATTCCCTCCCTGCTCCAGTAACCATGACGATGGGTGTTCGCAGAATAAACCAAAGAACAGTGGATGCAGACAGCTTTTGAATGGAACGATGACGTATCTGTAAATCCATAACTTTTTCTGTTGTGTGACTTGATGCAAACGTCTGCGTGGAACATCATGTTTCCTGTAAAGGCATAACCTTTAGAACATGACAAACACAGCATTGAATGAGGTCAATCCCCCCTGTGTGGTCTTGAACATGAAGCTGAAAGAACACCTTTAAGTTCAGGACCATCTTTTAACTTGAATTACCACGAGACCTGTGGCTTGATTAGCAGGAAGGCTGACTTCACCTCAGTGTGTAGGAGGGTGTGTATCTTTCTGCCACTATGCTTTCATCACTGGTCACTTTCCAACCAATCATTAAATAGTTGTTATTTACTTAGGCTTGTTTCACACTGTGCTGATCCACTTTTCTTGTCTCTACTGTACCACACTGAGCTCCATTGTTCTAAACACCTTCATAGGATAAAAGCACAAAACACCTTCAGATGGCTCCTGCTAGACCAACAATTTGGGCCTTCATTTGCACACTGATCCTGGGTTTGTCTTTCTCTGTGTTGTGTTTGTGTTGAACTGCTAAGATGCTTGTGTTCACCAGAATAATAGTGGGCCTCGACAATGAAGCAGGGTTATACTGTCAGAAGGAAGGCAGGGAGGCTGATGGGCCTGATGCTGTTATGGTTTGCTGTGTTCACAGTCAGTAAGGAGCAGTAGTGATGTTAAATACAGTCAACATGTGGGATTGGGTCCATAGAAGAGCACAGGGTCGTCTGATGAGCTGCCTGCATCAAGAAGACTAATCCTTAAAAGAAGTCAGACAAAATCAACACAGACGAGGAGCATGGTCCTTTGTGGAAGTCAACCTTTCTAAGCACACTGTCAAATAATAAAGTCCTCTAGCAGGATCCAGGGGACATCTGCTAAACCCTAAACTCAGGGTTGATTAACCCAGAACCTGCTTATGAAGAACCTGAGTATGTCGGTTGCCAAACACCTGAGAAGAGATAGGTTAATGTACCTCCTGTCGGTAACCCAGAGTTAACACATTTGCACGGAGTACTGTATATATAGACATTTTCAATGGATCGTCAAATTTACAGGTACAAGTCATCATGGAAAACTGAAGCAAAAACAAAAGGGCAGCGTATTTCAACGGCGGAGTTGCAGGTTTTAATGCTGGCGAAAGGTGGAATTTAAGCCCATTATTATTAGAAAAAGCAACACAGCTGCATTGGCGAAGGAAAGAGAGTTGGCTTGGTAAAAAAAAAAAAAAACAGTAAATGGGTAAGTTTATTTAATTACAGTTATGTTACCCTCTCCTCTTTTATTGTAATTTAAAATTAAACATGACTTCCACACTGTTTTGTAATATTAATTCCATGAGATTTGAATGATATTGGATAATAGTAATGTTCTTGTATAATAAGGTGTAATCTTTCTGGAGCAAGAGGAACTCTGTCCCAAGTCAAAATGAAACACAAAATACTACAAAAAGGTAATATTTGATTTCACAATTAAATGATCTATTTATTAAACATGTTAAACGTATTCTTTCCCTAACGTAGCTAATAGAAAGAAGGCAGAGGCTAGCAAGGTGGGGGGGGGCCCCCACCACCTCCCCTCACCCCATCTGAGAAGCTTGCTCTGTCCTTAAATAAAGGGTGACCAGTGGTTGAGGGCATTCCTGGGGGCACTTCATCACGCAGAATCTCCAATGACATGAATAACTTAGTGAAATGTAAGTTACCACAGTAGTACTAATTTGTATTATTGTGTTCTGCTGTGGACCCGGTTGAACTGTGTCTGTGGTCCAGGCTCAAGTTCAAGGTATGGCATCATTAAATAGGGCATCATTAAATAGGGCAGACAAAGGGAACCTTTGTACCACAGCAAGTGGCCATTGTAGTGTCCTGTAATGATTGAAATGTGTAAAACAATAAAACAAACAGTAAAAACATGAACTTGTGTAAATTACAACATACCCTGTTAAAACAAATTTAAAATATGTGTCATAGATTATCATAGAAAGGACAAATGTGCCACTCAGAAAAGAGCTACGCACAGAATGCTTTCTGTGGTAAGTGCAGACCCAGGTTTGTTCAGTTTGAAATGAAGGGTTTCAAATGGTTCAAACGATTCTTCAGAAACACAAATATTCATATGGTTAGGAAAAAACATCAATACGTGGCCTTATGACGCTCTCACAGTGCAAAAATCCTCTAATAAGCTGCGCCTCCACGTCCACGGGCTCGTCATCAAACGGGCACGCCCTCCGAAACGAACTTACCCTGAAACATAACCTGCTCCGGAGCATATTATTTTCAGAGACTAAGTGCTATAGTTACATACCCTGAAAGTTACCTCTGTTTTTGGAACCGAAAGCTGAGGTTAAACACTAACATACCCTCAAACTTACCTGGGTATGTCACATAACTCGCTTTCTGGAACACACCTCAGATGTCTCCCGTTCTATTGTTGATAGACTCAATCTTTATTCACATCACTCAATTTCTTCTCTTGGGCACAGGTGGAAATGATGAAGAAGCTGAAGAAACAAACAGGAAATAGACCTTCAGAACAAAAGCTGGGTACCAGAAGTCAGAACATCAGAATGAACATCAGAGCAAATTGTTTCTTTTATCTGTTATGGGTTTTGTTTTGGAAAAAATAAGGTTTTAGTTGTCTGTAGTATTCTGAAAAGAGACCTGAAAACAAACAGACATATGTGTTACAGCTAATGGAGGACTGACAAGAAGCTCCAGTCCAGCTTGAGTCTGGCTCTATCTAGTGTTGTGAGGCCTGAGCTGCAGGAGGCCTCAGCGTTTCCAGGTGCACAGGTGATTCTGATCAGCTGCTACTTAAACTCTGCATCTGTTTGGTCTCAATCGTTTTGCGTCTCACTCTGGATTTGTCCTCATTCTACAAGGTAAACTCTTTTCTCTTTTTATTTTCTGTATAACGGTTCCTCTTTGAAACAGTTTTGGCTTGATTATTTTTATTTATATATATGAATTTTTACACACATCAAACATTCTTCGTGAAAGTCAGTCCTCCCTGGTTTTTATAATTGTTTAATGGTTTCTGTTCTGTTATTGTTTCACCACCGCTGTTCAAATGCGTTCAGCAAATGCTGGGTTGAGACTTGTTTAGTACACTGTCTTTCTATGTTCACACTACTTCTACTTGTTGTAAATGTTGTGTGCTGTTGCTCTGTTTCTGCCTCCATCCAGGCTGAATATGAGTCATCCGGGGCCTAATGGAGGGAATGTACACTCGTTCACCAACAGTGGTGCTTTTAACTCTGGGCCACAGGATGCAGACCTGCAGAGCAGCTGTCCACGGCCACGGCCTCTGTCCCGTCCACAACCCCCCTCTGCTGCTCCTGTGTTCTACGTTCATGCGCCAACTGCTCCTCCTCCACCTGCATTCCACTATCCGTGGCCACTTCCCATGCCCTTATTCTTTAACCCCCTTGAGGGCTTCCCCGGCATGGGTGAGTCAGGATGGGTTTGTAGTAACCTCCTTTTTTTATTTTTTTTATTAACCACATGAAAGCTAACTGTTTTATGGTTACTTGTTAAATCTTTCCCTTTTTTGCTTAAAAAGTAGCACTAACTATTAAACTGTAGCACTAATTAATGTTTAGTGATTCCTGGCTTTTGAATTATACCTTTTTGTTAATGTGACCTCTCCTCCTTGCAGGCTATGGCATTTTCATGCCACCTTTCCCTCCCTACATGGAGACTCCAGCCTACATTATGCCCCCCCCTCACGTCCAGCCCATGGACTACAGACGGCTGCTCCACCCTCAGGCCCATGTGCCTACGGCAGCTCACCAGAACACCAACCAGATGAGGAGAACCCGCCCGCCTCGTGGTGCATCTACAGAAACCGTGAACGCTGCGGTCCAGACAGAACTCACTGAAAGACACGCTAATGATTATGGCGACCGAAGCCCACTTGTCCTTCCAGATTCTGGACATGGGACTACCTCTGTCTCTCCCTCTTCAAGCTCTAGTTCCAAAAGAAGAGACGCTGCTGAAGCCAATGACTTTAAGAGTTTGGAACAAAAAGTGAGGAACCTGATGAGCAGTAATGGAGACGTGCAGATTAATGACGCTAGAACAAAAGTACCGCTCAAACCCAGCTTCAACGTTCAACATCCTACTCGATCTGTGGGTACATCTATCAGGGCAATTCTGGACGATCAGAAGAACCACAAAGAGGGTAGCGCTCAGACGAATGATGGTCACTGCAAAGTCTGGTCGGTCAGTTCTTCTGATAGTATTGTCCCCGTGTGTAGTTCTTCTCAACAAGATGACGTTTTCAGAGAAAGACTTTCCTCCATTTGTGGTGTTCAGAAGCTGCTGCCCTCAGAAAGTCCAAATGCTCGTGATAAGTGTGTGGACCAACTCCCAGGCGAGGATGACTCTTTTGCCAAAGACTGTGAATGTCTTTACAAAATTCTGAAACTACCTTTAGTTCGGTCAAGAGAAGATGCTCATGAAATGTCTTCAGGCAACTTCCAGACAAGAAAAAAGGTGAATGAGTCTGTTTGGTCAGTGGACTCTTTGCCTCTCTATATCCCCACTAAAGAGTGGCTTGCACAAAATGGCCTAATTGACACTGTAGCAATTGAAGAGGAGGAAGTGGGAAACTGCCAGGCAGCACGAAATTTTAGAATTGTAAACACTCCTAAAAGAATTGGGGATGCTCATGAAATGTTTTCGAGCAACTTCCAGACAAAGAAGTTCAATGAGTCTGTTTGGTCAGTTGAGTCTCTGCCTCCCTTCATCCCCACTAAAGAGTGGCTTGCACAAAATGGCCTATTTGGCCCTGTAGCAATTGAAGAGGAGGAATTGGGAAACTGCCAGTCAGCACAAAATGTCAGAAATGTAAACACTGGTAAAAGAATTGGTAACGCCTTCTCGGAGAATGAAGCGACTCTCCCGAATTCGCCCACACTGGAGAGAATCGTACAAAATGCAGTAGATGTGGAGGCCATAGATGGAAACGGTGAGCAGCTGTGTGTTCCTGTGGATCACATGCAGATGGCTGAGGTGTCTCCAAGGGGACATCTGGTGGACTGTGGCATCCAGTGTGACCAAATCCAGTGTTTCTGTGAGAAGATCAGAAGCAGCAGAGGAACCTGCAGAAGGAATCTACTCAGACCTTCAGGTAATCTGCACCTCAGTTCATCAACTGTGTCACATGAAGAGGGTTCACACTCTTTTTTTTTTTTTTTAACAGGTGTGAAGTCAAACAATGGTGGCAGCAAAGTATTCTGCATGAATGGATCTTCGCAGAAAAACCAGAATAGTCCTGGTGAGTGGAAGAATGGAAGCCAGGATCACACACTTAGTTCAGTTGTAGCTCTGAACGTAAACCGGTTAGACAATTAGAAGAATGCTGCATTTTGAGGCATATTCACTTGGAATGTAGAAAGTAAAAGAAATTCAAATTGGTGAAAAGTACAGTGTTCTAACATTTGGTTTCTGTCCACAGAAAACCTAACTGGGCAGCAGATGTCACATGATGGGCTCCCTGGCCAAACTGGGAAAAGGGGTGAGCACGGCTCAACCGCTCTCCTTACAGTGGACAGAACTAGAAATAGATTCCCGTAATTCCTGTTGAGGAATTATTTGCTTTAATGTTATAAATTTGTGCAAGACAAATGTGTGCTTAAACACTAAATACAGAAATTAGCCTTGATGAAACTTTTCATTCAGGAAATCGCCAGATTTCATTGTTCATTGCTAGTCTCAGGGTTTGGTTTTGCTTTGCTACTCGTCGGTGGAGGAAACCACAAATGAGGAAAGACATGATTTTATATTGTCTAATAATAAAATGATCTATTTTTTCAATAAATGATTTTGATATTTAAAGGTGACTTGGGTCTGATTGATTCACAGAAGGAAACTCATGACTAGAACAAAGGGGAAAAAAAACAAAGACTTCTGATCCAACAGAACTGGCAAAAAAGAAAACTTGACAAATCTGCACTAAAACCATGTTCTTGCATCAATTTGATATCTTATTCCTGTTTATACATTAACTATTCAGCTCAAAGACAACCTTCCCACCCAACAACACTGATGCACTTTCAATCTGGCAACCTCTGCTGGTTAACTAGTAACATTACATTCTATGTTCTTTTGTAAGATTACACATCTCCAGGACCTGGAGGCGGCCAGCCAGGATTGTACATGTAGGCAGCCCCTCATCCAGGACATGAGCAATTTCAGCCCCTCCCCTCTTGCAAGAGGCTCCGGTCCATGAGGGCTAGGACCTCACTGCAGTCAGTCTATTGAACTGTTCATCTAACTGTTTTGTAATAGGTATCCAGTTATTAGTTGCTGGTAACAGGTGTAGATAGGTATATTTAGTTTGGTCAGGTCTTAAACCCTGTGAAGCGTCTTAAGATAACTGTTGTTAAACAACTGCACGGAATTAAATATATAAATAGGATTATATAATAAATTTGTATATAAACAATTACATAAGAATTAGAAACACTGATTCAAAGCCCTTTTAAAGTGGGAGGGAAAACGTCAGTCCAGTCCTAAAGCGCTCCACAAGGTGGCAGCAGTCCAGCTGAGCAGCACATAAACTGAAAGGACTGAGCTGCTCCTGTCAGACAGCAGGGCTCCACGCTGACGTTTGGTTCATTCGTAACTGCTACAAGCATATTAGCAGTTTATAGGGCTAAGCTGCTTTAATGACACAAAGGGCAGAAAGCAACAATGACATTATCAGAATGCACTAAAATAAAGGGGATGACACATTCCCGTGTCATCTGGCTCATTAGAATATTTCAATAAATAACAACAACCACACAACTATTAGTCCATATTGCGACTATTTTTGTCTTATTTAGGGAACAGCCAAATTGCAAACTACGTTTTTTTATTTAGCAAATACTGCTAAAGCTTAAATGGATTCAAAAGACTGGAAGAAAAACATGTTAAAACTGATGATCTGTATTTTCAACATTTCAGTTGCAGGTAGTTAACAGTGACATTGTGACAGTGATGTTTTAGAACCAAGACATGTACAATATACGGTTAGAATAACCGCCGGCTTCCTGACATTTATTTGGCCCATTTTTCTTCATAATCATAATTAAGGCAATCGGTGCTTTGAACTGCAATCCCTTCATAGAATGGATATCTTTTACACATTAACATAAAAACACCAACTTCCACATATGACATATGCTCGTGCTGGTAAACAGTGACATAATATAACATACAAGCGCTATGACACAACCTTGGATAGAATGTATGTATGTGTGTGTATATACATCTTGCTTCAGTGTTACCAGTACATGATCTATTAATCCATCTACATTACTTCTATTATTGATGATCCTTCTTATTATTATTATTATTATTATACAAGCTGGACCAGGTCTGCTCTGGACCATCACAGTCTTAACCGGGAGACGTATCAGACACATATGGTTCACTTTACCTGAGTATTAGCAATGTTTACAACATTCATAACAATGTTAATGATACATCAATGAAATGATGAAATGAACCCTGAAGAGGCTATCCTCGGGTTCGATCCAGCAGACGTCTTTTTTTAATTGCTAGCTTCAGCTTTAGCACAGTTGTCACTGTCACTGTAGAGCAGAGCAGGAACAGCTTGGTGATGATTAGTGTAATGCTGTTTCACTCAGTCATGAACACTGGCTACAGGAACAACAACCAAACTATTTCATGATCCATCAGGAGTGGTCCTTGATCCAAAGCACATATAACTGAACAAAATGTCAAACTAAAACAAGTGATGAAGTAGTGAGCTGACCCGAATGAGGCCTTCACTATTAGATTTCAGTCCGTTCATTGCCACCACTGAGTTATACAGCACCAGCACAGAGTATAATGGAAGGAAGATTCAGTTAGATTAAAACAGATCATTGGTTAAAATACATTTAGGTGATGCTTTCTCTCTCATTCCTGCTTTATAGAGCGCCCCTTGAACTTGTCCATCAGGTTGAAGGCTCCCATGTATTGGCCCAACAGAATGCCCTGCTTCATAGGGAGGATGCTGTGGAGAGAGGATCGCAGGTTTGATTAGATAACCAGTCTGACACAAGTTTAGTTCATAAAATGACATCTGACTAAGTGTTAGGCTTTGGTTTAAATGAATCCTTCTCCAGTGTCTAAACCATCAAACACTCTAATGACATACTGTAACACAAAATAGCTAAATATGAAGCTTGTAAATTCAAATTCGACATGTGAACAATCATTCAGAGTAAGACTTTCACACAGTTAATATGATGGAACCTAAGCTAACAAATCAACGCTGAAGAGAAACCAAGTCTAAGACAAACCTGCTAGGACCCAAGTGTGGGTGCGAACCCCAGTGCTGTTCCTGCTCCCTTTGACGCGTGACAACATGAGTTGGTATTAACATATTCAGACTTTAACGAGTGCAGAGCAGCCGATGCATGTGCCACATTAGAACATCAATATTAGTCTTGCCTTCTGTCATAATATGACAATGGACAGTATATTTGTTTCTCATTACAGTTTATGAAACTGCACACTTATACAAATATATATTATTAATAATTAGAAAAGGTTAAAATAGAAGTTCAGCCACTTGTGCATTAGTGAATTTCTCCAATAAACCAGTCTCAACGAGATTTAATTTGTAACGGCAAGCACCCAGGTGTATGACATCCCTGTAGTTACCACACCATGTGTGTAAGTTATAATGAAGATATGTCTCATATGTCAATTCAGCCAGACTGGCAAATTAAACTTGTCAATATTATACACATCTGTAAAACTGCTAAATATAGAAGTGAAGCTTAAAATGTGACATCCATTGCTTTCAGATATGAAATTGCTTCCTTTTAGCCATTGGTGAGTGAATGCACACAACTAGTTATTTCCTTAAAAAGTAAATATTGCATCTAACGAGCATGTGATTGTACATGATGCAAAAGGCTGGAGATATCCCTTTGTAGAAGTTGATGCAACAACATTTTAGCAAGAGTTCTGTCTGGTAAACAAAATTGTAAATATATTTATGAAGAGACTTTAAATTAGTAACAAAATCCATTTGCCTTAAACACTTCTGACTTCAGCACAAGTGGTGCAGTGAGTTGGCAAGAAGGGCCTGGGTTCGATTCCCGGGGAGGACCGGGTACCTTTCCCTATGTTTGCATAGGTCTGGCCTGGAGACCTGTCCAGGTTGTACCATGCCTCTGCCCATAGATAGCTGGTTATAGGCTCCAGCACCTCTGCAACCCCGCATGGGACCAAGCGGTAGAAAATGAATAGATGGACTTCAGCACAGCATCTCATGAGCGTGCACTGCTAAAGTGGAGCAATACTCCTTACACTGGAGCAGTTTATTCGTTGGTGCCAACACTAATAACTATGAGGCTGTGCTACAAAAGTCTTTATGAATGTGTGATGCTTTCTTTTCCTATATTAACCAACGTTAGCAGCTTTTCAATGAACAATGACAGCCTTCAAAGAAGGAGCAGAGACAAAGCTGATTAATACACCATTGATACATTGATAAAAGCCTGAGTACAATAGCTTTTATGTGACATGAACAGAGGTGACAGATGAGGCTCTATCACCATTTGTGTGAGCTGTGTTGGCAGAGAATAATGAGTCTGTCCTCAGACAAAAAACAAGAGGAGAAAAGCTCTGCAGCACACTTCTTATCAAAGGTTATTAAGGTCCAAACTATCAGCTGAAGCCTGAGGCGTCCACCATCAGAAACTATCAGCAGGTCTCCTCAGAGAACACTTCATTTAGGTCAAGTGATGGGAAGTGCTGTTAATAACTAATGGAGGCAGTGAACTTCCAGGAGGCTAAACTAAGTACTGCACTGGGGTTTTTGACCAAAAGATGAAGTTTCATGTTTAAAGCTACAGAAACACTGAGAATTACCTCAATGAGGCAAATATGTCAGCCTTCAGTGGGTTAAGGTAGACTTAGTCTATAAAATCTACTTTATTCACTGCAGTTGATTAAACATGTCAATAAAACATGTATTTTAATACCACATAACTAAGGACCAACATGCATGCAATTCTTTCTCTCATTGGAAACGTCTTGTGTTATTAAATATGATCACCTTAGCCTTTATTTCTGAATAAGTCTTCCTGCTTTTGTATTCTGGTACACAGGCAAATTTATTTGTGCTGCTTGCTAATGAAAGGTAGACTTGAAATGATCTACAAGTGTTAGTCCTTGTGAAACATCCACTGATATGATCAGAATTCACAAAAGGCCAAAGGTGCAAACAAATTGAACAGGTGGCCCCTGAATGCAGCATCCATAGAAAAGCAGCTCTTTATGGAGTACTGAGCTGGAAGGACATTTACTTTGTGCTTTTGCCAAGTAAGGCAAAAGATATTTAAACCGACCAGTCAAGTTCAGTGATGCAGCACTAGCTTCAGCCTTGTCCAGAACCATAATGTTGTGGATCAAAGGAGAGGAACCATGGGAAAAGACCATGAGATCAAAAGGTACTGAAGTAAAAATATGAGAAGGACAAACTCTAAGATCAATCATCCACTCAACAAGGTGTGATCACTTCAAGCAGCCAGATGAAATAGACCTGGACCCGACACATTCAGACTGAACGGCTGAAATAGCTCCTGACTTAGAAACACCTGAGCTGGTACAGGTAGGCTTTTATTCCCTTGAAACAAGGATGATGTTTAGCAAAATGATAATGAGCTGTGACGTCTTCCAATGTGTGAAGGCTTCACTATAACAAATAAAACACGTTATTCTAAACAGCCCAATGTAGTTACCATGAACTCGTCGATCCATCACATATGTAGATGGACAAGCTCACACCTACAGGCACTTGGCAATGGACCAATGAAGAAAGCTGCAGTAAACTTCCACCAACCACTGCTGTGTCTACAGCTACACCAACAACAGCTGAACAATGCAGATAGAAACGTTCTTCATATCAAACACCAGGCTGAGGGAGTGTTGACACCATCCTCCCCTAAAAAGCAACAGAGTCCTGTTTTTACCTAGTGGAGCACACGTCACCTCTGTAAACACCAGTCCAAGGTGGGATTAGATCCCAGGACTCTGATCCATGAGCCACAGGAGCAGTTATTGTTCATATATCCTATACACGTAGATCTTGCTCTCACTCTTTGACCAAAACAACAGACGCTGTAATTTCAATTACAGACGAGCTCTCAGTGACATAGGCCAAACTACATTAACATAACACCCGAACTACATTACCATCACACTCGGATCAGACACAATTCCTCCTCTTTGACTAAACTAACAGATCAGAATCTGACACATGGTCATAACACAACGCTGTGTCTGATCAGCTCGTCTCTCTCTGCTGCAATGATCTATGTACCGTCACAGTCACAGCTGCCTCACTGACACTTGCAGAGTAATAGGCCATTAATGAAGAGATAACAAGGTGTAACTGACTGGTGTTAATCAAGTGATTACTGTGTGTCCCATGTGGTTCTGTCTGATTGGTACCATCTCGTATTCTCATCTCCATCTTTGTTTCGTTATCACGCATTAAAGCCTCTGTTTGCAATAAACAGTTGTAAAAATAAATTAACTTGGACAGGTGCATCATTACAATGGCAGAAAACCAGCAGACACTTCTCATAAAGCTAATGAGAAGAGGAAATGGAGGGAAGTGATGGGAAAACAATAAACTGGAAATTAAACCCTACGAAACCTGCTTCAATAAATCATTTAACTAATCAAGCTACAAAAAAAGCCTTAGCTTCAGGATATAGAAACCACACGCACACACTACAACTATCTTCAAGATGGTCTATTATTAACAGACGCAGGTGTCTGGTTGCACTGGAAGTGACCTGTAACTTCCCTTTGTGCCATTCATAATATTATTATTATCGTCACTTTCACTGTCAGAGTCTCAGCTAGTAGATATGACTACAGATCACCTGCAGCTACTCTATCTTTTCTCTAGCTCAATCTTTGAGCCTTACTACCACTTAAGAACCAACCATGTTTTTAGGCAATAAAGGAAATGCCCCCAGGTTGTCAGCGCTAAAGTCACAGCCATTGTCATAATATGGTGCTAGTGAAACTTTGTGTGCAGGTAGGTCTAAACACCTGAAGCCAACAGATCATCATGACTCCGGTTCAGTTCAGGCCGTGAACTACATCAAAGCCAAGACAAACATGGTGTAGCAGACAGTCATGACAAGAGCACACAGGCAATGACCTACAATAATCACTATGTCTAACGGAACCTCCTAATACTTCTCAGAACCATTAACCAAACCATAGACAAAGTATAACACCAGGGAATAAATAAAACAATTTTTGTTTTCCTCCAATGTAAAACAAGTCATTTTATGATTTTATCAGTAAACATTTACTAGCTACGATAGGAATGTCACTAACTACAAACCCAAGAAGCAACATATTTGTCTATATATACTTGTTTTCATTCATCAATGTATTCATTTATTTAAAATAAATATGTAATGAACGCAAAACAACAACTCAAACCTCCCCTGGCAACAGATATAATCAAAGTTGCTCAACATGTGGACAGAATAATGTGTGAAAGGATTTCAATGCAGCCTGGGGGTAGTGGAGGGGTCAACCCCAGGTAAGAGCTAAGGAGAAGAGTCTTCCACTGCAGGACACGGAAGAAACACAGGAGGAGGCTACGGACGCCACAGAACAGAAATTAAAAAGAATGAGTAATTAACTTGGACAGCGTCTCTGGGACAGAGGGAGCTGCTGGTGCATGTGTGCTCCAGAACGCTTTTGGCAAAGCCTCCAATTTTTCTCATAACTCCTCTGAATTGTAAACTTGTGAAGCTACATTTCACCCTTTTAACTGAAAATGAGTCAAGCTGCCTTGACTTAACTTCCAGACACATGTAGAGCTGAAAGTGAGAAAGAAAGGCTGGAGAAATAAGGTTCACACATACAGCATTTGACACCTGGGCTGCATGGGTTGGCAGCGGCAGCGTGAAAATGGGCAGAGGTTCTATCTGGGACAAACTGCATCCTAGCTTGGCAAACTATTGCAGAAAAGCCACCTAAAGGTAAAATGCTAACGTTTTAAAGAATCAACCATCTACAGTAACAGTAATGTTGTGGAGAGAGTTAAAACCTGAAAGGAATCACTGCACAAATGACAACATCACAACTGAACATCTCTGGGCCTGCACTGACCCCAAGTACCATTCTCTGCAGGACATGTGGCCTCACACTTCCAGAAAAAAGTGTTTGAGCAGTTTCACAGAAAAAGTTCCATAATATTCTATTAAATCATATCAATTTTAACCAATAGGTTGTTTACTGTATGTTCTATTCTGAATAAAGTATGGGTTGATGTATTTGCCAATCATTGCATTTATTTCCTACACAGCAGCTCACATTGTACATGTTTGACTTTCGTTTCTCAGCCTCCACCATCTGGCCACAATCGCAGTCATCCTTGAATACTTATCTACCGTGTCACTTTACGTGCCACTGTTAGACAAGCAACTAACATACTGTATTTATGAACATTCTAAAGTACTCAGAGTTTGTGTCAGGTTTTCGTTCCTGGTTTTACTTTGAAAGGACTCTTCTGTTTTTGATCCCAGTTTCCGGTTTTATTTTGTAAGCATTTCCGTTTCTCATTACACTCACCTGTTTCGTATCAGTGATCGGCTCCGTGTATTTAACCACCACCTGTCGCATCGATTCTCTGCCAGATCGTTGTTTATGTGTTTCTTCAGTGCCCCAGTTTCATCAACGTATCCGAGTTCCATGAGTGTATGCATGTTTCATCGCCTGACCCTGGACTGCTACTGACCGTGAGTTTGTCTCATCCCTGCCTGTACTTTCGCTGAGCCTCTTTGTGTACGAACCCTGCCTGGACATTGGACTCGAGATTGCCTGCTCCCCTTGTTACTGCTTTAAACCCTCCCGTGTATGACCTGGACCGTCTGACCGTGCTTTTTTGGGAAAATAAACTTCTTTTTTTGATCATAACCCTGCCTCCGTGCTGCGCATGTGGGTCCTTTCATTGCCGTCCCTTGACAGAACGATCTGGCCAAACTTGGACCCAGCCAGCACTTAGCCTCCGGTCAGGTCAGTGACTGTTTTTCCTTGTTTTTTTTTACGGCGAATATAACTCTCCCGCGGAAGTATGGAGTTTACCTGCGCCGAGCTAACCAGCGACCTACGTGTTTATTTCGAGATCCTCGCGGAGGATTACCGACGGGCTAGTAACCCGAAGGACCAGCGCAGCGCCGTGGAGGTGGCGATATTGACGCTGGAGGACGATGACACCGCGTTAGATCACCCCAGTGTTCGTCGCCTCTATGAGCGACTGTGCGCGAAGTCTGACGAGCTAAGCGACGCGCTCTGTACCACGCCAGCGCCGGTCGCACCGCCGATGGTTTCGGTTTCCTCTTCCCCGCCCCGTCGGATCGTCGTGCCTGCACCAACCTGCCCAGCTCCATGGTTGTTTCCCTGGGAGGATTTCCTGCTCCCACGCGGTCCTCAGTCTCCAGTCCAGCCGTGTTTTGCCCAGTCTCCAGTTCAGTCGTGTTTTGCCCAGTCTCCAGTTCAGTCGTGTTTTGCCCAGTCTCCAGCTCAGTCGTGTTTTGCCCAGTCTCCAGCTCAGTCGTGTTTAGCCCAGTCTCCAGCTCAGTCGTGTTTAGCCCAGTCTCCAGCTCAGTCGTGTTTAGCCCAGTCTCCAGCTCAGTCGTGTTTAGCCCAGTCTCCAGCTCAGTCGTGTTTAGCCCAGTCTCCAGCTCAGTCGTGTTTAGCCCAGTCTCCAGCTCAGTCGTGTTTTGCCCCGTCCCCAGCTCAGCCGCGTGCTGCCCCGTCCCCAGTTCAGCCGCGTGCTGCCCCGTCCCCAGTTCAGCCGCGTGCTGCCCCGTCCCCAGTTCAGCCGCGTGCTGCCCAGTCCCCAGTTCAGCCGCGTGCTGCCCAGTCCCCAGTTCAGCCGCGCGCTGCCCAGTCCCCAGTTCAGCCGCGCCCTGTTCAGTCTCCAGTCCAGTCGAGCCCAGCCCAGGTCTCAGTCCAGTCGAGCCCAGCCCAGGTCTCAGTCCAGTCGAGCCCAGCCCAGGTCTCAGTCCAGTCGAGCCCAGCCCAGGTCTCAGTCCAGTCGAGCCCAGCCCAGGTCTCAGTCCAGTCGAGCCCAGCTCAGTCGAGCCCCGCTCCAGCTGAGCCCAGTCCAGGTTTCAGTCCAGTCGAGCCCAGTCCAGGTTTCAGTCCAGTCCAGTCGAGCCCAGTTCAGTCGAGCCCAGTCCAGGTTTCAGCCAAGTCCAGTCGAGCCCCGCTCCAGTCGAGCCCAGTCCAGTCGAGCCCAGTCCAGTCGAGCCCAGTCCAGTCGAGCCCAGTCCAGTCGAGCCCAGTCCAGTCGAGCCCAGTCCAGTCGAGCCCAGTCCAGTCGAGCCCCGCTCCAGTCGAGTCCAGTCCAGGTTTCAGTCCAGTCCAGGTTTCAGTCCAGTCCAGTCGAGCCCAGTTCAGTCGAGCCCAGTTCAGTCGAGCCCAGTTCAGTCGAGCCCAGTTCAGTCGAGCCCAGTTCAGTCGAGCCCAGTTCAGTCGAGCCCAGTTCAGTCGAGCCCAGTTCAGTCGGCCCCAGTTCAGTCGAGTCCTGTCCCGGCCCCAGTTCAGTCGAGTCCTGTCCCGGCCCCAGTTCAGTCGAGTCCTGTCCCGGCCCCAGTGCAGTCGAGTCCTGTCCCGGCCCCAGTGCAGTCGAGTCCTGTCCCGGCCCCAGTGCAGTCGAGTCACGTTCCTGTCCCGGTTCCAGTGCAGTCCAGTCACGTTCCTGTCCCGGTTCCAGTGCAGTCCAGTCACGTTCCTGTCCCGGTTCCAGTGCAGTCCAGTCACGTTCCTGTCCCGGTTCCAGTGCAGTCCAGTCACGTTCCTGTCCCGGTTCAGTTCAGTCACGCGCAGGTCGTGTCCCAACCAGAGGGCACCACCTGTCGTGCAGGTGCTGTGCACACCCGATCAGGCCCGACGTCTGCTCCGTCGAGCTTGGCAGCGGCAAGTAGCCATGCCAGCTCCAGAGTAGATGTCGTTCCAGTTCCTGTCGGCCATGTCGCGGCCGTTCCTGTCGGCCATGTCGCGGCCGTTCCTGTCGGCCATGTTGAGGCCGTTCTAGTTCCTGTTCCTGTCCCTGTCGGCCATGTTGCGGCCGTTCCTGTCGGCCATGTTGCGGCCGTTCCTGTCGGCCATGTTGCGGCCGTTCCTGTCGGCCATGTTGCGGCCGTTCTAGTCCCTGTTCCGGTTCCTGTCGGCCAAGTAGAGGTCGTTCCTGTCGGCCAAGTAGAGGTCGTTCCTGTCGGCCAAGTAGAGGTCGTTCCTGTCGGCCAAGTAGAGGTCGTTCCTGTCGGCCAAGTAGAGGTCGTTCCTGTCGGCCAAGTAGAGGTCGTTCCTGTCGGCCAAGTAGAGGTCGTTCCTGTCGGCCAAGTAGAGGTCGTTCCTGTCGGCCAAGTAGAGGTCGTCCCTGTCGGCCAAGTAGAGGTCGTTCCTGTCCCTGTCGGCCAAGTAGAGGTCGTTCCTGTCCCTGTCGGCCAAGCTGAGGTCGTTCCTGTCCCTGTCGGCCAAGCTGAGGTCGTTCCTGTCCCTGTCGGCCAAGCTGAGGTCGTTCCTGTCGGCCAAGTAGATGCCGTTCCTGTCCCTGTAGGCCAAGTTGAGGGCGTTCCCGTAGGCCAAGTTGAGGGCGTTCCCGTAGGCCAAGTTGAGGGCGTTCCCGTAGGCCAAGTTGAGGGCGTTCCCGTAGGCCAAGCTGAGGGCGTTCCCGTAGGCCAAGTTGAGGGCGTTCCCGTAGGCCAAGTAGAGGTCGCCCCAGGCCCCGTTCCTGTCGGCCCGAGAGAGGTCGTTCCAGTCCCTCTCACCCTCGGAGCCGCAGCGCCCGCCGGCCTCCAGGAGGAGGCAGCGCCTGCTGCAGTTCCTGCGCACCTCCAGGAGGAGGTCGCGCCTGCTGCAGTTCCTGCGCACCTCCAGGAGGAGGTCGCGCCAGCTGCAGTTCCTGCGCACCTCCAGGAGGAGGTCGCGCCAGCTGCAGTTCCTGCGCACCTCCAGGAGGAGGTCGCGCCAGCTGCAGTTCCCGCGCACCTCCAGGAGGAGGTCGCGCCAGCTGCAGTTCCCGCGCACCTCCAGGAGGAGGTCGCGCCAGCTGCAGTTCCCGCGCACCTCCAGGAGGAGGTCGCGCCGGCTGCAGTTCCCGCGCACCTCCAGGAGGAGGTCGCGCCGGCTGCAGTCCCAGCGCACCTCCAGGGGGAGGTCGCGCCAGCTGCAGTTCCCGCGCACCTCCAGGAGGAGGTCGCGCCAGCTGCAGTTCCCGCGCACCTCCAGGAGGAGGTCGCGCCAGCTGCAGTTCCCGCGCACCTCCAGGAGGAGGTCGCGCCAGCTGCAGTTCCCGCGCACCTCCAGGAGGAGGTCGCGCCAGCTGCAGTTCCCCGCGCACCTCCAGGAGGAGGTCGCGCCAGCTGCAGTTCCCGCGCACCTCCAGGAGGAGGTCGCGCCAGCTGCAGTTCCCGCGCACCTCCAGGAGGAGGTCGCGCCAGCTGCAGTTCCCGCGCACCTCCAGGAGGAGGTCGCGCCAGCGGCAGTTCCCGCGCACCTCCAGGAGGAGGTCGCGCCAGCGGCAGTCCCGGCGGACCTCCAGGAGGGGGCCGCGCCAGCCGCAGTCCCGGCGGACCTCCAGGAGGGGGTCGCGCCAGCCGCAGTCCCGGCGGACCTCCAGGAGGGGGTCGCGCCAGCCGCAGTCCCGGCGGACCTCCAGGAGGGGGTCGCGCCAGCCGCAGTCCCGGCGGACCTCCAGGAGGGGGTCGCGCCAGCCGCAGTCCCGGCGGACCTCCAGGAGGGGGTCGCGCCAGCCGCAGTCCCGGCGGACCTCCAGGAGGGGGTCGCGCCAGCCGCAGTCCCGGCGGACCTCCAGGAGGGGGTCGCGCCCGTCGCAGTCCCGGCGGACCTCCAGGAGGGGGTCGCGCCCGTCGTAGTTCCTGTCGACCCCCAGGAGGGGGTCGCGCCCGTCGCAGTCCCGGCGGACCTCCAGGAGGGGGTCGCGCCCGTCGCAGTCCCGGCGGACCTCCAGGAGGGGGTCGCGCCCGTCGTAGTTCCTGTCGACCTCCAGGAGGGGGTCGCGCCCGTCGCAGTCCCGGCGGACCTCCAGGAGGGGGTCGTTCCCGTCGCAGCTCCCGCTGCACCGGCATCGGTCCCTGGCGGCTCGGCCCCGGCCGCACCTGCATCTGTTCCTGGCGGCTCGGCTCCGGCCGCACCGGCATCGGTTCCTGCCTCGTCCTGGTCTCGGCTGCCGGACTGGTGGCCTCGCCCTCGGCTTCGCCTGCTGATTGGATGGCGCTGCCTCCTTCGGCGCCGTCCGCCTCGACTCCGCCACCGCCACGGCCGTTCGCCTGGGGTGAGTCCCCGCCTGCCGCGGCGATGGCGGGGCCTCTGCCGTCGTCGTCCGCCGCGACCCTGGGACCCCCGGAGCATCTCCGTCGGGGAGGGGGCTGGGCTCAGCCCTGCTCTCCCGGACCTCGCCAGCCGTCGTGGTGGACTCTCCTGCCACCACCCTCGTGAGGAACTCCTGGACTCTGTTCTCCCTGTCATGGACTTTCGGTTTTGGTTCTGTGGACTCTTGTTTTGACCCTCCTCCGGTCCTCCCTCCGCCCACCCTGCTTGTCTGCCTGGAAGGGGAGGGATTCAGTCCCTCCTCCTGTGTCCACCCTCCGCCCGCCCTGGTTCGGGGGGGGGGCTTCCGTGGGCGCCGTGGAAGACGCCCTAGAGGGAGGGGTACTGTCAGGTTTTCGTTCCTGGTTTTACTTTGAAAGGACTCTTCTGTTTTTGATCCCAGTTTCCGGTTTTATTTTGTAAGCATTTCCGTTTCTCATTACACTCACCTGTTTCGTATCAGTGATCGGCTCCGTGTATTTAACCACCACCTGTCGCATCGATTCTCTGCCAGATCGTTGTTTATGTGTTTCTTCAGTGCCCCAGTTTCATCAACGTATCCGAGTTCCATGAGTGTATGCATGTTTCATCGCCTGACCCTGGACTGCTACTGACCGTGAGTTTGTCTCATCCCTGCCTGTACTTTCGCTGAGCCTCTTTGTGTACGAACCCTGCCTGGACATTGGACTCGAGATTGCCTGCTCCCCTTGTTACTGCTTTAAACCCTCCCGTGTATGACCTGGACCGTCTGACCGTGCTTTTTTGGGAAAATAAACTTCTTTTTTTGATCATAACCCTGCCTCCGTGCTGCGCATGTGGGTCCTTTCATTGCCGTCCCTTGACAGTTTGACCAAGCGTTTTTTTGTGTTAAACTATGTAAAAGATCTTTGTGTAGAAAAGAGAAGCCAGACACTAACTTCTTCAGAGCGGCCAGAAGGTACATGCTCTTGGGCACCAGGAGAAAGACCTGGTCTGTGAGCACAGCGTTGATGATCTTCTTGGACACATAGTCAGGCTTCAGGATTGGCATTAGTCTTGGCCACCTGATGAAAAAGGAAGGCAAAAAGGTTTTCCATGAGAGACATGATAGTAACACGGGGGAGAAGGTCTTGCTTCTGATCTGGATGACTCTCTAACATTGAACACTTGCTCAGTAAATAATAAGCTTTACCTTGTGAAGGGTCAAAGATGCTGCTTTCGAACTTCATAAGAAAACACTATTTGCAATAAATATATAAAATAATTCATCTTTACTAAAGGAATAATGTGCAGCCTCTCATTAGAATCAACATTTGGTGAAAACAAATATTTAGGTATTTATATTTTACTACTATTCAACACAAAATAGGAGGTTTCGATTTTAGCTCAAGTTTCCTGTAACAGCATAGTGTTACATTATACACGGATACATATCTGTCAATACAGATGAATATTGTTTCATCAATACGATTAAATGTTCAGGAACTATAAATATGAGTATTTTAAATGACACTTCAAAGAAATTCTTAGTAATAAGAAAATACTTCATACAATACATTTCTCGTTACTAAAGAATTTAGCAGAGAATTTCTTTGAACATCATTAGTTTAAAGAAATCAAGTGTAATGTTCATCTCAAGTGTCCATTTGTTGGAGCTTTTACATTTGGTACTGAACAAATGGTCAAAACTAGTGAGAACCCTGCTGCTGGACATTAACCCTTAGCACACCACACCCCACACCCCTCGGTGCACGTCTGAGAGATGGATCCCCTTCTTCCTCCAGCTGTACCAATAGAATACGTTTCTAAGACAGGTTAAGTTCATCGCCAAGCTGGACCCAGTCACTAAACCAGGTGTCGACACTCGGCAACTCTGTCCTATCCTAATAATCAGAAACTATGAACTACAGCTGAACACAGGCAGACACTGGATGTCATAACAGAACAGATCAGACAAACAGTATTTAAAGCTTTATGTTGAAGAAAGTACATGTATGCATTAATATTACAAGACTTAAAATTAGTGATTCATGACCCAGTTTAAGAGAAAAGCCACAGGAATGGTGGCTTTTTTCCTAATGGTGTAATGCTACTGGTCCATCAAATCCTAAAAAGATTTACTTCCAGTTCCATTCTGTTACACTTGGTTTAATTTTCCTTCGAGGTTTTCGATCTTCAGTTGTTAATAGACTTGTCATGTTACATAAAAAAAAAAATCTCACTTCTCCATCAGTGGTTGTCTGAGAAGTGAGTCGATTACACTCACTTCACTTACACAGTTTGGAGCAGTGGCCATTAGAGCCAGGCACTGCTGCCTCCAGCACTGTCAGACCTCAACCCATACAGCTACAGAAAGCTCAGGGTTCTCACAAAGACAAAAATCAAAGTCTGACGTTAACTATTAATACAGACATGCGATTCCTATAGCAAATCAATAGGAACCGTATCAGAATGAAATGTGAGGCAGACATACTTGGTTTGACAGCCATCAAACATCCCAGTATTGATGAAGTATGGGCACACGATGGTGGTTTTCACGCCGTCCTTTCCACTTGCCAGCAGCTCCAGACCCACGGATTCTGCAAAACCTACTGCTGCAAACTTACTGGCACAGTAGTCTACAGGAAAAAGAAGAAAATCACAGTTACGGTGATTAGCACAGCTCCTTGCTCCTTAACGCATTGGAGGAAACCAGAACTTCAGAGGGACAATTCCCTCCGAAGCCGCAAATCCATGGGTGATAATTGAATCAGTGTAGACGCCAACCTTCCTTCACTGTTCTCGACACTGTTTTACTTACACAAGCCTAAAACAAGCATAAAAACCTCACGTAATACAGGTTAGTAACAACTGCATATTAAACAGAAAGGCACTCATGCCAGAAGTTTAGTTCCTAAACGCAAACAGGTCCAGGCTGATCTTCTAAACCCACACAGTGCTGCCGTCGGGACCCCGTTTATCTTATTTAGTCTCAAGTGCGTTGAAAGTCGACTGATGCGCACTTCCTGCTCCACGTGGTTACACAATCTGCCCCAGACAGGGTTACTGCATAAGTTTAATATAGGCCAGAGGGCAGCTCCATCACTTACTTTGTTACAACAGAGCAGTGTGTCTCAATGCGGCCCGGAGCACCACAGGGCATGATTACATACAAGTCTGATTGTGTGGTAGATGATAACCACAATTAAGAAATGCTTTCTTAAGCAACCGCTGTTAACTATGACCCAAATGACTGAAAGTACTGAACAAGGGGGGAAATTATTCTTCTAAAACTGTTTCAGCCAGGACTGTGTCTGAAAATAAAAAAGTGTCAGGAGTTTTCACACATCAACTCACAAACACATCTACACCAACGGATAGAAAAACAGAAATCCTGACACAGCAATAGTAAACATGGCGTGATCTTCTGGATAAATACCTTTAACAAGATCTACACCAGTGGCCAGCAACACATTAGACATTACATCATATTACTACAGTAGAAAAGTAGCAACGGAACCCAACATGTTCTAAATGGGACTAACCACCACAGACTACTGCTGCTGTGCCACGTTTGCCTCCACACCAGCTCCTCTCTACAATGGGCAGCGTGAAAGAAGCGGCTGCTGAACCTTTACACGCCCAGCTCTCTGCTTCGTATCAAACACCCAGAAAGTCAATACTCCAATCATCTACTTGTTTCTCCTCCATTTATCACTGGAAGATAATGCATTGTTTGTATCTTAGCTGTTATTTTTTCTGGCTGATGTGTTTACTGTACATATAAAGACGTGTTATTTTAGTTTTAACATTTCTATTTTTGAAAAAAAAGACAGTCTTTCCCTTTTCACGAAAAAGTGCAAGTGAAAAAAGTTAGTTGTTGAGGTTTATAGGTTGTGTTATTGATTAAGTACCCAAATGTCCTTTTGGTAGTGCCTAGTGTTAATACAAGCATTGGACACATAGATGGAGACACACACGAACACATACACACACACCTGCTAATCCATTGACTCCTATGAGACCAGCAGAACTGGCAATGCTGACAAGATGCCCGTGGTTGTTGGCGATCATGGCCGGGAGGAAAGCCTTGTAGGTCTAAGGAGGACCAAAAGCAAGCACACAAACCAGAAGGGATGAGACTACTACTACAATGTACATGAATACACACACACACACACACACACAAAGTATTCCAAAAGGTATAAAGCAAAACAGGACAATACATTGACAGGAAACAAAATACACCTTTGGAATTACCTGAAGAACATAAAGGAGACAGTTTACTGTACAGTTACAAACTAGGAATGGGTGATGGATGGTAAAACCTGTCAGACTGACCCAGAAGTGAGCCATTATGTTGACCTCCATAGTCTTTTCAATCAGAGAATCAGGAGCATCCATGAACTTCTTTCCTGTCACGATGCCAGCGTTGTTCACCAGGATGCTGACGTCACCCACCTCCCGTTTCACCTGCACACAGCAAAGAGGAATGAACATACATTACAGTCAACTTAATCCTTAAAGGATAACCTGGTACCAGCGTGCTGATAGACAGGAGGCACTGAGGGGGCACAGTTTATTTGTATGGTCTTTTTCTCAATAACGCTGCAGGATACTGTTGCCAGTTACAGGAGGAGGTTCCAAACCTACCTGTCTTTGCAGTTTCACACTGTGTAAAAAACACTGCAAATTGTTCAAAATGAGACATCCTGCACTGTGCAGGATGACAGAAGGCACAGATTTGTTTGTCAGACCTCTGCCCTACATCGGGTGCTTTCAACCTACAGGCTCGGTTTGTTTAAATAAACCAAGTCCATGTTCTCTTGGTGCACTTTGTTTCGTCTGGTGAGAAAGTCATCACACTCACAAGAAGTCTGGAGCATTCCTCCCGATGAGAACATATGTGTGACCACCAGAAGCTTTTAATTATATGTAGACTGTTATAAAACTAGAGGCCATTTCCTTACACTCCTATACACCCAAACTCACTATACACAATGAAACTGTAGAGAACAGCTTAGAAATGTTTGCTTATTACACCATCCACCTCATTAACAGAAGGAGCAGGACAGGAGGATGTCACCATTTCATTCATCAGCTGGTTATAAAAATAAAGCCAACACTCCAGCTGCTAGATGCAGCAACAGTAAAATAACTGTTATAGGGAGGGTACTGTCGTCAGTCTAAGAGATTAAGTAAGGATTTCTCCATTTTATATTGCGATAATATTTAACAAAATTAGCTTCTTATCAGATTAGTAGCTTAATCAATAAAATGCTCTGTAGTCAAATGCAGGTGTAGCCATCAGTTCATATGATAGTTATCAACTTTTTTAAAGAGTTCATCTGCAGCAGACTACCTTGACTTAACATGTGGCCATAGGTGTCAGAATGGAAGACAGTTTCTAAAGAATGAAAACCAGAATCCAGTCTAGCTGTTTACCCTACAATTGAGTCCTGATTCATCTCTGTTATCTGTAATTAACACTACCTTTGACCCGAGGACATAAAAATGACGTGCATTCTGCCAGGTGTCAGTGTTACTGAACAGTGGAGAGAGGCACAATGTCACTGATGAGATAAGAGGACATCTCTGTGTTCTCTAGGAAAGATAAAGTCTGTGTTCTAGTTTGGCTGGAGGATTCTGTTAGTCCTTTAACCATCAGCAGCTGAATACAGGCTTGAGCTCTGGGACGGGTCGGCATTCAGAGAAACTGCTGAAAGCGTGACCGAGGCCAGTTTGATCAGCGTTTGGCCTGGGGTCAGATGGTTATCCAGAGAACTTTGGAGCATTTTACCTGGTCAGCCACTCTATAAACCTCGTTCTTGTCACTGCAGTCACACAGGTAGTAGTGGACTCTAGTGGCGCCGCTGCTCTTGGCCAGCCTCGCCGTCTCCTTCATTCCCTCCTGGTTAATGTCCCACAGCACCAGTACTGTACCAAGAGCCGCAAACTCCTGGGCCATGAGGCGCCCGATGCCACTACCCGAGCCAGTGATCAGAACCACCTCACCAGCGATGTTCTTCTTCTTCTTGGGGACAAACAGGTGGATGAAAGACTCCACGTTGTACCAGATAGACAGCAGGAGGACTTTTAGTGTTTCCAGGAAGAAATTCATAATGTCACTAAAAAAACAGAGAGAGACTGATTTTGTGAGGGCAATCACAATTACACTTTAAGAGAAAATGTGCAGCCTGCTCCCAACTATGATGATGGAGGGCGGATCCACAAAGTGAGCAGCTACTTTAAATGGCTGCATATTCATAAACTCGGAGTTAAGCAGAGTCACACTATGTTTGTTTGCTCTTCATCTCTAGAGACTTACGTGATGACTTGTATAACTCAGCAGACGACAAAAGACTGAGACAAGGTGCATGCACAAAACATTATAACAGAGGAGCCCATTAAGTGAGCAAGACTTACCCGGACGGCTTCTACAGTCTAACGTTACAGATTCGGTTCAACAGCGATTCTCTCCGTTCCGCTTAACGGCAACTTAAATGTTCCAGCGTCACCGAGACCTTTGCTCTAAACACACACGAGATTACGACAGAGCCGCTTTGGTCCAAGAACCACCGGGTGTCCTTCCTGCTTCCACGGTGAACGGGCTGGGTTCGGTCTGCCCCGCTGTGTACAGCTTTTAAGCGTTTCTGTAGCCTGCGGGCGAAGAAACACGTGACGTCACATCAAACACGGACAAGCACACCGCTGGAGGCAAAGGGGTTGTCACGTGATCAACGGCAAACAACAGGTTCGTTGGAGATGAACCGCGCCTCCCTAAGAGAAGACCCGGCGAACGAGTAGTGCGTGGCTGCAGACATAGCGGAAAGCCAAAATGGCGGGTGGCTCCTCACAAAGCGGAAGCGGAATGTTTCCATGAGGTTCTCTGGCCGATGGTTGCACTCTGACGCCTCTCTGTTCTACCTTAATAATAAAAAGCTTCTAGAAGACGTCATTATTTCCATGAATGCTTCTGAGCATTTGAACATTTTAAAAATATCTTAACAATTTGGATTCATGTCACTTTGGTTTATTAAACTTTTTTGATTCTGAAGCAATATCATATCAAATTACAATTTACACACTACCTATACTTAGTGCATATAGAGTAACGCGTAGGCTTGTTCCTGATGCTGATTAGACCTGCTGGGTAAATTTGTAAAGGTCTGCTCTGCTTAAGAATTTGCTTTTATCAATGACTGTAATTTACGAATTAAAAATCAATCTTAACATCTCAAGAAATTCCAATAATATACATTAAACATTGAGCATGATTGGTGTGTCTGCATTCCGGTTTTCTGTTCAGTCATGTGTGTTTTATCTTTGGAATGTGTGCAAGGTGTAATTTACTAGTACTGTAGCTAGAGGCGATGCTCTTATTCCACCTTCAGCCCTTCTGTCAATGCCAGGACGGCCCTGTCCCTAGGATGCTGCCTAGGGTGTAGAGCGGGGTCACCAATTAAAAAGTTTTCTAAACTATAAGAAATGTAAATCTGACATTCTTTGCTAGGAGTCTGAATATCAGGTGTAAATGCCTAAATTGTATCAACGTATGCCTCAAGCTCAAGTTTATAAAAGACCTAGAAAATGACAACAAAAACATGTTGGCTTGTTATTGGCTCAAACCAGCAGGGAGAAGGGCCCAGACTGTGATCTGGCCTAGTTCTGGTTCTGTAATAGCTGTACAGAGTCTCTTCACTGCAGCCTGCAGACACCATATTGCTTCTCTTTGTTTTTGCATTTGGTTCTTATATAATTATAATCCAACTTAAGTCAAGTGTAATCAGCTGTGTTGCGGTACACAATAAACATGACTAAGTCCTTTGTGACTAATTAAGTATGATTGTGCAGATTATATTTGATTAAGATGATTTACTTTTGACTTTTATGTAATATTATTGTTCATTTAGTGTTTGCCACTGAAAAGCTACTTGTGTATTATAAACAGTGACAGTAGTTGTTGGTTTAGCTTTGTCTGTGTGTTAAACACAGTCACTATATGCTGGTGTACAATAAAGTCGTAATTGAACAAATACCCATAGCGTTACAGGTTACAGGAGCTGGTTGCTCACATCAATATGCCGACTGGTAAAACCCACACCATTCCCCAGGTGCAAGGCACAGTAAGGAGCTGCAGACCATGTTCAGCTTATGGTTGGGCTAGCAGTCTGAGAAAGCAGTCTAATTATGCACCCCAAGCAAGTTTATTGAATTAATTTCATACCCTGAGGGGAGGACAGGTCCAGCCCTGTAAAGGGAATCCAGAGTGATAGGGGTCAATTTAGACCCCCACCCGAAACCAGGGCCCCCCTTACAGACCAAGAAAACTTCTACAGACTGCTCTGATAGCACAGACCTCCCCAGAACAGTCTGAGAGAAGCACCACCAGTGTTCACACACACACACACACACACACGCGCACGCACACACATATATATATAAATCCCTACTCTGCGTGACCACCTCTTCTCCACCCTACTCCTTTCTGTCTAACCCCCATATGTGATGTTTCCCCCGTCAACATTGGCTGTTTGGCCTCCAGGGTTACTCTCCGTTTTTTCAGAACAGATTGATCAGCTGTCCTTCTATCCAACAGCCTAAGATGTAACAAACTGAACATATCAAACTCAGATACCTTTTGCTTTAGCAGAATTCAGTTGGGAACCATGTAAATGTGATGACTTGTTTCTTTTTAACCTGCAGCATGGATAAGAACCCTACAGCATATTAGTGTCTAGTGTAACATCAGAGCCCCCCTCACATGACTTGGTGAACAGCCAGAGGTCACTGATAACACCAAAATCTCCCCTTACGTTCTTACAGCTCTGTTGCATCGTCCATTTGGCCATAACACAACAAACCCCAGGGGATGGGAACTCCTTGATCACAGATCCCAGATGACCCCAGGACACAACATCCCCCAGCACCTAACGCCCGTACCAGGGATCCAATAAACCACATTCCTCCCTTTATGACATTAAATGCTTGCTACAATTAAAGCTCAAGGATTGTTTCAATTATCCACTATTCGCTCACTTTTCTATTATTGTTTCAAACCAATTCCTAACAAAGATCTAAACTGATACATATACAGTTTTGGGATGCCTTACTCACATTATAAGTCTTCTGCACAGCCATTAAGTTTACAGTAAAACATGACGGTGGTATCTCCGCCTTCACTAGGTAAAACACAGACATTCCAGGACAGTTTCCCCAGGATTTTACTGGTATCGTGTTGTATTCCAGGTTACTCAACTCACTTAGCCACCAGACCACCAAGGGCTTCTCGCGCTGACTGACTTTTTTGATTTGTTCTGGTTAACATGTCATAGTCATTTAGTCACTTGGTAAATTATCTTGTCAGTCTGATATTATTTGCTAATTCACCCTTCAGTATTGAACTATTGAACTAATTTATATTTTAGAAATGACTTTATTACTTACTTGCTCCTGGTCTAAGCAGCAGCTTTGTTTTCTTGTTTCTGTTTTTGTTTGGTTGCTGTGATTTTACATCTCATCTTATTCTTCCCCTGCCAAATGCAGTGTGACTTGAGCTCAAGTTACAGATACTCGATAATCTACTTATTACTTATCTATCTAAACCAAATTTTAATTTCTATTAAAATTCTCTAACTCGTATAACTGGGTCTGGGAGAATTTTGGTCCACATTATGTTTGTTAGTTAGCCCACTATCTAGTGAGATTTTAAATCACGTGTTTAGTAATAAAAATAGTTATCAGAATGACTTAGTTTGACCATCACAGACAAGGCTAAGGTACAAACAAGGTACAAACAAGGGTGATCCAAACTACGACTTGAGTGATGAGGATAGCAATCCAGGTAGCGCTGGAACGAGATCCGAAAACACGACGATCGGGCAGAGGCTGTGTGAGTTCTGGTGACTAAATACTGAGGCTGATTACAGATTGGTTGCAGCTGGTGACTAATGACCAGAAGTAAAGAGAGAACTAAACCTGGTTTGACAAAGAACCAGATGGTTCCAAAGACATATATAGCTGAGTATCATCTGCATAACAATGAAAATTAATAGAATGCTTCCTAATAATCTCACCTAGAGGAGACGTGTATAGGCTGAACAGAATTGGACCAAGCACAGAACCCTGTGATACTCCATAGCTAATCCTTGTACATTATAGAGAGTGACACCCTTGAATTCCAGGCTATTAGTAAAGTAAGCCAAATATTTAACCAAATGATGCTATCTACTGTCAGTTCAGTATATGATCCACTAGGTCCTGTTGCACCTTTTGTACTAAAAACAAAACAACTCATCCAAGCTCTTTGTCAAGCCAAATGTGGGTTGGATGATCCAATAGCTGATGAAATTGAAATTTTTGTGATGTCAGCGAAAAAGGATATGGCACAGCCAGCTACCTAATGTTGCTCTGGCAATGGGAAAATCAAGAGTAACCCCTCTTAAGACGATCATTATCCCTAGACTTATTGCTTACAGCAGCTACTTTAGCAGCAAGAATGGATCAGATGTTACATTGAACTGCATGTAGACCTCTTAAAACCCGTATTTTGGACAGACAGTCAATCTGTATTCAACTACATTAACAATACAGTAAACCCACAGTACATGACTTGTCCAAAGACAATCAGTGGATATATGTTGACACACTGCAAAATCCTGCAGATGATGCATCACAAGGATTGAATATAAAATCCTTTCTAAAGTCGAAATGATGGTTTGATGGACCAGAATTTCTAAAATAGGATGAATCCCAGTGGCAAGCCCAAATGCTACACAATACTCTTACACAATACTCTTTCACTGGACGATACTGAAGCAAAGAGGAAGCTGACAACGTAACAAGTCTTGAGGAAGAAAACCCTACTAGCCAGCTGATCCAACACTACTCAGATTGGAACAGCATAAAAAGGGCTGTGGCTTGGATATTAAGGTTAAAGGGAGTGTTATTAGTCGTCAACCAAAGGAAAAGAGGAAATTCCCTTGAACAAGACGGTGGAACACAACAGGTGGGCGTTTATGAAACTCCCAACAGACCATCCACGTAACTGAACATAGCTTTTAGTACAAACTTGCCCATGGAGGAAGCAGAAAGAGCCATAATTGCATTTGAGCAGCAGCAACACTTTAAACAATAAATACTTTTTCTTAAACAGGAAGGATTCTGCAAAAAGTAGAGCCCTATTATCAAAATGGATCCCATCTGGAGAACGGATGGCATACTACGAGTGCGGGGAAGGATTAGCAAATCAGCTATGCCAGTATGTGTTAAAAATCCCATAAAGGCTAAGGGCTCCCACATCTCCTAGATGTCAGGTTTGGCTGTCGGATAGTCGGAAAGCAGATCCACATGCACGGCACAGATATCAGCTGGATCTTGAAGCAAAGTTTTTTATTGTGCACAATCTTGGTACAGGTACAGCACAGTCTGGTGACTGTGTGACTCAAATTGGTCACTCTGGGAGAAACCAAATGCTCTCAAAATTTGGACAGAAGTACTAGATGCCCTCTGCGATTACCATGGAAGATCATCAAAACATGTCTTCTGTAGACGGATGCAGTCTAAGGCTGGAGAGCAAAAAATGGCACATCTTCCTTCAGATCGTATAACACCAGATTCACTGTCATCCACCTCAGTTGGAATGGATTACTTTGGACCTTCAGAAGTGAAATGAGCCCGTGTGATATTCACTTGTCTCACAACTTGAGCTATCCATCTAGAAATGGCTCACAGCTTGGATACTCCTGTGTAAGTATCAAAGTATCCTGCATGAGTGAAATTCGCAGATTCGAATGTTGTAGAGGCATTGTTAGCACCACCAAGGTACAAACCTAATCAGGGTGCAAAGGGAACTTACTGTAAAATGTCATTGAAGGATATGGTCAGGCCGATGGGGTACAGTAGGCCCCGCTCCGCTCGTGTGGGGGTGGTGGACTGGGTGTGAGCTCACTCTGGGCACAGGGGCATCTCCTGGTGGGGTCCCTACGGGCTCCACTTTCTCAGGCCGACTGGGGGGAGTGTTTGCCCCTGGTTCTTATGGGGCAGACAGCGTTGACGGTGGCCCACTCTGACCTCGGGTGCTGTCTCTGTGGCTGCTGCAGCTCTGCCTGGGGGGCTCTGTGTGGGCGGCTTGGGTCAGAACACCTGTCCTCCTAGAACTGAAGGTGTGTGGGCTCCCTGGCTGCTAGGATTCTTCGCTCTGCTTGTTGGCTGGGCGTAGTGGCCCATCACCCTGGCTTTCACAAGTGGCATTGTTCATGCACCAATGTCTGCCTCACCCTTTGGGTGAACAATGTTAAGCTACAGCTTTACTAACCTTGTAGTGGGGCACTCAACACCTGAGCTAATAAACGGGCTTTCTAAACTTAGCTGTAAGCATTACTGGTACTTATCACTACCAACATCAATGATGTGTGATTATGGTAGTTGTGATGTTGTATTTCATGGCTATTATTAAGTATTATTAAGTATTGAGATTTTGTATAACAATGCATATGTGTACGAGAATGAAAAAAAACTCCCTTCTCACCTTCCGCGGGTGGTCTCATACACTTTCCAAGCTCGGGTCCTCCAGGGAGCTTGAGGGTTCTGTGCAGTATCCTTGCTGTTCCTAGGACTGCACTTTTCTGGACTGAGATGTTGGATGTATTTTCAGGGAGCTGTTGTAGCCACTCTTCCAGTTTGGGGGTCACTGCCCCCAATGCTCTAATCACCACAGGCACCACTGTGGCCTTCACCTTCCAAGCCTTCTCCGGTTCTTCTCTGAGCCCTTGGTAGTTTCTCATGCTCCTTTCTCCTGATGTTGCCATTGCTTGGTATTGCCACATCCACCACTACGGCTTTCCTCTGTTCTTTGTCCACCACCACAATGTCTGGTTGGTTCGCCAATACCATTCTGTCTGTCTGTATCTGGAAGTCTCGCAGGTTCTTGGCTCACTCGTTCTCTACCACCTTGGGAGGTGTTTCCCACTTTGACCTTGGGATCTTCAGTCTATACTCTGCTCTGATGTTCCTGTATACTATGCCAGCCACTTGGTTATGGCGTTCCATGTATGCTTTCCCTGCCAGCATCTTACACCATGCAGTTATGTGCTGGATTGTCTCAGGGGCCTCTTTGCACAGTCTACACCTAGGGTCTTGTCTGGTGTGGTAGATCTGGGCTTCGATGGCTCTGGTGCTCAGGGCCTGCTCCTGTGCGGCCAGGATGAGTGCCTCTGTGCTGTCCTTCAGCCCAGCCCTTTCAAGCCATTGGTAGGATTTGTTGAGATCAGCCACTTCAGTTATGTTCCGGTGGTACATCCCATGTAAGGGCTTGTCCTCTCATGATGGTCCCTCTTCCAGCATCTCATCCTCTGTTCTCCACTGCCTGACACATCTCGCTCACTCTTGGCGTACAGCTTGATGTCATCCATGTAGAGGAGGTGACTTATAGTGGCCCCGTTCCGGAGTCGGTGCTGTCCAGTTTTTCATACCTGAGACTCTTTGTTGGATGTCTGCCACTGTGATAGTCACTGGATTCTGTTCAGGAAGGTTGCTGTGGTCTTCCCTCAGATCCACCAGCCACTGTTCATCGCTGTTGTGTGATGCCTCCCTCTCCTATATACTTTTCCAGTACTGTTCAGTGTGTGTGTGTGTGTGTGTGTGTGTGTGTGTGTGTGTGTGTGTGTGTGTGTGTGTGTGTGTGTGTGTGTGTATTTGAATAAAGACATCGTTGAATCGAAGCACATTTGTTAGAAAGTTGTTAATTCTTCATTTAGCCAAAACCCTCTTCCTTTCTCCATCTGCTGTTAATGACTGGCAAAACAAGACGGTTGTCCCTTCCAGGAATCTCTGTGACGATTCGCGAGCAGCCTATATTATTCATTATTATAGCAGTACTAGCAGTGATGTAGCAAATTGAGGTGAGGGGTGTATGGGGCAAAGCAGGCACTGTATTATCATCTGCTGCTGGTGGGGTTGTGTACTGTAGGTTAGAGGGATCCTCCCAGAGCAATAATGTCGAGATTTAACTTCACTGACCAATTAACAATAAATGTGTTACCAGATGTAATTGTTTAAATGTAAGATTTCGAGGAGAGAAAATAAGCTTGTGCTGTTTGACAGTGTTTTCCCCACGTCACAGTTGGGCCTGTCGCAGGCGCCTTTCTTTCCGTCCTGTCATGTTTGTGTTGACATTTGTCTGTGTGTGGGGACATCATTTCCTGCGTGGTCAATCATTGTGTTCACCTCTCACACCTTTTCTCTCTCACTTAGTGTGTTAGTTTAGATAAAGTCTGAGTGACTAAACCAGTGTGTTTACATGCCCCAGTATAAGGTTCAGTTATCCTGTTGCCATCTAGTGGTCAGATCATTTTTGTTAGTCTATCAGTCTTTAGTAATCGAGTGTGGTGAGTGCCAAAAATGAAACATTCCTTAGTTGCTGTATATGGAATCTGCATTCTTGTTTTTAGTACTCACAAATTGAAAAGTTCTGGACAAGACAAGGACCATATACTTCTCCGTCATCTCCATACTCCTCATTACATTTAATATAAAATGATGATGAAAATATTCTATTGTTTGAACGTTTGTGGTTAAATCATTGTGACAAACACCAAACCCAATACAAACTGTTTCCTATGCAGAGCTTTGTGTTCAAGTAAAGCCCCTCAAGGATGTAGAGATTAGCTGTTGCAAAGACTATATGACTGATAATGTGTAACCCATGGGTCTAGCTTTGCTGGCAGGAGGGCATCCAGCAGTAACTAGACTAGTGAGTAAACTAGTCAGAGCCTGGAAGGATTACGTACAATCATTACCAAAAAAAACATGTTTTTGCCCTTGCAAGATTTTAAAGCTACTTATTTATTCTAAACACATAATTAGGACATTCTGCTATAACATCTGAGAAATGAATATTAGTTCAAGATAAAGCAGTAAAGAAACGTTCATGCCTCTTTAAAGATGCAATTACAATATGACCAGTAATTTATGGCTCAGGTCACATAACCATAAGCTCCGGACAGGTACTTTTTTTTAATGCAGTTGCAGTTGGTTTCTATAGCATCTCTTTTATTAACTGTATTTATATTTCATTTTTTATAAGTCAATTTCAGTTAAAATCAATATTCATCCTGCTTAATGCTAATCTGATTTAAATCAGGTAAATATTTTTATGTACCTGTGAATCTATGTGTCACTGCCATCAAATCTACTTTACCTTGCTTTTAACTAAACATATAATTTAATGCTTTAAATCATACACAACATGACTCCATCAACAGATTCTTTTAATAAATAATAAAGTTATGACAACCCAAAAAAGGTTCCAAAATGTCCCATCATATATATATATATATATATATATATATATATATATATATATAGATATATATATATATATATATATATATATATATATATATATATATATATATATATATAATCATACATTTTACATTTGTTTTTTTTTCCATTACAGAACCATTACATTCCATGAAGTAGGCAGCGCCATGTTATACAAAGCCAGATAGCACAATATAATCAGCAGAGGGACACTTGATTTAAACAGCAACAAGTCCAGACAACGATGTGAAGGGCTGAGGACAGGGAAATGACGGGATGGGGGGGACTGAAGAACCAATGCTATGGCATCTTAATCCATAAATCCCCCATACCTTTTCTGTACCTCACTGCCATTTTCCCAGGCCCGTTTCAACCCCCCTCCGCTTTTGCTGCTGTCCACCAGCCACTCAGGCCTGCCCACACGCCTCATGAAGCCTCCATATCGCTTCTTGAGCCCACGGCCTAACACTGCCTCCAGCAGGTTGCTCTGTATCAACCCAGCTTCAGCTCGACGCATGAAGCCCCCATAGCGCTTCACGGCCTCACCTCCCTGACCTTCTTGCTCACTTCCATTGTCAACAGCTGAGTTGAGGAGCTTTAGGATCTCCAAGCGAACGTTTTCTTCCCCATCATGATTTCCAGGATCCTCCAGTACCCCCTTTGGAGAGGAGGACCTACGTGACATGAACCCACCATAGCGCTTCATGAAGCCACCGTACTTCTTTGCCATCTGGTTCCCTGGTGATGTGACCTCTTCATCGTCGGCCATCATGGATCCTGCTGATTCGTGTTCCTGCTGTTGATGAGAATCATCATCCAGGGCAACCTGGTTTTCCTCCTCCAATAGGAGGTCCTCGCATTGACGGAGTTTCTTACTGTCCAATCCACCATCGCACTCAAGTGTACATGTCTGGAAGAATCCAAATTATATTTTCATAATTATATAATATACATTTTGCCATGATTAAGATTCCCCTGTCTAATACATCCTCCCACATGTGTTCCAACATTGGTTGTTGACCCAGCCATGACAAATCTGAAATATCTTTCACATGAGTTGAGCCATTTTATAAAATTTTAGGTTTTATTACATTAAAACGTCTTTTCTGTCAGAATGTGTGCAATCTTACAGAAGCATTCAAACACAAAATAAAGTAAATCTCCAAAATGAAACAATCATTCTTGCTAATCGTGTCATCACAACATTACATGTCTTCACACTTGTTGAATGCATTGCTATCCTGTCTGTCCTGTGTGCACTGACTCCAAGACTGTGTTCAAACAAATAACAATAACATGAAAACTACAATTATTATACTTATCAATTACCATATTAGGATAATACCGATTCATCCATCAAACCATTTTCCCAGCATCTTCTCCCACTGACATAGTGCACAGCTTCAGGGGCTTCCAGTATGAAGTCGTGCCTCCCAGCCCACCATCCATTTTTCCTGTCAATACTTTAACTACGTAAATCCATAACCTCTGTTGTGTAATTAAACTAATGGGATCTGCTGGTCCCTGGGGTCCTGCACTGTTGGAATAACCTCTTGACCTTATATATGATTTTAGATTTCACTTATTGGAGCCGTAATAAATTCCTCTTAGATAAAGCAGAGGGCTTCCTGCTGAGCTTTCAGCGCCACTGGCTTATGAAGACAAAATTACTCAACAGGAAAATAGAGGACAAAGCAGCACCTGAGGCTGAAATGGTGGAGGGCAGCTGCACCCTCTTGTGGCTGTAATGGGAAGCAGGTATTAACGATACACTATTGTGTAAAAGAACTGAAGACAAACGTGAAAAAACGAGACAATTTTAAGTCATTTTAATTAAAAATGTATAGGAGGTATTTCATGTTCTGTTAATTTCACAGCAACATATTCTGGTTAATCTTGCAGAAAATGTATTATTAACTTAATGGAAACAACTTTGATTTCTTTTTTTTAACATAAATCTAAAGTAGTTATTTTGACAAAATCAACTCAAGACTCTTATTAGTTTAACACAGTATTAAAATTATGTATCATCATCTAATCTAATTATCCAGAATTACTGAGAAACCCCAACAAATCACTCTCATTAAATATTAAAGCAAATGAGACTTTGCTGGAGGAACAGATTTGTGGTGAAGGATTCTTTGTCCCACATAATACTGCGTAGACTATTTTATATTTGCTGATTAAATTAATTTGTACAAACTAATCATAGAGGCTGATATTAAAGTAATGACATTAATTTGTTTAGCATGTCCAACAACTAATAGGAATAAAATGTTTCTCTATTTTTATTACACAGTTACTTGACACTAATCCTCATCAGAGAGGGAAATTGTGGAGTATTGTATATTTGTTAGACATTACGACGATCAACAGATGCTGAGCAGGAAAAGTAAAAAAGGAAACAGAAAGTTGGTTCGTTCCAAGATATTTTATATGGCTTAAATAACTAGTGGATATATAACAGCCGAAGTGTCTCATTAGACTAAAATGACAGCATTATTAAAGTCCCAGCTGCCGTGCCGGTTACACACGCTGTGTTAATTTACAGTATAAACCTAATGGTGTGCTGTCGCTGAGAATCCAGGTTCTAATCGAAATACAAATAAGATTTATGGTTCAGATAGAAACGAGTGACATTACCAGAGACGAGAAACCCGACTGCTGTCCTAGCGAGCGGTACACGCACAGAGCGCACTCCCTCCCGCAGTCCGATCCGAGCCCCTGCGACACGCACGCGCCCAGTACCAACATCCACATGCAGCTGCTGTGTGCGTAGGCAGCCATGGACTGAAACGAGAGAGCAACAGAAAGCGTTAGCTTGAAATCTGTACAAATAAATAAAGTACTAGAAAATGTTGGATTTGTAAAAGTTAGTTAAAATTATTTAATAGCTGTAATTTCACCCTTATAAAAATATTATTATTAATTATAATAAATAAATATAATATAATAAAAATACTATTATTATTGCTACAACTGCAACTATTAATAGTGTAATTGATGTCAATCAATAGGTAAATAAGTGTGTGAAGATTTATGCATATAAAGAAAGTATACGTTATGTGTGTATTTGAGTTACGGCTGTTCCGTATGCTGCTAGTAACTGCGGTTAATGCAGCAGCAGCAGCAGCACTAATAGTAGTAGTAGTAGTAGTAGTAGTAGTAGCAGATATGTACTTTCTTACCTCTGTGATATTCGAAACGAGAGTCAAATTGTTCTGTGCTGCCAGCGTCCGCGTGCGCCTTCGGGGGTGCCGCCGGATCGAGTGCCTCGAGCCTCTGCTTTTAAGAAATGTGCGCGCGGCTGCTCGTGGGTGGAGCAGGCAAAGAATACACACATACGATGTATCAACAGGCACGCACGCGCTCTGTCTCAGTGTGGCCCCTGTACCCGCTCTGGCCGTGGCGCACCGTGATGCATGCGGAATCCGTTTGAAGTGCTCCGTGCGGACTTCGTAGCTTGTTTAAGTAGTTGGTGTGGCTTACGTCACTGTGGGGGGCGGAGGAGCTGCATGGGTAAATGAGCGTGACGCTGTAACGTGACAGCCCGTTGTCTGCTTTTACTACGCACCCATGAGTTATCAGTGACACGCAGGCTCCATCAGGGGTTCTACTGGTTTCTATTAGGTGATAGGGACAATAGACGCTGGTCCACTATTCAGCATCTCTGTGGGAATCTATGGTCTCTGACAAGAGCTGGCGCCCTGAAGAGTATGTGCTGCTTGATACTAGCATCTTAACAAAACCCAACCAAAACCCAAGCTCGACAAAAAGAAATCATTCAGAATCTGCTTCCTCTAATCTTAAAGAGCAGCAGAGAGTTGAGCATTGCTACAGACGTGTGTGTCTTATAGTATAATGTAGTGCTGTAAAAAACGCGTCATGCGTGTAATGTGTAGGTAAAACACACACAATGTGATGTGATGGGACCGTGAGTGTGGATGATTGTGTGTGTGCTGTAGAGAATATGATACAGACCTGTGACATAGTGGCTGGTGAGCACTGAGTGTCAGTCATAGAGCAGATGTAGACGAAGACTCAGTGCTGCCAGTCTTTGCCAATTACTGCGGCAATGAATTTGATCAGGCAGGAGAAGCCTGGTTGGAGCTGACGTGGCAGTCGACCAGCACACACCCTCCTTCCTAGCAGCTCATTTAGAGGCTGCTAATTAGAACACAGTGATGAAGCTCACTGTACATGAGCTGCTTTTATGGAGATACAAAGTATTCTTTAAAACAAGTTCAGCTTTTGTTTATAACACATTTCTAATCTATCACAACATAAATATATAAACATTATAAATTATGTAGGAAAAAAGTCTGAAAGGCCATAAGAAAAAAAGATCATAGGCAACAGATGATATATTTATCTCAATTACAGCAGAAAGTAAAGAAAATATACACATAATCTGTAATGTAATCGTGCAAAACAAAGTGGTGTTAAAACTACAACAATAAGATTGAACATGAAATACAGCACGTTGGGTGGTTCTGGACATGGGTCAGGTTCACAGAGAACTCACAGAACATTAGATGTCAAGGGACTAGTGACAGTTGCTAAGTTGATCAGTGAGAAAAATAATCATCAGACACAAGATCAATGGGTTTGCATGTTAATAAAGGTAACACACACACACACACACACACACACACACACACACACACACACACACACACACACACACACACACACACACCATGACTGCTATGCAGGTTAATCTTTATTGAGGTTCTTGTTCCTGACAAATAAGTGCGGTGAACAAACACTGAGCTGCTGTAGTAATATTAACAAAAGCCTTTTCTTAATTAAAACGCTCATCTGTGTTGTACCTGCACCAATGATAACAGCTTTCTGTGTGAGGGAGATAACACAGTGTGTGTGTGTGTGTGTGTGTGTGTGTGTGTGTGTGTGTGTGTGTGTGTTTATGGGAAATTAGGAACAAAGTCTAAACAAAAAATTAATTTTATAGAGGGTGCTAGAAGTAAAATCAATCAAGGGCAGCAGCATTATGTGACACCAGCTCTTCTCTTATCTGAGCCGACCAGTGTCTCCATTAACGCGTTTTCTGCTGCGTGATTAGTAACAACAGCAGATGATAGGAGCTCGCAGCCTCGCTGTGTTTTCACTAACAGTGTCTGTTTGAATGAAACGGTGATCTATATACATTCTTCTTTCAATGATATCTTAAATACAGATTATTGCATTGTGGAAAATTTTGTGGGATGCATTGTTAGGAAAAAGTGATGAAATGTGAGTGTTTGGTGCAGTTTCTATCCTCATTATTGATCATGTTCTTATTTGAAACCATATTCAAACTGTGTTTAATGTTGTTGTTTCATCTTGAGTGTCTCTCAACATAACCGCCCACAGCACATGTTAAAAAATAACTGCACTTGATGGAGATGACAGTGAAATGGCCACTTGGCCCACATCATGAGTCATTCTGGGATTTCATTCATCACAGGGTATATTTCCAGTGGATAATATAAATGGAGGAACAATCACATATACTGTAAGTCGCGTTAATATAATGTAATATAGGAGTCAAACAGATGTCACTATTAAATTAATAAACAGCTTCATCATAACAAAATAAACATTCTCCATTATAAAAAATTCTGAGTACAACGGTTTATGGTTTGCCTGTTTTATGGCTATTGTCATGAAACATTCAGGCCCAATTTGAAACTTTTATTTACTTCTTTATTTATTCTCTACATATATTTATCAATAAAAGCAATATTCAAAGCTAGAGGCTACTTCTTAAAAGTCCTTTATCACTGCTCATGAAAATCACTGGCTGATGAATGTCTATTCATGCATACACTGAGCCAAAACAGGGCTAGATCATGTGGCACATACAAAAAGAAAGAAAAAAAGACTCTGACATAACTTTACAGTAATAATAAATACAAAACTACTAAAGATTAGCGTTCAGTTAAATATTAGTGGTTGCATAGCTTCTGATGCAACATTTAAAGTTCAATGGTTTAAAAGGGTTAAAATATGAAACAATATGTCTGGTTCTTTTATAATAAGCTAAAATGTTTTAGTAATTGAGATGTTTATTTAAATGTAATGATAATGTTTGGTAATTTAGAGGTTACCTCCCTGTTTATGACCACTGACTACTGGCTGTTTATCACCAGAGCAGACTGAGGCGACAGCTAACCCAGCTTGATGTTACTGTTACTGGAACCTAATCGCCACAAATTTGCCTGTCTAGATTGGATTGTCGTCCTCATTGACAAGTGTCAAAGTTTTACAACACCAACGGGTGCTCTCTGGGGTCCTGCATAGTATCAGGACTGCGCTCTTCTGGAAAGAGATTTCAGATGTACAGCCCTAGTGTTCCTGTCACCACGGGTACCACTTTTGACCTCACCCTCCACATCTTCTCTATCTCTTCTTTCAGCCCTTGGTACTTCTCGATCTTTTCATGTATATATATATGAGAGATAAAAATATAAGAGTCACACCGGCTGTGGGACGTTGCCCGGGTCAACAAGGTCCGCATCAGGTGCTAAGGAACCAGGGCAACCTGACGTGAAGTGGGCTACTGGGACAAAAATAAGACATTCATGGACAAGAGATGAGAATAAGGAACTATTGAAATGCTCCTACAGCAGTAACCCTAGTGATCAGGGCTACATGAAGAGAATGTGCGAACTACAGTATGGATACTTTGAAACCCAACATCTAAACTAACGGCAAAACATCTACTACATGTAGCACAGTGCTCTAATATCTGCAACACCTTATGTCACACCTAGAGATTGATGAGGTACAACACAATATAAAAGTGCCAGGTCAGAAGGGGATATATCATCATCCTCCCAACAATCAGAGATTGGGTTCCAAGCCCCAATAATACCAGAGCTTAACGCAAGAGCAGCGTTGTCCTAAGAATGAAGACACGTGGAACCCCCGAAGCCGGTTACCAAGAATAAGTGAAGCACCTTTTGAAAGTTTGCTAGAAGATGTCAATACAGCACTACAAACAATACCATATGACCCTCACTGAGACCAGTCACCTGATATACAGTACAGAAATTGTGATCCTATTAAGATCAGAAGAAGGTGAGAATAGAGGTTGGAAGCTAAGATCAAGAAAGATCAAGGATCAAGAACACGGAAAGAGGTTAGCCAACTACAGAAAGGCATGACAAAGAAGTACATCCTGCCTAAGAAGTACTGCAAAATGAACATACCTGAGGCATTGGAGACTGCCAAGCAAAGGCTCACAGCCCTGGTTACCAGCTAAAGAGATACACCAGAGAAGTTGAAACCAGGAGAATAAACAGGATGTTCTCCACCGAACCATTAAAGGTGTACTAACAGTGGCAGGGTAATAACACAAGAACAGACCCACCAAGGCTGGAGATTGAAGAATACCGAAGAGACATATGGGAGAAGGAGGCATTGCATAACCACAGGCCACTTAAGAGCAGACCACAGCAACCATCACAATGGCAGACATCCAACAGAAAATCTCACGTTTTAATAACTGATCTATGCCTACTGGTTGAAGAAGCTAACCTCACTCCATGAGCGCACGGTGGGACAAATGAACAACTTACTAGTGAATAGAACTCACCCTGAATAGTGAATGAAAGGCACAGTCCTGATCCTGAAGTACCTCCAAAGGAGAGCAGTTTCATCCAACTGCTGCCCAATAACCTAATGCTTTGAGGCATCATAACAGCTAAGATGAGCAGGCACATGGATCAATACATGAGCAGTGCCCAGAAAGGAATTTGTAGTAACACCAGGGGATCAAAACACCAGCTACTGGTGGATAAAGCAGTCACCCGAGACTGTAAGACCAGACATACCAACCTAAGCATTGCCTGGATTTACTACAATGCCTATGACGCAATGCCTCACATTGATCATGGAATGCTTGGAACTATACAAGATCAAGAGGACTCTAAGAACCTTCATCCAGAACTCAGTGAGAAAGTGGAAAACAACCACAGAGGCCAACTCTAAACCGATCGGCCAAGTCAACATGAAGTGCGGCATATACCCAGGAGATGGTCTGTTCCCACTGCTGTTCTGCATAGGCCTGAACTCGCTCAGCCAGATCATCACAAGACTGGTTACGGGTATAAAGCAACCATCAGCCACCTCCTCTACATGAATGAAATGAAGCTGTTTGCATTTGGACTGGATAAGTGTGGTTAGATGGTAGCAAGGAAAGGAAATGAGTCAATTCCAATGAGTCACATCAGCTATCAAGTTCCTACAAGTACTGGTCGAGGTGGACAAGTAGCAGCAATTTATAACTCAGATTTACTTATTACTCCTAAACCCAAACATAGTCATAACTCAATTGAGAGCCTCACTCTGAACCTTTCTCACTAAGGCTTTAAAACTCAGAAGCCAGGTGTGTTTTGTATTGTTTATCGTCCTTCTGCTCCATATTCAGAGTTTTAGATTTGAATTCTCTGAATTCTTATCTGACTTAGTTCTTGTGGGAGACTTTACCATTCATGTAGACGTTGACAGTAACTGTCTCAGCACTGCTTTTGACTCATTGTTAGACACTATTGGTTTTACTCAGCATGTAAATGAACCTACTCACTGTTTTAATCATACAGTACCCTCAATCTTGTCCTGACATTGAAATTGATAATTTAATAGTTCTTCCCCAAAATCCTGTTATCTGACCACGATAATTCACCTTGCAGCAGCTGGAAAGAAATTTTACTATAACAAATGCTTATCTGAAGATGCTGTTTCCAGGTTCAAGTTGATGATTCCATCATCTTTTGCCTCATTGTCTTGTAGCTACACAGAGGAGAACAGTCACCTTAATCCTCAAGAACAGGTTAACTGTCTTGTAGATGATGCTGCAGCTTCTCTACGTACAATGTTAGACACAATGGCTCCTCCTCTGAAGAAGGCAGTGAATCAGAGGAGGTTAGCTCCATGGTATAACTCAGAGATCCACAGTACATGACCCGGCAAAGAGAAAGGCAGTGGTGTTCTAACAAGGTAAATGTAAACTGCATTGCATTAAAGGACAGTCTAATAATATATTAAAAAGCACTTTGTGCTGCTAGGAAACATATTATTCCTCCTCAATTGAGGAAAACGAAAACACGGTCCTCTGTCTTACTTAGAGAGCTTTTCCCCCATAACTTAACTCTTCCATTTTGTCCACTTGTCTTTTAGATCTAATCCCAACCAGATTACTCAAAGAAGGTCTACCTTTAATCAGCTCGTCCATATTAAATCAAATCAACTAATCTTTACATTTAGGCTATGTACCACAGGTAAGTGGCTGTGTTCAAACCTTTATTGAAAAAACCTACTCTGGACCCTGGAGAACTACGTAGCTAACTATAGGCCCACTTTAAATTTACACTTTACTTTTAAGATTTTTGAAAAAAATGTGGCTAAACCATTACCTGACCACCTGAGTGGGTACAGCACCTGGATGGTTTAAATCCTATTTACAGTGTAAATCCTATTTGTTGAACAGTTTCCAGTTTGTTCATGTTATCCTCCAATCCTCCAATACTGTTCAGTCCTTACATGCCTCCTCCAGGTGAGATTATTAGGAAACATTCTATAAATTTTCATTGTTATGCAGATGATACTCAGCTATATATGTCTTTGGAACCAAATGAAACAGATTAACTAGCCAAAATTTAAAGTTGTTTAATTTTGGATCTCCCAAAACTTCCTTCAACTAATTTCAGCTAAAACCAAAATTACACTATTGATTCAGATAGCCACCCTGGATGGCATAACATTAGAAATATGGCTAAGAAGCATCCTCTCTCAGAGCAATGCAGAGAAACTGGACCTTTAGGCTGGACTACTGTATCTTCTTACTCATAAGATGTCCTAACAGCTCTTTAAAAAGCCTACAGCTAATTCAAAATGCTATAGCCAGAGTTCTGATGGGACTTAGAAAGAGAGAGATCACATTTCTCCTACATTAGTTTCTCTGCACTGGCTGTCTGTAAAGTGTAGGATATAATTTAAAATTCTCCTACTGACCTACAAAGCACTTAATGATAAAGCTCCTTCTTATCTTAAAGATCTCATAGTTCCTTATGCTACCAGCAGAACGCTTCGTTCTCAGAGCGCTGGGCTACTTGTGGTTCCTAGAGTCTTTAAATGTAGAACGGGGGGCAGAGCTTTTAGCTACCAAGCTCCTCTACTCCTCTGGAACCAGCTCCCTGTTCAGGTTCAAGAAGCTGACACACTCTCCACCGTTAAGATCAGGCTAAAAACCTTCCTTTTTGATAAAGCGTATAGTTAGAGATGGTTCGGGTCACTGGCAATGATTGTTAGTCACAGGAACCATCAGCTGCAATAGACATAGACTGCTGGTGGACTTAATTTATACACCAAGCTCCTCTGTTTCCTTCTACTGCTTCTATCCAATAACCTCCCATCATTGTTTAGTGCTTAACTAATCTTCTCTAATCTTCTAATCTTCTTCTAATCGTCTCTTTTTCTCCAGTAGTTGTGCTTCTCCCCCACTTTCTGTCTCTCCCCCACTCTGTCCTTACCTACAGGTACCATCGGATTTAGTGCAATGTGTTTGTGATGGGCAGCTGCAGATCCAACCATCCTTCCTGTATCCAGTCCCTGGTCCAACCATCCTGCCTGTGCTCTGTTGTTGATTGTTGTTGTTGCTGTGTTTTTCTGTCTCTCTATCCCCTCACTCCATCCAGTCAAGGAACATCTAGCTTGGTTCTCCTTGACGTTCCTCGTTAGAGAGGGAGTTCTTCCTCTCCACTGTTGCCGTCAAATTGTAATTAAATGCTTGCTGTATGTGGGATCTGTTGGGTTTAGTGTAAGGTCTTAAACCTTACCTTGTAAAGTGCTTTGAGATAACCTTTTTGTGATTTAGTGCTATACATATAAAAATAAATTGAATCAAATTAAATTGAAAGGTAGTCAGTACTGAGGGGATAGAACTACCAGAGAGCAAGATAGCAGATGTGGAAGATAGCTACAAATACCTTGGAATCCCAGAGGCAAATGGTAACCACATAGAGGCTGCAGGGAAAACCACAACCACTAAGTACAGTAGTTACCTCCAAAGGGTAAGGCAAGTCCTGCGAAGTCAGCTGAAAGGGAAGAGCAAAGTTCGGGAGATCAACACCTATGCCCTCCCGGTCATCAGGTACCTCCCTGGCATAATAAACTGGCCAAAAGAGGGTGGAAGCCACTGATATTAAGACAAGGAAGCTCCTTATAATGCACGGAGGGTTTCACCTCAGCACCCTGAAACTGCTGCTAAAAATTGGTGAGCATCAAAACCACTTCTAGGTTTGAAACAACTAAGCTCCATGAATACAACAGGAAGATGGCCCCAACAGATGACATGCATAGTGAATACCTCAGGCAGCAGAATCTGGTGGAGAAGGGGAAGGGGGACCTGAGCTTGTTTTATTTTAGTCTATTAATGGTGAATATTATGGTGCAAGCAGCACAAAGAGCTGTTTCATGCAGTATTAAGCTGTCTTTCCTGGGCAGGATTCATCGATTTGGTGAAATACCACTTCTGCACTGTTACAAATAGCTCCAGCTCCAAGTGACAGACACAGCTGCTATAGCTAAACTAGAACCCCTTAGGGAAACATTAAAGCTACTCTACTCTACTACAGTAGGCCAGCTCTATAGAGGCTAAGGCCAGACAGAGAGGAGAGGAGAAATCAGATGTACAGCACACTAAGTACAAAAATAAATAGTTTAATTAGGGCAGAGCAGGAATTACAGGGAAGGATAAACAAGTACTAAAACAAATATCCATGCAAAAGTAATTATGCCACATACACACATCGATAATAACATTAACATATTATGAGGCTGTAGAAACTAAAGTCTAGTCTAGTGTAGACTAAATCTGTCTGTAGGCTGCAAACATTATATTGATGACCAACTTTGAAACAGAAGCAAAACATGCCTGTGGGGGCTGAGGGATTTAACATACTGTACGGTAGATAGACAGAATTCACATTACAGATGTCTGCACTGTATGTCTGCCTAGTCAACGGTTTTTATAGATATCCACAACTACATTTTGAAAATAAAAAACGTTAAAAAATAGTTTTTTCCAAACTATTGTCATGGATCCTGCCCTTCAATGTTGCGTTTTCTAGTTTCCAGTTTTATTTTGTTAAATTCCTGTCTGTTTCCTGCCAGTTCCTCATTCTTTTGTATTTTACTCCTGGTCATGTCACCAGCTGCAATCAGTTAACAATTACCTCTTTAAGCACCCGTATTTACCCAGTCAAGCTGCCAGATTGTCTTGATTGAGTTTTCATGACAGAATTCCAGCATCCTTGTCCTGGGGTCTTGCCTGTGAACTGAACCATGTTTTTGCCTAGACTCTCTCTATCTGTCTGTTTGTCTGGTACCAGTACTCTCCTTGCTCCTTGCCAGATGGTTCGATCATGTTGCTGTGTCAACTGTCCAGCGTTCATGCATTTTAAGCCCTGTCATGTTCCAGGCCTGGATCTTGTTCCTGACCATGCCTTGCCTGTTCCCTTTGTTCTAATTCTTGCACTCTGCTTTTATTGCTGAACCTCGCCTTGAGACTGACTGCCTTTGCCTGATTCCTCTCTGTACTGTTGCCATCATCTTGTTAACCTGTGTACTACCACTGCCTGTCTGACCTATGACGTATGCGTTTGGGTCCTTCACCATGCTTCTTCATGACAACGCGATTAAGGATTTTAATTGCTTTCCAGCACTAGTTTACACACTATGAGTGTGTTAGAAGTTCACTTGCTCCTTACATTACTTACATTTTGCTACTTTAGCCAATCCCCTTAGTGTACCATTAGCGTTTGGCTTTAGCCAGACAACAACCAGGTTCATGCTGTGACCTGTGACCAACTCTTTTGAATTATTTAGCTTAAAAATAAAAATGTGCATGAAACTTTAATAATTTGTTTGCCACTGATTGAGTCCTGTTACAGTATGTTACAGTTTTTCTATATTGCTCTAACACATTTCTTCATATCCTCACAAATGTAAACACTACTGCTCGTAGCACTGGAGTGGTTCAAACATAGACCTCTCGCCCATAGCCAGCTGGGTTAGGCTCCAGCACCCCTGCTACCCCGCATATGGGAATAAGCGGCTTGGAAAATGGATGGATGGATAGATGAATTACAACTAGTAATTTTGTGGTTTGAGACACTTAAAAAGACATTTAAGTCAATTATAGATATCTGTATTTTAAATGTGACTAGTCAATATGTAGTTGTGGATTTCTTAAATTACAGTTTTGGCTTGTTTGTTGATGAAATTCAAAATGTAACTGTAAAGATCTTGAACAGTAATTATTCCCAGTCAGAATACAGTTGTGAATATGTTGAATTATAATTTAGTCTAGAATTTCATTTTTAAAGCAAGATGCATTGGTGGTAAATCTGACTGGAGCCTCTTTTGATCAGCTTATTAATGACATCACCAACCACCTTTTTTTTACTTTTACGCTTTAATTAAAGTTTATTTTGCATATTAACAGCAAAAGCAAATAAAGCAATAAGCAAATAAAAATCATACTTATGCCTTGTTGTCTTGTCTATTTGAATGTCACTGTCTGGTTCTTCTGGGAAAAATGAACACAGCCCATCACACACGTATCACTGTTGGATTATTACACATAATTATCTTTGCCTTTAAAAACATTAGCATCATTCAGAGAATCATGTTAGGCATGTGAACCACAGAGAAAATGATACTGATTCTGAGGAAAGTGTCATTATCCTCTAGCCCTTATTACCCACTATTATTATGTTGTTTCTGATGATGATGGCTTATCCACCATCAGTAACACCAGCGGGTACCAATCTCTCTCATACCACAGTAAATACACATGCATGTTTTCCAATGTGCTCTTTCACCCTATTCTCACTCTGAAAAAGGAAGCGAGGCTAAGCTTAATGACAATCAACCTGACAGATGTAAAGAGAGACAGGACAGGTTACAATAGAGAAATGGAAAATTAATGAAAAGAATTAGAGCCTGGATGAGCTTTTTCTCACACTCCCCGGCTGTAGGAAAGATGTACAATATATAGAAAGGAACACAAAGAGGACAAGATCAGAGCAGGTGAGGACAGCAGACACAAGAGTCGTAGAGATCATGAGAAGAATGTGGATAAATAAGTGAAGACAAGTCTAGAGGAGAAAAGGGGTGAAAGGCGGGTGTAGGCATATGAACAGATTGATTACATAACAAAAAATGCAAAAGACGAGCAGGAGTTGAGAAGAAGGGTTTGAATCAGTTGGAGGTCTTGACTGGCAGCTGAGTTCCAATATGTCTTTGTCCCAGAGGCAGCGTTAGTCGTGACCTGCTCTGGCAACACATTCGTGACTAACAATGACTTCCTGTTGTCTGTGGTTTCCATAATTCAAATCATTCAGTATAATAGGCCTTTAGGTTTTACCTCATACCTCTCAGGGCATATGACTTCAGCTTCTCCACATAAAACACAGAAGACAGTAATAGAATTTAGTACTTCAAAATGTGTTGCCATCAGTGTGTATTTACTTGGATTCAGCTTTTATATACACTTCAAAATATTTGATCAAACCTTTTACTTCAGGGTTTTCTGCTGCCAGTTTTTAGGGTTAAGTAGGACAACATTTAACTCAAGTAGCCACCGTAATTATTGTTTTACAACTGACAAATAGGATGAGGACCCATATATGAAGACCTGGTAATGAAAAGAATTATTAACAATGACAAGAAAGCATAGTAAAGAAATATGACACAAACCACAAACAAACAAACCAAATTGATAGACAATAAAAATAATGCAACAAAGTCACTACTGATGCAGGAAACAGTAACAGACAAGATTAAATTCTGTGATTATTGTCATACTAACAACCAAGGAGAAACCTGACAAACGACCTGCAGAGGAAGAACTTTAATACAATAACAATAACAAATAAATGAATGAGTCCGGGGGTGTGTTCCAGAAAGCGGGTTATGTGACATACCCAGGTAAGTTTGAAGGTAAGTTAGTGATTAACCTCAGCTTTCGGTTCCAAAAACGGAGGTAACTTTCAGGGTATGTTTGTAACCATAGCAACTTACTCTCTGAACATAACCTGCTCCGGAGCAGGTTATGTTTCGGGGTAAGTTCGTTTCAGAGGTTACTGAGCAGGGCGTGCCAGTTTGATGACAAGCCTGTGGACGTGAATATATATATTTTTTCCACCGTGAGGGTCATAAAGCCACGTATCGATGTTTTTTTCATATGATTTTCATATAATGTATTTAATGAAGCATTTAACCATTTCATCTCAAACTTAACAAACGCAGGTCTGCACTTACCACAGACAGCATTCTGTGCGTAGCTCTTCGTTTTTTGCATCAGGACATTTTTGAGTGGCAGGATAATCTATGGCACATATTTTAATACGTACACCTCGGACTTACTGCACACACGCACACTTTCCGTATTACTTTATTACTTTCCATTTCAGAGTTTCCAAACGTGATTGGGTGCATCGATTGCACCCACATTCCTATTAAAGCTCCATCAGCCAATAGGGGAGACTATGTTAAGAGGAAGTCATTTCACAATATCAATGTGCAGGAAACAATTATTTCCTGTTCAAAATCTTAAACTCATTACTGTTTCCATTAACTAGGTAATATTTGATGCAACCCATCTCATCACTAATGTTGAAGCCCAATGTTTAGTTGTCAGTGCATGAATCCAGAATCTTTAGGGAGTCATCACTATGCCACACATTTCAACAGGGTATGTTGTACTTTACACAAGTTCTTGCTTTACTGTATTGTTTTATTGTTTCACACATTTCAATCATTACAGGACACTACAATAGCTAATTGGTGGGGGACAGAGGGTTCCCTTGTCTGCTCTATTTGATGACACCCTACTCTGAACCTGGACCACAGACATAGTTCAACTGGGCCCACAGCAGAACACAGGCCAAGGTGGAGATGACCACAGGCATCCTGAAGGCGAGGTTCCAGTGTCTATGTGGCCTCAGGGTGAGTCCAGAGAGGGCATGTGACATTATAGTGGCGTGTGTGGTCCTTCACAACATTGCCACAATACGTGGAGAGCCACCCTCCTTGTCCTGCTGAAGATGATCATAAGGATCCAAAAGTGAACCAAGTAGACGACAGAGATGGACTCTTAAGACACATGATTTGTCAGAATAACTTTTATGAAGGTTTCTGCACCAAAGCACTCATCATTTCTTCATGTCCTGAAAAATAAAATGGAATATTATTTACATTGCTTCACACAATGTCCCAGACTGTGTGCTTTCTGGAGGGTCCAATAATACAATCCATCCATAAGTGACTGCAAGACAATGCAACCCATAAAATCAATGTGAAATAAAGTCAGAGTACTACAACATTGTAGATGTCATAGTTCACGTTATTTCCTGTTTTATTTTGTAATACTTCCTGTTTCTCAGTTCAGCTCCCGGTTCATTCAGCACACCTTAACAGTTAACAGTTAATTAATCAACACCAGTATTTAACCTCCACTTCTCACAGACTCCAGTTGCCAGATTGTTTAGTTCCGTACTTCTTTCCAGCATTTAGTATCTTGTCTCCCGTGTATTGATCCTGACTCCCTTGACTACCGTATCCTGCCTGAACCTTGTTTGCTACCTTTGCCTGGAGAAGAACCTTGCTTGAACATCTGACCGTGAGTTTGCCTAGCCCTTGTCTGTACCGTCACCGAGATCCTCTGTGTACCGAACCCTGCCTGTCTACTGGACCTGAGATTGCCTGCTCCCCTTCTGTGCATTAATACCGTGCTCTCTGTGTATGACCTGGACCGTCTGACTCTGCTTATAGAAATAAAGCCTGTATTTATCCTCAACCTGCCTTTGTGCTGTGCATGTGGGTCCGACGCCTGCCCAAGTCTGACAGTAGAAGCCTATGCAAAATATAGATCCATTGTTTAATCAAATCTTACCTTTTTGTAGGATTTTGAGTTTCATTTTGACTTGGGACAGAGTTCCTCTTTCTCCAGAAGGATTACACCTTATTAAACAAGAATATTACTATTATCTATTATCTATTATTATTATTATTATTATTATTATTATTATTATTATTATTATTATTATTATTATTATTATTATTATTATTATTGTTATTATTATCATGGAATTAATAGTACAAAACGATGTGGAAGTTATGTTCAATTTTCCTTTACAGTAAAAGAGGAGGGGCAACACAACGGTACTTAAATTAAACTCAATTTAGTTTATTTTTCTTTTTTTTTCTTCTCCGATGCAGCTGTGTTGCTTTTTCTATTAATAATCGGCTTAAATTCTTCATTCTCTGCATTAAAACCTCCAACTCCGCCGTTGAAATACGCTGCCATTATAGAGTCGCTTCAAATTTCCATGGTGACTCGTGAATCCCGCGATCCATTGACAATGTCTTTATATATACGCCGTGCACGTGCGTTAACTCTGGGTTACCGACAGGAGGTAGATTAACCTAACTCTTATCAGGTGTTTTGGATCCGACATACTCAGGGTAAGCTGGTTCTGGGTTAATCAACCCAGAGTTCAGGCTTTAGCAGAAGGTTAATCAACCCTGCTTTCTGGAACACACCCCAGGTATTTTATGTGTCATTAGTCCAGGGAAGCAGAGGGAAACCAGGAAGTTTGATGTCAGAGGGGGTGTAGTCAGGGTGAGCGACAACTGACAAAACAGACAAACATAATCAAACAAACACAGAGAATCACTGAAGCAAGGTCGAGTGATGAAGCACCTCATCACTCTGTCATGGACAGATGACAAATACTGGTTCCATCTCATTTCTGTCTGAATCTGCCTGGACTGTGATGAAGCTGAACATGTCTGACAGTAAACACATTTTAACAACCTTGGATGCTGAATGAACACATCTCCTGAAAGTCCAAAAGCAAATAAAACCCGGCTTCAGGAAGATAGCTTTAAAATGTATCAGAAAGGAAAGAGCCAGGTCGTCATAATGATTAGGGTCACTTGGCAAAACAAGTTCCATCTCTGACAAAGTAAACCTTTTGTGTTTCTGGTTATGCTTGTTTGATGGTGGGATTAATGCTCATGCCAAACCCTATTGAAAACCTGCCAGTGATTTCACTTCAGTTCTCTTCAATTTGACTTGAATAGACACAAGCATAATGTAGGTCAGTGTTCTGTTTTGTAGGTGCCACAAGGGATTTAGTTCCGTCTGATCAGTTCAATATAAACCAGTCATTATCAGAATTAATGCTGCTTTATCTTTAAGCAAGCACATATATTTCTAGTCTGCACCTAACACAAAAAATTATTCTTGCCCTGAATAAAACATATTTATAATTTGTAAGTATTATGTACATGACAAATTTGATTGATAGAATAAACATAATGCAAAATATGCTCAAACATAGCTATAACACATCAAACACATAAATCAACTGGGCATGAAGTCAAAACCTCCTTCTTCACAAGTAATGCTATACCAACTTAGCCACCAAAGCGCACAAGAATGGACTCTCAATGGAGTTTGTACTTTAAAAAGCAAAGTACAAGTTGTATAATTTTATATTGTGTTTATATATTATATTTCAGGGTTCATAAATAACCAATCAACCTTCTATATTAAGCTTATATATTTAAAGTTATATTTAGTTATAGTTTTATATAAACGTTTTAAAAAAGTAAGAGCTTGTCTGGTCAAGCACAGATGATCCCACCCGGTTCTTGGGTTAGATACTTTACAGTTGTGTTCTGAGTGTTCCAGTAAGGACAATATCAGAAGTAGAGAATACAGTTTCACCAAGATGTTCAATAAAGTATAATATTTATTGTAATTATTTGATGATGAAATAGTTAACGTTAATATGAAATTCCTCATTAACTCTACTTCAGGTTTCTGAACAAAACATAAGTTTTATGTGTAAAATTGCATAACCTAATGTATTCTTTATTCTGGTATAATTTAATGGCATGATCCTAACCTGACTGAAAGACTTTACACAAATGGCACTTCTTACCTGGTATTTATGTGATAAAAGTACATGAAAAATTGACATAACAGTAATGAGATCTCAGCAATAAATGTAAAAGAATTACACAATAATAATGAAATCAAGATTAACCTGCTGCATCTTAAATGACTGCAGTCTATTTCAGTTTACAGATTTCAGCTGTGGCATCACCATAAACACAAAGTCCAGCATAGAGAGGCTGAGTGAATGGACTCTGTGGAGGAGAGTCATGGTTTTAGAGACACTGTAGAAGGACAGAAGACCTGCTCTGTGATCTAGGTACACTCCTATTCTAGAGGACAAATGATCCGAGACAGGAGTTCTGAAGCTGTTGTAAGAATATTCATAACTGGCGACGTTACATATTAATGCCCAGGATTTATCATTATATCCAAATAAGCATTCATACACACCTCCTGCTCGGCTGATGTTCTTGTATGAAACTGCTGTATGAAGCGTCCCCCCTTTCCATTCTACTTCCCAGTAACAACGTTCAGTCAAACTCTCTTTGCTCAGAACCTGACTCAAATGAGTGAATCTGTCTGGATGACGAGAATAAGACTGTGGTTGATTCACTCGTGTTACTTTTCTGTTTCCCTCAGATAATACCAGCTGTTTGTTTGCTGTGTTTGGATCCAATATAATTTCAGATAAATATTTTAGGAACCCAGCTCTGCTCTTGGGTTCTGGTTTTGGTTCTAATAGTTCTGGTTTTGACACTGTCTGTGAGATGTTTGTCCACGTCTTCCTTAGAACCTCATGTAGTCGGTCTCTGAGCTCTGACACAGCTGCTGTGACGTCCTCAAAGTATCTCAGAGGACGGCTGTTGGTTCTGGATGAGTGTGTGGATCCACTCAGTGCTGGCAGTGACGGGTAGATGTGTAGAAACTGGATGTGATCCTCTGTGTGTGAGAGCTGCTCCAGCTCAGCGTCTCTCCTCTTCAGCTCAGTGATCTCCTGCTCCAGCTTCTCCTGAACCTCTTTGACTCGACCCACTTCAGTTTCCTGCTGGGATCTGATCTGCTGCTTCACATCAGACCTTATTAGCTCCATCAGACGGATGAGCTCAGTGAAGATCTTCTCACTGTTCTCCACTGTTTGATCAGCAGAGCGACTGATGGCCTCCACCTCCTGTTGAAGCACCTTCACCTCTTTGTCTCTGTCCTGGATTCTCTGCTGGATTTCTTGTCGACTCCCTTCGAGCTCTCTCTGCCTCTCAGTCCTCTCTGCTACAGCTGAAACTGTGCCGTAGCCTCTATGTTCATCCACAGAGCAGAGATAACAGATACACTGTTGATCAGTACGACAGAAAAGCTCCTTCACTCTGTGGTGACGAGAGCAGATGTTCTCCTGCAGCTTCTGGGAGGGCTCCACCAGCTTGTGTTGCTCAAAGGCAGAGGAATTATAATGAGGCTGGACGTGAGTCTCACAGTAAGAGACCAGACACATCAGACAGGACTTGGCAGCTTTCAGTTTCCTCCCAGTGCAGACATCACAGGCCACATCTTCAGGTCCAGCATAGCAGTGATCAGCAGCAGCAGCTTGGAGTCCAGTCTTCTTCAGCTGCTCCACTAACTCTGCTAACATGGTGTTTTTCACCAGGACAGGCCTCGGTGTGAAGGTCTGTCTGCACTGAGGGCAGCTGTAGAGTCTCTTACCGTCTTCTTCATCCCAGCATGTTGTAATACAGTTCATGCAGTAGCTGTGTCCACAGGCAATAGTCACAGGATCCTTCAGTGGATCCAGACAAATGGAACAAGAGAAGGTTTCCCGGTTTAACTGCACTCCTGTCTGAGCCATTTTACTTTTCCCACCGACTGAGACTCAGTTTCACTTCCTTATAGTTGAAAGCTATAAGGCAGTTGAGCTGATAAAAACGCTGCTTGTGCAGTGGGGAGTGAGGAGGTCAATGTTCATTCTAGGGTAAACACTTGCGCAATCACGCACTTTTCCATTTTTGCGCATAAAATAAAATACAAGCTATACTGGAAATAAAATAAACACATCACTTATTGTGTACCATTTTAAAATGGAACTCAGTGGGCAACAGGTGACAACAAGCAATAACTACTGTCAGGAATCAAGACTCTCAGCCATTGTTTTTACAATTTCCTGCTTTATTTTGTTAACTTCCGGTTTGTCTTGCCTGTGCCTTATGTTGTTCAGCCTTACCATTAATTCATGTGACTCACCACATGTGTTCAATTAGTCATTTACTGTGTATATAATGCCCAGTAGTCATCCAGCTCATGGCCAGATTATGTGCATTGCTTATGTACCTGCATTCCAGTGTTCTCTTGTCCAGTAAGTTAACTTCATGTCGTGACCCCAGTTTTGTCCTGACTCTGCCTCGCTTGTTCCTTGTTCCTTGTCAATGGGTTCTGCCTTGCTGTGTTTTACCTTGGAGTGTTTTGACCATTGTTGCCTGAACCCTTGCCTGTACTTCTGCCAGAGACTGCCTGTGAACTGACTTTTGCCTGTCTGACCTGTTTACAATTAAAACCACTAAACAGAAGTCTTTCTCTGTGTCCTACACCAAACGCGATCCTGACAACTACAATAAAACAATAACTCACACTGTCCAGACAACCTTGTCATGAGGTTCACACGTATTTACTGTATACAGTATGTACAGTATCAGACAAGTGGCAACATGTACCTGGAGAAGTTCAAGAACCCAGCCATCTGTTTTTTACTTAGACAATGAAGATACAAATGTTTCACTTTGCAGTGAAATACAACCCGTGTGCGTGGATTCCTGTTGTTACTGAATTTAAACTGAATGATATTGACCTCCCAGTTCAGAGGTTAGTGTTCCAGTCGTCATGGCGACCACTGCTTCTCTTTTACCTCAACGACATCCCTGAGATGGTTTACATTATCACCTTTACCCTCTGTCTGTCCTGAGACAGAGATGATGTTCAGAGCAGCGAGGTGTGATGATCCATGTGACGTTATTACAGGGAGGGTTAATGCTCATCCAGACAGTAAAAGCAGGGGGGTCAGAGCATGGGGAAATGAGAACCAGAACTGGATTCACAGAACAAAATCAGATTTTATGAATCTTCTTGAGCTTTTCTAAGACTTTTTTTAGCATTTTCAGTAGTTAGTAAACATCCTGAGAGCAGAGTTTAACCTGTTGAGCAAAATCTAGTATGACAACAAAACTTAAAACTCCTCCTGAACTAAATCCCAGTGATAATTAACTTACCAAAAACAGAGCAAACGAAGAATCAAAACACAGCAGAGGACAGAGCTTGGCATAAAAAGCAAGTCACCACAGGAATACGTTTTTTGAAAACTTTCTAAATTGTTTAATGAACATGATTCTTCTGTTACCTTATACAGTAGCAAAGCACAGATGGGTTTCTGTGGTTAATTGTAACTGAGCCCAGTACAGAGTTGAGCCAATTGAATGAAAGAAAGACACAAACTGACACCGTATGAGGATTTCATAAATTAATTAGTGACATCGTAAGAAGTGGTCAGTCATGGCTGATGATTATTGCACAGGTTTCCAAAAAGTTAAAATTTTGCATAGAAGAAAGTTTACAAGATAGAAAACACCAGTGGTTTCAGTGAGTGATGGACCCCCATTCATTACTCTCTCAGGTACTGTAGTTACTGTAGCATTGCTTATTTGAGAGTCTGATTGCAGCAGAAAGAAAAATCTTTGGAGTCTCGATTATGGATCACTCTGCCACTGAAGCTGCTCTCCAGTGGGTCAGACTCAAGGTCCAGAATAGATATAAAATTCAAAAATCCTTTTTAGACTTCACACTATGACATGAATTTATTCTTATTCTATACATGCTGGACTGAGAGAAAACCTTTACGACAGAGGGGAGAGACCCTCTACTTGTAAAAGAAGTTGACACCATGATCATAGTCATTCACCAAGTGTGTGGGATAACAGTTGGTGTTGATGTATGCGTCAGTCAAGTCGACTTCATATTTTTGTGAAAAAACCCAAACTTTTGGGATGAGATCTCTATCTTTAACCAAGCGCAAAGTTTTTCATTTTAAGAGCACACTTAAGTGATTTGATGTTCAGTGACTGGTTAAATCAGTTTAGCGATCTCAACCTGGTGCTGATGTTGTTGGGTTTGACCTACACATAGACTTTACAGGGTGACAGCGTTATTTCAACAGAATATATTGTAATGTAGTTCCATTTCTCTGTCAGACGTCAACGAGTCTAACGACAGCCACCGGACCTCAGATGAATTTAGTTATTTTCTTTGTACCAAAGTGAAATTAGATTACGCAAAAACAGGTCACCTTTTATGAAAAATAGAATGAATGCATCAAAGCATCATACTATGTACTAGTAGACCACTTTCTGTTGTCTTGTTTTTTTGTTTTTTTGGGGGGGGGTTGGATTTGTGATCAGGTCTGTTCTGTGTTCTTACGTTGTTTTATACTGAGAGTCACATAATTTCAATTCTCTGTAGATCCAAAGCAAAACATTATGTAGAGATTGACAATAAAGTTGACTTTGACTTTTTTAATACACTGACTCTGAAAGACTTGTTCTAAAGTCACTTTGCTTCTGTTCCACATGGAAAAAATGAATGAATGAAGTGAATCTGAGACATTTTGAAATGCGAAGGGTTTTGAGAGCAAGCATGACAAAATGTGAACATGAAATCTCTAAAGTGCACTCTCGAATTGAAAAACTACACTCTTGATTAAAGATAGAGATCTCACCCCATACAAACTATGGTGCATTGGATCTAAGACATCTTAGCATCAAAATATTTCAACTTCAACAGTTGCATTGAAAGTATTTTACTGAAAACAAGGTAAAACATTTTTAAATGTGAAGCTCTGTCCAGTTTTACCAATAATCACAAAAGTATATATGCTATATATAAATATATAAAGAGTCTGTTTTAATTATGTGGCAATTAAGGAGGGAGGACAGAAGGTTGTGAGGAACACAGTAACACGTGTGGTGTTGTACACCTACTTCATCTGGGCTGAACTTAATTAGGGAAATCCTGCTGCCACTCCTGTATTGATCACATGCAACCTATAATTAAAGCAAATCTAACTTGGTCGGTTTTCCTCAACTGCTGTACATTATATGAACTGGCTCCAAATGTTAAAACCAACAGATGCATCCTAGCGTCTATATAGAAACACAAACTAGCGTTCAAAGCTCCACTTCCCTTCATTAGATTTCCATTTTGTATTACATGCAGCAGGGGCTGCTTTTTAGGTCACCAAATTCCATTATGTCTCCATTAAAGCGTGTCCTCCTGAACATTCCAGATACGCTGTGATTAAAATCACTCAATAGATAAACAGGAAAAGCGCTTAAGAAAAAGAAAGAGAATAAGAAATCCTAGAAGCTGGTTATTGTTCTTTCTTACTGGACCAAACTGATTTTTGTCACTTAAGGCAGTGATGACAGCACCAACCTTCAACATACAGATCTAAAGTATCTTCCTATCAGTGTAGTGTTTTAACAATACTGTGTGTATCCTGACTGTGCTCGTTTTGCTGTGTGAATGTGAGAACGCAGATTCATGTGTTACGTTTCCATCACTGAAGCAGCACTTGAAAATAAAGGCTTTGAAAGTGGAGGTGTCAGGATGACAAAGCAGCAGGTGGGAGAAGAAGAATAATGAGTAAAGGCTTTACAAATAAAGGAGAGACAATCTGATCCTCACAGAGAAGCAGCTGTGTGTGTATGAGAGAGAGAGACAGAGAGCGAGCGATAGCAAGGGAAGTAGAAGATGGAGCAAGGAGAGTTTGCTGTGCAGGCGTTGAAGGGTCTCATTAACTTCAAAGGAGAAATTTCATAATACCTTAACCCCAATACACACATACGCATCCATGAACAAACACACGCACACACACACACACACTCCCACTCCCACACACACACACACACACACACACACACGTACACGTACACACACACACACACACACACACACACACACACACACACACACACACACACGTCACTAATTAAGTGTGTCTGATTGAATGTATGTTGCTAAACAGAAATGCCTGTTTTAACGTCTAAAAAAAGAAATAAATAATCTAAATGTACTAGAGTCATTGTTGTATTACCAATCAATAAAGTAATTGGTTGAATAGATTTCATATTATTTGATTCGTCTCCTTTAGCATAAATGTACTTTACATTTAGTCATTTTCTGCTTAGGTTTCACTCAGTGAATCACTTAAAACAACAATACATCCAGTAAAGTACTGAACGGATCTCTGCTGCTCAAAACAAATAACTGACCTCAATCCAACCAAGCATGTGTATCAGAAAGCGATGATGTATGCATGTGTATACAGGCAGCATGTGGTAAAATGTGTGAGTTTGTTCAGTTGGGTCAGTGTCCTTTACATTCCATCTGTCTTAGTTTACTTTTTGTTCTTGTCTTTTTGGGTTTACATGCCATGACCCAACGCCATCTAGAAGGACTTCCTTTGTGGCTGGTGTTCAAGGAAAAGTCAGAATTGGGATCAAAAACTTGTTTACTCCAACACGCAAGGTAGTATGTGCCATCCACTGTCATTAAGTGGAACGCATGTGAGCATTAGATGGTGCCTTCCTCCCAAACTTTATACAGTAGCTCTGGTAAATGCGGCTGTTACTAAAGTTGCATCAAGTCAAGTCTGCATCAGTTCCGTATTTGTGTGTCTTTTTCCCTAATGTATGGATTGAGGCTTTTTGCTGTAGTTTATCTGTAGTCAGTGGCAGTGTGCTGGCTTGGCGTTTCTGTACACATGGCCATGCAGCCTCTGTATATAAGGTTAATGACCAGAGATAGATCAGAAAAATTCAACATTACCAAGTGCTCCAGGAGCACAGTGACCTCAAGACCCATCAGGACTGGTCCCAGGGTTGTCTGTCAAACGGAGGCAGAGAGATGACGCTCAGCTCGTCCTGATGGAAGGACCTTCCCTTTAATGTTGTTAAACCACAGATTTATTCTTCATTCTCTAGTCTGAGAATACAAAATGAAAACTGAAGGCAGTTCTCTCCCCTGCTATCACCATGTGCACAGTGAACCTACTGTAGCATCATCACTTGTTCTCAGCACCAACCAGAGTAAAAAGCTGATTTATAATTGCTTGATAATCCAGGCTAGAGTTTAGATCAAGTCTCTGACTAGACTGAGTGTCCCATTCTTTGTTTCCCATTCTTCATTTTTGTGAAAAGAATGACTGATCCATGTCCAGTAGTAGGTTTCATGTTCTTGTATGTGAGCTTTAAGCCTGAAATCAGTGTGTCTAAATATCTAGTTACATTATCGTGCTTAGAGTTTTCTTTTATGTAACCACTTTGCTACTGCCATTTGCAGACCTATTTTCTCTGGGGGATAATCAGAGTTTCATTTTGGACAATGATGAAAGGAGCAGTCTGAACATGAGAACCTGCTCTCTGTGAATTCTGTTGCATGCTGGATATGTTCGGTCTCATGGTTGCTCAAGGCGGTAGTTGATGTAGGACACGATAAACATTTTTCTTACTACTTGTAACCAAAGCAACTGTTTCAACAGATGGGCTGCAAATGCACATACTGTATTTCAGGTATGACTGAAGTCATCATTGTTGTTTTGATGAGCAATACAATGGAATCTGACACTTAAGACTATCATTTCCAAATGATGCTACATTATCTCCTCCGACTTTGCTTTGATCCAAACAAGTATATGGACTCGGTGCCACTATTAAAGTTATGTTGTCAAACAGAGAAAAGTGGCTGTTCCATCACAGTGTCTTATTCGACAAGATCCATTTGATTTGTAATGCATCAGTGTGAATGGTCCTGTAGGTGGAGAAGGATGGCGTCATTCCTCATAATGGTGATAAACAATGCAAGTCACCATCCAGCATCACTTAGAAAACAAGATGGTTCCTGCTGTTCTGTACCAAATAAACCTTTACTTGTATCTGCCTGATCACTGAACCCCTCCTAGAATGATTCTGATTTAAAGTTAATCACAGCTGAAACTAAACTGCTTTTATTGAAATTCACATTACCTTCCCATAAACTCTGCATTGTCTTCTAAACCTACAGTAATGCTGCCTGTGTTGTCTGTGATGTTACAGTTCACATGCTCTGTTCGTGTCTCACATTTAACTAGTTGCTCTATTTAAACAGAGAATATATGCGGTAGTCAAGTATGAACACACTAAGCTGTCAAGTGCATGTCACTCTGAACACAAGGACTGGATAATTGTAGGCTGAGAACCAGAGCACAGTCTGCCTTTTCATGCATATTCAGTCAGTAAGGAGAGACACACACACACACACACACACACACACACACATACACAGAGCCTGAGGGTCTTGTGCAGTATATTAGCTGGACTCTTTTTTTAACTCTTCTGGACAGAGGTCTCAGATGTTGTTTCTGGGATTTGTTGAAGCCACTATCCCGGCTTGGGATTTACAGCCCCTAGTGTTGCCATTATTCCGTCTTAAAGGACCAGATTGGGCTGGACATTGCAGCGCCCTTCCAGTCTTGTCCACCCGGACTTCCAGCCACAGCAGTGCCTGTTCATCACCACTCTCTCCCCTCAGGTGAAACTCTGGCAAGCTGATGCTATTCCAGTCAGAGACCATAAGGTCGTAACTCACTCCAGAGAAGATAAACAAGCAATTGACCTGCTTGAGTTGAGCACTGTCAGTGTAGAGGTGGAGGACATACATTGCTGTGCCATACCTGTACTCATCTGCACCTACAGTACAAGTCACCCCTGATGCTGTTATGCCAAACTTGAAGAGTGTGTAGAGAAAGCTTAAGAAATATCCAGATTGAGCTAAACTTAGCAGACATCCAGTTAAAGGACAGAACTTTAAACAGATCTACCCGACCAGACAAGACCCAAGGTGTAGACTGTGCAGAGGCCCCTGGGACAGTCCAGCACATAACTGCAGGGTGTAAGATGCTGGCAGGGAAAGCATACATGGAACGTAATATACATAGTATACAGGAACATCTGCGCAGAGTATGGACTGGAAACCCCAAGGTCAAAGTGGGAAACACCTCCCAAGGTGGTAGAGAACGAGCGAGCCAAGATCCTGTGGGACTTCCAGATACAGACAGACAGAATGGTAATGGCGAACCAACCAGACATTGTGGTGGTGGAACTGCATGAACATCACTGGATGATTAGGAGCTCTTTGGAAACTAGCTAGGCTGATGCAGACTTGTTCTGCTAACTCCTGCTCTTTTTGTATTACTGCACAAAGCAAAAAACTTTTTATTTGAAGTGGAAAAGTTATCCAGTATATTTTTTTTTGATTCACTCGCGTGAATCCGGATCGCCCTTGCTTTGACTATCGTTTTTGGGATCTCCTCTCAGCTCTCAATGCTCCAATTGTCATCAGGCTCACTGTGCTCCTTCACTCCCTCTGCAGCCTTGCCTACTTCGACATGACTACTCCTGATGATAGGTTATTCCTTTGAACTGCTCACTGAACCTGAACTGGTTTCAGTAACCTGGTTTAGAGCTCAGTGCATGTTAACAGTGTAGATCTCCTGTTCTCACTCATACTCTTTGGCTAAGAATATTGTGCATTATACAGTAATTGATAATTATCTTTAACTTCCACAGCCAGTCCTATATTTTGTCTTCTTACACAGCTCACCAGACCAGCCAGTATTAAGTTACATGATAACCACGGTTTTTGAGTGTCTCCACCCTACATATGAAATTATCCCCCTTTAGAGGCTGCTGATGTGTTGATCAAAACAAAAACAAATAACTCTCCAGATGTGTAGACTCCTCTGTTACACTGAGTGAAATTCATTTCACAGCAGCCTGGACCTGGTGAGAGGCTTTCTTCACTGTGACTGCTCAACTCTTCATCAACCCATCATATCCCATATGCATGAGGACCAAGCAAACGATGCTGCCCTGAAGAGCTTACAGTGGTAGTAATGTTTTTACAAGACATCACCACTGTATGATATTAGAGAGAAGTTTGCACCAACTCCTGTGTAGACAGCAGTGAACCGCATGCTACACACAACTCAAATCAGTCCGCATTGCCACACATGTTGCACCCTGAGGAGTAGTGTAGGAGCGAAGCTGCCTCCCTCAGCCTCACTACACTGCTTTAAAAATAAGATAATGGAATTTAGTATGACTTATGTCATAAGTAAGCACTGGGAATCACAGCTCAGACACAATATAAAGAAAGATTTAATTTCCTAACTGAGTTCAGATATCTAATAAAGTAATCATGGCTGGGCTGCTTGTACAGTACATGAATGTCAGATTTCATGTGAGCTGATCAGAACTGCTTCATAATTACACTTTTGACACCAGAATGAATCACTCCTTGACGGTAATTAACCACTGTCTTGTGAATATTGCACAGCTTGTCATGGATCATCCCTTAATTAATCTCAATAGTTTAACCATGCTTATGAATAAGACACGTGACTTGTTGGAGCTTTGCCACACTAAAGATTCACACACACACACATTTACAGCTGTGTTTTACAGGTACAAGTTCACTTTGTGTTCTAATAAGTCACTCATACACTGTACATGCTGATGCGGTTCCAGCAGATTTCAACATCAAAGTTTTGAATGCTCCTTCATTCTAGTAATTAAACAATGACCTTGTTGCTAAATGTTTTCGTACACATGTTGAAGGATATTGAAGAAAACCTTTAAAAATATAAAACCTTTTAGTTGCCATAACATGAGAACATGATGGCAGAGAAGTCTAATCATCTGGTAAACAAGAAGAAGTCACTGTCCTCCTCTAGAGGAGCCTCTGCTTTCAGCAGTCTCTCCCTCATCTCCTCGTCTCCTTGCCTCAGGGCCTGGTGCTCCAGCTCTGCCCTTTCTCCTCTTCCAGCCAGGGTGTGTGCTTGTTTGTTGTACTCTTTCAGAATGTTTCAGTGTCATGTCGCAAACCTGGATGAGACAGAATAAGAACAAGTGAAGGTGAAAATTCAGACAAGCGATTCTACACTGAATGCATTATCATGTTACATTTAGGATGATGAATAATTTGTAAAATACCATGTAATATACTGTACCAAGGAAAAAGTGGTGTAAAGAAAGATTAGTGGATTAAAAACAAAACAAACTATAGAAAACCTTGAAAGAGACTGAAATTAAAATAGATAAGCATAAGCAACATTTTTCACCAAACCACTCTTCAAGCATGTTCATGATCACTGTGTCACCTCACTTACACACATGATGTAAGTAGGTGTTAGATGATAAAGTAAACACAAGCAAAGCAGATAATCCCTATTAAAGCCTGGGTGTGGGCTGGTTGGGAAGGAGATCTGCTCTGCAGCGTGACGCTGTCAAGTGTGCCTCAGGACCAAAGACTCAGTTGAAGGACTGAGGATTCGGCCTGGCATCACTGCCTCAACAGGATTCAAGTAAATTCAATTTTATTTATATAGCGCCGAATCACAACAAGGTTATCTCAAGGTACTTAACAAGGTACAGTAAGGTTTAAGACTAACTAAACCCAGCAAATGCCACATACAGCAAGCCTTTAATTAGAATTACCGGTAATCATTTGACAGCAACAACAGCAACAACAGAGCACAGGCAGGGTGGATGGATCTGCAGCTGTAGGTGAGGACAGAATGGAATGAAATGAATGAATGGAGAGCAAGAGAGGGAGAGAGAGAATTACTGGAGAGAAAGGCAAGGCTACAAGGCTTGTTAAATATGGAACAATGATGGGAGATATTTGGACAGCAGGAGAAGAAAATATCCACTAAGCACGTTGCTCCAGGAAAGACTCTCCAACCAACAGATGTCCTCGAAGTCCAAAGGGTAGAATGACAAATACTACATCTTTTTATTTTATATTTACATACTTATTACTGTACTAGTTTTGGGATAATCTTCATTGTTTGTGTTGCCTCCACATCTGCTAAATAAATATAATTTGTATAAAATGTTATAATAATATTTTTTAATTATATTGAAATTTAAAGTGTTTCTGATTCATGAATCAGGGACAGAGTGCTGTATGTATACTGTATATTTAAATACAGTTCTGTTCAGTTCAGTTCTGATTAATCATATTATTATCAGTGACACTGAAGTTAGAAAACATGTGTGCTTTGCCACTGAAACGCATTATCTGACTGTGATACTGGGACAACATTTATATTTGTTTACAGGAAAACCGTCTCACCCATTCTGTGTTCTGTCCATCCATCCTACTGGAGAAAAGGTGCTCTTGATCCTGTTTCTGAAAAGTGTTTTATCTGGATACGTGCTGAGAACCATAAATACTGTGGCCTATATGTAAACTTATAGAACAATGATCGTGTTGGGAAACTGGGAAAGGCCCAGGGAGAGTTAATAACCCAGTTTTGGATTTTTTTTTGATGCAGAGAACCTCGGTGTCACCAGGCATCTGTCAAGCAGCTCATGTTTCAGTCGAGAGTAAACAACAATGGGTTAAAACTGAGAATGATGTCCTACAACAAAGCAGCCACATCCGTCATCATGTGGTGAGACCGAACAGACGACCATCAGCTGGTGTCTGTGTTGTTGTTCTTGAACACTATAATGTATGTTGGTTCCAGCCTCACACCTGGTGTCACATAAATGCTCCCTCACAAACATATATTGCATCTCACAATCCTCAATCAACTATCACACGTGGCAGACGACCACGTGATCAACCTCATGATCATTTTATCACATGTCTCTCTCACATGTGTCAGGATGATATAATAGTAGTAGACTCTTGCTTATAGCTTAATGGGTTGTTTTATTGAAGCATCTTTGACTAGAATCAATATTGAATGAGTTTTTATATAACTTTAATATATAAACAATGGTAATTGTTTTTGAACTCCTTCCTTCAGTTATAGTTTATAATATTGTGCCATCAGTAACTAAAGTTCATTAATTGGTTACTGGTCCCTGGAAACAGTGGTGAGAATAATTATTAGACATCTGCTTATATTTAATAAATACTCATGTACAATCCTTAACCTAGCGCCTGCTGTCGGGTGTTGTAAAACCAATTACAGTATTGTGATTTGTGCTCTTTGTGTCCCAACACCTTTATCAGACTCTTTCATATGCTGTGACTGCTATTACTGTAATCTGATTTTACCAACTGACATGAGGACATATCAAGACTTGTCATAATTTCCTCTATAGAAATGCTTAGTGTGGCTGTAATGGAGGTGGTCTCCATTACTAATGGAACCTCTCAGCGCCTCAATTTGTTAAATAACACAACCCATAACCATACTTTAAAGTAACTTTATTTTACAGGTTTAAATAACTCAAAGGGTCATTGATTGACTCACCTCATGTGCTCCAGTTGGTTTGGTAAAGAGAGTGACCTCACAACCAGGCGCCATTTTGAAGGCTCTGGCCTCAACTACTGATTAATGAGAGTAGGGGAGTTTGTAGTGGGTTCGGTATTTAATTTGGAGTTATATTATTGTTTGGTGGAATAGGAGGAGTGCAACAGCACAGGTTACTGAGTATTGATTATTTGTATTATGTTTGTGTATTTGTGTGATTTATTTCTTATGTGTATGAGTGTTTGTGTTTAGAGCTTCCCTATGCAGCAAGTGGAGGAGTCTGGACCGGGCAGGCACAATATAAAAGGACGGGCTCCTCGTTACCAGAGAGAGGGGAGGCTGTTGCAGAAAGGCTGCTGCACATGGGCTGTGGCCCGCTTGTACTTTTAATTTCATTTTGTGTTATTTTGTTTGGTTGATTTAGCCTTATGTTGTTCACTGGGTGAAAATTAAAGCACCTCTTTGCACCATCTCTGCCTCACTCCTACTGTGTCTCCATCCGCTAAACGGTCATTCCAACAGTGGCACAAAGAGGCTCAAGTGTAATTAATCTGTCTGAGCTTGAGAAATTGTTCCTTCATTTTTAATCTAAGAAACACTGAAATGTATTTATACTTATTTAATTTAATATACATCATCTGCAGCTTTATCTTTTCTTCTCTCTACCTCACAATACCATTAGTGCTACCTGCCATTTGATGTGCCGGCTGTAATGAATGTGCCTGCCAGTGCTGCTGGATTATGCATAAATGGTGACTGCCTGAGTGGATTTGCGTATTTTGTCACTTCTCCTCCCATCGATCAACATTTGAGAGAGAGATGGTGTATCAGTGTGTAAAATGTGCATGTTGTGTACTTGATGTAGCATTTAATAATCAATACCTATTGATAGGTTATTGATGTAGCATCTAAATTTCTACGTTCTATTAAGAAGTGACTATGTCTCTAACTAATACATTTGTTTAACACCAGAAGGCAAGAAAAGCACAACATGCTTTTCCTCTATGATCCCAACACTCTCAGATATTTTGTAGCTACACTAAATATCATTCCTTGTAATCTGCTAGTCATGTTCACTTTGTTCCCTCTTGTGACAAGATTTAATTATAGTTATTTACAAAAAGTGATCGCCCTGACCATCCGCTGCAGTCTGTGTCTGTCCTGCTTGGTGGCCGAACCAAACCACATTGATGGAGGTGCAGAGGACAGACTGGATGATGGCCATGTAGAAGATGGTCAGCAGCTCCTGGGGAAGGTTGAACTTCCTGAGCTGTCTCAGAAAGTACAACCTCTGCTGGGCCTTTTTGCAGACAGTGTCTATGTGGGGGTCCCACGTCAGGTCCTGTGAGAATATGGACCCTAGGAACTTGAATGAGTCCACGGTAGACACTGTGTTGTTGTGGAGGTGAGGGGGAGGGGGGACAGGCAGTTCTTCCTGAAGTCCATTGACATATCCACAGTCTTGAGCTCGTTAAGCTCCAGCTCGTTCTGACTGCACCACTGAACCAGCTGCTCCACCTCCTGTCTGTATGCAGACTCATCACCGTCCTGGATAAGCCTGATGACGGTCATGTCGTCTGCATACCTCAGGAGTTTCACAGACGGGTTCCCTGAGAGGCAGTCACTAGTGTACATGGAGAAGAGCAGTGGGGAGAGGACATATCCCTGTGGTGCTCTGGTGCTGATGGCTGATGCCCAGCCTCATGTGCTGCCTCCTGTCAGTCAGGAAGCAGGGGGTCTGTGATAACCTTCAGCTGCCTCAGCACCAGCCTCTCAAAGGTCTTCATGAGCAAAGACATCAGGGCGACAGGTCTGTAGTCGTTCACACTGGTGATGGTGACTGTCTAAAGCAGTTGGGCACTGTGGACAGCTGCTGAGAATGATTGGAATGAATAGATCGGCGCCAGCAGGTCAGCACAGACTCTCAGACAGGTTGGGGACACAACCTTCGGGACATCGGTACCCAAAGCCTTTCTGATTTCCTGCCTCACAAACCTGCAGTGCCAGTAGGGGGTCTGCTGATGGGAGGATATGAGTGAAGTCAACTGAATAAATGAATGATAGACTCTAAGGCAAGCGGGATGAAGATTACTTCAAAGGTCAAAGGCTAACATGACTCACAAGGAATAACATGGCTCACAAGCCAAACGTGACTGGTGACGCCTGGAGTCATTCCCCAGTTCGCCCACCCTATGACACCCAGGGACATAAACTTTTTTGTGTGTTTATTGTCATCTTGGTTGTCAGTCGGTATTGTGTTTTTAGCTGTTATGATTTTTAGTATTGTGGGTACAAGAGGGACTATGTTCCATGACCAGAGTCCTGTAGGTTCAGTTAAGAATGAACTAGTCCATGTCCTTCCCAGCATATCCGGTTGTATTCGTTCATTTGTCATTCACTGTAGATTTGTGTATGTCCTGTTATATGTTAAGAGTTTTATGATTGTGGTGGCAACAAAGGGATTTAGTCTCCACCCCTAGGTGGATCCAGGGGCGGAGTTTTCAGCTAACCACAATCAGCACCTGGAAGTAGAGGTTTTGAGTTTCATTCATTTCCTAGTAGTATTTATGCTCTGTCTCTGTTCATATGAGTCGGTGGTCAGTTAAGTGCTTTAAAAGTTCTTACCTAGTATTACCTAGTAAATGCAGAGGTGAAAGGATGTTCATCTTTAATAGTGTTTAAGAACGTTCTTCTTAACAATGCCACTTTAAAGCCAGGGTGATGGGAGGAGACTGGCTGCTACGCCCAGCCAAACGAGCGGAGGGAAGCGAGGTACGTAGCGAGAAAGCCTACTGTACATACCATCAGTTTCAGGAGGGCAGGTGTAGCGACCTGAACCGACCTCGAGGCAGAGCCACAGCAGCCACAATGTCTTAACCATGAGGTCAGAAAGAACCAATGGTCGGTCAACGTTGTCCACCCCAGGAGAACCAGAGACAAGCACTCCCCCTGTGGGGAGGGTCAGCTCAGAGAATGTCTGTTTTTGTTGTAAACTTAAGCCGGGCTCCTAGTCTATTTTTGGAGTACTAAGGATCGTTGTCATACAGAGACCCGCTCCTTGTTTTTCTGGCATTGCAGTGATCGTGTTTTAGTGTTATTAAAATAGTGTTTTTGAGTTTGACTGTACACTTTCCCTTGTGACTCTGCGTCTCGGTACCAGTTCCTAGTTTCCTTGCTGTAACATGACTAAAGAAATCAAACATGGGTCACAAAAGCAAACTTTAAAGTCACCAGCACTGGCCAGCTTACATCCCTTGAAACGCATGACTAACAGGCCTGCTCAAAACTAAACCATATGAATAAAAAAAAAAAAAAAGCAGGCCAGAACAAAACGAACTTGATCAGTTGAATTTAAAGGACTGGATAAGCAATGTCCCAGCAACAGGGCATGGTAGAAGGAGTCTGCTGTCTGTGTAATGACTGGGAATCAGACATAAACACCTGGAGAAGACAAAGTCTGAAGGACCTTGGTCAGGTGGCATGGAGCAGCCTGCTTCAGCAAAATGTGACAAAGTCTGTGGATCAGCAGCAAAACATGGAGCAGGTTGTGGTTCTGTAGCAGAGCGTGGAACAAGCTTGCTGCTGCAAAACATAGCAAGGTTTATGAGTCTGGAGCAAATCCAGGCATGGGCTGTGAATCTGCTACAGAGCATGGCAAAGTCCCGGAATCTGCAGCAGAAGCTCAGAAGCCAGTTGTGTTTTGTATTGTTTATCGTCCTCCTGCTCCATATTAACTGAGTTAACTGAATTTTCTGAATTCGTATCTGACTTAGACCTTAGCGCAGATAAAGTCATTGTAGTATGAGACTTTAACATTCAGGTAGATGAATGGTAACTGTCTCAGCACTGCTTTTAACTCATTAATAAACACTATTGGTTTTACTCAGCATGTAAATGAACCCACTCATCTTTTTTAATCATACCCTCGATCTTGTCCTGACAAATGGGGTTGAAATTGATTATTTAATAGTTCTTCCCCAAAACTCTGACCATTTTATTATTAACGTTTAAATTTACCATAATTGACCTTGCAGCAGCTGGAAAGAAATCTTACTATTTCAGATGTTTATGTGACGATGCTGTTGCCAGATTCAAATGATTCAGATGATTCCCTCACCTTTTGCCTCATCATCTTGTAGCTACACAGAGAACAGTCACCTTAATCCTTATGAACAGGTGGATTGTCTTGTAGATGATGCTGCAGATTCGCTGCGTACAATTTTAGACACAGTGGCTCCTCTGAAGAAGAAGGCAATGAATCAGAGGAGGTTAGCTCCATGGTATAACTCAGAGATCCGCAGCCTAAAGCATAGGACCAGTCAAGTACAAAGGCAGTGGCGTTCCAACAACATAAATCTAAACTGCTTAGCATGGAAGGACAGTGTAATAATAAAAAAATATAAATAAATAATAGAATAATAAATTAAAATAAAAAAAAAATGTTCTTATAGGTAACTTCAGTAATTAACACTTCTAAGTTGTCCACTAGGTCTTTTAGAACCAAACCCAACCAGATTACTCAAAGAAGCTCTACCTCAAGCTCTAATCAGCTTGTCTATATTAAGTCAAATCAACCAATCTTTATTTTATTTTAATCTTTATATACACAATTATCTGACCACCTGAGCAGGAATAACCAGTATAAAGATTTTCAGCCAGGATTCAGAAAACACCATAGCACAGAAAGAGCTCTGGTTAAAGTCACTAATGAGGTTCTTTCAGCTTGAACAATGGTCTAGTTTCTGTCCTTGTCCTATTAGATCTTAGTGCTGCATTTGATAAAATTGATCACAGCATTCTATTACAGAGACCAGAACATAGCATCGGAATTAAAGTCTCAAGAATGAGTCATGTCAACTAGTGCACCTACAGTACATCCCTGTATACCTACAGTTGCCACCTGGATGACTGACAATCTCAACCTGTCATGAACCTGGGCTGTTCCTGTGTTTTTGTGGTTTGTCATGTTAATTTCCTGTTTTATTTTGGTAGTGTTTCCGGTTTCTGTTCGGTCGTGTCTTTTGTCTACTTTACGTTTGTGATCACGTGTCCTGTCAGCTGTCTCCACTCAGTAATTAGTTTCCAGGATTTAAACTCCAGTACTCACATGTTCCGTTTGTCAGTTAGTCTTCGTTGAGCACCCGATCTGTCAACCTCGCAGCAACTCTCATGTAAGTCCATGGTTTTTTGACTCCTGCCTGTTTTGATTTGGTTCAGCCTTGTCACTCCCCGTACCTCTGCTTGTTCATACAGTAGGATGTCCTAAGAGTTCCTTAAAAAGCCTACAGCTAATTTAAAATGCTGCAGCCCGAGTTCTGGCAGGACTTCGAAAGAGAGATCACATTAGCTTCTCTGCACTGTCTGTCGTTAAAAGGAAGGAAAGCATTTAAAATTTTACTACTCACCTACAAAGCACTTAATGATATGCTTAATCCTTCTCATCTTAAAGACCTCATAGTTCCTTATGCTCCCAGCAGAACACTTCGTTTGTAGAGTGCTGGGCTACTTGTGGTTCCTAGAGTCTTTAAATTCTTTAAATGTAGAATATGAGGCAGAGCCTTTAGCTACCAAGCTTCTCTCCTGTGGAACCAGTTCCCTGTTCTGGTTTGTGAACCTGACATATTCTCCACCTTTAAGATGGGGCTTAAAATTTCCTTTTTGATAAAACTTATAGTTAGAGATGGTTTAGGTCACATAGACTGCTGTGGGACTTAATTTATAGACTGAGCTCCTCTGTTTTCTTCTATCTCTTCTATCCAATAACCTTCCATCATTGTTTAACTAACCTTGTCTCTTTCTCTCCAGCAGTTGTGCTTCTCCCCCACTTTGTCCTCACCTACTGTAAAGGTATCATTGGACCTTGTGTCTGTGATGGGCAGCTGTGGATCCAACCACCCTCCCTGTGTCCAGACCCGGGTCCACCATCCTGCGTGTGCTCTGTTGTTGCTTATTGTTGTTGCTATGCTTTTCTCTCTCTCTATTCCCTCACCCCAACCGGTCGAGGCAGATGGCAGCTCAAATCCAGCCTGGTTCTCCTGGAGGTTTCTTTCTCATTAGAAAAAAATTGTGAATTTATGGCCAGCTTTCAGGTTTTACCCACATGCACTGCTTCAAGCAACAAGATTTAAATTTAAAAATAAATTTACAGTTTATAGATCTTAGTAGGTTCACATAGACGAAAGGCAATATGTTTTATGCTTTCAGCATTTGTTGTAGTAATATTTATGAGCTTTCAGCAACCTTTGGCAATTCCTCAGGCAAAACTCCATAGTCACAGTGTGTTTTCTTCAGGAAATGCTTTTTCTAGTTCATTATTTAAAAAAAAGCAAAAAATAATCTGTAGTTATGGGAAATGTGTGTTTATTTGCAAATGTTGTGCGATGACTAATGGCTAAATGAGGAGTGTGCTGTATAAAGATGAAGAGGACTGCACTTAAAGCCTCCAGCAGGACGCCCACATCTATACACATTCACAAGCATCAACACAAATCTGCATGACACGTAAACTAAGCATTAGACATAAAACAGCTGCACCATGCTTAAAATACAGGAATCTAACCTGGAACACAGTAAAGCCTAAATACAGTAGCTGTGAGAAAAAAAACAACAAGTAACATAATAAAAAGGTCCCAGGTTTAAAGCCCACCAGAGCACCAATTGTGTCCTTGAGTAAGACACTTCACACTCACTCCCCAGGCGCTGCACTGTGGCAGCCCACGGCTCCCCTCAGAGGATGGGTTAAAATGCAGAGAATAATTTCTAAAATGTGGGATCAATACAGTTCAATTATTAATTATTATTATTAATTAATTATGAGGATTATTAAAGTGAAGAGTTTTTTTCATATGGTTTTCTGCTCAGAGTTGCCTAAGACCTAACCTAAGACATTGTTTTACTTGTTGTTTGGGCCTTGGTTCAGCGTGAAGGTGTTTTTGGGTCTGTGTGTTGTTAATACACATTGTCACTTGTCTTTTTTTCTTCTAAATAAATGTGTGGTGAATAGTGAGTATTCCTCTGGTTTTTAGAAGTTGGAAAAGTTTGTTTGTCTGAAGTTTCCTTCACCCCACATGCATCGGAAATCTCTGCATATGTCACTCCTGGAAGTTTTTTGCGTTACACCGTTATGTCTTTGGGCTTGAGAAGTGCACCTGTGACTTTCCAGGGCCTGATGAACACCATTGTCACTAATGTCTCAAACTGTAAAGTGTATCTGGTCAATATTGTGGCATATTCAAAAACCTGATTTAATCTGGCTAAGTGTGAATTTGGGAGAGCTACTGTGACATACCTTGGTTGGTTGGACAGGTACGGGCACTGTCAGCTAATGTCCAGGCTAATCTCTCTACTTTGTTCCTACTTGCAAACATGAGAATCACTGTTTTCTGAGCATGGTGGGCTATTACCATGATTTCTAACTGCAACGTGAGTGTGTTTGGTGTTTACTCTGCAAAATAGTCATTGGGGAAAATTATATTTAGCTAATAATTATTATTAGCTATATCTGTATTATTCTAAAATCCCTAGACAGTTTTTATACATTGGAATGTCTCTTTTGCCTATTTGTTATTTTACTTGTTGTACTCTGCCAAACGGCCCAGGCAGTGCTGAAGCACCTCTCCAGACTCAATGGGTTTCCACAGGACGTGGTCTCCGACAGAGGTCCTCAGTTTGTCTCCCATTTCTGATGGGAGTTCTGTGCGTTGCTGGGGGCCGAGGACAGCCTCTCGTCCGGCTACCACCCGGAGTCCAATGGACAAACTGAAAGGACAAATCTCTCCTCCAGGAGTCCTTCCACCTGGTCGCAACATCTATTCTGGACCTCCATTTATGGGTGGAGTCACGTGAGTTGGCACAAAGATTCACTGGGCCAGTTACCTTTACCAGGGTCATTAATCCGGTCTCTGTCAGGCTCACATTTTCTGGGTCCATGAGGATTCACCCCACATTCCATCAGCCATCTCAAGCCCGCCTGCTTCAGTTCGCTGGTTCCTCGGGCAACTCCTCAGCCTCCTTCTCGTGTCATTGATGGTGGGCCTGCATACACAGTCAGGGCCCTCATGGCTTCTTGTTGTATGGTCCGGAGGAGTGATCATGGGTCCCAGCCAGGGACATTTTGGATGCCAGTCTCAAATCAGTTTATAACCTACCTTCTTGTTTCCGATGCTGTGCATGTGGGTCTATGGATGAGAAGAAATACACGATGGAAATTTATTGACCTATAAAAGGCACACGATCAATCATTATTAATGCGTAAGTTAGAAAGATATGGTATCAGAGGAATGGCTCTGAAATGGATGCAAAATTATTGACACAAGTTAGGTGAATATCAATAGAGTGAGTTAGACATTGTACAGTATGTGGAATGCCACAGGGGTCAGTTTTGGGACCAAAATTATGTATGTTACAATATTGGTCTTTAGAGGTACCCAGGTGCAGAGTCGGGAAGTCTTCAAAGTGCTTTATAAATAAACTTGATTTGATTTGATTTAATAAAGAATAGTTATATAGTTATAGTGATAGTAATATACTATCTCTCATTTTGGATAAAACTAAATTCGTTCGAAATGAGATATATATAAAACAAAATGGCCAAAAATATATCTATTTAATATATATATATCTAAGGGTAGACAAACTTTGGCCCAGAAAGCGCTACGTATTCTCTATTGTTCAATAATTTTACCATACTTAGATTATGTCATTGAAAATTGGAGAAACACATACAAAAGCTCACTTCAACCAGTGTACAGTATATATTACAAAAAAGAACCATAAGAATTGTCTGTGTGTACTAGGTGTGTGGACGAAGGTTACAGATCTGAGTGCAGTTCACACTGGGAGTAGGGGAAAAGGAAAAAAGACGGCTGTCAGAGGAGCATGTTCACAGGGAGACGTTTTTCAAGATACAGGGACACGGGGCCTAGAAGGTCCTGACGTTGAAAAAACACAGAGTGGACGAGGAGGACCATCACAACTCCATTTACAGTAAACTGGAAGAGGACACAAGCTCACTTGGTACCGGCATGGTGTTGCTGCAGGAGGATGAGCAGAGTGCCAATCACTTTTTCATTTTTTTTTGTTATTGTAAGAAATTCAATAGGGGAAAGGGGTGAGCTGCCCTTTTTCTTTTCTTTTTAATCATCTTAGGGACTTACTCCAAGGAATCAGTATCAGTGTTGGTTGGACATGTCCAGGTTAAGGGTCGGAGCTGTCCTTTCCTATCATTTCAAAGACAAGATGCGCCCACATGCTATTTGTTTCTGGTGCTTCAGGGACACTGAAGAAAGTTACAACACCAGGAACTTAGAGCCTCTGACTGGAAAGCTGGAATTGGAGAAACAGAGGCCTAAACACTTTCTGTGGACTGACTGAAACCTTGATTGTATTAAGCTGTTGCTGTTTCAATTTCACTCTCTCCTGGTACTAAAAATGTGAAACATGTTGTAATGGAAAAATTTTGCCTTTGTGCTATTTCTTATCCAGCACAGTCGTCATGTGCTAGTTAAGTGCAATACTGAACATTCTCACACAAACAACTAATTTCTTGAGCCCTGTCGTACATCAAGTCTAAACATCTGATGTTTCATTTGACTGACTAATAATTTATGATATATGTTTGTCTTTTACACCCGGGCTCTGGCTCCATCCTATCTGACTCCCCACCTGACCCAAGGCTGTTAAAGCCAATGCATCTTGTCTTGGAAGCTCGGTGTTCCCTCCTTTGGATAACAAGACAGGGTGATGCAGAAGTGAGAAGGCAAACATTCTCACTCACAGCAAGATAGGGCGGCACAAACAATTCTGTTGGTGCAGAGAGACATTCCACCAGAGCCAGAGAAAGAGGTTAAAAGGCAGAAACAACTTGAGGATCGTGGGCTCTTTGCATCACACCTTCGTGGTGTGTGCACTGATCTCCCCAGCTGGTTTTTGGTTTGTTGATGTGCACGATCAACATACCATGCTTTTCATTTGCTTTCCCCATTATTTTTATTTTCTTTATTATTTCAATAAATTGCACAAAAGGACAACTCTCTCATCTGCCTCTTTATGGGAAATTTCCACCACACATGTAACCCTTCCTCCAAATCCTGGCCTGGAGAAAAGGATGGTCCAGTCCCAACAACATAATATCTTTTGGCTCGTAGTAGTGGGAGACCTCATTTGGGACAAGATCCTGTGGGTTGTTCATCCCTGCTGTTCCACAGGTGCTTAAGGGGGGTCATAACTCTCAGATCAGGTCATACACTTTGTATTTAACTATCTCCTGAATCAACCTTCCAGTATATCAGACTTCAGCTTTTGGCCTCCTAAAGTGTAAACCTTGCATCATACGGAAATTGTGGAACATATTTGAAATCCAGGAAACAAATAACACAGGCACACAACATAACCTGAACAAAGACCCTATTAACACACAGACACAGCTGTAGGTTATGAAAATGATGAACCAAACATGGACTGGAAGTGACATCACAAACAAAAAAGACTGGATTGACCAAAAAATACAAGCACCCCAGGGAGGCCAGAGAGTGGGAAAGGGAGAGTTGGAAAGCCAGCAGGACAGTAGCTCTCGAGGACCAGGTATGAGGAAATGGTCCAAACCACCATCTCTGATCATTCCTGATCTGAGTGCAGTTCACACTGGGAGTGGAGGACAAGGAAAAATGACAGCTCCTGTCAGAGGAGCATGTTCGCAGAGAGAGGTTTTTCAAGATACAGGGACAAGGGGCCTAGAAGGTCCTGACTTTGAAAAAACACTTCAGGGCAGACTCTGCCGCCAGGTCTAGCTCCCTTTTGGGAGAGACTGAGAGTTTAAACATTGATTAAAAGGTGAAGTCATGGGGTAGAACTAGGTAAATCTAACTTTTTCCTACTCCGTTCAAGCATGAACTACTGTAGGTCAATTGAAAGCTGAAATGCATTTTCTTGTATGTACAGTATGCATAATTATGTGTTTGTTTATCAACTGCTTTTACATAGTTAAATAGAATAGAATAGAATAGAATAGAATAGAATAGAATAGAATAGAATAGAATAGAATAGAATAGAATAACAAATCAAACTTGTGGCACCTTATTCCACTCCATGATTCTTAAACAACAGTCCACATAGAGAAAATCAGCTGCTGAAGCCAAATACAAAAATAAATAAAGATACACTTTCGGCAAACACATTGATAACTATATCACTGCTGTACTGTTGTATATAGTTACAATAGTAGTAATAATAGTAGTAATAACAGTAAATGACAGCAGAACTTACAGCTAAGATTAGCAAACCTGTTTTTCGGTTCTGGTGTTGTGTGCCCCCGTACAAGGTTAGTAAATCTGTAACATAACATTATTCACGGCCGCCATACGCAGTCCACCCCCCGGCCCTAAATGTACTTGTTTTGTATGTATGTGCTTAGGCATGAGGAACGCCTAGGAGTCTAGCACACACAACAATCAAAGGCAAGGTCTAATGTAGGAAACAAGGCACCACGGTCCACAGAGCCAGGTTCCCGACTAGCTCTGCTACTTATCCCATGTCATTGTCTCAATGATCAATTTTACTCTCATCAGTCCACAAAATGTTCCTCCATTTCTCTTTATGCCAGTTGATGTGTTCTATGGCAAATTGTAACCTCTTCTGCACATGCCCTTTTTTAACAGAGGGGCTTCTTGAAAATAGATTAGCTTCACACAGACATCTTCTAACTGTCACAGTACTTACAGATAACTCAGGACTGTCTTTAATCAACCTAGGGCTGATCACTGGTTCAACAACGCTAAAGTTAGACTTGTAATACTGCGGAACACGAAGGACCACCTTTTGCTATGGCTTTATTAATAGGAAGTGTTTTTTTTTTTTCAACTTAAAGCGTGGGACTATGACAGAGCTACTTATCATCATTGGATGCAGTTGAAATGTTCTAACCTAAACAATGTTGCTATAAATGCATTTTCAATCACCGTGGAATCATCCAGGTTGTTGCATGTGTGGACAATGTGCTGTGTCAATCTGTGACATGTTCTTTTAATTCCGCACAAAAATAAAAAAATATGTACAGTACTACAGTACACTACAGTATACTACGTTTGTGTGTGTGTGTGTGTGTGTGTGTGTGTGTGTGTGTGTGTGTGTGTGTGTGTGTGTGTGTGTGTGTGAGCTGTAAATTTGTTATATGTTCTTGTTAATTCTTTCTATCTTTCTAATTCTGTACAATCTGCCAATTCTTTAGAATCATTCTGCGCACTGTTTTTGTGTCTTGCTGTTTCTTTGTGGCTGCTGCTGGCTATTAAATTTCCTCTCTGTGGGATGAATAAAGTTTATCTTATCTTTCGAGACACTGACACTGCAGCTACACTCTGTTCTGTTAAAATGCTAAAGGGGTTACAATGCAGAGACTATTTCCCACTGCTGGATCAATAAAGTACATATTAAATTAAAAAAAAAGAAATGCTGCATACATTACATCTGGATTCAAACTATCAGCATAAGTGCAACAATTTAACAATGTTTAATGAATGCATAGTGATTTGCCATGCATACCAGTGTAAATGTGATATATGCAGATCATATACAGTTGTTCCTGTTGAACATGATGACATTAACTGGAGCTCTGAACTCTGAATAACGGCCTTTCTGACGGGAAAACTAACACAATATTAAAAAAACATCCATTGGGTGGACATGCCCTGTACCTTATACATGTTTAGAATCAGGTGGATATTGGCCTTTGTGGTCATGGAAACCTGCAGAGGCCTGTACTTTACAACCACTTACTGTGAAAGGGCTTTTTGTGCTCCAGAGAAGCAGCAGCTCACCCTGTCTGTAGGTCATGTGAATGAGGTGAAAGCTCACATAAGTGTTGGTCTTTAATTAGGGTCATCTAGAGTTCAGCAATGGGGATGAAGGCCTCCATGATTTGTTCATCGTAATGATTTAAGCTTCCCAAATACTGAAATGAAAGCTTTCTGTGGTGAAGTCAACCACTTACTTGCATAGCAAACATGACCAAATCCATTACTGCCAATAAAATTAATTTATTATAGCCAAGGGTTTTATGGCCGCAGGAGGGACTGGAACTAAGAGTAGACTGACTAACCACTTCCATTTTAGTATTTTAACTCTAAATCAAAACTAATTTCCATTTTTAACAGTGTATTTGCAGTGTCAGTCCTCAAAATAGATACAGTACTAACATTTGTTTAGAATACATTGCTTAAGTCTTTATCTGCCTAACAAAAATCTCAAGGAAGGTTCAGGTCTGTCCTGAACACTGAGACTGTACAAAATGTGAACCCTTCTGCCACCTTCACCTTAACCTTAAAAGAAAACTTTTCAATGGGGGTTGACCAAAACGACCTTGAGTAGTATGTAAGAATGAAGGGACACTCAGATTCCGCCATATTTTTTATGCAGAGAATTATCATTCATTCCTCCTCCGAGACGCTGTGGCAGATTGTTTGCCATGGGCTCACGGATTAAAAACCAGGTCCAGTTCTGTCCTATCTTTAAGACAAGTCAATTTTCTTTATCCTGCTGTGACATCTTACTTTATCTTGCTGTGACAACAACACAATGCCGAGATCAACAAGAGTAGAGTCCAAAGCAGAAGAAGAATATATTTCACTCTCTCAACTATCCGAACTTTTGCAACAACAGATGTTAATTACAGCGCAATGCCATTGGATGTCTTCAAAGCATGTACAGCAAGTAACAAGTATGTATATGAAAGTATCTAGAAGAACCGTCCAGGAGAAACCTGGTTTTTAAAGGTATTATGGTGACAGCTGGAGAGAGTTGGTCTGAGATGGGGGGTGAAGGTGAGAAAGGTTCTGGAGAAGAAACTACAGTTGCACCAGGAGAGCGCACCAAACAGAGAAGCCTATGAAGCGAGGACCAAGGCCTGTGGTAATAAAGTTCATGCGGTTCCAAGACAAATCTGTCATACTTCAACGTAGAAAATTACTAAAAGGCTCAAACATCTACATTAACTAGGATTATACAGATGCTGTGAGAAGAAAAAGGAAGGGATTGATGTTGGAACTAAGAGCCGCACGAGCCAGAGAAGACATCGCTTATTTAAGACACGACAGACTGGTGGTTCACCAGGTATGACCACAACAAACATTGCTTACTTAAACACAGCTGTAAGTCACTTGTTAAAAAGGACTGATGGTATCGCTGAACTGGAACTAAACACTTATGGATATACCGAACATCACTCACAGGACCTGGTGCCGGACATTGTTTCAGAAAACAATATATTTACAAATATTAACAATAACTGTCACTACTACATAGATGAACAGTTTAACAACAAAATGAAGACAGAGAATTACTTTAATAGCAGAAGTTTATATTTTAATTTTCAGAATATCAAAGATAATCTCAATAATCTCTCACAGTCATTTAATATAATTGCAATACTGAGGAAAAAGAAGAAAAATATCTTTATAAGCTGTATATATAGAACACCAGGTTCTAATATAGTATAGTAATAGTATATATATACTTTTAAAGACTGAAGTAAGTAAGCTATACAAACAAAATCAAAAATCACGAAGTACTGTTCATATGTGGCGGATTCAACATTGATCTGTTAAATCCTAATAACCACAACAGAACTGTGAAATTCATCAACAACAGCTTGTATAGTAGTAGTTTATATCGTAAAATTAGTAGAATAACAACGCATAATACAACAATAATAGATATTATTTTCACAAATGATATTGACAATAATACTAAACTCTTGATAAATTACATTAGTGACCATCTGCCAGTATTTAGAGTTTATGATTGTTATCATAGAAAATATGAAAGAGTAAATAAAACCAAATACAGACGAAGAGTGAGAACTGAAGAATCTATCAAGAAGTTAAACCAGGGACTAATGGCTCAGAATTGGGAATACATACAAGATATGTGACCCGGACAATGCATACGAACTCTTTCGTAATACATTTACTGTAAGTCACTATTTAATAAGAACTGTCCAAGGGTTCAGCATAAGGCTAATATGAAGTATGTTGAGAAGCCATTGATGACTAAAGGATTACAGAATGCATGTAAAAAGAAAAATACATTATATAGGGAATTTATAAAACACAGATATGAGAACGCAAAAAAAAAGTATAAGACATGCAAAAATAGATTAACTAACATAATGAGAAATTCTAAAAAGCTATACTATACAGAATTATTAGAGGTAAATAAGAGTAACGTGAAAGGGACTTGGAAAATATTAAATAATATAATTAGGAGGGATCATGGTAAGAATTACCCTCATTATTTTATTCACAATGATAGGAATTTCAATACGATGGAAGATGTAGTAAATGAATTTAATAGAATTTTTGTAAATGGTGAACCCAATTTGGCCAAAAATATTCCTATTAACGACTTGACTGCAAGCACTAGTGAGGGCCGTATTTAATAAATATGAATACAATGTTTAAATCCAACAAATAATAATTAAATTATAGACATAATTCATAAATGGAAAAATAAGACATCTACTGATTGTGATGGAATAGATATGACAATAGTAAAAAGGGTAAGTGTTGGGATTGCCAAACCACTTGCTCACATTTGTAATTTGTCATTTCAAACTGGTCAGTTCCCCAGCAGTGTCACGGTTGAGACCGAGTTCCTGTTTTATTTTGAAAGCACTTCCGTTTCTGTTCATACCACATCAGTTTCCGCTTTACTTCCGGTCCTCATTACACACACCAGTCTGCTATCAGTAATCACCCACCTGTATTTAAGCACCAGTAATCACCTGAACCAGTTGCCAGGTTGTTGCGTGTAGTCACCACTATCCAGCGTTATCGTACTTGCCTTGCACCTGATCTCGACCCTGTTTCCTGACCATCGTTTCCTGAATCCTGCCTGATCCTCTTCTGTCCTGTTGCTGTATCTGCCTGGTAATGATCTCGCTTGTCTTGTGACCTGGACCTGTCTGCACCCAGTCTGTACCGTAGCTCTGTCTACCCGTGAACAAACCCTGCTAGTTTTTGACCTGACTGCCTGCACCCAGTCTGTACTGTCACAGAGTATTGCCGTGTATGACCCTGCCTGAACTGACCTTGCCTGAACGAAAGAATACACCTGTTTTCTTCTTCCAAATCCGGTCTGGAGCTGTGCATATGGATCCGTCATCTGTAAAACGCTGACAAACCGCATGAAAATAGCCAAAGACATTCTGCCACATAAATCTGGAGACAAATGTCACTTTACTAATTACAGACAGTTTCTATTTTATCTCAATTTTCAAAGATATTAGAAAAATGTTTCAATAACAGACTGGATACATTTATAGATAGACATAAACTGATCGCAGAATGTCAAGACAGATTCAAAATCATTCGATCAACATCTCTAGCCATAACTGAAATGATTCAAGATATTACCAGTGCTCTGGATAATAAATAAACATACACTTGGGGTATTTATTGATCTAAAGAAAGCATTTGATACAATTAATCATGAAATATTAATAGATAAACTAGAAAAGTATGATATCAGTGGATTGGTTCTGAACTGGATAAGTTTTTTTTGTCAAATAGATGTCAATACTGTATGTGAAAATAGGAGAGTATCAGTCTGAATATTGTATGTGGTGGAACCCAGGGGTTGATTTTGGGGCCTAAGTTATTTATATTATATATTAATGATATATGTAAAGTGTCTCAACTGCTGAAATGTATGCTATTTACTGATGACACCACTACAGTATGGGCTTCTGGTTTTACAGCAACTTTTGGAATTGACTATAATAGAAGGTAATGAGGTAAAGAAATGGTGTGATGAAAACAGATTATCCTTAAATTTGGAAAACACAAAACTGATTGCATTTGGTTATCGCTATCCCTACCTAGCTTCAATTTGGTTATTGGTTTGAATGTGCAGTTATTACCTACCCTACTTATGCAGCACTCTTAGGTTGTATGTCTCTTTGTGTTTACTAATTAAATGGTTTAATAACTTGAGTGTGTCTCTGGGTTTTGGCGTTTGGATCCCTAGCTCTCATCAGGTCAGGTTTGCCCTACGTCTAAAACTCGAGGTTGTAACAAAACTGTATAGAAGCATTTCTGTTTTAGCAAGGGTAAAACATGTATTAGATGTAAAGTGATTACAAATCCTGTATTGTGTATAATTTTGTTGGTGGGTAATATTGGTATTAATATTGTAAGTGTTATTGCGTCTTTTGGTATGGGCAATGTTGACGATATGAATAATTTAAAATGTAATATGAAAAGGGGTAGAACTAGATAAAAAATACTTCCTTCTACTCCCTTTCATGCATGTAATGTGTGAATTATGAAGATAAATGTTATTATATATTATTTATTACCTGTTTTTGTTTTCTATGTTTACATGCTTGAAGTAAATAAATGATTTTTCGTACAGTAACTTCATAGTATAACTTCGTAGCATTCCAATAGTTTCCCGTTCTCCTGTCCATGAATGTCTTATTCTTGTTCCAGTAGCCCACTGCACATAAGGTTGCCCTGGTTCCCAAACACCTCACGTGGACCTTGTTGACTCGGGCGATTTCCAAACCCGTGTGAGTCTGTTGGGGTTAGGTGAAGGATTGAATCAGGGTTATTTAGTGTCTGTGTAGATTTCAGGTGCACTGGCTCAGGACGTTACCAATCAAAATAAAATGTTTTTTATAATAAATAAATAAATAAGATGAGGAGATCCAAATCCTCAAACAAGTGCCATAAGGTGGGAAGTGCATAGGAATATGTCTAGAGAATAACTAGAATATAGGGCATGCAAATATCAAACGTTAAGGTGTAATTGTCATGACCTATTCAGTCCACATGCAATCAGATGAACTCTTTTCCTCCCGTCTGTTAAATTGGTTATTTATGCTTTGTTTTTTGTGTACATTCTGGGTTGAGATTGTTGTGAAGTACCTCCCGAACCACTGTGGGTATTGGAGATTTATTTAATTCTACGGAGGTGGTGGGGGTTGCAGTCGGGCCTGTTGCTCATGACTGTATTTAGCTTGAACCAGTAAGTCTCTGAGGTTGTTTTGTTCCTGTGTGCTGCAATAATTTTATAATATTTTAAATCGGGGAGTGGCAGCAAGCAAAGCTTTGATGTCCTGCTGCAGGTTCAGATGCCTGTGGGAAAAACTGAAACCTTGTGCGAGGCGCACGTTCACTAGAGTTCATTAGAGTTTCACTAGAACACCACCAGAGACTTTGGAACAGTTTCTGTATGGCTGCTATGTGGTCTGTGCCTGGAGCAGATCCTGAGGAAGCAGGTGATCTGCGACTTATTGTGCCGCTGAAGGTGTGTTTTGGATGATAGCTAGTCTTATGGAGATGTGTACAGTATCTGTTGCTTTAAAGTAAACCTTTGTCAAAATGCTCTGATGTAATGTCTACTGCAACTCGATGGAAGGGTGATGGTTATGCAGTGTGTGGTAAAAGTCTAAAAATGATCAGAATTATGTGTCCAGATCCCCATGATTCCATCACGGAATCTGTAATATACGGCCGGTTTGTGTCGGCACCTTGCTAGAGCCTCTCGTTCCCACTCACTCATAGATGGTGCTTATGAGGGGGCGTATCACTGGCCCATGGCTGTCCTCTGCACCTGTAAATAAAGGTTAGTGCCAAATTGAACATCATTATTCTTCAGGCAGATTTCTAACAGCTCCAAGAGATGCCGGTCAGGTCTCTTGGGGTCAGGGAATCTTCTAAAAGGGTCCTTGACTTCTCTGAGGCCCATATCTCTGTTGATATTAGTGTGGTGACAGAGTCTTGTGATGCTTGGAAGCTTGATGTTTTGGATGAGTTCCAGGAAGCGTTAAGTATCTTTCAAGAAACTGGAGTGTCTGCTGGAGAGAATCATTTGGGCGTTGCAGAGCATGTGGGAAAGGCAACGGTGTGTAGAGCCGTTCGTACCGTATGCCTGGCACTAAAACGGTTCCTACACACTTTTGTCCAGTTCCCTGGCTGCAAACCTCTGCGTCTCATTTAAAGAAGAATTCCACAGAGTGGCAGGTTGGTCCTTTCTATGATAATCTATGACATACTGACATGATCGTCTATGACACTATGACACATTTTAATACGTACACCTCGGACGTATTGCACACACACACACACACACACACACACACACACACACACACACACACACACACACACACACACTTTTCGTATTACTTTCCATTTCAGAGTTTCCAAACGTGATTGGGTGCAGCGATGGCACCCACATTCCTATTAAAGCTTCTTCAGTCAATGAGGGAGGCTGTGTTAATAGGCAGTAATTTCACATGTACAGTATGTTGTAATTTAATTGTAAAAATTCTTGTTTTTACTGTATTGTTTTATACACACTTTAATCATTACAAGACACTAAAATGGATAATTGCTGGGGTCTGCCCTATTTGATGACATCATGCCCTGAACCTGAGCCTGGACCAGAGACCCCGTGCAACCGGGCTCACAGCAGAACACAGGCCAAGGTGGAGATGATCATAGGCATCCTGAAGGTGAGGTTCCAGTTTCTAAGTGGCCTCAGCGTGAGTCCAGAGAGGGACATTATAGCTGCTTGTGTTGTCCTTCATAACATTGCCATAATACGAGGAGAGAGCCACCCCACTTGGCCTGATAAAGACGACCAAGAGGATCCAGTAGTGAACCAAGCAAAGACATGATTTGTCAGAATCATCCATCCATCTTGTATTCCGCTTAATCCTGTACATGGGGTCATGGGGGTGCTGGAGCCTATCCCAGCTTTGGGCGATAGGCAGAGTACACCCTGGACAGGTCGCCAGTCCATCACAGGGCAACACACAGACAGACAACCACACACACACACACACCTCACAATGAGCAATGTAGAGTGACCAATCAAACTAATGCATGTTTTTGGACTGTGAGAGGAACCCAGAGAACCCACGCGAACACGAGGAGAACATGCAAACTCCACACAGAGAGGCCTGTTCACCTACAGGAATCGAACCCAGTCGCTGTGAGGCGACAGTGCTACCCACCACACCACTGTACAGCCCTTGTCAGAATCACTTTTATTAAAATGTTTCTGCACCAAAGCAATGTTTATTTCATGTCCTGAAAAATAAAATGAAATAGTATGTACATTGCAATGCTTTACACACCCACACCTCAAATTGTAAAAATAATGGAAAAAACTCGACTCTCAAAACAAATGCTCTCTCATGAATGCCATCCACCACCGGTCGCCCTTTATTTAGGGACAGACTGAGCTTCTCACATGGGGTGAGGGGAGGTGGTGGTGGCCCCCCACCTGTTTCACAGGTGTAGCTATAGAAAAACACCTGTTTCACCTCACCTGCTTCTCTTTCCTTTGCTGATGCAGCTGTGTTGCTTTTTCTAATGATAATTGGCTTGAATTCCTCATACGGCAGCATTAAAACCTCAGATTCCGCCTCCGTAAAATAAGCTGCCCTTTTTTTGTCCTAACTCTTATCAGGGTTTTTGGAACCAACATACTCAGGGTAAGCAGGTTTGGGGTTAATTTCAGAGTGAGAGTTCAGAGAGTTCAGGATTTAGCAGATGATAAATCCACCCTGCTTTCTGGAACACACTCCTGAAGTACATATCAGTCATCATGGACTTTTTGGATTCCACCTCCTGACGAGACTGGGATCCTTTGGAGTGTGCAGGCCCATGCCACTGACATTTATGACTCGGTGGTAGCCTCTGCTATCCACTATGCTGTGGTCTGATGTGAAGCAGGCAGGAAGACACTAAACAAGCTGGTGAGGAAGGCCAGCTCTGTCCTGGACTGTCCCCTGGATGAGAGGAGGATGTTGGCCAAGCTGACTTTCATCATGGATATTTTTGCACAAAAAATTGCTAAAAAAAATGAGCAATTTGCAATTTTGAGTAGTAGTGTGATATTGAATGTAGAAATTAAGCCTGGAGCTAAAGAGCGAAATTGTAAAAGGCTTGAAACACAGGCAAGGTTCCGCTCATGAACACAAATCTTAATTGCAGATGAACTCAAACAGCTGATAACAAAAAAAAAAACAACAACTAGAAAACAACTCATGAAATTACAGTATATAGAGAGCTGGATAACAGGAAATAACAAAAGATCACCACACTCATGATAAATTTAACTAAAAGATACAAAGGATGGAACCAAAGTACAGTAACTTAGAGACCAATGCAGCTGGTGAGTGAAGTACGTTCAGCAGGAACAGGCAATCAGCAGGAAAAACTCAGTAATCAGAGCCGACGCTACAGGATGAATAACGTTCGTACAGGGGTTAGACTGTACTGATCTGTAACGAGGACCTAAAGAGCACACCTGAACCACCGACTCGGCTTATAAGAGTTTAGAGATGAACAATGAAGATTTAGAAGTAAATTGGCATCTGCTGGTTGAGGTGAGTTCTTAAATCATAAAATACCTTCTGATCTGAGAGAGAGGAGCGAGAAAAAATCAGAACCACAAAGGTTCACCCATTACAATCGTCTAAAGTACCGTAAGTACTCGTGTAGTGAGGATGGACCTGGAGGAGTGAGTGAGGGATGATGGCTGCACAAAAGGGTGGAAGGAGCACGGAGAGTGTGACGAGGAGGGGGGGGCATGTGAGGTGATGACCCCGATGGTTGTGATAAGGGTGATGGCAGCAGTCCATCCACAGTAAGACCGGAGGGACAGGATTTGATATTGGAAGATGTGTCCACAGAGCAGAAGCTGATTTTCATTTACCATCAGTCACAGCTTGTACATGAGCTGGAGAAGATACACTGGAGGTGACAGACAACACAGTCCTTAGACAAGCATATTCAAAAAAAGAAAGTCCACAGTCCAACTCAAATTAAAAACATGAACCATTACCTTTAGCAGGTAAAGCACAGCTAGAGCATAATCACAACATCACTGTCCAACCAAAGACATGGTTCCAGAGTTGAAAGGTTTGAGCATTTCCCCAGGTGAGTGGACATGACAGTGTTCTGCTGTGCTGTGGTTCCCTCCGGTGCTTTGAGATGTAGATCATTTAAATGAATCTAAGAGACAATTGTCCTTGGCATTTTCCAATACTAATAATCTTAAATGCATCTCAAATTATTAGCATAAATGGGGCAGAATGTGTCAAATCACATATGAGAATTTGTGATGCTTATGACATAAATTGAGAACTAAAAGAGTCAATCACATTTGTTTCTGTATAAACACAAACTACAGTACACAATGTAGAGCCAAGAAAACGTTACCCTGAGGACTGCTGCCCAGTCTGCACACACACCCATGCACACACACGCACACACACGCACACAGAGGAGAATGCTGAGAATGATTTTTGTCAATTACAGCTGACATGACAGTTGACAGGCCGGTTATTTGTAACCTAATTGCTTTTGCTACAGTATTTTTTGATAAACGACGACAAGCAGTGAATGTTTGACACAAAGCAGTGTCAAACCCAATAAATAGAGCCAATGAGCTGTTGATGATTTAGGCAACGTCTACACTTTGTTGAGGACAAAGAGCCGTTGCTTACTCGACTCAAATCATGCCTTCCTAAGAAATGTGATTTGAGAACAGTATTTGTTTTTAACCTGTGTGAAAACGCAAGCTTCCTGTTTATTGGCGTTCCTGTGAACCCTTGCCTTCAGAAATGGTTGTGACCCTCTTTATGTTGTGTACCAGCATCAGCACATTACTCCTTACCTACATCCTTTGTGTGTGCAGAACTTGTTATTATTATGTTCTACCATATTTCCCACAAGCCTGTGGGTGATACAACAAAAACTAAATGGAAACACCAGAAGCTGATTGAAGCAGAAGGCTTGACTGTATGTGTGTATGGTACATGGTTGCCTGAATCCAATTAATGCTGTCACTTGTCAGAGTAGCCATCTGCATCTGAGTCTTATTAGAGGCCAACCGAATTAACATCTGGTCTGTGGAGTGAGGATTCCAGACTGGAACGAATCCAAAAGAAAACATAATCAATTACAGACACGACTCACTAGCGTTGTGCTCCACCCCACACTGTATTTTCAAAATGCGGTGCAAGGAGCAAAGCAAGTTGCCAGAAAGTCCACATCTCAAAACGATACTTAGACCACGCTTCACTCGATCCTGCCAACAAAACAATCCATTAAAGTCTAATTCCCCAAGACGATTGTTTATCTAATGCTGAATGTGTAATCTTTTATTTTAACACAACCATAACAATTCTGCCGCAAATGTCCAGGTTTCATAAACCAGAGCTCTAGTCTTAAGAGGTTAATTTCATCCTTTTGTTTTAAGATCTATGTTTGTTTTAGGAAAGGATTCACAGCCTTTTTGTGCTTTGTACATTTGAGAGTATCAGAACTTATTTCCTCATTCCAGCTTGTGATGGCCGCCCACCCTCAGTCTAGTTCTACTGGAGCTGTTGTCATTAAAGGGAGTTTTTCCTCTCCAGTGCTCTCTGTACTACTCTGCTCCCTTGCATTTTGGTGTTCTGCACAGTTTCAGTCAGCGTGCAAGCGTGTAAGCATGGGTAAATGAAAGAAAAACCAGTTTCTTTAGCAGCATGTGGACAGATGCTTAGCACAGAACTGGTTGGTGTTGTGTCACTTTGCAACTGCAACTGACGACATGATCTGAAAAGCACTTATGCAAAGCCATTCATTACAGGATAAACAGCCTGGGTGAGTGTTAAAGTGAGTGAATTACACCCATCAGTCAACACGCTGACTGTATATACTGTACATGTATATAACATACTTTTAACATACTGTATATACATATATATAACATACTTTTAACATACTTTTAACATACTGCATATTTGTATATAAAATACTTTGGCACACTGTATATATGTGTATAAAACACTGACATACTGTTAACATAACATATTCTAGACATGCTGTATAGTGATGTTTTGATCTGTCTATGATCGACATGCCAAGCAGCAGAGTACAGTACCAACACCATTGTCCAGGCTGTGAATGTGCCTCATTATGACCCCCTTCATCTGAGCAACAAATACAAGTGGATTAATGTGTTTGAGAGTGAGTTCAGACTTGAACTTTGTGGGTGTTGAACTAGACCAAGAGGACATACACATTAAAACAGGTTCGGTCTAATGATGTCTGGTGAGAATGACTTGTCCTTTGTCATCTGTTATGTTAATATTACAGTTAATGTGAGCAGCAGCCTCCAGTGGAATCACATTGTAGCAGAGCATGTACAGTACAGTACAAACATCAACACCAACATTACACTGTGGTTTACTGTGACAGTTTTTTTCAATTTAATTGATGAAATGAATTCTGTATGTGTATGTGGGATAATGGTGACGGGCGGCCAGTTGAGCATTGCTGTTTTACTGGTGACAACAAAGTGAAGCACGTGGAAGGGTGTAAAACAGGTTGTTAAAGACCAGTAGGCGGTTTGGAGATAGAAGCTCTTCAGTGCTTGACCTTTGGACAAGTAGTTAGCAAACTGCTGTTTTGATCAAGTAAACAGCAGCAAACAAGATAATGGGGGTTAGAGCCAGAGCACAGACTTAGTAGAGGCAGTACACAAAGTGCTTCACTTAATAGTCCCTCAGCAGTAAATACTGGTTCATGGCTGGAGAGTAAACCTTCAAGGTAATAATGGCCTTTAGTTGATCAATACAGGCGTAATATGCCTCCCAGTCTAATCCTGAATAACTGTAGCATTAAAGGTGAAGAGCAGACAAAACAGGACACCAGCAGTATATACTGCAGGGAGAGCTGCAGGTACCAACCTCCTTTTAGCAAATAGACAAGTAGTTCTCCACATCAGCCTTATGATTGGTTCATCCTTCAGTTGTTATTTTCCAAGTGATGCCTTATACCGGGCCTCTTCACTGAGGTGGTACAAGTACAAGTGTTTCACCACATGTTTACTCAGTATGAAAGGAAAGACGAGAAAATAGCATACGGTCTAAACCCAATAATGGCTGTCATGACCAAGAGGTAACAACGGTATGAATCCGTCCACATGAGTCGTCAAGTATTCGATTAGCTACATCCATGCTTCACAATCATACTGAGGGTTGTAAACTGTGATTGGTGTTTTACCAGAGACAGGTAACTTAAAAAACTAAAGAGACACAAGTCAGTTCATTAAATTCTAATGCTAAAACAAGGTGGAGCAGAACTCACCATCATTTACATTTTAAACAAATAAATGTTGGGATTGAAAATAAAGAAGGGCAAAATATAAAGTGTTCCCACTTACCGAGAAAACTAATGTAGCCTTAACCGGTAGCACAACCTGGACCAATGGACCCAACACTAAACGTGTGTATCTGTTCAACCGAGCCGTTACCTTACTGTATGACCGTCATACTTTGCACCAAAGTGTCTCGACTGCAGCGACACCGACTTAGTCACCTACAGTGGTGCAGCACGGAGCATCCTGCTCCTAGTTTATCAGCCTGGGGCAGGGACGAGACAGAGGGCGGATGGCGGCCACCCTCTGACACACAGATGGCACGGCTAATTATTAGAGCACAGCACCACCCCCCAACACACACACACACAAACACTATACACTATAGGCTTAACGCTAAAATCAAATCAGACATGATGAAAGACATAATCGTTGACTGACTGTCTATTCAATATGAATGAAAGTCACAATAGATAAAACAAACATTAATACCATGTTTAAATCTATTATATAAACCTAATCTACCCAGGAGCGACAGTGGAGACATTTGATACCTTTACAGTGTGAAGCACACATACATGACATTAGCTTCCCCCCTCTCTCATATGGAAAAGTCAATTCTGACCTGTGGCTTGCTAATATCTCTTTATGACATCAACAGACGAACAAACATGTTCTCGGCGGGAAGTTAATTACTCGTTACAGCCCGGGTCTAATAAAAAGACTGGGTGGCATGGTGTGACACCTGAAGCCATTATCCCCTACTCCCACACAGCCACACACACACAGCAGCAAATGAATCCACGCACTGGCGCTGCATGAGCAGGTAAATGAGACGGCTGCGTGTTTAGTCACTGTCCAGGAGGTCTCTGTTACCTCTGTAATAACGCTGCGCCGGGGGTGTCAACTGACTTAATTAAAAAAGTGTGCACATGAACACACACCTGATGACAACACATTTAATTAGCCTTACCTCCATGACACACACATTCAGGACTGGTGAATTAAATTAGATGGTGGTTGGATATTATCTCCTACGGATGGAGAGTGAGGCAGGAGTGAGTCCGTGCTTCAAGCCATGTTCGCTGTAACATTTCACTTCAGCTGAACTTCACAAGTCAACTGAATTTAATAGCATCAGCCAGTTTTGTGTTTTCTGTGGTCACGGTCACTTTTTGTACTTAACATGAACAACGTCTTCCTTCTTATTAGCTCACTCACTGATTAAAAGTGGAAACTAACTTTCACGGATGTTTTTTTTTTTTTGACCAGACCACTTGGAATCAAAAAACGACCAGGTGTGGGAAGTAATGCTTTACTTAAGAGGAAACTGAATGTCTGACCCCATCATTCTCTCCTGTTATATCCTTACTTCATGTGAAAGTCTGTGTTGAAGGTCACTACCTGCAGTGGCCTCTGTGGTTTAAGCAGGATGACGCTGCTGCAGACCCCACACCACCAGCTCCTTCCTCTGCTCCACCACGTCATTGACAGCAGGTTAAATGCCACTGGATTCTCCTACAGTATCACCTGCCTGTCAAACTGACCTTCAGCCTTCACCACTGTTTCTTTGAGCTTGTCCACCGTAGTTTAAGCCTTATTCCAGAAAATTTACCTGTCTTAGAAACTCATGAGTTACTGAATAGCACTTTGGGAGTGCACTTCCCAGCTAGAGGAAGTGTAGAGGGTCTGGAAGTCGTTGAATTTGGGGTTTGATGTAGGTACTGTAAATATTAATAGGAGACAGTAGGCCAGGCTTCCCTGTATTAACTACTGCACCTAAGGCAAGAGCATTATGTGACGACCCCAGGTTATCGTCCCTAATGATGCGTCTCAGTGAATGCACTCACCCCTTCATCTGTTTAAGTGATAGGATGGCGCTCAGGGATGTCACACCTCTGTAATCAGTGAAACGGTAGAACATAGAGGGATGACTGGTTGGAACTCATCTTTTTATTGGTTATAGAAAAGACAATTGCAAATCACAGGTTAAACTCAAAAATATGTTGAAAGCCAACCAATTCACAGAAATGCTGTAAGAGCTGCTAAAAACCCTGTTTTATTACTTCACATCCCATATAAAATGTTGTTTGGGAAGATGTCATCTCTCCTCCAGTTGGGTTGTAATAGAACACTTACTGTACAGTAAGGATTGACCTCACTCTAAAGAGACAACATAAAAAATAATTTTAATTATTTAATACTTATTTAAATATATGAGAACCTTGTATTGTTTCTTTTAACATAAATTAAGAATTTAGATAAACCTTCACAATGGAGCTGGGCTGTACAGTATACTGCAAAATTAGAACCACCTGGAAGTACACGGTTCAAAATCCACTACTATGAAATAATGGTTCACAAATTCTCTAATAAGAAACAATGTGTATCTGGTATCTATTTGGTCATCTATTGGTATCTTTTAGTGAAAGCAGGAGGCACCTGACAGAGTGTGTGTCCTTTTTACTGAGGAATGTTTGGGCAGAACATTTCCCAAGTGTAGACCTCTGTTAATAGCATTTTAATAATAATATCGACTGACCCTATGCTGAGCTGCTCAGTCTACAAAGGTAGGTGTTCATAAACCCAGATAAGAACGAATGTAACGACGCCAGTGCCGCTCAGAGCTTGAAGGGAATCAGATAAATTGTTGTGGGTGGAGGACGGTAAGACTGCAATAAATGAAAATAAACCAGATGAACCGCGCAATGACTGCGTGGACTCTGTCGTGACCAACATTTAATTATTTAAGACAGGCCAGCGATGAGCAAAAAACAGCTAAAGTAAAATCAACCACTCGCAGTCTCAGTTGTTTCAGCTTGTGGTGTGTTTCTAGCATCATTTACACCAGAGTTAACTATGAGCTGTGATGGGAAACTGTCTGCGTGGACGCAGCCCCGCCCGCTGTGAGTTTATTCATATTCTTATACCTTTTTTTGTCCTTTCTGACAGTTCAACAAGCAGCATGTATTAGGCTGAGAGTCATATTGTGATGGACAGTTTAACTTTTTCAAGAGCAGTATATAAATCCTAGTTAATTAATTAATTAATTAATTTGTGTGTGCGTGTGTGTGTGTGACAAACAAACAAACAAATAAATCAATGAAGCGAAACAACAAAATATGAATATAAATAGGCACAAATTAAAACATTATTACATATAACTTATAACTTCAGCAATGTTGTTAATGGTTAAATTAATATTAATACTAATACAAAATGCAATGGAAATGTTAAGGCATATAGTCATACATAAATACATCCATATACATGCACCTATACATATATTTTATAACATATAATCACATAATACCTAACACTTAATAATAGTTGTGATATAACGCTATCATAATCAAATGACATTAATACTGATAATAATAAATGACAGCCGCACTAGCAGCTAAGATTAGGAAGCCTGTGTATTGGTTTCGGTGTATTGTGTCCCACTACAAGGTTAGTAAAGCTATTATTTAACATTGTTTACCAAACATTTCACCATGTTCACCATTTTATTCATATACCTGCATCATCCCATCCCAAAAATAGGATGGTATAATAAAATGCATTAGTCTTTTTGCTGGGTGAGCGTCTTACTGTGTCCTGTGGTAAAGCAGCATAGAGCACTGGATGCCTTGTTGTAGGGAGTGTTTTTCTATTCAACATTAAGGTGACGTACTCTGCTCTTCATTGTGACCGCTTTTTATCTTTAATAATTCCCTCTATATACGCAATGGCTTGTACCCGCCTCAGGATCAGACAGGGGCAGAGGAAACAAAGATAGAGCATGCATACAATAATAACAATAGAATTGTCAAAAATAGCAGCAATAATTAGTCATAATAATAAGTAGAGAGCAGTCCAAATGTGATCCGACACAGCTGAATGCACCATCACGTTACCTACCACAAGGTGGTAATGTGTCTGTGTGGCAGCGTAAGTTAAAGACAATCACCGCAAAGAAATACCACAACTATAGGACTAATATGCATATTCATTTGTGTGTGTACAAGGAACTTACACACTTTTTTGCATCTTAGATGGATGATGGTGCAGGGGTTATCTGTGTCATCAGAACAATTACAGTAAAACCATCCCACTCCTCCTACTTTCCAGAACTTCAAAACATAACCAACCTAAGCTACCTGTTGTTCTGCTATACAAAAATAATATAATAAGAATTGTTTTTACTCTCACTCCTGTTTCCAATCTGCTCTGGTCCAGCTCCTTCCTCTGTACGCACTCTAGCTTGTTCCTGCCATCTAGTGTTAGAGTTAGATTCCTGCAATCACAGGAAGTGTTGGGTTTACCTTAAAGTCATTCTCACTCAAAATCCAAGAACAAATGAAAACAGTTATTTTGGCCTTTTTAGCATCATCTGAACAAATTAACACAAGGAGGTTGCAATGAAGCTTACTGTATGTTGCAGGTGTAGGAGCAGAGGCATTCAGGCTGAATGTGACTATTGCAGAATTTGCAGAATTTGTATGAATCCATGTATTTATGTACTTGTACAATGTAGTATTCATAAGAAAGCCTTAAGCCACACATGTCACTAACAAGTAAAGATGCCCCCACACTGGATGTATTCACCTACAGTAAATAACCCATCACCAGATGATGATCGGGTGGTTGTTTCTCATCTCCTCTCTCTCACTTCATGTGCCCTTTCATAACAGATGTAAAAATGGCTCATTAAGCAAACAAACATCAAGAATGATTTAAAGCAACAAATTAGTTACTTAAGACTTAAGTAGGAGTGACTTAAGTAGCTTAAGTCAGCTTTTATGGTTAAGCTGAAGTCATTATTGTCCTTAATAATCACAAAATAAAATTGAATACATTTATTAAAAATAGTCTTTTACAGCCTTCTAGGTCAGTTCATTCATATGTTCTCTGGGCATTACATAAAATGTGATTTGACTGCATTAGGATATTAACAGCTATATAACTGTATATTAATCATTATATGGTCTACTTGTCAATTTTTGTACCTAATCTGAGCAAAAAGTAGTACAAAACAGTACAAAATGTAAATGCAAAATTCTTACAATACTAATAACAACATTGTCTGTATATCTTTACAGATGTTCCCTTCCCACTGAACATGTTGAAGCAGTAGTGTTAGAGTCCAAAAAACATACAGTTTAACAAAACTTTATATTTCATTTTGTTTTGTTTTTTCAAACAATTTTCATGGAAACAGTGGAGAGAAGAACGTCAAACAGTTACGGTGATGAAACCAGTAACTGAACACAGACAACACAACATAAAGTGTTTTAAAGTGAAAAAGAAACTGCACCACTGTGTTGCACTACTGTGTTATCTTTATGTTCATCTGACTTCATACCATACATTTATAATACAGTACAAGCCTCAAGCCGTTCTTAGCAAATTTAGGCCAGACAGAAACTTACTACAGTGTCTGTGGCCCCACTTTAATAAATATACTATACTATATATCCGTAGGCCACTATCTTAAATTATTTTACAAAATGTATGGGAAAATATGATAATAAATGAGTCTTTGTTAAAGACAAGTGAGCTGCACTGTATGTCTGTAGTGGTTTGTGCTCGTTGTTGTTGTTTTTTTGCTCTGAATAAAATAGAAATAAACAATAACAATGGCAAAAGCAATAGCTATTAACAAACTGAACCTAGCGCAGAGAGACAGCTGGGAACACGGCACGTTCCAGGAGATGGCGGCATTGGCTCGGTTCAGTTTGTTTTATGCGTGTGTACGATGCCATATTCATTTTTATGTAGACACCATTGTCTTATGTGACAACATGAAATAGTTTTATTTAACTATGACCCGGTTTGTCCGTCGAGTTGATCTGATCGTCGTGCGTTTGACGGCTCTGGCTCTTACTTTGAAATGCCAAGGCGGAAGCGCCGTATTGTCGGATGATGCGGAGCTCAGGGGGCTTCGCTTCACACACAGGGGCGACGCGACTTCCAGCTGTCACCACTGCTGCGACTCTGGCAGCCGTGGCGGCCGCCTCTCGCCCTCCCACGCCCCGCTCGCAGTAACCGCCGCGGCACCGCTGATGCTCAGAGCTGCCGTCACGCGCCCACCGCACGCGCGCACGGCCAACGTCGCCTCGCTCCTGGAGCCTTCACCCACCGGGGACCCCAACAAACGACCAAGTGGTTCTGAATGACGGGCGGTCGGTTCGACTTTGACGATGGTGGCACCTACTGCGGAGGCTGGGAAGACGGGAAAGCCCACGGCCACGGCGTGTGCACCGGACCCAAGGGCCAGGGCGAGTACTCGGGCTCGTGGTCGAGCGGGTTCGAGGTGGTGGGCGTCTACACCTGGCCCAGTGGGAACGTGTACCAGGGCTACTGGGCGCAGGGGAAGCGCCACGGCCTCGGCGTGGAGAACAAGGGCAGGTGGACCTACAGGGGAGAGTGGAGCCACGGGTTCAAGGGTCGCTACGGGGTTCGGCAGAGCCTGAACACACCGGCCAGGTACGAGGGCACGTGGAGTAACGGACTACAGGACGGCTACGGCGTCGAGACGTACGGGGACGGAGGTGAGAGGCAGCTAATGTAAAAGATTCTATTTTTAGAAACAAGCAGCACCGAGAGTGTGGGGAGCACAAGAAGCCTGGGCTGGTTTACATCATGCATGCTTCGGAACCAGAGTCAGTCCCGTCTGCAGTCACGCTCTGCTGTGTGGGAGTCCATCAGAAGTTACTGAGTTAAATCCTGTGTTTCTACATAAATCAGAGTTTCTGACCTGTCTCACGCCTCTGACAATAGCCATCATATTGCTGTGTTCTGGTATTGGTGCTGTCTAGTACTGGGTCGCGTGAAGTAGAAGCTCAGTTCAGTCACATAAACCTCAGCAGTTTGCAAATCTGAAAAATGGGACTAGAGCGATTTTGTTCATCTGAACTATTCTGTGCAGGCGATGAGTATTTTGACTCTAAAGGCGCTGTGTGTATTTGTACTGGTTCCCTTCAGTCTGTAGAACCACCTTCCCTTGGTCTTTGAAGGAACACCAGGTTCTACCACTCATCGCTCCAGAGTGAAATCTGTGGCCCTCCCTTCAAGAATAGCTCAGGCTCAGTCAGATTGGATGACTGAACAGCAGCTTTCAAGTCCTGCCACAGATTCTCTGGATCCGTGTCTGGACTTTGACTTGGCCATTCTAACACTGAGTGGTCCGGTTCCGGTCCAACCATGGCTGCATGTTTAGCCCCAGTCTCAAAGCTAAGGCCTGTACTGTATTTGGCGCCGTCTTTCTTCCCATTAACTCTGACCAGCTTCTCTGTCACTGAAGCCAATGATCCCGACACAACGATGCCTCCATCTTCACAGGGAGATGAGGTGTTCAGCATCCAGCCTTTATGTTGGTCTCCTCTTCCTTCTATTCATTTATAGCTGATTAACAGAAACCAACTGTTTCCAGTGTATAAAGGTTTTTCATGGCTCCTATTAAGCGATTTATTAGAGCGGGAGAGAGAAAGGTGGAACAGATACAGGAGAAAAGCAGACAGTTTTATTTGCTCGCTCATTCCCTCGTTGAATCTGAACTGCTTCATCCTTGTGAGGGTCATGGGGGTTGGACAGGATGGGGTCTATTCCAGCTGTCACTCTGGCGAGAGGCTGGGACCCCCTAAACAGGTCACCAGTCCATCAGGGTGCAAGTGCATATGTTTGGACTGTGGCAGGAAGCCAGAGGAGCCCGATAATGGGAATCAGGCCCAGATTTTTATTGCTTTTGGGACAACAGTCGTAATCATTATTTTTATTGTTTAATTAGTACCCCAGTTTTCTACACAGAATGGTATCCTCCTCATCATACTGACATGGTTCACTAAGTTAGTCTGAGCAGAGTTCAGCTCTAGTCTTTGTAGCGTGTAAATGTTTGTGTTTTATAGGCATGTGCAGCAATAGAGTACAGAAAACCAGATGTCTGGTGGATTTATTTATATTTATTTACTTTAGACAATTACAGAAATGATTATTCTTATTCTTATTCTTATTCTTATTCTTATTCTTATTCTTATTCTTATTCTTATTTTTATTCTTATTCTTATTACAACATTCTTGTTAAATTATTTAAATTGTGCAACCAGTGCTCCACTAATTCATCTCCCATAACAATTGGAGCTGCATTTAGCACATTGTCTGCTTCTTCAGACCTCAGACCCTGTGTGCTGTGTGATTTTGTGTTTCAACCCTTGCTCAGTCTTCATTAAAACAATGTGTGTGTGTGGTTTCTAAGCAGGAAAAGAAGAGAAGCTTTTTAGCATCAAATGTAAATGAACGACTTTTGTATAGGGAATATATTAATAATATTAGTTATAATATTAGTATAAGACTTAGTAAGTAAGAGTCCTTCTTTACCAGTTTGCTGAGCTACTTTTATACACTGCTTGTTATTCGAAACCATTTCTACCACTCAACCAAGAGGTCTCCCTCTCCCGCTCTCTCTCTCTCTCTCTCTCTCTCTCTCTCTCTCTCTCTCTCTCTCTATGTTTAGCTCTGCTCTGCATATTATTATAATTACTGTGACACAGGTTTGCAGAAAAACCAAACAGGTTGTAGTAAATGTTCAACCAGCTGCACAAGCTTTATGGTTCATGTTTGTTGACTTGCCATGTAATCAATTGTCTAATTAGTTTCAGGTAATTAGTAAGTTTTGTGTGTTTCTATATAGTCCTGTATCAGGAATATATAGATTATTATTACACCATTTTCTACTGCTTGCTTCCATGCGGGGTCGCAGGGGGTGCTGGAGCCTATCCCAGCTGGCTATGGGCGAGAGGCGGGTACACCCTGGACAGGTCGCCAGTCCATCGCAGGGCAACACACAACTACGGGTAGTTTAGCGTGAACTATAAACCTAATGCATATTTTCAAACTGTGGGAAGAAGCCGGAGAACCCGGAGCTAACCTACGCGAACATGGGGAGAAAATGCAAAATCCACACAGAAAAGCACCCTGTCCCCGGCCCGGGGATCGAACCCAGTGCTGTGAGGCGACAGTGATATCCACTGCACCACTGTGCACCACATACTGATTCATGGTGCGCAAAAGCAGACTACACAATATACTGGATTTTACTCTGTGATGTCAGTGTACAGGATAGTTTCTTTGTAAATCATTTCAGAACCTATGCAACGAGTTCAGGCCACTGAGTTTTTTTTTTCCATAGGCCTGTGCAGACTCTTCAGTGTGTCACTATGGAGGAGGTTTCATATAGGAGTTATGTTTAAACAGTGTCTCATCTTACCTCCATCATCCAAAATAGCACATTCTCTCCTGCAGCCTCCAGCTGAAGCCGTCAGGGCGACAGGGCGAGCTCTTCCAACCTGGCAGTGAGCTGTTCTGCCACCTAATCAGGCTCACTACTGTAGCTATGTTTTTGGAATCAGAACTGTTAATACTGGAAAATCAGCCTTTTAACGTCACGGACCACCAAAAGAATGTGGAGGTGCTAAATGCCCTAATAGATGCTCTTAGGCAGTAATTTTTGTTGTCAGATTTTAGTTAATATCACTTACAGTTTGCCTGTTTGCCTTTGAGGCACAAGGAACACAAGTTTGGTTTTAGCTGATTTTTTTATATATATACTGATTAATATTACTAGATTATTGTTTCTAGTAATAATTACAGGTGCTGGTCATATGAGAATATCATAAAAAGTTGATTTGTTTCACTAATTTTGTTCAAAAAGTGAAACTGGTATATTATATTCATTCATTACACACAGACTGATTCAAATGTCAATTTTTTTAATGATTATAATTGACAACTAATGAAAACCCCAAATTCAATATCTCAGAAAATATGAATATTGTGAAAAGGTTTAACATTGAAGACCCCTGGTGCCACACTCTAATCAGCTATTTAACTTAAAACATCTGCAAATGGTTTCTCAGGCTAGTTCTGTAGGCTACACAATCATGGGGAAAACTGCTGACCTGACAGTTGTCCAAAAGACGACACACAAGGAGGGCAAGATACAAAAGGTCATTGCAAGAGGCTGGTTGTTGACAGAGCTTTGTGTAATGTGTCCAAGCACATTAACAGAGAGGCAAAGAGAAGGAAAAGATGTGGTAGAACAAAGTGGACAAGCAAAAATGTGGGGGAGATTCAGAAGACTGACGGACTGAAGCTGGAGTCAGTGCTTCCAGAACCACCACGCACAGACGTACAGTATGCAAGACATGGGTTTCAGCTGTTGCAGTCCTTGTGTCAAGCCACTCACAACAGACAGCATCAGAATCGTTTGCCTGGGCTAAAGACAAAAAGGACTGGACTGCTGCTGAGTGCTCCAAAGTTACTGTATGTTCTCTAATGTATTCTCTTTGGAAATCAGGGTCGCAGAGTCTGTAAGAAGAGGAGAGGCACAGAATCCAGGTTGTTTGAGGTCCAGTGTACAGTTTCCACAGTCAGTGATGGTTTGGGGTATTAATCTGCTGGTGTTGGTCCACTGTGTTTTCTGAGGTCCAAGGTTAATGCAGCCGTATGCAGGACGTTTTAGGGCACTTCATGCTTCCTGCTGCTGAACAACCCTAAGGAGATGCAGATATAATTTTCCAACAGGACCTGGCACCTGCACACAGTGCCAAAGCTACCAGTACCTGGTTCAAAGACCATGTCACTCCTGTTCTGTGATATGCCAGAGCCAACAATGCAGAAGATCAGAAGGCCTTTAGCAATTAAATAAATGAGCTGGTTGCTAGCCAGCTGTTGTTGTACTTTACCAGTACAATCTGGCAGAAACATAGCAAAATAATAGCAGTCAAATATGACTTTTTTAGTGTGTTTGTGTCAGTGGAAGGAGTCACAGTCAGAGGTGACAAGATGGTGGACAAGACCAAGAAGTAATCTCATAACCATCATTGTATGTGTGCGTTCGCGTGTGTGGGCAAGGGGCAAGGTGGGTTCCCTTACCAAAGAGTGAGAGTCTGTGGGACCGTGTAAAGAACACGTGACCTGCATTCCAATGAGTTGGAAAAGACAATGCAATATTAGCTTTAAGAATATCCCAAACATTTACACATTGGTAGCGCAGTTTGACCTAGAACAGAAGGCAGCAAGTAATAAAGCAACTAATGCTGTGCAGGCCACGGAGGAAGATAGCAGCATCTCTGACAAAAGGAGTACCTGGTCACACCTGGGGGATGTTGTGTTGTGATACATATTCGGATGAGGAATTGCTGCAGTGAGGGATCCTTGTATTGTTGTTGTCTGAGGATGTACATGTTTACTGTCTTGTCAAGATCCAACATTCAGTACAGGCTGAACCCTGTAAGAACCCCACTGATGCTAGATCTACCTGAGAGTGTTGCACAAGCACATAGTAGTAGGATTTCCTTTATGCAGTCGTGGTCATACAAGATGTTACTGATTTGGACCAAACACAGGTACAGCAGGGGTTTATTCAGGCCCCGTAATTGCACCTGTTAAAGGAGAGGTTTCTTGTAGCACAGTGCCTGTTGGTGGACCAGGTTGAGGGTGGTGAGGATCCAGAGGATTCTGGGCCCATGCAGTCGTTAGTCAGGAGGTTCACTGCAGGTCTGTCACTCTAAAGGCCATCGCCACAGTGGCATCCTGCACGGTGCAAGCCATGCAGTGCTTTGTCTTCCAGTCAGCATGTCCCAGTCTTCGCCATGAATGCTCACATGCACATTTACCTCTTACACCTCTTTTATCATCAGGGGTCACATAACATTTGAAAGGACACTGTTCTCGGTTCTCTGGACTCACCTCTTCAGGTTCTTTTCTTGTTCTCTCGACAAGTAATTGACATCACTGTAAACAGCCAAGATGTTTGAAGCCTGTATTTTCCAGGCGATCAGCCTTGTGTCTACCGCGCTCTAATCATTAGCTCTAGGGTGGTTTAAATTGACTTGAATACTTGCAGGTGAAGCGTGGGAAACCAGGGTTTTATTAACAGCTGGACTAGACGTCCTTTTCCTTAAGCAGCTGGTCTGCCTTGCTCCCTAACAGACCTTACAAATAGAGCTGTTAAAACTGGGTGGTGATCTTCTCTCCCAGGACCGGAGCTGGCCCCATCTTCTGGACCCCAGTAAGAGAGAGACCACATCCTCAGGCCCTAAATGTATGCTTGTACATCATAATGGTGTGATCCACACTAATTAACCCTCAGATGACCTGGCAACACATCACTAACATCGCTCTGCCCAAGATGTACAGACAGGTCAAAACAAACTCAAAGAAACCTGGGACTGTGACAAATACAGACTTTCATACTGACATCTTGAGGAAGTCATGCGGAGATCACAAATAAATTTTCTTTATGATTTTTTTCTCAAATTTGATTTATAGAAATAGCAATACATAGAGGAAAATTTCTGTTTGTGTATTGTGACATATATACATGTACATGTACACAGGCTGGGTTTTTCAACTGAAAAATATCAAATAATGACTGAATGTGCATCAATTTTAGTTTGTAAGTGTGAGTCTGTAACAGAACTGAAATGCCCGACAACTTCATCCGCAGGGAACATGTTATTATTCACCGGGGAGATCTACTCTCTTCGATTTAGGGAAAAAACTGTAAGGATGTAAGGATTGTTTTTAAATAAAACTCAATATTAACTTTAGAAGCATTTGAGTGTGTGGACACTATTTGTATGTATGTATGTACACACATATACATACATATACATAGACTTAGATAGTTACTTGTGATCAACTAACTATTCCTGGTGCTGGTAGCTGGAGCCAATCCCAGCTCTGAGTGGGTGAGAGGCATGGTACGCTCACACCTACAAGCCATGAGAGCTGCCAGTTAATCTGTTTCATGTCCTTGGACTGAGGACTGTACCTGGAGAAATCTCGTGCAGATAGAGAGAAAATGCAATCTCCATACAGAAACCCTAACCAAACATTAGAATACTGCGCACAGCACAGGCACCGTCAGGTACCATAAATACAGTATATTGTTCAAAAGAAGTTCTCCTACTCATGCTACTGTATATACAGTATAAGACCTGTAACTGGGATTGGCCTTGTAACATTGGTATAAACGCACACATGCATTAGTCATCTGTAATGACGTGTGACAGTGGTTTATTATTGAATATTTACCTTTTTACCTTTGAGCCTTTCACAGTTTCTTCCTCTCTGTCTGTATTTGGTGCAGGGACATATCAGGGCCAGTGGACCGGTGGGATGCGCCATGGGTACGGTGTACGTCAAAGTGTCCCGTATGGCATGGCCTCTGTCATCCGATCACCTCTACGAACCTCGCTGGCTTCCCTCCGCAGCGAGCAGAGTAATGGGGCCGTACTGCGGGACAGCCTGTCCGACAGCCCCGCCGGCACGCGAGGCGGCTTTGTGCTTAACTTCCACTCAGATGGCGAAGGATCCGAAAAGAAGAAGGGCCTTTTCCGTCGTGGCTCCCTTTTTGGCAGCCTTCAGCGGTTGCGCAAATCAGACTCTCGCTCGTCCATTTCTAGTAAGCGCAGCTCCGCAAACAGTGATACCACCTTGAGCCGGATCAGTTCAAGCGACGCCAACTCCACCATCAGCTTTGGGGAAGGGGACACGGGGGATGACTACCTGCCTCTGGAGGACAACGTGGATGCAACCACCACCGAGTCCTACATGGGTGAGTGGAAGAATGACAAGCGCAGTGGCTTTGGTGTCTCTGAGCGCTCCAATGGCATGAAGTATGAAGGCGAGTGGTTGAACAATAAGCGTCATGGCTACGGTTGCACCATCTTTCCTGATGGCACCAAGGAAGAAGGAAAGTACAAAAACAACGTGCTGGCTCGGGGCATCAGAAAGCAGCTGATCCCGCTGAAGAACACCAAGACCAAACAGAAGGTGGATCGAGCCATTGAGGGGGCAGTGAGAGCAGCAGCCATTGCCAGAACCAAAGTGGAAATTGCCATTTCCAGGTAAAACATTACACATAAGAAAACACAACTAAATTAATGTTTAGTTTAATTTTTTTAAGCTCCTGAAAACGAGCAGTAAGAATTTAGAGTGAAGTGAACTGCAAACAGAAGATAGTTACATTTGGATTATTAGTGTCTAGTCCTTAGGCCCCCAGACAACCCTGTGGCTATCTGAAGGTTGAGTCATGTCAGCTGGGCTTCTTTTCTAGTAGAAACGTTTCACCACCATTCAGGTGGCCTCTTCAGTCCTAAGACAGTTCAGCCCAGTGGACATGACTCAACATTCAGAAAACCTCACCTGGATGACTGAGGATCTTCAGTAAGGCTTGTGGCCACTACTCGTGGGTAATCATTGTGCAGTTTTGTTACAGTAAGAGTGTATTTATTATGGAGAAGGTTTCATACAGATAGCTGTAATCATCCGGTATGTTTCAATAAAGCAGTAGACATTATCACATAAAACACGTTCATTCTATTGTAGATAGAATCTCTCATCTTCATCATTGGGCTGTGATGGTTGGCTATGGGTGCAAGATGACCGCCACCAACAGCTCCTCATTATACACATACAGTGTATCAGCAGCAATGAGTAGCAAGTGCGTCATGAATGGCTATAAGATGGTTAGACACACAGATGTGCTTTGAGAAAAAAATGTGCCAAGGAGGTTGTGTGGTGAATGTGAAATTTGGGTTTGTATTAGAAGTTATAATTAAATTCAATTCAGTTTTATTTCTGTAGAACCAATGCAAAACAAAAGTAATCTCAACCAAACTTTTTAATAAAACATTATGGCAACAGTGGAGGAAAAACTCCCTCTTTTTATAGAGTAGGAAACCTCTAGTACCAGGCTCAGTGTGGGTGAACATCAGCCTCGACCGGTTCTAGTGAAAGATACAGGCAGGATGACTGGACCAGTAACTGTTCACAGACAGGAAGGATGACCCAATAACTGAACCAGCAACTGAACACAGACAGGACGGCTGGACCAGTTGTGAGACTGATGATCCCTGTAGATGAGGACAGAGGGAGAAGAACAACTACTGTACAGGAGAAATCTGTGAATAAACAGATTATTAGTGTGAGAGTTTAAGATCAGATATTGTTGAAGCATATGTTAGAATATAGAAATATTAAACATCAATAGGTGAAAACGGTGGATTAATATTAAGCAGGTTTTAGTTTTAAACGCTCCGACCATGTCTCATAAACACATATACCACATATATCATATATACACCCACAGGATCATGCCTGCACGGCCCTACATGCACCTGTTGTCATCACTTCCACTCACACCAAATCAGCTGAGACTGATTTACAGTCTCTGCTTTTAGTGATACTGTACATTAATATAACTGATACTGATCGAAGAGCACTCTGAGCTATTATCTATCCACCACATTAACACATAAATTAATAAATTGTAGAATTCAAACCAACGTCTTTGCTATTTCTATATTTGGCTTTTTGATGAGTGGTAGAAGGTTGTTGTCTGGTTGATGGGTGATGAAATGGGAGATGCATTCTGTGAGGACAGGGAGGCAGCCATAGCTGCTGTGTGCTAGTCAAAGCTCGGGAATGTGTGGGAAGAGTTTCAGTTTGCGTCACCTTTTCCATCGTCTGCAGACGTAGGAGTGAGGGAGGAAAGGAAGGAGCGACCGAGTGGGACTGGAATAAGAAAACAGATCAGCGCAGTGGGTTGAAGACAAGTCAGCACAGTCAGGCTTTCTGGACTTTTGTGCAGAAATGTGCTCATGTACCTGCATTTGTGTGTGTGTGTGTGTGTGTGTGTGTGTGTGTGTGTGTGTGTGTGTGTGTGTGTGTGTGTGTGTGTGTGTGGTATTGGCTATTTAAAGGCCAGGATGGAGAAAGGAGCACAGAAAATCCATCAGAACTTTGGACTGATGTACTGTAAGGCTGCAGCTATCTATTGATTATTGGAGGAACCGGTCAATCAAGTAAAGAAAAAAGAAATTTAAATTATTAGAGAGTGGCAGAAAACACAACTAATTGATTACACTGGTAGAAAATCCTCCTTTGGCCCAGTCCTGTGAAGTTCTGTGCCGCTCTGACCCACACTATAATGTTGGTTTATTTATTTAATGTTGGATATGTTGGATATTCACTCATAGTATTTTAGGTTGTAGGCAGCAGGATGATCTGATCTGTGTTGGTCAGTGGTTTTCAACTGCTCTGGCTTCGGGACCCACCATCGCCTCTAGATGACAAGCTGCGATCCAATTTGAGGAAACTTCTCAAATGCATCACTTTCAGAAGATTTCAGCAACATTTTTCTAAATGTAATCATTTTTAACAGACTCAGTTGGTGTTTTAACGTAAAGTACTGAAATTGTGAGAATTATGAGAGTCGTCAATGAATCTGTGTCAACCAACACTGCATTACAGAAAAATTCTGCAGCTTTGCTTATTTGCACTTACTTTGCCTTGCAGGACATCCCATGCTCGAGCCAAAGCAGAGGCTGCAGACCAGGCTGCACAGTCAGCCTCTCAGGATTCTGATATTGCCAGAGCTGTGGCCAGAGAGCTGTCCCCAAGCTTCCATCAGCCAGGTATGAAACAGAACGCAGAAGAATGTACTTGCCTTCAAAGAGCAAGGCAACAAATGTTATTCTATTATTGGGCGTGGTTTTCTCTCATAATTAAATCTGGTATTGTGTCAGTCTTTATTAGCAACTGATTATTGTTACATCTTTGTTTACATTTTAAATCTCTTTGCAAACCAGTTGCAGACCTGTGTGACAGGTTACGAGTTAACTAACAAGCACCTGAGAGTTAAAGGAAGAACCTAAACTATGTACATCAAAGTCTTACTGAAAAGATGCTAATAAGTGAGCTGGAAAGTCGCCCCACCACCATCCATATACATGTATACATGTCATATCACAGCCCTTTCCCACATATTTAAATAGACCTTGGTCATCAGTGTTTTAGCCTGACTCTGTGAACCCAAAAACTCATTGCTCCAAATGCTTCATTTTGTTGTCAGTAGAGGGAGAAAGCATCCATTATTTATCTACCACACAAAGCACACATGGGTGGCTGGTCCCATTGCTGCAGAATAAGCCAGAGTCAGACGTCTGGTCATGTCGACGTTCTTCAGTGGTTGGTACAGACTTTAGACGCCCCTTCTCCATCACCCCCGATGCGTCCTTACTGTACATACAGTGTGGAGCTGTTTTGTCATGCTGAAAAGCATAAATCAGGCTCCTTTCAGCCCACACTGTTCAGCTCACAATATGAGAAGTAGGTCACAGCTCAAATAGACTGGATGGAGTTATAAAAGAAAACGAGGCCACTGCATCTCCTGGCCGTGGTTGTGTTAGTAGGAACAGGTTCTCTGTGCTTAGCTTTTTTAGGTGCCATGACTGAAGCTGCTCCTCTCTCACGGTGCATGTGTGAGCACACGCCTTGTAGCCATGTGGTCATTTTAACCTTTGCCTTTGATTTTGGCCATCCATGGTTCGCTTAAGATAAGCTGTGCTGCATTAGAATCATCCTTTAATGTTGACCATGTGGTTCCAGGTCCTGACTACATCCGACAGAAGTACAACGAGCCAATAGAGGTGAAGGAGGAGCCTGTGGAGGACAAAAAGGAGAAATCTCCATCAAGCAGCCCCCATTTCTACCGAAAAGGAACCACTCCAAACCAGTCTCCATCCCAGAGCCCAGCTCCCAGTCCCACTCCTTCACCCACTTCTCCTAAAAAGACTCCTGGCAGCGCTGCTCCCATGAAGTCTGTTGGGAAAGAGAACAAAACCCCATTAACAGAGTCTGTGCAAACAGGTAGGTCGTGTTTTGTAACAGCTTGTGCTCTTTGGTCATAGTGGCTCTGAATCCTCTGGGTCAGAAGTAAACCTCCCAGGATGAATCAGCTCTTTTGTTTACTGCTCCTTTTCTTTTCTTCTTGGCAGCATCCAAAACCGTCAGACAGGAAATGAAGCAACACGAACCACCTCCTCCTGCAGCCAAAGCAGTAGGTCCAACAACACTTAGCTCCTGCCCCAGCAATGGTCAGATTCACTCCCAATACCACGGGTACTATGTCAAGGCCGATGTCAAGGTCCCCCCACCAGACGAGCCAGCAGGCGTTGACTATGACCTTCACCCATCAAGCCTTGCCCGGTTGCCACCAGAGGCCAAACCGATTTGGACACCTCCACTAAAATCTGTGCCCGCCCCAAGCCCTTCACCGGTTCCACCAAAAGAAAGCACCAAAGCCCCAGAGCCCTCCAAGCCAAAACGACAGGAATCAACCAAGCCAAAGAGCCTGGCAGAAACCAAGAAGGCCAGCGTGGACGTGGCTCCAGAAGTAGTGGAGGAGGAATCGGTGGGTTCAAACACACGTGACTAATAACATCTAAGCTGAGGACAACCGGAAAGGCCTTCAAAGGCCTTAGCCTCAATGAGTCTGAGCTGCTGCGAACAATCTTTATTATGCCCATTAATGGCCAGGTAGCATCATACGGTGGTATAACTGAACCTGTCTGTCTCCACAGGGCCCTAACTCCATCTTGGTGGCTCTTGTGATGCTGTTGAATGTAGGTCTTGCTATCATCTTTGTCCATTTCCTCACTTGACCAAATCTCAACTCAGGTAAGACCTGATAATTAACACTGTTAACTACCTCCCACAACTGATAACTCACACACTGCATCAGTGGTTATGTAGAAAATGTACACTGTGGAATACTTGTGTAAATTGTGCATCATTTATATTATATTTAAATATACAATAAACTTCTGATTCCATGTTCACTATGCCCACCTGCATAGTTTTGTGAGCTGAACTTGTCACATAAATATCATAACAATATGTTGGTCTTTTTAATGCTGTGGCTGACCAGGGTAATCACCTGCACTGCTGGTTAACTATTAAAACACCTGTTTAATTAGTTTACTCACTTCAAATGTCTCATACTGACTATTTGCTACTGGGAATTTAGAGTTAACTGGTTAGTTGCCTTTACTGTTCACTTTGTAGACAAGATAAACCATCTGGTCTCCAACCAAGAATATTCAATGATATATTATATTATTATGTGTTTGTATTTATTATGCAGTATCTTGGCATTAAATGTGATAGAGTTATTTATTTTTAGATCGATAGAACCATGCTTTCTAACACCACTTCTCTAAACTTGCAGCAGACTCTTCAGAACTAGTCCTCTGGTCTGCTACCGCTCCATCAGCCACAGGGGCCCTTTAAACGATGCCCCTAGTCAGAACGGCAGACACAGGCAAAATGAAGGACTGAAAATAAATGAAGGAGGAAGACGAGAAGAAGAAACACGGGAGGAAAGATGAGACCTACACCTCGTCCAAAGCTCTCTTTGGGCGGACTATGACTGTGTGTGGAGGCCAAATCCTCCCTGATTGGATGATTTGTGACTCCACTCAAAGTGCAGTGAAAGCTGAAGCAAGCAGCCACTAGTTGGAAGTGGACCCCTGAGCCACCAACTACGGATTCTCTATCAGGGGTAGAAATAACAGGAGGCCTGGAAAGTGGAGTGGATGTGGATGAGTGTGAGGCCTAACATCCAACCTACCATAGATGCCTGGCGTGTGTGCTGTCTGTGGTTCCATTTCCATCCAACCCTTCAGCTAATTTGGTTTGGTAGTTTTGAAGTGCTGCAATAAAAGCTTTGTCCCTGGCCAAGCTGAGTGAGGGAGAATTTGTTTGTGAAATGATTCACCAGGAGACGGCCCTTCAACGGCTCACATGCTCTGTTTCATTTCATTTCACCCAGACGTCTTGGTTGGTGGAGGAACATTACATGTCACTCTGTTTGTGTGGAAACCGAGCTAGTGCTTGTGTGTGGCGGTGCTTTGTGTGTGGGCGGGTGTGGACTGGATATGTTTGGAGATGCACTTTGCGCTGATGGAAGCCAACAGCTGCCTTACCGTTTTACCGAGTGACGCGGTGGTGGGTGAGAGGGCCCCGGCAGGAATGCCAGGCGTTCGGCTGATTCGCCCTCTGCTGGGTTTATTTCTGTCACTCTATTGATTTGTTCATATAGTTCTTACCCACGGGTCTTAGTGCCTGCTGTTTCCTACACAGCATCAAGTGCGCGATAGACAATCAGAGGGATTTTATGGAAAAATAATACAAATTTCTACACTATTATTATTATTATTATTATTATTATTATTATTATTTTCATTATTATTGCTGTTGTTTGAAGGAGTCAGTGGATGAATGAAATGCTCTTTCTGACATGTTCACTGTTTGTATCTAACCTAATCTAAACTGTTAACAGCTAATGAATCGTATTAATGATCAAGTTTGAAAGGTGATTTATAAGAATTTGGGTCATAGCCCCAGCACTGCACTAACATAGGTCCTTATCACCTGAATCAGTATATTATCATCAGTGTTTTAGCGCTATAGTATAGTATAGTATGTCACACACTCAGGGAAACATACAAATTAATTCATTACAAAGTGAGGCCTGCCTGGATCAGCTCACTGTGAGCATCTATATGTAAATCGATTGATTGGAGGGTCAGCGCCGTTGCTGGGTCCGTACCAACAGACCTGGAAGCGACGCAGGTGGCACAAGCCAAGCACAAGGCAGCCTAGGGAACCCACAGTAGAATTTAAAGTGTAAAGTGGTTGAACACTGGTGATGGGTCGGCACTGTTCACATGTAATCAGCATTTTCTTAACTCTGGGTTATGTATAGAACTGCATGGAGTTTGCTTTTGAGGGTTAGTTATTGTTGGTCACTGTGTCCTTGTGTTTGCTTTTTGCTCTGTTAACCACATTTATTGATGTCCAATCGCTGCTAGTCTTCATGGGTTCTCACTTTATGCTGTTGCTGCTGTCATGCACTGTGGTTGTCCTGCAGCTGAAGGCCGGGATCTGACTCCTGCTCTGCTGTCCTCAGAGGGTTTGGAATAGTTTACCTTCATTTTGGTTCATTTTTCCTTCATACTAATGTTTATTATTAACTTATTTATTTATTTATTTATTTGTATTTGCTTTTTGACTTAATAGTGGCTGACCTGAGCTGTTGGTAATAAACCATTGTTTAATAATGTGTCATTATCAATGGAATTTTTCAAAGACACGCTTTACAGCCGAGAAATGAAATGAAATGAGTTCATATCTGAAATGCTGAAGTGACTGTTGGAACAAGTCACTTTTCATTAATTTGAACTGTCGCTTTAGAAAGTTACATTTAAACTCTTTAATAAGTTTACATTAGGGAAAGGCTTTGTCTTAAATATGTTTTGGCCATGATTTACTGTGATGAATTGTTGTTGGTTTCTGTAACGTGTGCAGAAAGATTCACTGTGAGGAACTAGGAAGAGATAATTAGTAAAGTTTATATTTATGGGATTGAGCAGTAGTAGGTGTCTGATTAGTTCGGTCATCGACGAGTGAAGCCTGTTACTGAGCCGCTGACCGTTACAGTGTTATAGAAATGTCAATCTTCTGGTGGTCATTTCAGAATCTCTAGAACTGCAGCTACAAGTTTAAATAGAAAAAGGGTCAGTCGGGTTTATACCTGAGACATGGACATCTGACATGACAATAGATATCTAAGTAGTTCTACTAAGCATGGACACGCCAAACACACACACACACCTGGTTCCTGTTGAGTAGAGCACAGGAGCTAATGTTTGCTCGAGGTTTAGAATAGTTTTCCTTCTGTCAGGGATCTTGTTACCAGAAAGTGACCTTTCATTAATCAGACCTAAAATGGCATGTAATACTAATTTCAAGAGATTTCTATTTGTTCTCATTGTTTGTTTTTTTGTATTGTAGTGAATGGACATGAGGTTTTGACCTAAGCTGGAAACTTAATGAAAGGTTCATGGGTTGGTTTAGTTTAGGAGTCAGTGATGTACTGTAGTGTGATGCCTGGCGCTTTCTGAACAGACACTATACATCATGTTGTGTGTTGTACTGTGTGTTCAGTGAAGGGTTGGATGTCAAGCTGTAGGAACACATTGTATGTAGCGTGTTTTTAACTACACTAGTGTATTTCACCAGATGAGTAACAAAAATCACATGAAGTGCTTACCAACAGACCTGCATGTTCAGGTCCGGGATGTTTTAAACAACATGATGTACAGTATCAAACAATTAGACATGGGTAGATACTGCATGGGTAGTCATTGTGGCCCCAACAACATTTTTAGACTTATCTCGCACCAGGTTCAGCAGGTGGAGCAGGTGGATGAGGTCCAAATAGATTCAGATGCTGTATGTTTGATCACCAGCAGCAGGACCATCTGTGGACCAGTACCAGAGTGTGGGGGTGTAAATATGATGCGGATGAGCTTGTGTGGGTGTCGTTTAGTTCAAGGAGTGAAAACACACATGCTGGTCTGATCTAAGACTAAAAACAGTGTTGCTACAAAGAAAGGAAGAATCTGAGGGTTCTACTGTGGAATGTTTAAGAGCAGGGAGCAGAAAGTGTACGAGGACTGTTCTACTGGGATAAAACCTTATTGGTGGAACCTGAGTCTTTGATTTTATGAAGCCAGTCAGTCTGCAGCTGAGTTTGTCTTAAATATTTGTGTATGTAACTAAGTCAGAACATGGTTTTGTTGAGTGTCCATATTTTTGCCCTTTTCCACCTTTGAGGTGGTTTTGAGTTTCTCCTAGATGTGTTCTGTTCATGTCCAGGTCAGTGTTAAACCTAACGAATCAACCCAAATGTGCCGCTCCTTCAAATATACAATCAGTTAGTTTTGTTGTCAGTAGGAGGCACTTAGACTCTTATGAAACACAGTATATGAGCTTATATGGGAATCAGGGAGTCCAGCGGGAATCAGCTGGTTCCACTGCCAGAAGCCAGCGTAGAGTCTGCAGAGGAGCCTGTGGATGCACTCACCTTCAGAACGCAGCTGGACCATGAGCTTGGTTCACGCTTTATGACCCCGTCAGTGGTTTATACTTATGATGTTTGTCCAAACACCCCTTACTTTCACACATCATGATATAAATGTCTAGCTGCAGTAACTTATAAAACACAACTGCTACATACTGTATCAGTACTTGTCAATGTGGGCTCTGCTAAACACAGTGAGCCTGTTACATCAAGTTTACACTGCTGACAATGCCAGGATGAATTTAAACTGAATGAACTGATGCGGAATGTTTAGAGACAATGAGTTTTAGTCAGCAGTGAACTTAGGCTTCACCTCGTAGCTTCATTGGAAACAAACCGTCAGCCCCCATGAAGTTACTTCCAATGTAAAAGAGGCTCAGCTCCAAATACATGCAGCATGAAAATGTCTCCACTAGATGGCGCCACACGCAACACTAAATTATAATATGATTACAACGGTTTTTGATGACGCACACGCAGAAACTGCTGTAATCAAAGCGTCAGGCTTGGCTGTGACGTGGAGCTGGAGCTGGATGAGCCTCATTCTCAAAGCTGCACTTTTGTCTTGTATGACTGTGGGACAGGGAACGTCTCTGACCTCTGTGTGACCTTTGCAAGCTTTTTTCCGGACCCTGATTCAGCATCTCCTGGACGACTGTGGCCCAAGTTAGACAGAAAGGTTGTGGCCATGAGCTGGTTTCTGGCTGGTTTAGTGAGTGGCACCACATACTGTAGCCATGTAACAGCAGCACAGTTACACTATGACTGATATCTACGGTTCTAGGACTATGCTTTGTTTTGTGGCTGATTTCAATAGTGCTTGGTTACAATCAGCTGTTTGGACTGTAGCTGTTGATAAAGTCACATGTTGTTTTACATTACAGCTTTTTTCTGTTTGCTTTGTTTCTATGGACATAAATAAAACATGTGGGTTTACATTTTCCATGCCCTGTCTGTGTGCTCTGTCACTTTCCTGTTTGCCCAATAAACACTTATGATATGATCCCTGTGCTGCAGTCAGTCAAGGAGTGACCGGGAGGAAAGGAGTTGATGTGGCCTCCGCTTTGCAGCAAGTGGTTCCAAAGGAAGTGTGAAACTTGGCAGAGACCAGTGACCACAATAGTCCTGGTGGCTGAGCGCTCATGCTTTGCCTGGAGACTGTGCTCTTTTTTATGGAGAGTGGTCTCTTCTTGAAAAGCAGCTTTTACCTTGCTCTGATTTATTGTTCCATATTTAGGTTCTTAATGAAGTACGTGGACAGATGAAGGCCGCAGTCCAGAGACGTGCAGTCAGGTTACCTGGAGGCTTCAAGCTGCCTGTGGGTGTGACTGGGACTGGTCGACTGTGTATGTGGCCTCCTGCTCCATAACCTGGAACCTTACAAAGATGAAAGAAATGGTGGACGGCTGAATATGTATTATATGGATTGATATATTCAATGCAATTTTATTTATAGAGCCCCAATTTAGAATATAGTCATCTCAAGGCACTTTACAAGGTTTAAGAACTGACACAAGTAGTATATAAATCATACGTACTCCTTTGGACTGATGAGCTGTGGTTGTTGTTTTTGATGTGGACGTTGAGTATTTGTAATGTCAGTGTCAGATTTGATCAGGTACAGTGGGATGGAGGGTGGAGAAACAAGGAGGGAGACAGCAAGAACATAGCAGTAATACACACAGAGTAAATGATTATTATTATTAAAAAATTAGTAATCTGTATTAACCATAATGGTAAATAATAAATACTTACACTTATACATACTAAAATAAAAAAAAATAGGTAGGTAGGTAGCTAGTTAGTTAGGTACATAACCACACTAATAGTAACAATGGAGGCTTCTAACTAAGCATAAAACATTTGCAGTTGGTCCCTAGCATCATTCAGCCAAAGAGAGACACAAGCATTGGTGCACTGTCTCACCTGTAACAGCCATGGTGGCGACTGTTACCCATATCAGTTGGAAAGTGAAAAGTAACCCAATAACCGGGACGCCCCTGTACCCCAGGTTCAGGAGGGAATACAAATAAATCTAAACGGGCCTGTCCCCAGTAAGACCCCACTGGACACGCCCACCTGAGGACTTCTCTGTTGTTCTGGGGGAGCATCAGTGGGACCTGGAGAGGCGTGGTTGGGAGGAAAAGCCTCTTTGATACCAACCCAAGAGGTTCTAGTCATGGTTTGTGTCCATCAGTGCACATGGCACCAGGCTGGAAGCCAATGGTCAACGCTGTGCTTGTGTTATCTGACGTTCAGCCGTCCATTTTCAACAGACAGATAACAAGAGAGCTGAGTCCTGTCACGCTTTGTTGACGGGTGGGGGTCCTGAGGCAGCTCATGGGCACTGGCAGGTAAAGCCCGCTGCAGCCCAGAAGTTGGGCCGTGGAGGAGGACAATCAGCTGGTCTGGTCTGCTGGCCTGAAATCAGACAGTGAACTGTGGGGATCTCCTCAATCCCACTGACCCCCTTCACTGAGGAAGCAGAGGCAGAGGAGCCCCAAGCATCAGGGGCCCTAAGTCATGGTTGACACACCTCTGCTAAATATGGAGGCTGCACACACAACCCAGACAGTGTGTTCCAGCTAAAGGGTCACAATGCTCAGCCTTAACACTTAAAATGTGCTTTTATTCGGCCAATAAGCTGAGTCAGGTTCTGGATTGAGAGACATTAGTGGAGATACCAGTAAGTACAACATGGACCTAAATAATAAAAACGAGGCTGATCTGCAGGATAATAATAGAATCAGGCAGAAGAATGCAATGTTTTACAGTATGTAGGCAAAATGCTTCAGGCACGATTGGTTTTACAGTTTAGAAAAAGAATGATGCAGCATTTATTTATCTATTACACTAATTTTTACTCTGTTGTAGTGACTTTCAAATGAAGTCCTGTATGCTAAATGAATCCGGTAGAAGTGGCACTGACTAGGTTATGTTTGAAAACAGGCACACACCGCCCTCTAGTGGCCGAAAACGTCCTTCGTAAAGAAAGGCCTCGGACTCAGGAATAAAAGCCAGCAGATGTAAGTGGTGGGTAGTTATCAGCTGCCCGTGTGTGGAGAAAGAAGACCTGGCTCAATGATGATGGTCCAAGCCAGGAAAAAGAGAGTCTGAGTCGCCTTTAGAGTAAAGCTCAATAAACCGTCACCTCAGAAACCTGAGGCAAAGTAAATAAAAAGAAATCCTCAAGTCACAACGTTCTGACTTGTTTCTTTTATGAAGAAATTAAGTTTCTTGGATGAAGTGCTGCGCTACAGTGCGGGTGGAGCTGCTCGCTCACCTGGACTGCTAAATGATAACTCAAGCCAATCTGTTGTCATAGAGAAGATCAACGTCATTCAACTGCCAGACAAGATGTATAAGAAGTAGAAAATGGGAAATTTGTGCAGGTTGTATAACATATTTACATCTCATACATAAAGTGTCCAGGTTAAAGTGTGAACTTTGTGCAGCTGAGTCTGTCAGAATGTTGAGTTGTCAGGTCTAATAGTGGTGGGTATGAAGGATCTCTGGTTCATATCGTTACCTGCTGGCTCAAGGCAGACAACAAGGAGGGAGGCCACACAGCGATGTTTAACAAAAGCTATTTAATAGATAAATTAACTAAAGTACCTTCAACATACCTGGTGCGGTGTGTTGGTCACATAGTTTCAGTGGTGAATGTAGTGCATGGGTGAGTGGACTATTTTGATGGGTTACCAGAGTCAGAGAGAGAGGATACCAAAATGTCTGCCGTTTTAAAGGCTCCTTCCAGATGTTAGTAAAGGACTGCCAAACAAAGAGGTTCGTCACAATATACTCTGCTCTGCCTCCTGGTGCTTACAGCACTTCTTACAAGCCAATATTCTCTTCACTGGTGAATTCCATGAGCTCATGCTTTTTTACTTTGGTTTTGTTTCAGTGGCAGACTGCCCCACCCCCAGTGTAGGAAGCGCTGTCATAGATCCTGCCTGCTGCTGCACTTTCGGTACTGTGTGTGAGCCGTAGACCTGTTACACGTTCGTTTAAACTCTGTACAAAGCCTTTCTGCTCATTCTCTATTTCCTACTGTTTATGCATCTCACTCTTTCTTTGTTGCGGCTTCGGTCAGATTTCCCCACTGTGGGATAAATGAAGTTCACCCTTAATAACATGGGAAGACTTGTTGGGACAGCAGTTTGAATGGATCCCTGTTTAAAAGGTTGGTAGTTCTACGCTGAAACTGGACTCAACAGTCCGAGGTGGTGGGTTGGTAGAGAGGTGTTGCTGTTGGCCACCAACCATCGGGTTGGTGTTTCCAATCCTGGCCCCACTGAGTTCTATGCCAAAGTGTCCTTGGGCAAGACACTGAATCCCACGTTGCCTGCACAGGAGCTTCGTCACTGCTGTGTGAATGTGTGAGTGAACGGGGGCAGTGTTACAGCGCCTTTGGAGCACTAGGTAGAGAAAACAGCGCAGGACCATTTAACATGAGACAAGTGCATCCAATTCATTTTTATTCATACTGTAAGCTGTAGTTATTGTAGAAGACATGAAATCAGGCTGCTCGTTTGCTTTGGTCTCAGGTCAGTGTTGTAGCTTTTAAACCTGTTGATCATATACACTGTGATGATCCAGCTGATTGACAGGACCGAGGCTCCCTTTCAGTGCTGGCACAGTGAGCGCATCTTCTCCGCCAGCTCCAGGCAGTGCAGGACCCTGCTTCTCTCTCTCTGGATCTCCTCTGGACTCACTTGTCCCAGCAACTTGCTGGAGAAGTGGATCATGTCCTGCATGAAGAGACCCACAGTGGCTCTGGGTGCAGGAGGGATTTGGGTCAGAGTGCAGGAGTCAAAGTGAAAGTGGATGTTCTTGGCCCTGGGAAGGTCTGGTCCCCGTTCCTCGATCCACGTCAGAGGCCTAGGACACAGGTAGGTTGATGTTTGTTACTGATCTGGCATCTGTGCTCCCAGTATGAGAAGATCAGGACAATGAGAACATGATCCCGAGAAACAGAGCTGTCCTTCTCATGTTGTGGCTAGTTTTAATCAGTGTGTCCGAGCTGAAAGATTTTGAACATCTGCACTGACACAATAGGCGCCAGTAGAGCACTGTAGTTGAGTAGAAGCCATGAGCTGCTCACCTGCCGTCAGACGTGAGCAGCCGTGCCGTCAGCTTGCTGTAGCTCCTCTCCGGCGCCTCCTCCACGGTTGCCGCAGTTACCGACAGCTCTCCGAACAAGTCCACCAACCAGGTGAGGCGAGCGATGCCGCTGAAGGCAGGAAACCCAAACCCAGGCTTCAGAGGTCCACCTTCAACAACAGGACACACAAGCAGCATCAGCTTCAGGCTGCGGTGCGACTGTACTGACGCTCCAAAACGAAAAAAAAAAACAAAAAACTAAAAAAACGTGTCCTACATTTCTCCTACCTGTGAAATGGAGAGTTCCTTCCTGCAGAGCCTTTCCCTTGGTCTCCCTCTTGAGTTGCTTGTAGTCCTCTGTGAGTAGTTCAATGTGCTCCTCGTGGAGAGTCAGCCCTGGTGCACAAACACACTCACAGTGACGTTCTAGTGCTGAGCTCCTCGACCACCTGTGCTGGTGCTGACCCGCTTACCTTTTCTCTGAGCCAGGTCCCAGAGCTCCACAGCCGCCTGGTAGCTCATGGTCATCGGATACTCCACACAAACATGCTTTCCTGCCTGCAGAAAGGTTCTAAGGAGGCAGGAGGGGTGAGGTCAAAGGCTGTAAGTGTGAGGAAACTTATGCAGCTGCACCAGATGTGAAAATGTCTATCAGCCTTCTGTTCTGTGACACTCATCCACACACTACATGCGAGTCTCAGTACAAGTGGGCACTTTAACTGTCTCCTGTGCACATATTACCTGACACTGTCCTCGTGTGACACATTCTCAGTGCAGATGAACGCCACATGGATGTCCTCTCTGCCAACAGCTTCCTCCACAGAGATCTGAGGCACCCCCTGCTGAGCACCCAGACTTCTCCTGGTGACAAAACATGCAGCAAATGGCCACGATTCAATCTAGTTGCATCACGTACGATGTCATCACACTTGCATGAAGTACAGTAAGAGTGGACATTAGCTCTGGCTTCAGCATCCAGAGACAGCAATGTAAGCTGTCCTAGAATCAGAGATGTGCTTTCCACTCAAGGACAGGGTCAATCATGGGCAGAAGGATGCTGAGGATGGAGCTCATGGAAACACAGTGTGGATGAGTGAAGGAAACACATTAGTGTGAATGAGGTGAGAACAGAGTGAGATAGAGGAGGGTGATCCACCTAAAGAGAGACGACACACAAACACACACACACATTACAGTTTTTAATCGGTCGCTTTGACGCAGCTCTCCAATAAAACAACACATTCTCTTAACTGTTCACACGCAGGTCTCAACAGCGGCTCAAATGTCATAATGTCACACTTTGTTTGCTAAAGGCTCTAACTCATTTACTCATTTTGTAAACTCATTTTCCCTTCAAGCAATACAACTTCACAACCAAGCAAATGAACATGTCCAATCAGTCATAACACATGGTCTCCTGGAATAGTAATGATGAAAATAAGTGGAACCTAGTTAACCAAGTTAGTCAAAGCAACTAATAAAAACTGTAACACTAACAGAGGAAACGAGGACGTGTGTTACCTGGACGTGAATCCTTTGGCAGCGAGCTTCTCTGCAGGACTGGCCGCCTGCGGAGCCACCAGGTCTCTAATTCTCACCAGGCCTGCCGAGCCGAGCCCGACCACCACCGCCCCGAACATTCTGATGGAGAGGCAGGGGATTTACTGCATCTGTTGTATTAAAACCATTACCATCATGAATGGTGAGTGAGCAAACAAAGGCTTTTCCATCTCAGGCTTTCTGTGTGTTGGTGTAAATGGTTCCAACTTATTTGATGTTACTCAACTAATCACTGGATTTTCTGTTCCTGAAATGGAAAGAGCTGCTTTTAGTGTTGTTTTTGTACAGTTACATGTTGATGAGGTTCACGTTTAGAATGGATTTACCCGTCAGACTATTGGTTCTAGCTTTGAAAAGGAACCAAGTTGGTCTGTTATTGAGACAACACTTACTGAAGTTATTTATTTTATTAGTATTCCTCTATTTGTATATCAAGGTACTAAACTGTGTATTTTATATCTTCTATTTTATTCTGTAACTTTCTAGGGCAAAGGCTGTGGACAGCAAAGAATAAATAAATTTCATTGTACAGGGAAATTCGTTCCTCATGCATATGACAATAAACGCTCAAACACAGCAATTTAAAGCACAGCTTTACGACCTGAAGCTGCTCTTTGCTCCGCGTGGCCCACAGTTACACTAAACGATCCTCTGGTCTCAGCAGTCTCACTTCCCCACTACGACCCCTTGTTTGCTGACACCAGCACTTCTGCTAGGGCAAATTCATCACTCTCACGGGTTTCTCGTCGCGTGGCCGGTGACAGCCAGAGGGCAGCACGACGCGTGGCACGGGTTCCACTCTCTGTCTACAGTAAACGTGAGTGGCATCAAAGTTTCACGCGCTCGTCATCGCGAGCATCGAGTCAGTGTGAACCTGATGCAGCAACATGACGACCCGCGGAAGGAACGATTTAAGTGATGACACCACATTAATTGAACCAGTGATGACTGACACTCATTGTTACAGACGCCTGGACTGAGACTAATGAGGCTCGTAATCAGGCTGCAATGAAAATGGATCGTTTTAGGTTTTTCGTCGCAACTGTGCTTTGGTGTAAACGCAGGTGATCAACGGTCAGAGTAAGGCACAATACAACAGGAGGGAGGTTTCAGGTGCAGTTTCAAATGCACTTCAAATGCAGTTTATTACGATGCTTCTCAAACGCCGCACACGTTTTGCGAGTGTTTTAAACCCGGACACTGATCGACGGAGATGGAGACCGAACGACAACCGGCATGTACCCGCACGTGAGTGGGCGCGAGCGGAGCAGTTCGTGGTGTAAACAGTGCTAAGCTAACTTTAGCCTTAACAACGAGTGGCCCGTCCGCTTACCTGCTTCAATACGCCTCCAAAAAGCGAGACCCCGCCACGGTGAGGACGAGCAAGGCACTGGGTTACACAACACACAACCTGCCAGTTTAGCCTGGAATAGAACGTCAGTCAGCGCTTCACGTAAGGGGCGCTCGCTGAACAGAACGAAACAGCCGGCTACACGAGAGGGGCGGGGACGTCTCGAGAGCCTTTCACCAGTCACTCACGAAAGCCACAAATTGCACATGTTAAATTGTTGCACGCGCCTACCAAGTAAAGCCCTTCCTTAGTCTCTAAGCTGTGGAACACAGATAATGCAAATGAAAACCGCCCTTCTGCAGTCCAGCCCACACAGTCTTATTGAATTGGTAAAGTGAGAATTCTGCTATATATTTATTCATGTGTTTATTGAGGTTTGGTCCTCTTAAAATAAGTTTCTTATATGTGTATTATATATATAAGTGTATTAAAATGAACGAGGCCAAAGCCCAATGGCATCAGGTTAAAATGATGACACACAGATTCTCCTTGGTTTTCATTATGTGATCCTCACAAAACCTGGGAACAGTCAGAAAGTACTGACCAGTGAAATCAACAAAAGACCTCAATCAGAATCCACAGAAACAAAACTAAAGATCAGTCTTCAATTAACTAGCCTGTTATTTATAATTATCTGCTCTTGTTTCAATGTACTGTGTAAGCGTTCTGTGTTACTGTACCATGTGCTCTTTATTTCTGTTCATTTGATGCTTTTATGTGTACAACATTTTGATCAATGTAGTTGTTTTCAAAGTGCTTAATAAATAAAGTTACAGTAACATTAAGGACCAAGAGGAGCCGTCTGTCTTTTATTACATCAGTGTTTCCCTCCATTGATTAACGTCCATGATGTTTAGAACTCTGTCATACTAATATGTATGTGTTTGTATTTTTCTGTATACTAGTTCAAACATTTCAATTATTTATTTTTCTAAATGTATAGATTTTTCTTTTTGATCAAGCTTTATAGACTCTATTATAGACGGCACTGTGCGTGCTGGTGTATTATTGAAGCCTCTCCGCTTCCAATTGGCCGATGACGCAAATTACGTTTACGGATGTGCGCGGAGTTTAGCGTCCTTCCGGCGTAAACAAGGTGAGCACGCTTTCACGTTTAGTTTCATTTGAAGTGTTTAGCTACATTTGTTTTACACTGGTTCTTTACAGGCTTTCTCCCTTTTCTCTCTTACGCTTATTCTCTGCTACTGTGGACAACAGTGCCCAAACGTATAGACGTCCTGTGTGTGTTTGGCCTGTTTCACAGCCAGAGAGCGCTGATCGTGCACATCGGCCTCCTGTCCTGACATGACCACCAGGCATCTGCAGAAGCTCGCCGTCTTCACCACCCTGCTGACTGGCGCAGGGGTCGGCACCATGTACTACCTGATGCAGAGTGAGTAGACGACTCCTGTAATGTGGCGCACTAGGCCATATGATGACTTTAAGATAAGATAAGTTAAGATAAGAAAACCTTTAATGGTCCCGCAGTGGGAAAATTACTTCTCACAACAGCAGTACAGATAATCGAGAATACAGCTACAGAACAGTTTGTGTTGGCACAGTACAAAGCAGTACAGAACAGTTGGAGTGAGTATGAGGTCATTGCAGGGTTTTTGCACAGTAATGGGTATAAGATTTGTACCGGTAACAATATACATGATTGTTCACAGATTTACACAAATACTGTGCAGAGCAGGTTGCTATATAAACCACTGATGCAGTGGGTGAGTGACTGTAGTGGGACGTGGTCAATAGTTCTGATTGTACAGTCTGACAGCAGCAGGTAGGAAGGATCTACGATATCTCTCCTTCACACAGCGAGGGTGGATCAGTCTGCTACTGAAGCTGCTCCAGAGCAGACAGTGAGTCCTCCAGTGGGTGAGAGTCCTGGTCCATGATGGATGTCAGTTTAGCCAGGACCCTTCTCTCACCCACCTGCACCGTGTCCAGAGTGCAGCCCAGGACAGAGCTGGACTTGTTGATGATCCTGTCCAGTCTTTTCCTGTCCCTCACTGTGATGCTGCTTCAGCAGACCACACGTACAGGATGGCTGATGCCACCACAGAGTCATAGAAGGTCTTCAGGAGCGGTCCCTCACTCCAAAAGACCGCAGTCTCCTCAGCAGGTAGAGTCTGCTCTGACCCTTCCTGTAGAGTGCATCCGTGTTATGAGTCCAGTCCAGTTTATTGTTCAGATGCACACCCAGGTACTTGTAAGAGTCCACTCTCTCAATGTCCCTTCCCTGGATGTGCATCAGTGGGATGACAGCAGGCTGCTGTCTGCGGAAATCTACCACCATCTCCACCACCATCTCCTTCGTTTTCCTTCAATTAATCAGGAGGTGGTTCCGCTGGCACCAGTCCACAAAGTTCTGAGTGAGTCCTCTGTACTCTGCATCGTCATCATCGGTGATCAGTCCAACGATCGCAGAGTCATCAGAGAACCTCTGCAGAACACAGCTGTCCGTGTTGTGTCTGAAGTCTGACGTGTAGAGGGTGAAGAGGAAGGGGGCCAGTACAGTCCCCTGTGGGGCCCCCACACCTTTGCGCCCTCCATCTACTGTACATAGTACATAGTTCCCTTCCGGTTTACAGTACCACACTACTGGTCAGGCTGCGTGTGAGTGCAGTGAACATGGACATCACATTCTGTTTGCTCATCTCATCCTGCCGTTGGTTGCAACCTTTAGCTGTGTCTGTAGATTGTTATTGTCAGAAAACTGTATCAAGTCTGTCTGGAGCTGTTGTACCTGTCATCTTCTGTAAATTACATATCAAATGGACCCTTTTGTATCGATCTGTTTTTGTCCGATTAGAGAACTTAACCCAGCCTGACTGCCACAGACTGGCTCTGCAGAAGCTGAAAGAGTGTCCAGTTGCCATGGAAACCCTCGGAGCCCCGCCTTTAAAAGTCTCTAGAATCCGTCTGACTGACAGACGACTCTTTATTGATCAGTACACGGAGCAGGTACCAGAAACCACACCACAGCTGTGGGTTTGGCACTGAAAAAAGCTAGAATTGACTCCACATCCTGGGGCCTTAGTTGAACCTTTGTATTTCTTCAGTAATGAGTAAGGGACAACACTCATTTATATTAGTGTGGATACGTACATGCTTTAATTAAATTGAAGCCACTTCATTCAGAGCTTAAATTTCATGTGTTTTGCTTTGACAGTGTCTTATTCAAATAAAATAATTTTAATTTCAGCCTATTCTTAGTTTCCGTACTCTGAAATGATCAATCAAGGAAACAAGTGGTTTAGTTAACTGTGCTGCTTCATGTAAACACTGACTGTGTGCTTTACTTTTCAGATGATGATCCCTGTGCGAGGCTCCAAAGCCAGAGGTTTTTTGTGTACCTTTTCAGTTCGAGATCCCATCACCAACAGGTCAGTGCCTCCTGCTCTACACAAATGATGCTACATATATAAACACACAAATCTGTGTCCAGTGTGGTCACTAACTTACAGTACGGTAATTGTGCCGGGCACATACAGTATCAGTTAGTTATTCATGTATTTGTCTTGTATTTCTTCTGCTTTTCTGCCATGTCTGTTTCCCGTCCTCTGCGCGTGCACCGGTCCTGACCCGGCCTTGCTCGGCCCTGAAGGTGGAGTTTGAGGCAGGCAGTTCTAGAGCTTTGGGAAGGACAGACTGTGGATCTGTTCCAAACTCCTGAACCAGCTCCAGCACAGATCCAGACAGAGGACTTCCAGGAGCTGGACCCGGGTCACTGGCCCTAAAAGGCTGTACTAAACATTAATGTCAACGTAGGGGACTCTGTTGTGTCCCAGCAGGTTCTGAGTCGAGGTGGAACTGGCCAACATCAGCAAAGTGCCAATTCTTTAACTTCAGCATCGTTTACACAAAGGGACACGTTTCTGTGCAGAATAAAAGCTGTGGTTTCACTAACCTGCTGTATCTCAACTTCAATCTTCCTGTACAGATGGAGAGGAAGTGCACTTTCACAAGTGATTCATAAATGATTCCCCAGACATTTCATAGGAACATTAGAAGTGTGACTGATAACGCATGAAAAGCAACACGATCTGGTGTTAACATCACAGTTTAATATTAACAGCAGCAGAAGATGGATGGAACATAATGGAAAATAAATGAAACAGGTAATAAAAGTGAAACTGTGTTAGTAACATTCTCTTGAATTTTCCGTGTGGTTGACATTTGTGCAGCTTCTTTTGCATCAATAATCACCTGGAACGCTGAGATCTATCTATCTAAATAAAACCTGTAAGAAGCGCTTGACACAAGTATTTTGTCACAGGGTCGTGTCGTGGGCTTGTGGTTTCCTGTGGTTTCAGGAGGGAGAATATTTCCTCTTACATATCCTGTACCCCTAGGTTTTAGTTTGTTTTATGGAGACATGATAAAAGGCGTTTCTCCAACAGTCAGTAATGGTATTGTCTTTAACCTGAACAATTTAAATGGTCAGTCACAAACACCTTTCATGTCTTGTGTGAACCACATCACATCATGAATGTGTCATTTGAGTGAAGTAGAATAGAAACCTCAGACAGATAAGATTGTTACTAGATGACATCATGTGGCTTTAGTGGTGTCATCTTTGACATCATATATTAAATCTCTAGAAGCACCTATCTACCTACGTATCATGGGAACATTGCTAGAATTAGGAGCCTCATTTGTCAGAGTGATGCTGAACCATGACCCCATCATTAGCTCCATCCAGGCTGGACGACTGTAACTCCCTACAAACAGTTCATCCAATGACTCTTTAGAATGCTGCAGCCACAGTCTGACTGGACTCAGGAACAGAGATCACATTTCTCCTTCATTCACTTCTCTGCATCTCCTCACTTCTCTCAGCTCCATCTTGTCTTACAGACCTCACAGCTCCTTATCTTCTCTCTCAGAACTGGTCTACTGGTGGTTCTACAGGTTCTACCTGAAGAATTGGAGGCAGAGCGTTTAGCTGCCAAGCTCCAGAGCCTTTCCCTCGGTCTCCCTCTTGAGTTGCTTGTAGTCCTCTGTGAGTAGTTCAATGTGCTCCTCGTGGAGAGTCAGCCCTGGTGCACAAACACACTCACAGTGACGTTCTAGTGCTGAGCTCCTCGACCACCTGTGCTGGTGCTGACCCGCTTACCTTTTCTCTGAGCCAGGTCCCAGAGCTCCACAGCCGCTTGGTAGCTCATGGTCATCGGATACTCCACACAAACATGCTTTCCTGCCTGCAGAAAGGTTCTAAGGAGGCAGGAGGGGTGAGGTCAAAGGCTGTAAGTGTGAGGAAACTTATGCAGCTGCATCAGATGTGAAAATGTCTATCAGCCTTCTGTTCTGTGACACTCATCCATACACTACATGCGAGTCTCAGTACAAGTGGGCACTTTAACTGTCTCCTGTGCACATATTACCTGACACTGTCCTCGTGTGACACATTCTCAGTGCAGATGAACGCCACATGGATGTCCTCTCTGCCAACAGCTTCCTCCACAGAGATCTGAGGCACCCCCTGCTGAGCACCCAGACTTCTCCTGGTGACAAAACATGCAGCAAATGGCCACGATTGAATCTAGTTGCATCACGTACGATGTCATCACACTTGCATGAAGTACAGTAAGAGTGGACATTAGCTCTGGCTTCAGCATCCAGAGACAGCAATGTAAGCTGTCCTAGAATCAGAGATGTGCTTTCCACTCAAGGACAGGGTCAATCATGGGCAGAAGGATGCTGAGGATGGAGCTCATGGAAACACAGTGTGGATGAGTGAAGGAAACACATTAGTGTGAATGAGGTGAGAACAGAGTGAGATAGAGGAGGGTGATCCACCTAAAGAGAGACGACACACAAACACACACACACATTACAGTTTTTAATCGGTCGCTTTGACGCAGCTCTCCAATAAAACAACACATTCTCTTAACTGTTCACACGCAGGTCTCAACAGCGGCTCAAATGTCATAATGTCACACTTTGTTTGCTAAAGGCTCTAACTCATTTACTCATTTTGTAAACTCATTTTCCCTTCAAGCAATACAACTTCACAACCAAGCAAATGAACATGTCCAATCAGTCATAACACATGGTCTCCTGGAATAGTAATGATGAAAATAAGTGGAACCTAGTTAACCAAGTTAGTCAAAGCAACTAATAAAAACTGTAACACTAACAGAGGAAACGAGGACGTGTATTACCTGGACGTGAATCCTTTGGCAGCGAGCTTCTCTGCAGGACTGGCCGCCTGCGGAGCCACCAGGTCTCTAATTCTCACCAGGCCTGCCGAGCCGAGCCCGACCACCACCGCCCCGAACATTCTGATGGAGAGGCAGGGGATTTACTGCATCTGTTGTATTAAAACCATTACCATCATGAATGGTGAGTGAGCAAACAAAGGCTTTTCCATCTCAGGCTTTCTGTGTGTTGGTGTAAATGGTTCCAACTTATTTGATGTTACTCAACTAATCACTGGATTTTCTGTTCCTGAAATGGAAAGAGCTGCTTTTAGTGTTGTTTTTGTACAGTTACATGTTGATGAGGTTTGTTAATTTATTCCTTCTTTGCATTGCGTGCTTTGTGAGAATATGTTGAACAGAGAAACACCTGTATTACTGAAGTACTGTAGGCATTTGTTGGTGCAATAAAACATTATAAAGCAGAATTAAATTGGTGATCAAATCTATACAATCACGTGAATCAACCCAACATCCAACAAGTGTCTAGACTCATAAAAGACATTATTAAGATTATGAAGCGTGTAAATGTCATTTATCACAACGCACACGTATAGACACACGTTTAGAATGGATTTACCCGTCAGACTATTGGTTCTAGCTTTGAAAAGGAACCAAGTTGGTCTGTTATTGAGACAACACTTACTGAAGTTATTTATTTTATTAGTATTCCTCTATTTGTATATCAAGGTACTAAACTGTGTATTTTATATCTTCTATTTTATTCTGTAACTTTCTAGGGCAAAGGCTCGTAATCAGGCTGCAATGAAAATGGATCGTTTTAGGTTTTTCGTCGCAACTGTGCTTTGGTGTAAACGCAGGTGATCAACGGTCAGAGTAAGGAACAATACAACAGGAGGGAGGTTTCAGGTGCAGTTTCAAATGCACTTCAAATGCAGTTTATTACGATGCTTCTCAAGCGCCGCACACGTTTTGCGAGTGTTTTAAACCCGGACACTGATCGACGGAGATGGAGACCGAACGACAACCGGCATGTACCCGCACGTGAGTGGGCGCGAGCGGAGCAGTTCGTGGTGTAAACAGTGCTAAGCTAACTTTAGCCTTAACAACGAGTGGCCCGTCCGCTTACCTGCTTCAATACGCCTCCAAAAAGCGAGACCCCGCCACGGTGAGGACGAGCAAGGCACTGGGTTACACAACACACAACCTGCCAGTTTAGCCTGGAATAGAACGTCAGTCAGCGCTTCACGTAAGGGGCGCTCGCTGAACAGAACGAAACAGCCGGCTACACGAGAGGGGCGGGGACGTCTCGAGAGCCTTTCACCAGTCACTCACGAAAGCCACAAATTGCACATGTTAAATTGTTGCACGCGCCTACCAAGTAAAGCCCTTCCTTAGTCTCTAAGCTGTGGAACACAGATAATGCAAATGAAAACCGCCCTTCTGCAGTCCAGCCCACACAGTCTTATTGAATTGGTAAAGTGAGAATTCTGCTATATATTTATTCATGTGTTTATTGAGGTTTGGTCCTCTTAAAATAAGTTTCTTATATGTGTATTATATATATAAGTGTATTAAAATGAACGAGGCCAAAGCCCAATGGCATCAGGTTAAAATGATGACACACAGATTCTCCTTGGTTTTCATTATGTGATCCTCACAAAACCTGGGAACAGTCAGAAAGTACTGACCAGTGAAATCAACAAAAGACCTCAATCAGAATCCACAGAAACAAAACTAAAGATCAGTCTTCAATTAACTAGCCTGTTATTTATAATTATCTGCTCTTGTTTCAATGTACTGTGTAAGCGTTCTGTGTTACTGTACCATGTGCTCTTTATTTCTGTTCATTTGATGCTTTTATGTGTACAACATTTTGATCAATGTAGTTGTTTTCAAAGTGCTTAATAAATAAAGTTACAGTAACATTAAGGACCAAGAGAAGCTGTCTGTCTTTTATTACATCAGTGTTTCCCTCCATTGATTAACGTCCATGATGTTTAGAACTCTGTCATACTAATATGTATGTGTTTGTATTTTTCTGTATACTAGTTCAAACATTTCAATTATTTATTTTTCTAAATGTATAGATTTTTCTTTTTGATCAAGCTTTATAGACTCTATTATAGACGGCACTGTGCATGCTGGTGTATTATTGAAGCCTCTCCGCTTCCAATTGGCCGATGACGCAAATTACGTTTACGGATGTGCGCGGAGTTTAGCGTCCTTCCGGCGTAAACAAGGTGAGCACGCTTTCACGTTTAGTTTCATTTGAAGTGTTTAGCTACATTTGTTTTACACTGGTTCTTTACAGGCTTTCTCCCTTTTCTCTCTTACGCTTATTCTCTGCTACTGTGGACAACAGTGCCCAAACGTATAGACGTCCTGTGTGTGTTTGGCCTGTTTCACAGCCAGAGAGCGCTGATCGTGCACATCGGCCTCCTGTCCTGACATGACGGTTTCCACTAGGCACCTGCAGCAGCTGGCCGTCTTCACCACCCTGCTGACTGGCGCAGGGGTCGGCACCATGTACTACCTGATGCAGAGTGAGTAGACGACTCCTGTAATGTGGCGCACTAGGCCATATGATGACTTTAAGATAAGATAAGTTAAGATAAGAAAACCTTTAATGGTCCCGCAGTGGGAAAATTACTTCTCACAACAGCAGTACAGATAATCGAGAATACAGCTACAGAACAGTTTGTGTTGGCACAGTACAAAGCAGTACAGAACAGTTGGAGTGAGTATGAGGTCATTGCAGGGTTATTGCACAGTAATGGGTATAAGATTTGTACCGGTAACAATATACATGATTGTTCACAGATTTACACAAATACTGTGCAGAGCAGGTTGCTATATAAACCACTGATGCAGTGGGTGAGTGACTGTAGTGGGACGTGGTCAATAGTTCTGATTGTACAGTCTGACAGCAGCAGGTAGGAAGGATCTACGATATCTCTCCTTCACACAGCGAGGGTGGATCAGTCTGCTACTGAAGCTGCTCCAGAGCAGACAGTGAGTCCTCCAGTGGGTGAGAGACCTGGTCCATGATGGATGTCAGTTTAGCCAGGACCCTTCTCTCACCCACCTCCTGCACTGTGTCCAGAGTGCAGCCCAGGACAAAGCTGGACTTGTTGATGATCCTGTCCAGTCTCTTCCTGTCCCTCACTGTGATGCTGCTTCAGCAGACCACACGTACAGGATGGCTGATGCCACCACAGAGTCATAGAAGGTCTTCAGGAGCGGTCCCTCACTCCAAAAGACCGCAGTCTCCTCAGCAGGTAGAGTCTGCTCTGACCCTTCCTGTAGAGTGCATCCGTGTTATGAGTCCAGTCCAGTTTATTGTTCAGATGCACTCCCAGGTACTTGTAAGAGTCCACTCTCTCAATGTCCCTTCCCTGGATGTGCATTGGTGGTATGACAGCAGGCTGCTGTCTGCGGAAATCCACCACCATCTCCTTCGTTTTCCCTGCATTGATCAGGAGGTGGTTCCGCCGGCACCAGTCCACAAAGTTCTGAGTGAGTCCTCTGTACTCTGCATCGTCATCATCGGTGATCAGTCTGACGATCGCAGAGTCATCAGAGAATCTCTGCAGAACACAGCTGTCCGTGTTGTGTCTGAAGTCTGACGTGTAGAGGGTGAAGAGGAAGGGGGCCAGTACAGTCCCCTGTGGGGCCCCCACACCTTTGCGCCCTCCATCAACTATACATAGTACATAGTTCCCTTCCGGTTTACAGTACCACACTACTGGTCAGGCTGCGTGTGAGTGCAGTGAACATGGACATCACATTCTGTTTGCTCATCTCATCCTGCCGTTGGTTGCAACCTTTAGCTGTGTCTGTAGATTGTTGTTGTCAGAAAACTGTATCAAGTCTGTCTGGAGCTGTTGTACCTGTCATCTTCTGTAAATTACATATCAAATGGACCCTTTTGTATTAATCTGTTTTTGTCCGATTAGAGAAATTTGCCCAGTCTGACTACCACAGACTGGCTCTGCAGAAGCTGGAAGAGTGTCCAGTTGCCATGGAAACCCTCGGAGCCCCGCCTTTAAGAGTCTCTAACATCCGTCTGACTGACAGACACAACCATATTGATCAGTACACGGCACAGGTACCAGAAACCACACCACAGCTGTGGGTTTGGCACTGAAAAAAGCTAGAATTGACTCCACATCCTGTGGCCTTAGTTGAACCTTTGTATTTCTTCAGAGTAAGGGACAACACTCATTTATATTAGTGTGGATACGTACATGCTTTAATTAAATTGAAGCCACTTCATTCAGAGCTTAAATTTCATGTGTTTTGCTTTGACAGTGTCTTATTCAAATAAAATAATTTTAATTTCAGCCTATTCTTAGTTTCCGTACTCTGAAATGATCAATCAAGGAAACAAGTGGTTTAGTTAACTGTGCTGCTTCATGTAAACACTGACTGTGTGTTTTAATTTTCAGATGAAGATCCCTGTGCGAGGCTCCAAAGCCGGTGGTTATTTGTATACCTCTTCAGTTCGAGATCCCATCACCGACAGGTCAGTGCCTCCTGCTCTACACAAATGATGCTACATATATAAACACACAAATCTGTGTCCAGTGTGGTCACTAACTGACAGTACGGTAATTGTGCCGGGCACGTACAGTATCAGTTAGTTATTCATGTATTTGTCTTGTATTCCTTCTGCTTTTCTGTCATGTCTGTTTCCCGTCCTCTGCGCGTGCACCGGTCCTGACCCGGCCTTGCTCGGCCCTGAAGGTGGAGTTTGAGGCAGGCAGTTCTGCAGTTTTGGGAAGGACAGACTGTGGACCTGCTCCAGACTCCTGAACCAGCTCCAGCACAGATCCAGACAGAGGACTTCCAGGAGCTGGACCCGGGTCACTGGCCCTAAAAGGCTGTACTAAACATTAATGTCAATGTAGGGGACTCTGTTGTGTCCCAGCAGGTTCTGAGTCAAGGTGGAACTGGCCAACATCAGCAAAGTGCCAATTCTTTAACTTCAGCATCGTTTACACAAAGGGACACGTTTCTGTGCAAAAAAAAGCTGTGGTTTCACTAACCTGCTGTATCTCAACTTCAATCTTCCTGTACAGATGGAGAGGAAGTGCACTTACCAAAGCACATGTGTGACCATATTAAATAAAGAGCTCCATGATTCATAAATGATTCCCCAGACATTTCATAGGAACATTAGAAGTGTGACTGATAACGCATGAAAAGCAACACGATCTGGTGTTAACATCACAGTTTAATATTAACAGCAGCAGAAGATGGATGGAACATAACGGAAAATAAATGAAACGGGTAATAAAAGTGAAACTGTTTTAGTAACATTCTCTTGAATTTTCCGTGTGGTTGACATTTGTGCAGCTTCTTTTGCATCAATAATCACCTGGAACGCTGAGATCTATCTATCTAAAAAAACCTGTAAGAAGCGCTTGACACAAGTATTTTGTCACAGGGTCGTGTCGTGGGCTTGTGGTTTCCTGTGGTTTCAGGAGGGAGAATGTTTCCTCTTACATATCCTGTACCCCTAGGTTTTAGTTTGTTTTATGGAGACATGATAAAAGGCGTTTCTCCAACAGTCAGTCATGGTATTGTCTTTAACCTGAACAATTTAAATGGTCAGTCACAAACACCTTTCATGTCTTGTGTGAACCACATCACATCATGAATGTGTCATTTGAGTGAAGTAGACAAGAAACCTCAGAGACAGATGACATTGTTACTAGATGACATCATGTGGCTTTAGTGGTGTCATCTTTGACATCATACAGTCAGGACCATAAATATTTGGACAGAGACACATTTCTTCTAATTTTGTATCTGTACATTACCACAGTGAATTTTAAATGAAACAACTCAGATGCCATTGAAGTGCAGACTTTCAGCTTTAATTCCATGGGTTGAACAAAAAGAGTGCATAAAACTGTGAAAAACTAAAGCATTTATTAAACACAATTCCTTCATTTCATGGGCTCGTAAGTAATTGGACAAATGAAATAACTGAAAATAAAATGGTCATTACTAATATTTGGTTGAAAACCCTTTGTTGGCAATGACAGCCTGAAGTCTTAAACTCATGGACATCACGAGATGCTGGGTTTTCTTCTTCTGAATGCTCTGCCAGGCCTTTACTGCAGCGGCTTTCAGTTGTTGTTTGTTTGTGGGCCTTTCTGTCTGCAGTTTAGTCTTCAACAAGTGAAATGCATGCTCAATTGGGTTAAGATCAGGTGACTGACTGACTTAATAAACTCCTGAGTTGCTTTTGGCTGTATGTTTTGGGTCGTTGTCCATCTGTATTATGAAACACCGCCCAATCAGTTTGACTGCATTCACCTGGATCTGCGCAGACAGTATGTCTCTGAACACCTCAGAATTCATTCGGCTGCTTCTGTCCTGTGTCACGTCATCAATAAACACTAGGGTCCCAGTGCCACTAGCAGCCATGCACGCCCAGGCCATCACACTGCCTCCACAGTGTTTTACTGATGATGTAGTGTGCTTTGGATCATGAGCTTCTCCATGCCTTCTCCATACTTTTCTCTTGCCATCATTCTGGTAGAGGTTGATTTTGGTTTCATCTGTCCAAAGAATGTTTTTCCAGAAGTGTGCTGGCTTTTTTAGATGCTTTCTAGCAAAGTCCAATCTGGCCTTCCTATTCTTGAGGCTTATGAGTGGCTTGCACCTTGCAGTGTACCCTCTGTATCTACTTTCATGCAGTCTTCTCTTTATGGTAGACTTGGATATTGATACGCCTACCTCCTGGAGAGTGTTGTTCACTTGGTTGGCTGTTGTGAATGGGTTCCTCTTCACCATGGAAATGATTCTGCGATCATCCACCATTGTTGTCTTCCGTGGACGTCCAGGTCTTTTTGCCTTGCTAAGTTCACCAGTGCTTTCTTTCTTTCTCAGAATGTACCACACTGTTGATTTTGCCACTCCTAATACTGTAGCAATTTCTCCCATGTTTTTTTTCTGTTTTCTCAGCTTAATGATGGCTCGTTTCACCTGCATGGAGAGCTCCTTTGACCGCATGTTGTCTGTTCACAGCAAAATCTTCAAAATGCAAACACGAGTCCTCTAATCAACTCCAGGTCTTTTATCTGCTTCACTCATAATGACATAACAAGGGAATTGTCCACACCTGCCCATGCAATAGCATGGAAGTCAATTGTCCAATTACTTACGAGCCCATGAAATGAAGGGATTGTGTTTAATAAATGCTTTAGTTTTTCACATTTTTATGCAATCTTTTTGTTCAACCCATGGCATTAAAGCTGAGAGTCTGCACTTCAATGGCATCTGAGTTGTTTCATTTAAAATTCACTGTGGTAATGTACAGAAACAAAATTTGAAAAAATGTTTCTCTGTCCAAATATTTATGGTCCTGACTGTATATTAAATCTCTAGAAGCACCTATCTACCTACGTATCATGGGAACATTGCTAGAATTAGGAGCCTCATTTGTCAGAGTGATGCTGAACCATGACCCCATCATTAGCTCCATCCAGGCTGGACGACTGTAACTCCCTACACACACTTTATCCAATGACTCTCTGCAAGCTGCAGCCACTGGACTCAGGAACAGAGATCACATTTCTCCTTCATTCACTTCTCTGCATCTCCTCACTTCTCTCAGCTCCATCTTGTCTTGTAGACCTCACAGCTCCTTATCTTCTCTCTCAGAACTGGTCTACGGGTGGTTCTACAGGTTCTACCTGAAGAATTGGAGGCAGAGCGTGTAGCTGCCAAGCTCCTCTGTGGAACCAACCCACCTTTAAGACCACACTTAAAACTTTCCTTCTAGTCAGAGATGCCAAAATATAATTAAATGTTAAGAAAATATTTCTATCTTTAAATAAATGTCCACATTTACATCATTTATATTTATCCATATATACATCCATCCATCCATTTGCAGCAGTCTAAGCAAGGAACTCCAGACTTCCCTCTCCCCTAACACTTCCTCCAGCTCTTCTGCTGTGACCCCAAGGCGTTTCCAGGCCAGCCGAGAGACATAGTCTCTCCAGCGTGTCCTTGGTCCCCCGGGGCCTCCTATCAGTGGGACATGCCTGGAACACCTCCGTAGGAAGACGTCCACGAGGCATCAGGAACAGATGTCTGAGTCACCTCAGCTGGCTCCTCCTGATGTGGAGGAGCAGGGACTCCGAGCTCCTCCCGCGTCACAGAGCTCCTCACCTATCTCTAAGGAAGCGACAGCCACCCTGCGGAGGAAGCTCATTTCGGCCGTTGCATCAGCGATCTTGCTCTTTCGGTCATGACCCATAGGTGTTATTTTCAAGTTCCTTCCTTCCCTCTAGTGAACAAGAACCCAATATACTTGAACTGCTCCACTCAGTGCAAGAGCTGTTCTCTAACAAACTAAACTACCTTTCTTCAATCGAGAACCATGGCCCATTAATTATTTGTGAATTGGTTTTATAGAAATAAATAGTATGCACAGCCAAATCAGCACATTCATTTCAGAGCTCCTACTTCTACTTAGTATGTTTGCCATCAGCATTGGTGGCTTTTCTAAAAACCAGCAGACACACAGAGAACTGACACAACAGTGTTGAAAACATGCCACATCCAAGGCAAATATTTTTGTATTCTCAACTCTCTGTCTTTCCGGGAAATGATGACATCTGTGATAAAAGGTGTTAAACATCAACTCATTTCCTTTTAAACATATATGCCCCCCCCCACACACACACACACATGCGTGCACACACACACACCCTTTATGTGACAGGAACTGAACTGTGTTAGGTGCTTTGTGTTGATAATCATAGTTTTGTGGTCCAGCACAGTTTAATCACTTTAACTTTGGTTGGTCTAAAAGGGATTCACTTAAATTATAAATGAAGTTTAAAAACAGCTTCATTCGAATCAACCCTCTGCACAGACACTTCCTGATGAAACCAGACAAGGTGCATTGATTCATGAGTGACAGCCTTCAAACGTACCTTTAATCAGTTACCAAACCACCTTTCATTTTATTCCCTGACTGATTATTTTTTTCATGCAATAAACATCATAACAACTTTGCAATTAATGCTCCATTAACGTCATCCCCTAGAAACTGCTTGATCTCATCTGAGTAGTATCAATAGTAACTTAACTGAAACCTAATGACTGAGATCTTTCTCTGTTCTTTAACAAAATAACAGGTACAGTATGAAAATGTCACAATGTTAAGAAAAGGGTTAATTAAAAGCTTTAAAAAACGTCTTAATTGTTCCATATTTATTCATTTGATCAGTTACTGTCAGGTTCAGAGTTGATTGAAGTGATTGTGAAACCGAACACACAGACGGGGGCTTTGTTTAAAATACTCGAGCTCCGTCAGCTGCGCTCACTCTGCTTCCTTTTCGTCCTGCAGCTGCGTCCTAACAAGCCGTCGGTGAGTTCCAGCTTGTTATTTTATTTGTTTGTGTTTGTTATGTTTTTCTGTTCATCATCTCGTGCAGTTCATGCTTTTCTGTTTCTTAAAATAAATATGCACAAGATGTACAATTATAACTTTTTTGTTATGCTTTTTTATCGTATTTTTTGCATTCTTGTAATTGAAGGTATAAGATTTATTTTGTACTGTATTTGAAAATGTCTTTGTGCACATTAATATAAGGGGATTGGATTGGTTTATTGACATAAACTAATTGAATACATCAGTGCATTAATTATCACATCATTAATACAATAACACTTTTTGTAAAAACCCATGAGCATAGAGACGTTTTCAGTACACCAAAGCTTTAGTATCAGTGGCTCAAGAAAAATGGAATGAGTCACAGTGCTTCTTCCACACACAATTATAGTGAAATGCATCTGAATCCTTTTAAGAAAACCTGAAATGAAGTGTGAATCTGTGGGGCTGTGTATAATCTGTGATAATAAAACGTTGCAACAGTAGATGTACAGTAAAAAAGGAAAATGCACAGAAACGACCCCTGTGATTAATACTGTAATTATATCAGAGACGATATGAAAGTGCAGCTTTCTGAGAGATGTCTGATCACTGAAAGCAGATCTGAGGAGAGTTTACTACTTCCTGTTTCTATATCTTCTTGACTTTACGGCTGACTTCCTAAAAGTCTGTCCGTATCGGGATGTGACCAGCAGAAAGATTTCATCACTGCCACCTTATTTTATTGCTTGAGATCTCACAGTATTGGTCAATACCAAGAAAAAGCTGTTGCACCACTGCGTGTTAAGTCAAACATACAGTAATACGAATGCTGCATAATGATAACAAGAAGCTAGAAGCTGGAAGTAGATGCAGCAGTAGCAGCTGGTAGCTGATGCCCAGTGCTGGTCCTGTCCACACGCCTGAACCACCACAAGTCACGTTCAGGCACAGTGTGTGACATTAACAAGTTGCAAGTCAACACAGGGAGTAAAGTGTTGGTCCCACAACAAGCTTCAGTGTTGTGATCTGTTATTAGGCTGTTGTCGTAACTATGGTAATCTTGTGTTTAGTTATGTAGCCATGGCAACAGACGTTCAGTAGTGAAGCGCTGTAGGACCCAGTGTGTTTTCTCCACTGACATTGAGCTGAAGACCTTAAGGCCGTGAGCTTAGAGTGAGTCATTTCTGGGAAGGACAGAATCGGCCTTTCTGACTTGTACACTCAGCAAATTCTGTTCTCTCTTTTGACAGACTAACGACAACGTGTGAATCACTGAGTTATTTCAAAAGGCTTTCGTACACACTCTTTTAATCGAGTTACTGTCAGGGCTTTGTAGTAAAGTGTCTATTCTTTACCACTCTCTTTACCACTTCTTTCTACCACTATTCAGACTAATGCTTCTGTCTGATGTTTCTCCAGCCATGAGTGATGAAGAAGCCTATTACAGAGACCTCCTGTTGTTCCTCAACTACACTGATGATACCACTGACTCAACCAATGTGGTCAGTGGACCTGCCAAGCTCTGCTCAAAGTTCTCAGTGAATGAGTTTGGTGCCAAGTTCATCCCAGTTTTCTATTATGTCAACTTCCTGCTCAGTTACCTTGGCAACGGACTTGTGCTGTTCATAATCTACAAATTTGAGAAGCTCAACACAGTGACCAACATCTTCCTTCTGAATCTGGTTCTGTCCAACATTCTCTTTGCCTCCAGTCTCCCCTTCTGGGCCACTTACCACCTGTCCGAGTGGATTTTTGGCTCAGTTATGTGTAAGCTGGTCAGCAGCGCCTACTTCATCGGCTTCTACAGCTCCATCCTCTTCCTCACCCTCATGACGTTCGACCGGTACCTGGCGGTGGTGCATGCGGTGACTGCTGCCAGGAGCAGGAAAAAGGGCTATGCCATCGTTGCATCCGTGGTGGTGTGGTGCGTCAGTGTCGTGGCCAGTGTGAAGGAGCTGATTTTCCAAAATGTATGGAAGGCGCCGTACACCGGCTGGGTGTGTGAGGAGTCAGGGTACTCCAAGAGCACCTTGCAGCACTGGCGTCTGGTCAGCTACTACCAGCAGTTCCTGCTCTTCTTCCTCCTGCCGCTATTCATGGTGATGTACTGCTACATCAGCATCACCGTTCGCATCATGTCCACACGCATGAAGGAGAAGTGCCGCAGCATCAAGCTCATATTCGTCATCATCTTCACCTTCTTCGCCTGCTGGACACCTTACAACATCGTCATCCTGCTGCGAGCCATGCAGTCCTCCAGGACGGAGGACACGCCGTGCGAAGACTTGGACCCTCTGGACTTTGCTTTGTATGTGAGCCGGAACGTGGCCTATCTGTACTGTTGCATCAGTCCTGTGTTTTACACCTTTGTGGGCAAGAAATTCCAAAGTCACTTTATGAGGCTGGTGGCGAAGAAGATTCCCTGTCTGAAGAAACACATCAGCGTGAGCAGCCAGAGCACCAGGACCACGTCACAGAAGACGCCCATCTCACTTTATGAGAATTAGTGTGTCACACACACACACACACACACACACACACACACACACACACACACACACACACACACACACACACACACACACACACACACACACACACACACACACACACATCATCTTGGTTCCCAAACTTTTTTTTTCTTTTACACTTTACTATCTTCTTTCTACACTTCTATTGTCATGAAGTATTATTTTGCTCCTTCATGTCTAGATGCATCCAGTCATAGTAGTTACGTGTTAAGAGAGAGAATGTGTCCACATAAAGACAAAGCCAAGAAAGTGAAAAGAATGTAGCAGCAGTTGAACCTGGGGCTGATTACAGCTGAATCCATGATGGATGACACATTCATTTCACTGTAAAGTTCACCTTGAATTGTAGTTTTGTACAAATAAGAGCCAGTGTTATAAGTGAATGTTGTAGTAGATACTGTATATGGGGAGTGGTTGTAGTGCAGTCGGTAGGGAGGTCGTCTTCTACCTGCAAGGTTAGGGGTTTGGGCCCTCACCATGGTCCATATGTAGTGTAGTGTAAAGAGCTTTGAATCCTGGAACTGTGGTTAATGTGCTGTATAAATACAAATTATTTACCATATAGCTCAAAACTGGGCAAATATAACATTACAATTATAGGAAAGTTTATTACTCTGCTTTGTTGTTTCGCGTTTTTCATCTCATGCTTGTTTAAGCAACAGATTTACTCATCACTTGTTATTGATCATATCTACAAGTAATAGAATGAAATCAAAGCTCCTTGTTTTCTAATGGCACTCTGAAAAGTCACCAGCTCAGAGCTGAACTGATCGTGTACAGTATATTGACTGATAATGATTGTAATAAAATGAGTTTTCAATAAACACAACAAACTGACAGACTGTGTCCCTTTCGTGGGATTGGCTCAGCGGTTATTTGTTCCCCTTTTCACACAGAACATCTGGAGCAGTTTCCTGTGAGCCACCCTCAGAGGTTATGGTAAGAAAACATGACATTAAACATGGAACTCTGTTATTGCAAAATACATTTTGAACAAGTACATAAAGTCCTGTTTATTTCTGAGTGAGTCCTTAACAACAGCTGATGGAAGATTTACTCAGGTACGTGGTCCTGACCTGTCCAGGGTGAACCCGCCTCTCTCCTGATTGACAGCTGTGATGCACTCAGGCAGCCTTGCACATAGTGCTTAGCAAACCTGTTGCTAGCAGTTAACCTCCCCCTTGGGTCACTACAGTAAAGGACTACACCAGAAAGACTCTTAAAGTTTTCTTATATTGAGAGCTGCTTCCTTCTACAACTACAGTCCTCACGTTTACCACACACTGTTCTTAGATTGTTGATTCATTTGTTACCATGTAACTCAAATGTCGAAAAGGCATGACAACATCACACAAGTCTTTGCTGTCATAACTACCTACTAAACAAGACAACCCTAATGTCACAATGGCACAATGGTGGAAGGACCCAAATGCACAGCGAGGCTTGAGTAAATGAGTGTTTTAATAAGAACGTAGTCAGGCAGGCAACGGTCATACACAGGTCGGCAAAAACAAGACCCGACAAGGCGTGGTCAAAAAACAGGCAGAGGTCAAACACACTAGACTGGACTATCAGAGACTGGGCTAGAATCAAAAAGGTATTACCAAACCGGGTCATGCACGGGAACTAGAGACTCGACAACGCTGGAAGGCTGGTCATGGAATGAACGCAGACAATCTGGCAAGGTGCTGGGGTGAGAGGTGGTGCTTAAGTACTGAACTACTGATTACTGATGATGTGCAGGTGAGGTTAACAAGGGCCGAAAGTAAAGCTGGACTGACTGGATATGGGAGCTAAACAGGAAGTGGTGACAAAATAAGACTGGAAATGACTAAGACAGTGAAGTAGTTGACTGAGGTTGTGACACCTAAAAGCTGCCTTCAGCCTCCCATCATGTAAGCCCAGTAAGGCTCATTACTTGACCTTAGATTTAGATGTAGCCTTGCTTTGTCAATAAGCCTTTTATACATCAGTGCTATATATTGTTAACGGTTGACCATTTAGGTCCTGGTTTGTAGGAGACTTTTAAGGTTTTCTATGTATGGCTGTATTGTATTTTGGCCTTTGAAACTTTATTGCAATTTAAACTGGTTTAATAATATCTGAATGGACACACAGGGGAGCATCACGTTTGCATGGACCTTATGAGGTTCAGTGGAAGGATGCAGCTGAGTCAGGCTGCTTGCAGCCATTCCCACAGCTTTATTAACAGCTTGGTGTTGGTCCTCTTCTGAAGCCCTATTGTCCAGACGCGTGCTGCGTCGACACCTTGCTGGGTTCCCTATGGGGCCCGCCCGTTCCCGTCTGCTTCCACCCCCCTCCCGTTGTTTCGGGGAGCCCTTGCCCCGTATTGTTATAGGTCGGACCGTACCAAATGCTGCGGGGAGCGGGGGAGTCTGGATCCGCTCTGCAGTTCAGCGCGCGGACAGCTCCCGACCGTTGGTGTCTGACCATGCACCTGGAGATCCGGGCCCAGTCCGCAGCACAGCCGTGTTCCGTCGCCGGTGACGTTGCAGAGGCTCTCGGTGAACGGGCGCTGCGGCGCAGCTGATTAACGAACGAACGGACGGACTGACGGGACGGGACGGGACGGGAGACGACGGGGACGGCTGATAAAGAAAGCAGCCTCGAACAACAGACCGAGGAAGCGGAGCCGCTCGGAGCCGTCCGGAGCCGCCCGAACCGCCTCGACGGTCTCTGCTCATCACTTGGACGGCGTGGCGTTTCCCCTCCGCGGCCATGCTGCTGCTGCTGCTGCTGCCGCTCGCGTGCAGCATCACCAGCACCTTCAGCGCTACAGCCTCAGCATCCCGTGAGTAGGCTAACGCACTCGCGCGCGTGTGCGCGTGGGCGCTAGCAGCCGTGGCTAGCGTGGTGGCGTCTCCCGCAGCCCGCTGGGAGCCCGTTTACGGGTTTACAGGGAACCATGCGACACGACTAGTGACTCACGCCAAAGGGCTGTTTACCTGTGTGGGGATGAGTTAAGGAAGCTTCATGACATGAACACAGTAGCTGATACACCGTAAATGCTACAGCTCATCGACTGCCTTTAACGAACGGCCGATAACAACACAGCCCAGGTGTGAGGTGTCGTTAATGGAGCAGCTCCTCCCTCATCAGTGCAACTATCGTCTCACTTGTGTAATACATATACAAACACATCCAAAAAATGTGATTCAGAGCAAAATAATATTTAACATGTATTACATCATCTAATTTGGAGGATACTAATTGCTGGGGTTTTGCAAGTGGAATTTACCCACTTGCACTTTCTGCATCTGCTATTTTCTAAATCTTCTTGTCACTGAGGCCAAACCTTGTCAACAGGCGACAGCTCTGGACTGCAGACGTCCAGTACTGTATGTGGTGTCTGCAGAACCTGCTGGTGTGTTTACAGGCCCGGTTTTGGCCTCCTGGTCTACGCTGCAACCTTTCCACACAGCGTTTCAGATCCACCTTTCTGGAGTTGCCTCTGTCCCAACCTTGTGGGAATGAAAACATCCCATCTAAGTTTCTGTAGTAATATATAAAAGGCTTTTAGGCAAATGTTGTTTGTCCGTTCCAGTCACAGATGTCTCTGTATGTGCTGTTGTGTTTGAAGATGGCTGGTCTCTGATTCTCAAATTACAGTGTGTATAGAAAAAGACAGATATTTATAAGACTATAAGACTCTTTTATGAGACTATGTAAGACAGACATGTTGTGGGGATATTGTAAGAGATACCATATCTAATGACAGCTGGGACAGACTCCAGCACAACGAGTCTGAAGCTGAGTGAGTGGAACTGGACCAGTCAGTGCTGACACTTTCTGTTGCTGTCGCTGTAGTGGGACCATGTGACGTGTCGCTTCTCAGGGACTCATGGTGTGGATTTTGTCACCGTTTATTCCAGCCTCTTGATCGTGTCTGTTATAATCTGTAACAACAACCAACTCACTGACGTGACACTTTCCCAACTGCCCAGGTCTTAGAATGATAAAGTGTAGATGACCTTCAGCACAACTTCACAGATGGCTTAAGTCGTAACAGCCTCCACGCTTGTCTGCAGGTGCTGATCAACCATCCAGGAAGCCGGTGCCTCCCAGTGGGGTGGGAGTGGGTGCCTGTTTAGTAAACAGGCCCATAGAGACCCCGCAGCATCCTGGCTTTAACCCTTTATGATCTGGATTCGGGCATGAATTGTTTTTTACTGTATGTGAATTAGAGCCTTCTAATTGCAATAACTTGTTAACTTGGTTACAGTTACAATTAAATTAGATCATCAGTAAGACAACACTTAAGCCTTAGAGCAAATTCAGTTGGTTGTGAATATTTAATAAGTAAAGTTTAAAAAATAAATAAATAAAAAAATAAGTAAAGTTTAGAAACCTTACAGCTCTTCCTCATTAAAGCACTCAGATTATCTCCAACAAGTCACCGTTCAGGATCATTCAGCATGTCTTCATTCAAACGGTAATTCATTATTAGCTGGACCAAAAGACATATTATTTCATTTCGTTATCAGATATTCCCCACCCTGTGAATAATTCACTGTGGGCTTGTAGCCAGCAGGTTAGTCCATCAGGGCTCAGAGGGTCTTGATTAGCTTGTGTTGCAACATATGTTCATGGCGGAACTCGCGCCAAACCACTGCTGCAGCACCAGTCAGCATGAAGAGCAGTATTTCAAACTAATGTACCACATTTACTGATAAAACAATGATGCAGTGGATACAACAACACCCACTGTTCAAATGTATGACCAGAAAACAGAATCTGACATGAGCAGATGACAGTTTGTCCAGGGCAGGCTTTGGTGGCTATTGTAATGCATATGAGGAATCTCATTACCATGTCCTGCACCTGTCACACACACACACACACACACACACACACACACACACACACACACACACACACACACACACACACACACACACACACACACACACACACACACACCCCTCCCCCATCTCCACCTTACATCAATTCTGGTGTGTTGAGAACAAAGACCAACTTACACATTACACACATGCGTCTGTGTTGAGAGCAGCTGAAATCAGCAGTGATGCTCCCAACGCAGACCCTAGAACCTGGAACCATCTGACTGAGAGCTATTAAAAAGACTCAAATGTCTGTGGAGACACTTCCCTTTTTTAATGAATGTGCTTCTGCCTGATTTAGATCGTTTAGTTTTTTAGTTTCTGTGACGTCATTTCTGTCCACTAAATAGCTTTTGTCACTCGGGCTGTGTAAGAGCAGTGACTGCCACCTTCTGACATCATCCATCGTGTTGCTAATCCTGGTTTTGGGGAGCTAGCTAACAGCAAAATTAGTCTCAGTCATTAACATTAGTCACACATCTTTTGTTTCAAAAACATGTAGTGAAAGTACCTAAAAAAACACGAACACACAAATGTGCACAAACACAAGTGTAAAAACATGTAATATTCTGATGAAGAAACAGTGTCACAAACACAAATTCAAATGTATTGAGCTATAAACAGTAAATCTCTTTATAGCAGGAACAGTAAAAAAGCCATTGAGATTACTGAACAAAAACAACAACTAAACATCACAACTAGACACAGGTACTGGACCAACAAATCTGGAAATAAGCTACAACCATGATGATAAGGGTCCAAAAGACATGGAACCACAAACTAACAGACTGAGCTGTAAATGACCGTGACCTGCTGTGTGTTCGTCTGCTTTGAACAGGGAAGTGTGAGGACAGCCTGGCCACCCCCCTCCCCTACAGCTCCTTCACAAGCTCTTCAGTGTACGGCCGAGCATATGGAGCTGGATACGCCAAGCTCAGTCGGAAGCAAGGTACGTTTAATGGGAGACGTGGAGAGAGATGTTCTACAGTGGAATCAGTCTGGTAATGTGTGTATGCAATTAATTCACACTTCCTCCTCCTAGCCACAGGAAGCAGTGGTGCCCTTTATTCAATGAATTATATAAATGCACGATGTGTGAGAAAAGCATCTATCTTCTGTGTGGAGTACTAAGGGTTTGGTTTTTAATGAAATACGAGAATCGGGTTCAGCACGTACAGTATACAGACAACCGGTAATACTGAACCTCTTCATCCAGCAGCAAATGTGCAACTTGCTGGGTATGAGAGCAAACAGGTCGACTGCAGAAGCTCAAATATGACTACCAGAGATGAGAACTAGCTGGGCAGGACAGAATGGTAGTCTGTTGTGTGTTATGTCTTCTACGTCGTTGCTCACAGGGACAACACACTCACACTCAGCCTTTCATCTGTGGGAAGAACCGTTCCAAAGGATGTGTTTCTCTGCTCTTTGATACTTAGGTGCTGGAGGCTGGTCACCCTTGGATACAGACCGTTACCAGTGGTTACAGGTGGACCTGGGTTCTAGGAAGCAGGTGGTTGCCATAGCAACACAGGGACGCTACAGTAGCTCTGACTGGACCAGCAAGTATCGCCTGCTTTACAGTGACACACAGAAGAATTGGAGACCTTATCTACAGGATGGAAACATCTGGGTGAGGATCATAAACGAGCGCAAAACACACAAGGCTGACTTCAGAACTTACCAACACGTCTGCCCAGAAACCTGCATGTTCTGTGGACATAATTTCACTTCAGACTGCTCTGACAGTGATGCTCAATTTGAGGCTATGTCCTCCCTAACGAGGCTGAAGCATGAACAACTTCTAACAGTCTGTGAGACACAGAAGAGCAGTCACAGAATAACTGTAGTTTATGTATAATTCCAGACATTTGAGGGCAACGTGAACAGCGAGGGTGTGGTTCGCCATGAGCTGCAGCACCCCATCATAGTTCGCTACGTTCGCTTCCTCCCGCTGGAGTGGAGCAGGGAGGGACGAGCCGGAGTCCGCCTGGAGCTCTACGGCTGCTCCTACTGTGAGTATGACTAGTGATCCATCCAGCACAGCTGCAGGAGGAGGTTGTTTGTCAGACTCTACACTGAGAGACAGGTACATGTAGAGTGTCACATGAAAACGTTTGTACTGTAGTTCTCTGGATTTTATGGATTTCTTTGAGCAACGGACACAAACATCAGTCAGGCGCTCAACAAATGACCCTTGCTTAGTGAAACAAGCTCCAGGAATGCAGAAGCATTCAGGTACTGTATGAAAGAGATGCACATGAATATTAAAGGTCTTATAATACTTATAATAAAAAGTGTTAAAATACCACTTTGAGTGGAAACAAGTCTCTCAAAGGACAAACAATGCTTTGCCTGTGGGCTTTCCATCAAAACGTGTGTTGGTCAACATGCATGTGAACAAATCAGCCTCTGACCAAACCCCAGGACATCTAAAAATGCTTCATCTAGTAGATTGCATCGCAGACAGCATTTGATATTAGGTATAGTTGATACCGCCATCTGACTTCTTTAAGTGAAAACCAAACTAGACTGAAGACCTCTCCAATGCGAGAGGCCTGCACAGGTCCATCACAGACAACCACTCACGCACAACTACGGACAACAATTTGGTTGTTTTCTTTCAGCTAGACAACATATGACAGTATGGTCCCGTGAACATGAACTCGCTCATTTAAATCATGTGTTTTAAAGTTAACCTCTGTGCTTTGCAGAGAACCGCTCTGAAGGAAATGGAATGCGGTAAACCAACTCTGACAGATACTGTATCTCACTAAGCAGAGTGTGATTCAGGAGAAACAGTTGGCTGTCTACAGGAAAAAGACATTTTCCCTAAATTTAAAGCAAACTTGCAGACTTCTTGTAGTGTCAGTTAGAAGCAAATTCTCACAAGAAACAATGAATTAATATAAATCCAATGAACTGACAAAATGAAATAGATGTGAGTTGAATATGCAAAAAGGGTTGAATGAGACTTTGGGTACAGTGTCAGACTCTGAGGCAGAGGCATAACTAAGGCTGCAGCAGGACTGATTCTGTGACAGTTTTCCGTGACTTGCAGTGGGGATCTCTGGAAAGGTGGACAGATTTAGAACACAAACTCTTTCCCAAATCCCGGGCTGCTACTATGGAGAATATTCTTTTTCGTCTTTCAGGGGCTGACGTCATTCCATTTGATGGCCACAGCGTCATCTCCTACCGTTTTAGAAGTAAAAAGATGAAGATTGTGAAGGATGTTATCTCTCTGAAGTTCAGAACCATGGCTGGAGATGGAGTCCTGCTCCACGGAGAAGGACAGCAAGGAGACTACATCTCCCTAGAGCTCCGCAGGGCCAGACTACAGCTCAGCATCAACCTAGGTAACCTTCCACAGCATGTGTGTGGTGTCTCCAGAGTGTAGCACTGTGAGAAATAGGTTGAACATTTACAAAGTGCTTTCTTCTCTGCTTTCTGTGCTTCCTCTCCAGGCAGCAACCAGTACGGCTCCATTCAGGGTCACACCTCTGTGAACAGTGGCAGCTTACTGGATGACGACCACTGGCACTCAGTTGTCATAGAGCGTTTCCGTAGGAACGTCAACTTCACTTTGGACCACCACACTCAGCAGTTCAGAACCAATGGGGAGTTTGACCACCTGGATCTGGACTACGAGGTATCATCTAAGCAGATCACAGTAGTACACTGGCCCTTTAAATAGCTCCCAGTCAGGAGACAGACTGCATCAGTGCTCATTGATAAGGAGAGACAATGTATATATTTGGCATCTATATGCAGTTTAAATACAAATATAAATATCTAATTGAATCCCACCAGCTGGATATTTAAGATTGAGGAATTAAGACGTAACCATCTGAATCACAAACAGATTCTATTTAAGTTAATACTACTAATATAGACCAACTCCGCTGAGTCGTGTTATTTACCCCACTGTGTCGTGTTGTTTACCCCACTGTGTCGTGTTGTTTACCCCACTGTGTCGTGTTGTTTTCTTCACTGATTCGTGTTGTTTACCTCACTGTGTCGTCTCAGATCAGCTTCGGAGGGCTGCCTGTGTCCGCCAAGCCAAGCTCAGGAGGCAGAGAGAACTTTGTGGGCTGCATGGAGGGAATAACCTACAATGGAGAAAACATCACTAACCTGATCCGCAGGAAGAAAGTGGATACGTCCAGCTTTGTAAGAATATGGAAAACAAGTGTATCGTTATGTAAACAAGTAAATATGTTAAAGCACCACAAAAAGCGGACTCTAAATACATGTTGAGCTTGGCTGTTTGACAGACAGCTTCCTGTGTTCATAAAAGGTGAATTATACTCTCTCAGAGGTAAAATTACTTAAAGGTATTACGAGTTGCTCTGATTTGGCGTAGTTTCAGTGAGGATGTTGGCTCGGTCCTATGATTGTGGTGAAGCATTAGGAAAGAGGAACTTTTTGTTTCAAGATTAAAATCTAAATTATGAAAGTTCAGAAAAGTTCCTCTGTATTGTGGCCAGATCCTTCTTGAGACAACCCTTCTTAAACTTACCATGTACCACGCTATATTTATAGTTTCCTTGCTATGAAAATCAGTTCTAAAGTACAATTTAATCAGTTCTTTAGTGATTGGCTGAAAATGATTTGTTTATGATGGTTCTACCTGGATCACTTTTTCTTTTTTTTTATAATGTAAAGATCTAAGACAGTGATTAGCTTGTGAAATAGGAAAGAATAATTTTATGTTATGCTCATCCATGAGCGCGGAATCAGCTTCTGTGAAAAACTATTTAGACAAGTTGAGTGTTACCTCATTTAGTGAACAAGGGCAGTTTGTGGTGTCTCTCTGTCTTATTTATATAGCGCCAATAGTTATGTCAAGGCCCGTTACAAGGTAAGGTTTAAGACCTTACACAACTAAATCCAACAAATCCCACATACAGCAAGCCTTTAACTGTAATTAATTACAACTGGACACAGGCAGGATGGTTGGATCTGCAGCTGCCTATAACAGACACATTGCTCTGAGTCCGATGATACCTGTAGGTGAGGACGGAGTGGGGGAGGGAGAGAGAGAGAGAAGCATAACTACTGGAGAAAAAGAGCCAAGGTTAGTTAAACATGAAACAATCATGGAGGGTTATTGGACAGAAGAGGTAGGAGGAAACAGAGAAGCTCAGTGTATAAATTAGGTTCCTGTGACTAACAATCATTGCCAGTGACCTGAACCATCTCTAACTATAAAGGAAGGTTTTAAGCCTCATCTTAAGGGTGAAGAGTGTGTCAGCTTCTCAAACCTGAACAGGGAGCTGATTCCAAAGGAGAGGAGCTTGGTAGCTAAAAGCTCTGCCTTCCATTCTATATTTTAAGACTCTAGGAACCACAAGTAGCGCAGAGAACGAAGTGTTCTGCTGGGAGCATAAGGAACTATGAGGTCTTTAAGATAAGAAGGAACTTCATCATTAAGTGCTTCATAGGCGGGTAGGAGAATTTTAAATTCTATCCTACATTTGCAGCCAGTGCAGAGAAGCTAATGTAGGAGAAATGTGATCTCTCTTTTTAAGTCCCATCAGAACTCTATAGCATTTTGAATTAGCTATAGGCTTTTTAAGGAGCTGTTAGGACATCCTATGAGTAAGGAGTTACAATAGTCCAGCCTAGAGGTAACAAATGCATGGATCAGTATCTCTGCATCACTCTGGGAGAGGATGCTTCTGATTTTTAGCTATATTTAGCTAAGATGAAAGTAGGCGGTTCTGGAGATTTGTTTAATGTATGATGTAAAAGAGAGATCCTGGTCAAAGGTGACACAAAGGTTCCTCACAAACAAGCCACTGTTTTGTCATCCAAAGTAGCTACAGTATGTGATTCAAAAGTGTGTCTCTGTGATTTTTAGGCCCAACAATAAGAACTTCGGTTTTATCTGAATTTAGTTGAAGGAGGTTTTGGGAAATCCAGGATTTGATGTCTTTTAAAAAACTTTAAATTTTGACTAGTTGATCTGTTTCATTTGGTTCCAAAGACATATATAGCTGAGTATCAGTATAATGTATAGAATTCTTTCCAAATATATCACCTAGAGTGGACATGTATGGACTGAAAAGTATTGGACCAAGCATAGAACCTTGTGGTACTCCAAAGCTAATCCTTGTGCATATGAAGGATTTTGTCAATAACATGAAAGATCAGATCAGCTGTGCAAACATAAACTAGTTGACAGGTTGAGTTGAAGACACTGTTGAGGAAGGGCTGGTGCTCATCCTGAAGGAGGCACTAAAGCAGAGGATGAGGCTGCCAAAGACTGACTTCATGATACTTACTGTGATTAATGCCTACTCCTGCTGTCAAGGTAAACCAGGGTTTGCAAGTAGAACGGCTTTAGTGGAACAACTAAGGTGGCGAGGACCACAGTGACCACACAGAATAGAAGATATGTAGATAAAGTATATTAGAGCTAGAGCAGCTGTCCTCAGGCCAAAATGCAGGTACAGGAGAATGTTTTTTATGGGCAGACTTCTGGAGGCAGGAATGGTTCTAAGCAGAGCAGCACAAGCTATTCTCCATCAACAGAGGAGGGGAAAACTATAGATGACTTGAAAAGGTGATAACCCAGTCGCTAACATACAACGAGGAATGTTCCAGGGATGGCTTTTTTGTAGTAGTGATGTATTTATTAGTAGTAGTGGCTGTTTATGAAGTATAATGAAGTGAAACTATTCGAATGGAGATGTGACACTGGAAAGGAGGAAGACCAGTGACAAAGAAGAGAGACACGTGAGACCAAGCACAGTAAGAAACTGACCTTAACCAACCTTGGCTCGGTCACAGCTCGGACAATTAGGAACGGATTTTCCACCAAAACCATTGCTGCACCATGAAATGAGAGAGGCTACAATAAGATGGAGGCTCTCTGCTGACAAAGGCTGCTGCTCAGTCTCCTCCAGCCAACGGTGCCACTCTTCTACTCACCAGATTGCTTCCACCTTGAACGGGTTTATGCAGATCCAGAAGCAGAGAAGGAGACCTGGGAGGAAGTAAACTTACATTTTTAGGTATACTGTAGTCTATGACATAGAAAGCAATTTCCTCAGAATGGTCACCAGTAGTTGTAGTAGTAGTTGTTTAGGGTTTCTCTGATGCTTGTACCTGGACTGATCACTTTTCCTCTTCTTGTCCATGAACGCGGACTCAGCTTCTGTGATAAACTTTCCAGACAAGCTAGTGTTACCTCAATGAGTGAACAAGGGCAGAGACGGAGGAAGGGTTAGGACTTGGGCATGTTACAGTAGTTCTCCTTTTTCTAACATGTATGTAATGAAAGGACTGGACCAGCCTTTAGTAAAGCCCTGAGCAGCTCGTATTCATGGTTTTCTCTCTTCTTTACTCGCGCTGTAGCGTAACCTGACATTCTCCTGCGCGGATTCCAACTCCTCCCCCGTCTTCTTCACCTCCTCATCCTTCCTTCGGCTGCCGGGTCAGACCAACAGTGACACTCTGTCGGTCAGCCTGCTTTTCAGGACATGGAACCCCAACGGCCTGCTAATGTTCACAGCGCTAGCTGACGGCTGGGTGGAGGTGGCGCTGACAGAGGGCAAGGTCACCGTCCACATGAATGTGACCCAGAAGAAGAGCACCCGCATTGACATCTTCTCAGGTATCAGAATTGGAGTTTGGTAGTTTACGGGTTTCCTCTTTGTCTATGGCTGCCCTAATCAGGTCTTATTTTCTATGTTTTCGCTCAGGCTCAGGTTTGAATGACGGGCAGTGGCATGAGGTCCGTCTGACTGTTGTAGAGAACTATGCGATGTTGACAGTAGATGGAGACGAAGCTTCCACTATCAGAACAGCCATCCCCGTCCACATCCAGACCGGAGGAACCTACTACTTTGGAGGTGGGTGTTTCAAAAGATTTACCAACTCAAGGCACTTTAGGTTTAAGGCCTTACAGTCCATTTCTGTCAGTGAACGATATGAAATAAGTACCTGCCTTTGTGAAGTCAAGTCAAAGCCGTTTGTCTATTAGTGTCATTATTTCACTATACACAGAACACATCACTAACACATCACGAACACATCTCTATCTGTTGAAGCAGTTGTCCCACAGTACACATGACACACTGTACCAACAACTTCACGTTGTTACCTGTCAATCAAGGACTGATGTTCTGATGGTTCTTATTTTTTTATCTACTGACTTCATTAAAATGAGCTCACAAACAGCCCACAGACAGATCTCATTTCACCCATATTTATCCTTTGCCCCTTGTTTTCGTCTCTAGGGTACTTCTTGCACACCAATACTCGGTCGCCTCAGCGCTCTTTCCAGGGCTGCATGCAGATGATCCAAATAGACAACTACCCGGCTGACCTCTGGGCTGTGGAGCAGGGCCAGATGGGCAGCTTTGAAAACGTCAGCCTGGATATGTGTGCCATTTTAGACAGGTATGGCACTCGTGGCCCAGCAGACAGCTCCAGTGCTTTGCAGCAGATATAATGGGTTCTGGTTTGGTCTGTCTTTGTCCTGTCAGGTGTGTTCCCAGCCCCTGCGAGCACGGGGGACGCTGCTCCCAGACGTGGGACACATTCAGCTGCAACTGCAGTGGCACTGGATACACTGGAGCCACCTGCCACATGTGTAAATGCACATGCGCGCACGCACGCACGCACGCACGCACGCACGCACGCACGCACGCACACACACACACACACACACATTATTATCACTTGCGGTGATAATAATGCCTTCCCTAGCCCCTTACCCTAACCTTGAACATCACAACTAAGGCAGACATCTAACCCTTGCTCTAATCCTTACCAAACCTCAATTCTAAACTCAATGATCTAGACACAGAATTTGACTGTTGCGTCTCCTTTATAGCGCTGTATCAGCAATCCTGTGAGGAGTATAAGCACCAGGGCAAGAGTTCAGGGAGCTACTGGATCGACCCGGATGGCAGTGGATCCATTCCTCCCTTCCGAGTCAGCTGTGACATGACAGGTGGGATGTTTGATTTCATGGTCTGACTCTGGGAATCACAGTAAAAAAATATTTCCTCGACGCGCCTTCTGTAGCAACTGTGCTTGGATGTGACTGTTCTTTGGTCTTTCAGAGGAAAAGGTTTGGACCACACTGAAGAACAACCTGTCCCCCCAGACATCTGTCACCAGTGCAGACCAGGAGGGCAAGGCAGTGCTGCAGATCACCTACAATGTGACTGATGAGCAGGTACAGAATGAGCACTCACTGCTGCATAACAGCAGGAGACGAACAGATATGTCCAGTAGATTATGCCCAGGAAGCTTTAAATAAAGAACATACTGTAGACCTGTCAACACACAATGTACAAGAGCTGTCTTTACTGTAGGTAAAGTGAAGCATTAGCAGAGGCTGTTTCTGTTCTTGTGTCCAGGTGTTGTCTCTCACCAGCAGTGCACAATACTGTGAACAGCATATAGCCTACACGTGCCGGATGTCTCGCCTGCTCAATACTCCGGGTAAGGAGCCGCCATCAGCTCCAGCTCAGAACTCCAAATGCAGAATAATCAGAAACTAAAAACCAGCCTCTGGTTTGATGCCAGGTGGGGTCCCGTTTACCTGGTGGGTAGGAAGAGCCAACGAGAGGCATTCCTACTGGGGAGGTTCAGGACCAGGGATCCAGAAGTGTTCCTGTGGTATTGAACATAACTGCACCAACCCCAAACACTTCTGCAACTGTGATGCTGACCTGCGTGCCTGGTGAGTGGAGCAATGATGGGACACACTGTGAGTGGATAACTTCCGCAGCCCAATAAAACTCAAACACATGTGTGTGTGTGTGTGTGTGTGTGTGTGTGTGTGTGTGTGTGTGTGTGTGTGCGCGCGCGCGCGTGTGTGTGTGTGTGTGTGTGTGTGTGTGTGTGTGCGCGTGCGTGTGTGTGTGTGTGTGTGTGTTTGTAGGAAGGAGGATGCAGGCCTGCTGGTGTATAAAGAACATCTGCCAGTCAGTCAGGTTGTGGTTGGAGACACAAGCCGAGCTGGGTCTGAGGCCAAGCTGACTGTGGGGCCCCTCAGGTGCCATGGGGACTGTAAGTGTCCTCACTCATCAATGCTTCACCAGACTTACTGTACATATTTGATCCGATTAAAGAGACATTTGTGGTGTGTTCTGCAGGGAACTATTGGAATGCAGCCTCCTTCACCAGCCCTGTCTCCTCACTTCACATTTCCTCCTTCAGAGGAGAAACCAGCACAGACATCTCCTTCTACTTCAAGACTTCGTCCACCAGTGGAGTGTTGGTGGAGAACCTGGGAACCAGCGATTTCCTTCACATTGAACTCAGAGGTATGAGATATGGACACCATCAAAGGGGATATTTCTACATTGCCTTTTACCAGCAGGGGCAAAGCTTCTCATGTGACTCTTAGAGCTCTCCTAAGGATTACTGTATACCATGAGACCAGGGGATGTGCTTCATGGAATCAGGAATGTGGATTATTGACATGTGTGTTTGCACAAGGAATTTTTTGCAGTCTTAAAAGTTTATAGTACACACATTCAGAGGAGGGATGATGGTAAAGGATGCACAGTGCAAAAAGTAGCCAATACAATAAGAATAAATAACATATTTACATATACAGTATACAATAACCAAGTTACAGTAAGGACACAAAAAGTAAAGAGAAAAAACAGGAGGGATTAACAAGTGCATATCTGAGCCCAGTGTTGAATAATGAATAATGAACAGAAACTAGTGGAGCACATTCCATACTGTCACAGGGTCGTTGGTTCTTGAGCTTTTCGGTGTAGCTTGTCTTAGCGGCCCATATCTCCGTTGCCAGTGTGTACTTAACCTGTTAATATAAGACTTTGTGTCATCTGACACTAAAGCTGATGGCACCTGATCACCTGGTGGTGTGAAAACCTAAACATAATGAGACATTTTCATGTCATATGGCACCAAATCACCAAATATCTGAAGGCAGTGTAGCAGCTTTAGTTTCTGACTGTAGTTTGTTCCTTTTAAACATTGCCACTGGAATTAGTCAAACAGTTGAAAGTGAAGAAGTCTGTGCTGCACCTAAAAAACACAGAATTTTACTTTACTCCATTCACCTGTCCAACACTAGTCCGTTTTAATCAGACTGTAGCTATGTATGTTTGTACATACGGATAGACGGACAGACGTTTGGAAGGTGATTCTTTTCATGCTGCTAGACAGGGCTGTGTTTACACCTCTTTACTGATTTGACTTCGTATCATCGCTCCCAGGAGGCTCCGTGGTCCTCTTCTCCTTCGACGTAGGCAGTGAGAGGGTGGAGCTCAGTGTCCGCTCACCGGCACCACTAAATGACAACCAGTGGCATCGCGTGGAAGCTGAGAAGAATGTGAAGGAGGCGGTGCTGCAGCTGGATGGACTGTACAGGGAGGTCAGACTCACTCCACCACAGGGACACCCCAAACTGGAGTTTTACAGTGACCTTTATGTTGGTAAGGCTCATAATCAGTGAGTGGAGGGAGGCTTTTCTCTCTAGACTCTGGACTCAACTCACTTCACCCTTAGGCGCCTCCAGTGGTCAGAGGGGCTTCCTGGGCTGCATGCGTGCTCTGAAGGTAAACGGCGTGACCTTGGACCTGGAGGCGAGGGCAAAGGTGACTCCGGGGGTGAATCCAGGCTGCCAGGGTTACTGCAGCAGCTATGGGATGCTGTGCAAGAATGGAGGGACTTGTGTGGAGCAGTACAATGGCTACTCCTGTGACTGCTCCCTCACTGCCTATGACGGGCCCTTCTGCACTGACGGTAAGGCCTCCAGCCCTGAACTGCTTTCACCAAGGTTACATTGATGACATCATCGTATTAGATTAGATTCAGCCCAGTGTACCTGGTGCTGGTGTAAGCCCCTTCTCCTGTGTGTGGCAGACGTGGGCGGGTACTTTGAGACTGGAACCCTGGTGCGTTACGACTTCCTGCAGGACACGGGACCTTTTGCTTTGCGGGACGTGACGAACCTGTCAGGTGTTGGCGTTCCTAGTGAGACGAACCTGACCCAGGAGGAACTAGTGTTCAGCTTCAGCACCTCCAACGCCCCCAGCATCCTGATCTACATCAGCTCCAGGACCCAGGACTACTTGGCTGTGGTTCTCAAACACAATGGTGAATTCATCAATAGTGTCTCTTATTTTATTCATTCGTGTACATTAAAATATTTGATGTGCTGTGACCTGCTCATATATTTGTGCCTACTTCTGCATATTCAGGTACTCTTCAGATTCGCTACAGTCTAGGGGGCTTAGCAGAACCTCATACAATAGATGTTGGCCATCGTAACATGGCCAACGGACAGCCACACTCTGTCAACCTTACCAGGAACCTACGGGAGATACGACTACAGGTCATTACTTCCATTCTCATTTAACTTTTTACAAATCTTTTCTTTATAATGTAATTTTTAATTTGACATTTTAAAATACAGGTTGTAGTTACTGCTCTCAGGAAATGTTGAAGTAAATGGGGCTGTAAATGGTGAACAGTTGCAATAAGAATTGTGTATACTTAAGAAAATCCATAAGCTTAGAAATGTGTCCAGTAAATGCTCACACTGGCTTAGGTGTTGAACTTGTATCTGTTCATGTGTATTGCAGTGTAAGTCTTTTGTCTTTAGACAGGTGGAAGCAGAACCACAGTTAGTCATTGAAGATTAAACTTCTGCTTGTGTTTCTCTCCACGCTGTCCAGCTGGACCACTACCCTGTGTCCACCTACACCCTGCCGGAGGCCTCTGACACCCACTTCAACCTGGTCAAAAGCATCTTCCTTGGAAAAGTGTTTGGTAAGCGTGTGTGTGTGTGTGTGTGTGTGTGTGTGCGTGTGCGTGTGCATGCGTGTGCATGGTAGGAGACAAAGAGCCAAAGAATAGTCGTTCTCACATCCTTTTCCTTTCAATGAAACGCCTTTGAAGCCTGCTTCGTGTTCTCTGTGTTTCCTGCAGAGACGGGTCAGATTGACCCGATCCTAATCGAGCGGTACAACACGCCGGGCTTCGTGGGCTGCTTGTCCAGAGTTCAGTTTAACAGCATCGCACCCTTGAAGGCTGCCCTGCGCTCGGGCATGGCGGCCCCCGTCAGCACCCACGGGATTCTGGTCCCGTCCAACTGTGGAGCCTCACCCCTAACCATCTCCCCCATGGCCTCGGCTGTCGACCCCTGGCACATCGAAGCTGGTAGAGAAATAGAAACAGGGTTGAAAGTCAGCATTTACGCTAACTAAACTAAATGAACAGTGTTTGTTCTGCCCACAGCTGGAGCTGCTTTCCCCTTCAGTGAAGGCAAGGCTAACGGGGATGGAGTGGATCGGAACTCTGCCATAATTGGGGGTGAATCTGGTTTATTGTTTAATGTCCAAGCAGTTCATGGCACGTGTCCCGTTTGTTAATCGTGCCTCCTTTGTTTCCAGGCATCATCTCCATGGTTATCTTCTCCACTCTCTGCATCATGGTGTTCGTAATCCGCCACATGTTCCGTCACAAAGGCTCGTATCACACCAACGAGGCCAAAGGAGCAGAGTCAGCGGACTGTGCGGACGCCGCCATCATCGTCAACGACCCAGCTTTTACTGAAACCATCGACGAGAGCAAGAAGGAATGGTTCATCTGATCCCAGCAGCAGTGGACACGCGACGTTAGGATGGATGTAGTTTTCTATTAGGGAGCACTACGGAGGCAACCACGCAATCCATCTGTGAGGACGTTTAAGAACTCGATAGACGATGGACATCTTGGCATCACTGTACGGCCCAGCGCTGCCTGCAGGGTGACCTTATTTATTTCTTTATTTATTTGCAGACTTCAGCTGGGTTATGGGATGGTTCCAGGAGGAAGGCCTACAGACCTTGGATCTGTGTTTGCTCTTACTGCTTATTGAACATATTCCCTTTTTCATGTATGTTACTTTTTGCCTTATTTCTACAGATTCAGATCTTTATGCCTTTGTGTGTTTCAGATGGAAGCGATTGCTTCTACGGTGTCAATTACGATCCTAATAAGCCTCGCTGTCTGTAGCAATGCTCAAACATTTCATCATTTTATATCATTTGCTTTAAGTTTAATTAATCACTTGGTATGAGAGTGTGAGTTGCTTTTCTACATAGGACATGTAGCCATGACCTCGTCCATCTCTTGGAGTAAGAACTGAACCCCAGTTTGTTTTTGTGTCCGTCAGCTGGTTCTGTTGTCAGCTTTGCTGTTAATGTTCCTCAGGCAGATGTTGTCTGTCTTTGACTCTTGTGGCCTCATCAGCTTCTGGTTCTAGTTGGTGCACCACACTTCAAGTGTTTAGATTGGCGGATTCTTAACTTGTTGTGTCTTTACTTTTTGACTTAGGATGACGTTTGGGAGAGAATGTTTGTTTCACACACACAACTTCAGCTTGCATCCTGACATTTGATTGTATTCTTTGGCTGCACTGCAGTGTACTGGCATGCTGTTTGACACTGAATGACACGCCTTTCTTTTGATAAGCAACTGTAGCAGCACATTGTGTTGTCTCCATGTTACATGTATAAAATTGCCTGACTGTTCTCTTTGAACTGAATTTGTGTACTTCTCATTTTCTTGGAAAAAAAAGATACATCTTCTTTGAAAGACCAGTAAAAAATGAGATCAAGTCCTAATCTGTCCAACATGTACTTTCGACTAAATTCAACAGCTCAACTGAAATTACGTCGAGCTTAAAAACGTAACTGTGCAAATAAATGAATTAATTCAGTTTTAAAGGCAACGGTGCAGAGGTGGGATCCTTGATGACTCCAGGGGTAGACAGCCTGCAGTAGAGACCAGTGGAGGCCCGGTGACCTTGCGCGCTCTTCACCCTCTGCCTGAGTCTATGGTCCATCACAGTGGTTCTGTTCTACCACACGGTGTTGCAGCTGCTCTCAACCGAGGTTCTTTGGGGACAAACCTCCTGAGGACATACAGTGCACCTGCTGTTGTGCTTTCTTGACCAGCTGAGTGTCCAGGTGAGGTCCTCACTGATATGACCCCCACCAGTGCCGTGCCATGCTGTCCTCCCCTGACTCCCAGGTATTTAAAGCTGCTGCCTGTCTTCAGCTCCAGCTCCCAGATAAACAGTGGCTGGTGAGTTCTCTCTGATTTTAGTCCAAGATGCAGCATAGTCCTAGCAAAGCAAAGCCGTCCTGAACCATGCCCACAGTCTATGAGCTCCAGAGCTTGAGTTTGTTTCCTGGGTAGTGGTGGGCTCAGAAGCTCTGGAGGCAACGTTCAAACCAGCAAATCCAGTGAGGCTTCTCAGTGGTACATCAGCAGTGTGTATTCTCATCAGCTTATTCATCCCACAGGGGAATTGTGTCCTCTGCATTTGTCCCATGCCCTGTGAGCAGTGGATTAGCAGAGAGCTAGTGTCCTGCTTAAGGATACACCTGGTGTCAAGGCGAAGCTCAAACCTACAAGCTACCAGGCCAGAATGAGTAAAAGTAAGCAAACATATGATGAAATGCCTTTAAATTAACTTTCAGTACAGGAGACATAAAAACAGAAACATTTATTAAGTTTGTGTGCTAAAAGAAAATGATAAAATATACAATCTTGTTTTAAAACTTTGCTGTAAAACTCCAGATCTGGTTACTAAATTTGAAGCATTGACAAATGTAGACTTAAGTAAAAGTTGCTGTGCACAAACAAATTTTCTTGGGTTAGAAATGTAGGATGACGTATACAGTAAGTCCAGAATGTTGGCAGCGCTGCTAACTGTCTGACTTTATGAGGCTGCCAAAGTAAGCAGTCATGGTCTTCAGCTTGTTGTTGAGGAAATTCTGTTCCACCTCCACCTTCCCTCCTGGACCAGCCAGAGAGGCTATCTGTAAGGAGACACAGACACAGATGTAAACAAGTCCTCTTAGTACCAGCACAAAAGCAATGTTTTAGCCTTTCAACATTGTATTTTGTAGCTCTAAGTACGTTTATCCATCTACTTCATTACTGGATGTAGAATCGGTAAGGGATTGTACAGTCCAGCTTTTAAAGGGCACACAACACACATAACAGTTGACCCCACAGTTAGTCCTTGATCCAGTTATATTGTCCCAGTTTCCGAGGGAAACAACAGCTGTGGAGCTGTTAGAGCTTCATTCTAGTAGAAGCTGATTTCATCTTACCAAATTAACTCAATTCAATAACCCCGTCCAACATTATTCATTTGGTTAGAAAGACTGTGGCATGTTTCTACACCAAAAAGCTTCACCACCTCATTTTAAACGGATATTTTTAGGCACCTCACACTTGGACATAGACATGCTCACAGATCCAGCACTAATAGAATCTTAACACATAGTTTACCATAGTGTAACGTTCTAGTGTGTTCATAGTGTTCATGTTGTAGTGATCTTTTCCCTGCTCAACGACCCACATACACACCTGATCCATGTCAGCATTGCGAGGCAGGAAGTACACGATGTTGTCCGATATCAGTTTAGCCAGACGAAAAATCTCATATGTGCTAGTTGTTAAGGGAAAAACTGAAGTATGCTGTTTGGCCCTGCTCAGCATCAACACTGGCCCCCCAATAACCCCCAACCTTCCCTCTGACATTAAAGGATATCCATCAGGGTCCATCATGGTTTTGATGTCAAACACCTCGGCCGTCAGGTAATCGGGTCCTCCCCACGGCGGCGACAGGAAGACCACGTCGCCACGCAGACGAGAAGCCAGCTGGAGGAAGTCTCCCTGCAGGAAGTCGATTCGCTCAGCTACGCCGTAAACCGCGGCGTTGTGCCGCGCCAAGTCCAAGCGCACAGGGTCAATATCAACAGCCAGGACTGAAAGGACCACACATTCAAAGGCAACATCACAGAGCTGGACAATGAATGAGCCCTTAATAAAACTAGCTTTTCAGGCTAATGGAGGGCATTTTTAGCTAAGTAAGAGCTTCTTGGAGCAGTTCAACCACTTGTAGGTCAAACAAACTGTAGCTGTGATCAAGTTCAATTAAATTTGATGCTGATTGTTTGTGGCACTGTCATTTTAAGTTTTTATACCGGGTGCCCTTCCAGGTTGCGACGCAGGATTGAACCTGAAACCTGGGCGACAGCAGCGTGAACAATGTGCTGGGTTAGTCTGGCAGGTTTGGTCCAAAGTGTCCAAGATCACATGTTTCTATGCCAAGATTATGGAGAAATGCAGATATTTGTCAAACAAGCAGTCCAGTGTGTCCCATACAGCACAACTCACAGCCACAGGTGGTCTGTACAGGGATCCTGTAGCACATAGAGTACATGCTGCATCTTCATAGTACTCCATAGTAAGTCCTTCTCTAATGATAGGTATAAGTGGAAATGCAAGAATCTGTACCTCGTTTTCCAGTAAGGGCGAACTGGATGGCGTTTCCACCCACACCACAGAAGGCATCTATGACTAGCTGAGAGTCTGCGAAGCTGCGCTCCACCCTGTGGGCGATGTGTTCAGCGATCCTCTCTGGTGTCACCGAGAACCAGCCCTCTAAAGCAAACACGAGAGTGAGAAAGACACAGCGAGTACCCGTCTTAAAGTCCTTCCTTGACTTTGGTCAAAGCCTGGTTTTAGTGGAATGGAACCATTTCCAACACACAGATCAGAGTCCAAAGGATCCATTTCTGCCAATACAATCCTAATTGTAATCAGCGCAATGCTCTCAGAGAGCTTCAGTGTGGATCACATTAACAGAGCATCTCTACACAGGTCGTCACTCAAACTGGAAATCTACATGTCAGCACCTCTGCTGTCGGTGCACACTACCTCTGTCCAGCCTGATTCCTTCATCGAAGCGAGAGAAGAGCCTGTAGCGCTGGGCCCAGTATTTGGCCAGCTCTGGTTCCGCTGCCATCTCCACTGGGAGCTGCTGCTTCCTCGCACGTTGCTTCTTCTTCTTCTTTGGCTTCTTGCTATCTTTTACTCCCAGGTCTACAGATACAGTATATACACACAGTATTCATTATTAGGCTGCATCATTTCTCCTTGAATTCTATCAGAACCACTTCTTACCACTACTGCCCTCAGGGGCGTCAAACAGTCTGCCAGGGTCCTCCTCCCATTTCTCCTCACTGTCCACCGTCTCAGCAGCACCGCTGGGGGAGGTGTCGCTCCTCTCTGCATGTGAGCTGGACAGGGAACTAGACCGAGCGTCTTCCACGACATCTTTCTTTCCTTCGTCAGCACATTTCATCTCCATCTTCTCCTCTTTTCTCAAGAATAGAGTACTGTCCTCGGTTTCCAGTTCACTTCCTCTTCCTCCCTCACCCTCATCTGGTTGAGTGATCTGTGCCTCCCTCTGGATTTTTTTAAGAAAGTTTTGGACCTGTGAATCATAACGATAATGTTGCTTATTTATTTGGACTTTAGTGCAAACACTAGTGATGGGTAGATGAGGCGTCATGAAACGTTTCGACACATTGCAAAACTGTATTGATACTGTGCCGATACTGTGTAACTGAATACTGACACCTGCTGGACATTAAAACTCCCTACAGGCAACATAGTTGACAGACTCAGCTGACACTGATTTTGTGACTTAATATATACAATAATATAATTTAAGCCATTGTATGTTATATAGTATTATTTCATATCTTCATTTACATTTAAAATTTATATTTTTAGATACAGTCGATAAAGTGGACATGTATCATAACGTAAAAATCTAAGTGAACATGTAGTGAATGAAGATGCCTTTTTTTGTAGATTTTTTTTAAACAAATTTGGTCTGCCTGCCCACTTCAGTGAGGAGATCTTGCCAAAGGTTATCTAGAAACAACACACTGCCATTTTAGTACACCATGTACAAACAACAAGAAACAAATAATGCTGAATAACATGCCTGAAGTGGCTGTAGAAAGCTGCTAGCTGCTGTTCTGACTGCAGTCTACTGACGGCCTCATTGCACTTGGAACTGCGGAACCAGAGTGATTTAAATCTGGGGTCTAGAAGTGTTGCTGGGGTCAACACACTGTGAGGTGGTTTTGTTTAAATAGGAAAGTTCTGTCGAATAAATACGAAATTTAACCTGCATAAAACAATATGATTAGTAAAGAGTCACTTTGGAAATTAATCTGAATTCAAATATTTTAAATTTTCAAATTTTTAAAATTAATTAATTATTTTAATAATACACTTTCACTTTATTATAAAATTAAATAAAAAAAGAAACCTTATTTTCCGATATGAGATGAATTATAGATGAATTTGACAATGTACGGCAAACGATCAGGGATTCCATTCGGCAGATGCATCCCGACACATGCGCTTCCTTATAAACACAGTCTGGCGCGTCAGACAGTGACTGATACAGGAATTGTATCGGTCATGTGCTTTCCCAACGTGATACGCGCACCGACACAGTGTTTCGCTCTAAGAGCTCGACACAGGCGCCGACGCATCGGTGTTGCCGGACCCATCACTATAAAACACTAACCATGCGTTTATGAAGATCTGCATTAACTTCTTCCCTCCTTCCCTAGTGCCACAGTGTACAGTACATCCCTGACAGATGGCAGTACCTTTGGGAGCGTGCTGCTGATCGAAGCCTGTGGGGCTCCTGTCTCTGAGAACCTGATGTGTTTGTTGATGCCTGCTTTCTTCATCCAGCACTGCCTCTGATGCTTCTGAGCGGCGCTGTTTTTAAAGCTCAACACAGCGTCAAACCTGAGACACAGGGACAAATACAATGTAATGAAGCCGACATGGGACGATGCAGAATCTGTGAGCATGGACCTGTCAGACTTACTGAGTATCTGGGTTGTGTTTTAGTCCCAGTTTAGTCCAGGCTTCCTCAGGATTCAAATGTGGGCTCTCCTCCACATCCAGCTCATGACTGCAAACAAAGGAAATCTCATTACTTCAGTTCTATTTTTAAAAGGACAAACACATTTTGTTTTGTTGCCTACATGTGTTTTTGTTAACACATATTTTCATATTTCAAATATTAACTTTGATTCCATTCAGTAAATTACAGATATGTCTATAACAATACATGAGGAAAATTCAACAAAAGAATTTTCTGGAAATTACAAAATTTGTTTTTTTAAAACCAAAGGAAATTAAAATTTGTGATTTGACAATGATTTGATGACACCACAAGAGAACTGTCAATCAGCTTCCATCTACTCTCTCATGAAAGTGCACGAGTCTCCTCATAAGGAATGAGTGGGTCCTTTGATCCAGTAAGAACAAGGAGATATTACAGTTCAATTTACACTAAAATCTCTGCACTTGTACGTATGTCAGGCTCACTGAACCTCTGATCAACAGAAGCTTAGTGAGCTGTGATGCTCGTTACACCACTGCTTCCGACGGACTGCTTCCGTTGAAATGGCCCTTTATGGAAACTGCCTTTGACCTCGTACAGATGACTGTGTGCAAAGCTGCTTTGCTCACCTTCGTTTGACTTTAGCGTGTCCTCCCGCTGGGGGCTTGTCATCTTCATCATCATCATCACCTTTTCTATTTGACAGTTTATTCTGAGAAGTGTACTGCCTGACTGGGCTGCCAGCAGCCTGGTGAGAATCTAAGTGAAACAGAAGTTAAGAGTGTGATTAGTGATTAGTTTAAAATAATTTTGAATTCTGGGAATTAATTATGTAATTCAAGCAGAAGTGCATCTATTTAAAGTAAAAACATTTACTAAATCAGAATTATTCAGAATAATAAAATGAAGCAGCTAAGTTTTATCAAAGGTTAATAATGCTTTCGAATAAGGCCAAATACACCTGGGGGTAATTAGTTACTGCCTGTAACATTCATAGGCAACTGGGTGCCTATGAATTTGGGTGTTTGTTTGCTTGTGCCTAAACAGCCTTCTGAGGTTGTTAGGAACAAACACACACACTACCTGCTTGCTGCGCTGTGTTCTGCTGTGAGGTGGAGGCGGGTCTCTTGCGCATGTTTCCTCCATCAGAAGGGTCATCAGATCCACACAGCTCTCCCTGAGCCTGCGTTTGCTTCTGTGAGTCCTCGTGTGCTTCTAAGGTGCAGCTCAGCTCAAACTCGTTACACAAGACACCGGCATCAAGATGACCAGCGTCCAGGTCTCCTGCTCTGAGTAGATCCTCAGCTCCACTCTGTCCATCCTCCACATTCTGTGTGTGTGTCGCTGTGTCTCTGTCCTCTGCTGCTCCTTCTCCACCAGACGGAGAGGCGCACTGGTCGGTGGTCCAGCCCTGTGAAGCCCAGTATGAATACTGCTGCCAGTAGGAGTAGTATGTGTCTGCAGCGTGCTTGTCCCAGTCTGCCTTCATGTGCGGGTCATCCCAAGGAGCAGTCGCTGCTTTTGGAACATCTGGCTCAGGCTCTGGGTGTTTCTCCAGCCAGCTGCTCCATAACAGACCTTCACCCTGTTGAGCTTCAGCAAATATACAGGAAAAGGCAGAAACAGGATTTAATTGGTGAAACAGACACAATAAAATCCTGGACTTGTTCTATGCCAACACCAAGGAGGCCTACAGCGCATCCTCCCTCCGCTGAGGAGAGGCGACCACAACGTCCTGCATCTTCTGCCTATGTATAAACCGGTAGTACACAGCCAGGCGGTGGTGCCCCGCACAGTGAAGAGGTGGAAGGCTGAGAGCGAGGAGGCTCTTAGGCACAGTTTTAACATCACTGTGTGGATGGAGCTCTGTGAGGAGGAGCTAAAGAGAAAAATCCATGAGAGAAAAGTCAGTTACAGAAGAAAGATGAAGGAGCAACAGAAGAGTGTCAGCAAAGTGTGAAGGAGCCTGAAAACCATCTCTGGCTAGAAAGCTCCACACCCACAGGCAAAGGGGGACCTGAGCTGGGTCAAAAACCTGAACTTACGATTCAACAGGTTTGACCAAGCACCCACTCACACACACACCCCAGCAGCTGCCTCCAAATCCTTTTACGCCTCACATCTCTGGACCACTCCCCACAGCCCTTCACACCTCTGCACCATCAGCTCTGCAGACCTGTGAGTCCTCCCAGCAACACTCCTCCACTTCACACCACTCTGAGACTGAGGCACTCCTTCAACCCCTGTCCTTCTCATGCACCCAGGTGAGAAAAGAGCTTAAGAAGATCAAGGCCAGGAAAGCAGCAGGACCAGATGGCATCAGCTCCAGACTCCTAAAGTCCTGCACAGGTGAACTGTGTGGAGTTATGGAGCACGTCTTCAATCTAAGCCTCAAGCTGAGGGTGGTACCACAGCTCTGGAAGACCTCCTGCCTGGTACCAGTACCTAAGACACCGTATGCCTAGACCTCAGCAGACCAGTGGCTCTCACATCCCATCTGCTGAATGAATCTTTTGTGAAGGGACCACTCCTGAAGACTTTCTATGACTCTGGTGGCATCAGCCATCCTGTACAGTGTGGTCTGCTGGAGCAGCAGCGTCATAGTGATGACAGGAAGAGGCTGGACAGCTCTGTCCTGGGTTGTGCTCTGGACACTCTGCTCTGGAGAGCAGCTTCAGAAGCAAACTGATCGACCCTCGCTGGGTCATAATGAAAACCTACTACTGTGTGATTGTACAATGAAAAAGTGTACAAAGTATAAACATACTTAAACAAACTTACCCCAGTAAGTCTCCCAGCCAGCATCTTGAAACCCTCCTGTGACCTCTTCCAGGGAGTCACGTGGTTCCTTCTCATCTGCTATATCACAAAGCACAAGATGGTCGTGAAATAGACAAATAGATGCCTGTTACACAGTGAAATAAGAAGATGCAAACACAAACACACCGCAGGTTCCCAGGCATTAGAACATAACTGAGTTACCTTCAATGACAGTCTGTAAATGCTGCTCATCTTCCTCCTCTTCAGCTGCTTCTGCCCAGCATGTGTTGGGCTTTCTGTGAACGCGTGCAGAGGAGCTGGCAAAGGCCAGAGGCAGACCCATGCTGGCCATCAGCTGCATCTCCTCGTCTAACGCCTCCTCCTCAGCCTTATCCGCATCCTGGTCGTCGTCTGTGGGTTGAATTAAGAAAAGTCTCTGGTTTGTGGAAAACATCAGCAGAATCAACTGAGAAACCCACAGCACAACTGAGCTCAACGGAAAAGAAACACTGCAATGGTATCATACAGCACCTTGAGCAACAGCGTCAGTCGGGTCAAAGCACAGTCTGTTATCGGAGCGATACAGGTCTCGATCCCTGGAAGCAGACGTGGAAAATGCATTTGCTTTGTTTTCAGTGATGTTGTCTCATCACTGCCCATTAAAAGCTGAGAGAGACTCACTGTACGAAGGCTCTGGAGCAGAGACAGTGGACGCCGGCCTCGTTAGACGAGTGTCTCCAATTGAAGAAAATATCGGCTACCACCATCACCCTGCTCCGCTCTAACATCATGAAAGCACCAGCATGGACGGACTCAGGACCAGACACCATTTCCAGTATTCCCCGGCCAAGCGCGGTAATGCCACTTCCGTGAGTTTCCTTCAGAATAAAAGTCGACACGGACCGTCTTTTTTTAGTTTAAATAAAAAAGACTTGCTAAACAACATCAAAAATAGAATATACAAAATCGTACATCTGACGGACAGTCGTTCTTTGAGAGACATGTAAGACACACTTCACGGCACACGGTTAGTCTAAAATACTAGAAATATCACCGTCAGTTGCACTGCTCAGATTGAAATTGGTATTGCCATGTATCCTCATTTGTGGATTGTGAATGTTTGTGAAGGTATTGATAATTTTCTTTATCTCCTCTTTTTTTGCTGAAAATCTATTAATGTTTCTGTGCTTGGACTTCAAATCTTTGTTTACGCCTGCAGTTTCATTCCGAGAGGAACTACTTGGCGCAACCGACGTTTCCTGTTAAACTGAATAATGGTGACAACTGACTGTGTCACACCCTAAGCGTTCCGGAATTAGCTAACAGTGATATGTGTAGTACAGGGCGACATTAATTATGCGGTGTTGTGTTTGTAAACGCGCATACACAGAGTGTGTCATTTAACGTGCTGTGAGTCCTGTCTTGTGTTTTCATTACTATCGCATTTCTTCGCTAAGCTTTAACTTTATTCCAAAGCGTTAACTGTCTTCAAATCATATGCAACATACCTGTTATTTGATTCGGTTCAACATGTTGGCGGTGTGTGACGTGACTAGCATCAGCCGCGTTCCCAGTGTTACTGGTCACCAACTACACACGTTGTAAAGGATATCTGACGTCGTCGCGAACAAACCAGGAGCAGAAGTCAGCCCTGTAGCTCAGAGGGCTATGTAGCAGCAGATGCCCCCCATGAAGACAGAGCTACCAGCCTGCCATCAGCGGATCGATCGGTGACTGACGGCACAGCAGGATGACGGACGCTGGGAACCAGTCCTGTCTGCGTGGAGCAGAGGACACTGTCTCCCTCCTGGTAAGAATTAAGTGTTGACGTATGTACTTGGTGGCTGTTAAAGTAGGAAACCGAGGAACTGCTTCGTCTGGTGTCTGTCAAGTGGGCTGCTTGTGTTGTTCTGTGTCTGTAGACATATTAAGAAATTCACAAAATGACTGTGATTTGTATTGTCACCCATATTTGTTGTTTTAGACCAAACTAATAGTAGAAACGCACATATCTGAAGAGTAGCAACCGTCTCAGCTAGGTGACAGGACTGGAATGCAGACAGGTTGGTTTAACAACATGACCATGCTGTGGGAATGCGCTCTGGAATTTCTTAACGTGCCTTGCTTGACCAAAGAGCAACACGCAAAAATGTATGTGGTGTACTGAGGTTAGTAGATCTTGTCACACTGATGGTGCATGTACATTTTTCAGAAGTTGTTCAGTCATTAAAGGTGTGATGCAGACATCTTACTGCAGCCTCAGCAGCTCTGAATGTGGTGTTATTTTGTCTGTTAAAAGCTTCGTGTCAAAATTGTTGAGCTTTGTTTTCTTGTCCTCAGGTGTGCTTGTTCCATTCATTTGAGGAGTGGGCGGGCCTCGATCAGGAGGACTACTTCAGTGTTTTGGAGTATCTGCTGTGGGTCTTCACCCCATTGGCCATTGTCTTCATTGTGCCCTTCCTCATTGTCATCCTCCTTTACTTGTCTATACTCTTCCTTCATGTCTACAAGGTACACACACACTGTGCATCTCATACGCTGAACAGTGTAGTTTATTCTATATTAACAATATCTATATAGTTATATTTAAAACATACTTTGCGTCGATGTGTGTTGAGATGACTTTTGTGTGAAATTCATACTATTATCTCTTCTTTCGGTCTCTGTGAACGTGTCTAAGCAGATAGATTACAAAAGATCATGACATACCTGAGAACGTCTTTGTTTAACAGAGGAAGAATCAGTTGAGAGAAGCTTACTGCAACAACCTGTGGGATGGAGCCCGGAAGACTCTGGCGATGTTATGGGATGGACACGGAGCCATATGGCATGGTAAGACACTAGCCTTAGACTCACTGGGTTTCTGCTGTACCTGCCAGATGTGAACAGATTGATTTTCTGAGGGCACATGATGCTCAAACTGTAAATGAGACAGTCATTGCTATAATCACAGGCTCAGCTGTATTTCGCTCTAGTGTTAGCTATTTGTCATATCTTGTCTTTGCAACATTATAAATGTGCAGTATAGTAAAATCTATGTTATCTAAAATGAACCACGTCACTGCCCACAAAAGTTCTTCCAGTGTTTCCTTAATACAATGGGCGGAGCAGGGTCGCTTGTACTTTCTACTTTGAGTTGGATCTTGGGCTTTGGTTATAAGGTTTGACAAGTCTTGAGAAGTGCTCATAGTTTAAGCTCAGGTGACGAAGTTCATTTATCTTTTCTACATGTATAGAAATATCAACGAACCCCCTCTGATTAAGTAAAGCTTCTTTTCCGTTCCGTTCTTTCACCCTTTTTGCTTGCTGGAAATTTTTAGAAAGTGTATGAACAAGCTCTGTCTCTGTGTACAAGGCTATGAGATTCATGGGATGGAGAAGATACCTGACAAAGGACCAGCACTTATAGTCTACTATCATGGAGCCATTCCTATAGACTACTACTACTTTCTGGCCAGTGTTATCATTCAGAAGGGACGAACATGTCACTCTGTAGCTGATCACTTCCTCTTCAAAATCCCAGGTACTCACATGACCTCCCTCATGAAATGAAAACACCACTAGTGCTTTTTGACTGTAGAAACTAAGGATCTGACTTCGTGATTACAACACGTAGGACAACATTTATCTGCGTGCTTTAGCCCCGTATTTGTTTCTTATGATGCTTAATGCTCTGATCAGTGTGACTATGATCAGAACCAGTGTGACTATTTTGACAAAGACAAGCAATAACTGCTGGTTTAACTTATATGTTTACAGTGTGTTTTTCTTTTGCTCCTCCATCTTAATGCTCCAGGTTTTAAGTTACTTTTGGAGGTGTTCAGTGTAATCCATGGTCCTCAGGAGGAATGTGTTCGGGCTCTAAGGAATGGCCACGTTTTGGGAATTTCTCCCGGAGGAGTGCGTGAGGCTTTGTTCAGTGATGAGACTTACCCTCTTCTTTGGGGCAACCGCAAAGGTTTTGCCCAGGTTGCCATTGACTCTCAAGTGGTACGTTATTATTATTATTATTGTTGTTGTTGTTGTTGTTTTTACAATTTAACCTAAACCGTAGTAACTTGAGTCATTCCAACATACAGCTTTTAGGTTACATCAATACTATTAGTTAAAGCAAGCAAGTTATCAACACATACTTGTCTGCCAGTGTCAAATACCCTTTGGGTGACTCTATGTTCATATGCATGTAACCTTGTTAGAATCTGCATTTTCTGCCACCTAAATAGAAACCTGGCTTACAAAATGAATGTGGGGGTATAAAAAACCTTATTTCCCTAGCCAGATGTTTTGTCAGATTGGTCCCTGCTCTGAAATCCATGAACACCTTCATCTGTAAGTGGAGTTGTTTTTCTGTTCATGTTAACCTATTATGTCTGTAAAACAGCATGGACCTTGGTAAACACATTTGTTCCTTTTACAATTCTTTTACAAAATGGACGTTTTCTGCTTTAAACCTGCCTGTTCCTTGGAGGAGAACATGCTAAGACAAAGCACAGTGTTCAAGCCGTCATACACTTCTGAAACCTAACAAACCACACTGTGAAAGTAAAGGCCTGGATTTGTTATCCAGTGCTGGCTGATCACCTGGCCACTCTTTTAATATAATATACATAATCAACACTTGGATCTACTGTGTTTTACTGTCCTCCCACCTAACAGTTGTTATAATGCAGACATCTTAGTCCCACGCTGTTAGAACTTTGCAATGTAAATCATTTTCTCTGACCTCTTCCTGCCTTCTTTTCTCTTCTAGCCAATAATTCCAATGTTTACTCAGAATGTGCGTGAAGGCTTCAGATCTCTGGGAACGCTCAGTAAGTGTACATCATAGATAGATAGATAGATAGATAGATAGATAGATAGATAGATAGATAGATAGATAGATAGATAGATAGATAGATAGATAGATAGATAGATAGATAGATAGATTTTTTGATCCCACAGTGGGGAAATTCTATTACAGTAACAGAAGACAGCAAATAAATTGTGCAGGATTGCAAAAAAAGGAGCATAAAAAATAGTAGTAGTAATAATAATAAACATTATGTGTGCATATTTACAACTCAAAAATAGTGTCCGAGATAAAGTGACCAAACAACAGTGCAGATTTTTGTGCTAATGGGCTCCCACCATCATGTTCAGTGAACATGTGGGTCCAGTTGGAGTTAATCTCAGCTCCTTGGGCTGCGAGGCAGAGTTGATCAAAAAGTCACCCATAGACAAAGACTGCCATCAAATTGTTGTTGATGTTGATTTAAATATAATAGTTATACACTAAGAGTAGAGATTTTGGCTCAGGGAAATTGATAATTTAGGCATTTAGACACAGGACAGGAACAAGTGCTTTTAAAGGTAATGTGTTGCACGGACAGTGGCAGGGAGCGACGTCCCGCCTACTCCGTTTTCACGTTCTGTCTGTTTCTATGAAGGATTCTTCCGCTGGGTGTATGAGAGATTCCGTCTCCCCATAGCTCCTGTGTACGGTGGCTTTCCAGTGAAGTTTCGGACCTACCTTGGTGACCCCATCCCCTACGACCCCAACATAGGCGCAGCAGAGCTGGCAGAGAAGGTAAAGCAGCCTAAGTTATAAATTAAACAATCAGGATAAACTAAGATTCTTCCTACAACAATTCCTGTTTTCTGACAAACTCCATTTTGGCCTTTCTGGTTTTAGTAGCAGTGGTTTACATAAACTCTGCAGTGTGATCTTCACAGATATAAAGTGTTTTTTGTTGTGTTTTAAGCAATGAACTAAATCATAGGTTGGCCTGCTCTCTTCCCTCCTCGTGTTTTGGGCTTTCTGCCTAATGATGCTGGTACATGTAGGGGCAGCTCTTTTATTGACAGCTGATGACATCAAAACATTAACTCAACACTTTAAACCAACTCTGAACCTTTGACCCTTTTACGATTCACGGAATATGAGTTATTCATTCATATTCATCTCTTCTTGTCCTTCAGGTGCAGCAGGCAGTTCAGTCCCTAATAGATCAGCACCAGCAGATTCCAGGAAGCATACTAAGAGCCTTGTTGGAGAGATTCCACTCCAAACAAAAAGGTCGTTGAAATGAGCACTAAAACAACTACTTGTGTGTGTGCATGTATGAGTGACTATGCAGGTAATTCCTTGAAATATTGCTTTTTAACAGCACTTTGCACATTTTCATTTGACTTTACTGAGAGAAACAGTGGAACAAAGTAAGATCACACTTCAGGGTGACACTAGACAAATAACCATCTTTATGTTGTATAATACTGCACAAGTTGTTCTTTGTACCTCTACTTGTAGTTACTTGCTGTAGTTGCACTTTATGTAATATTGCAATTAAAGCAAGAAGACATACAAACCGGGGTCAGATGCTGTACATAAATAATGACTGAGTTATTTTGTGAGAACCATCCACTGAGCAAAGCTCTGGTTCAGTGATTTTTAAAGCTTTACTGTTGCCAGTGAATGACCCATAACTGTTTCATATGTTCTGTTTGTGGAACTGAACACAAGTCATAAGTTACTTTGTGCCCCAGATTATACAAAGATGTGCGTTTTGCACTACGTCTGAATTAATTGTTACTGAATAATTGATTGATTTGAAAATAAATGCAGTGAATGAACAAATAATAAGTCAGTACATTTTACTTTTAGGTCTAAAAGTGGTGGATGTTGATTTGTTATAACTCAAGTAGTAGGTGCCTTTTTGTAGTCAGTCAGACTATACAGTACACCGTGTCGTTCCTCTGTCGTTCCTCGAGGAAGACTTACACACACACACACACACAATCTAAAATATGACTTAGGATTAATAGGGTAAGGTTTTAGCACTTTCAGCTCAAAAGACAAAGTGAGGCCTGAAGGTTTGGGAATCCTGTGGAACTTCCTCTGTCTTTGAGCACTGCACACTAAATCTAACCTATAACACTGAAGGGCTTCATGCCTAGTCCTGAAATCGAGTAAATCTTAATAAACAATTAAATCATCTCATTCATTTATTGTGGAGACAATCCAGTCTTACTGTATGTTTATTGATGTGTTAAATAGTATGTGGACCCATGACTTGGTCACTGGTTTGTCCCCTTTTTGCAGCAGTAAATACTTACTTAATAAGTACTACTACTTATTAAGTAATTTCTTCCTACAGAACAGCTTAAATCAAATATGCCATTTTCCTTGCATGTACTTGCGTTTAATACACTTTCACACTATTTTTACACCTACAGTGTTTCTTGTTCAGCATTTCTTTGTTTTGGTTTATTGTAGGGCTGCACCATATAGGGATAGTCTGCAATGACATGTGCAATAACATGAGGCAATACTGCAATGGTGATATAACTTTGCATTACATTTATACAGTTCCTGGTTTATTCCACAAAAAACTTTCCAACATGAAAATTAAGCACAAATATATTGAAGCCTAATTGCAAAACATTTAACTGGTTTATTTCAGGTACAGTGGATGATATAGTCATCTGTGTAACATGTTGCTGGAAAAGACCAACAGAGGGCAGGGGCGCAGAAAGGGTCCATTGGTGTTGCAGTGTTATCAACAAGATGTTTATTCTCCTGTAGTTTTCATACAGTTTATACATAGTTGTTTTTATTGGAGCAGTGTCAGTCTCAGTGAGTCTTGTTTCAGGCTGGTTGTTTGTAAATTTCCTTTTTTCAAAGTTTGATCGGAAACATGTCCAGGGGCTTATGTTCTACTGGGCTAAAGTGAGCTAGCTTTAAGTTAGCTCAAACTCTAGCTGATGCTATTGTCTAAGTTTCGCAGTATAATTGAAGGGCCTCCCATGATTGATATGCATGCCCAAATTGACTCAATTTAGACTGTCTTTTGTCTTGCTGCATTGTTCATGAGCTTCAGTTTAATGGTGCTTCCTTGTACAACCCTGTCAGGGTTCATGGAAGTAAATGTGCAGAGCTCGATGGACTGCTGCATCCAAGGAAGACTAAAAGGAAAAGCCAGAACAGGGTCAACAAGGTCATGGACGGGCCATCGGGAACCTGAGGCATGCCCTTAGTTATAGGCATAGCAAGCAAAAGTGGCAGGGTGGCTAGAACCAGACTGTGTGGTCTGTAAGGGCCCCAAGGCATGTCCCTCAGGTCTGCAGAAAGTCACTCCTAACCGGTCCTCATGCTTACAGATGGATGGGGGAGACAGGGTCGAGGGAGGTTGTCTAAAGGATAGAAGCCAAATGTGAGCAAGGACTATGAATCCCTCATTTATATACACTGGTGTATATTCGTCATTGCCCTAGGAAGGTATCCATACATGATCTAAAAAGATTATTCCCATACATATGGAATGCATAATATTGTAGAGATAGATACTGATATAGATGTGCAACCATGTTTTCATTACACTTCTTATCTAAACTTGAGCAAAACTGTAGACAGACAGCAGTGTTGATTTTGCTATTTGGCCATGCACATCAATGAATGCTCTCCTGACTCATGAACACACAGCCCTTTGGTCCGCTAGTTGTTATTCTGTGGTGACCTCCTAGAGCACTTTTACTTTCAGGTTGAGGTTGTCTGTGAGTAGCTGGTTGGAGTGTTGGAAGGAAAGCTCTCAATCCACAGTCCGTCCTTACTGTATGTTGTACATCAACCAGGTGATGTGAGAGTAGACTAACATCTAAACCACTGGCACACGATCAACACATACTGTTACACAAGCTCCTTTTGTGTATGGACAACATCTACACAGCGAGAACACTCTTTATTCCTCTTTACAGGCGACCTGTGACCTGTAACTGCTCCAATCTCTTCCATTCTTTTATTATTCAGTTGATCCTAGTAAAAATGAACAGACTGATGAATCAGTAACACTAGAGGCTACACAAATATGCAGGATTGAATCATTTACCCAAGTCGCATAATAAAGAAGCTTTTGTGTACTTCGGCACCTTCAGTCTAGTTTTGTGCTTCACCTAAGTTTTATGTTTGTTGAAGTAGCAGAGAAGAGTTCATCAGGTATCTGAGCTGTAAATAAACTGGTTGTGTTTGAAAAGACCTCCACGAGCAGCACGTTAGTCTTAACCATGAGGCCGATGTTCATATATGTGCTTCGTTTATACCCTGACAGATCATTCTGGAGCAGTACTGTATTTCCTCTCATAACTAAATTGTTATATTTATCATATCGGTACAAATACTGCTGATATTGTGAGGATGTTAATGGTTTTTGTTTCATTTCTGAACCTTCAGTGCTTTCTCAGCAGTGTTGTGACCTAATCAAATAATTAGTATTGTTTAAATTGTGCTAGTTTTGCATGTGTGTTGCATGGATGAGTAAATATTAAACTTTTCACTGCCATTGTTGTTTTTATAAGCCTTTGTGAGACCAAGTGCATATTTGAGTGTTGTTTAACTGGAAGCTATACTTCTGTGAACGTATTGCCTTGTTTCATGTTCAAGTTGTTCTTGTTGTTTTGAGATGATCTAATATCTATTTTTGAAAGTTTGTCTATGTCTAAATGTAGAACTTCTAAATATTGAGATCCTCTCAAACCTGCTAATAAATCTATTTTATTAAGCTGTGTCATTTTTTTTACTTTAATAAGATGTCTGTTGTTGTCACTGAATTCATCATTGAGTTCATCTACTAGGGGAGGTCCTTCATTGTTCCTCCTTCAGTCGATACTCTCGACAACATTATGTACAAAACCTGTTGATTTGTGGACAAAGTGTTTGATTTGAACTTTTAATTAGACAAAAGTGAAAATGAAGTACTGTAGTGAGCCTGTTTTCAGTTGTTAGAGCGAGGTGTACTGGGCTGAAAAGATAATATTGCCAATAGCAACAATGATAATAAAGCAGAAGACAAACATACAGTACCAGCACAATCTTTTGTTTGTTTGTTCCTGTGAGCATCTTTACAGTAAATAAATAAAGGGTTTACATCTGATGTGGACTACTTTCCGTAGCAAATCATCGCAGTCTTGACTCGATGCTGCAGCTTTTGGGTTTTCTGCCCCAACTACCTCGCAGGACGCGTTAAAGAGCAAAGGAAGAAGCGTGAGGCCAGAAAAATGACCACAGTGTAATTTATTAAATGAAATTTGGTAGTGTGTGTTGCATTAGAGTCAAATAAAAATTTACAAAAATCCCCATATATATGTACAAAAATGCCATCTTAACCAGGTTCATGACATAATTCGTTTTCCCCATTAGACTCATATTTAGCACTTCAGACTTTCATCACACAATGCAACTTACTGAAAAGACTGATATTTTTGTATCATTTTTTTTGTACACCACAAACACCACATTGAACGTTTTTTCTCTGTAGTATATCGCCATAGTTACACCATCATGGTGGCATCAAACCTCTAAAGAGACACCCTTCACAGTCACAACTCAAAGGAGAGGAATGTTTTTAACATGTACACTTTGCATACATTTATTTACAGATAAACTTTACTGTATAACTCAATCAGTTCACTACCTGTGGTTCTGTGTTTAGTCGGCTCTAAACACACATCTGTACAGTGATTATACACGTGTGACTGGAGTCGTTCTTTGTTCACCTGTGTTACTGTGCTTGTACCTCGGCTCTCCTGGAACTGCTGCTGCTTGAACTGCAAACGTTAGACTCAAAGTGCTTTGTGTTTCCAGGTCCAGACCTTAGGATCCTTTAAAGCTGGTGACCAGACAAACATGACTTGTTGACATATCAGAGCTACACACACACACATCACGTTGTTTACGATGCTGTGCATTGGCCGTGTCTGCAGAGGAAGTTGACTCCAGTGTTACGCTCCTCTGAACTGCTCCGCAGTTAGAATCGCTCAGCCGATCGCCCGAGAGCTGCTCAGGGAGAGAGGGACGGCTCAGGCCTAGTAGAAGCACAGTAACTACTGCTGACATATTATGCTTTGAATAGAGTAAAAAAACACACACATCTGATCTCTCTCTTTCTCTCTCTCTCTCTCTCTCTCACACACACACACACACACACACACACACACACACACACACACACACACACATACACACACACACACACACACACACACACACGCACACACACGCACACACACGCACACACACACTGGGCTAATCAGAAAACCTGTGCTTTCAGTACAGCCTCAAACAATGTTTTGGATGATGAGGTTGAAATAAAGACAAAAATAGAAATCTATTTTCTTTAAGGCAAACTAAACCTAGAAAGCAGCTTCTAAGAGTTATGGTCAGAGTGAGGAGGGTCTATCGATGCATGTCCTGTACGATGAGCAGAATACCCACCACCATGAGACTGGAGAACTCGAGCACCTATGGAACATGAATGAAGGTTCCCATGTTTGTGACAGCACCTCAGCGTTGTTTGACCATTGTACCGATTGCTTAGACTGAGGAAACTAAGCAGCCTCCTCCTGCTGATGTTTAGCATAAGGGGTTAAGCTAAAGGCAATGCTTTGACTTTAATGTTCCATGGTCACCAGGAGAATCAGAACAAATATTAGGCTAGTTGTTCAAGTGGTCTAACATTTGGCACATTTGAAAGCCTGTCCAGTCATTTCCCTATCATCATGTCACTGTAGTGTGCTGGCAGACATCCTAAGGCCAGCTGGGCTCCTCAAGGAGTCCAGAGGCAGGACGTCGGGTCTAAAGTGTCGCTTGTATAACAGGTATTGCTGATGATGGGTGGAGGGCGTTTTGTTCATGAAACAAACCGAGGTAGTTATGTAAGCGTCAGATACTCGTTACAGCGTAGAGCTTCTTGAAATGAACAAAGGAGAACACTGTGTTTTAAATGGCATAAGGCTGCTTCACACAGAGCAGGCTACAGAGGAGGAGCAGGAGGAGTCTGTCCGCTCACTGGTGCCGATTGTGTAAAATAATGAATGGCCGAATCAGCACCTCTCAGAGATGAACCCACTGAGGACCTCTGCTGGTGAACTGTGAGTAAGACACACAGTATGACAGCAAAGGTCTGCAGTTGCTTCTCCTCGACTCAGCATGAGACCAGTGAGTCTGTGGCCTCCTGCCTCCTGTGATAGTAACTAATTGTTGTTGGTTGTGTAGACCTGTTTTGATGGCTCCCCTGACAAACTAAAAAAAGTTTTTAGTGATCTTCCATCTCTATGTGTAGTCGTCTACTGAACTGGGCCATTTCCATCTGGACAGTGACAGTGTGAAGCTCCTGTAGCAGCTGCTCCAAGTCTCACTCAGCTCCTTTGTGCTACTGTGCTTTTTAAAATCCAACAGACCAAACAATATCTAAAGGCAACGAAATGAAGAAAAACAAAGCGCTGTGGTAAGAACAGCTGTAGCAGCCTCCATACAACACAAAGACACGCGGCTGTGTAGTGGCAACAGGCCAAGAAAGGAAACCTACAACTATTGAGCTATGTCACAGCTTCCATACACACTCACTTCCACTGGCTGAACTCACTGGGAACCACAGCGCTGGGCTTTGAGCCACTGCTCACGTCATATCTGTTCTCTTCGTGTTCTCATGGACAGGCTCTACTGCGCTCCTTGTGGGATGTACTTCACCTGCAGCTAATTCACTTCACCTCGATACATGAGGTGAACTCAGTTAAGAGTTGAATTCTCAGGCAGCTGTAACCAAAGCTGCAGCAAACCGTCTGCCTCTGAGGCCGAGAGCTTCTCAGGTAAGTGTGGCCTACAAACAGATGAACCCTGCTACGGAACACATCACGTGACCGACTCATTCAACACCGACCTGTTCCACCAGCCACCGTCACATTAAAACAGCATCTCTAATGAAAAAAGCATATAAGAGCTGAAATGTGTCAGGACACTGGGCGGCGCCCCGTCCTCCACATCCATCCATCATTCGGTTTCGTTTAGTGCTTTATATTTAAAGATGAAAATCGTGGAACCCACTGTCTCCTGACATAGACGTAACGAGGTCAAACCTGCGTTGAATGTCTGAGGCTTGTTGGGCCCCAGATGTTTACAGTCTCGCGCCATGATTATCCAGCTGACTTGTGCTTTTCTCTCCACTGGCCGTCCTTCATTGCACTTGGGATGGAACTGAACTTGAAAACCGTTCACACAGGCAGATAAACCTTTGATGCCGTACTCTTGATATCGCACCATCTGAAATCAGAACTGAACCTGCTGTAGGTGATTATTCTACATATGACTGGCTGCTCTATGTGGTGAAGTCCAGCTGCTTGTGCTGGGAGTCTAGACATTATTGAGTGTTTGAGGGTTTCCAGATGTGCAGGCATTGCTAAACAGACAGTCTGACACAGAGTGGGCCGTGAACCATGAACATATGTCTGAAAAGCCACCGTCTGGACCTCATTTCAGCACCACTATCAACACAGCTAAGCCTGATGAGTCGCTAGCATGATTGATACCATACTGTGGACAATAACCTGGTATAAGGGACTCCACCTGGTGAAGGGGCAATATCCATCAAAATTGTCCAGTGTGAATACGAGTGGTTCTAAGTTCAGTCTTTTCCGCAGGTCTAAACATTCCCAAGCTCCCAGCCTGCAGGCTCCACAGTTTGTGTGCTCTCAGTATTCAGAGTTGGAAGCAGAACCTTCCAACCACACGCCCTCCTGAGCTGCGTCTTCTTTTTAAACACACATACACACACTACTTCCAACAAATACACACTTACCACAAAACACAGAGTTACAATGACGTCAGGCGCCTCTACCCCCTCTCTAAAGTAAAAAAATGCTGCATGTTGTATCAGAGTACTGTACATCCTGGTGGGTGGCTTGGTTTGGCTGAGACGGCCGCTTGTCTGTGTTTCCTGTGTCGTCGTCTCCGTTTCTTTGCTCCCGCTTTGCTTGCAGCCAGGTTTGTGTAGCTGGCCTTCAAATAGCTGGATTGAGCTGCCAGGAAGATGTGTTTTCTTGGCATTAGGTTTTGAATGTCCTTCTGGGAGAAAGACCAGGAGCCTTCTACCCTGTGTTACTGCCCATCTGGTTGATGTATCCGAACCGAGCAGGGCTGTCCTCGTGTCGGCCACTTCCTGTCTGACCTTCTTCCACTGCAGACCAGAGTTACAGTACGTCATAGGAGGAGCGACACAAAGGCCAGAGGGAAGGTTCCGGACACGAAGCCATCGTTAAGGTGCCACACACGCGGAGCCTTTTTGGCACTAAGAGCAGGAGCAGTGACGGGCTCATACCATGAAGATGTGGATAGACGTGCCCACCCAGCTGGGCAGCTGTGGGACCACATACTCTACTGCCGAGCTGAAGGTAAGTTATAACTCAGATGATCACACCACACGGGACTTCTCTGAGGAGCGGAGGTAAAGATAACAGCACAAACCCCAACACACGCAGTGACATCAACTAAAGTCCTGACGCTGCTCCGGTCATGACTAACAGGGATGGATCCTGGGTGGGCATGAGGAGGAATGCACTATGGAAGGTGAGGATGGTGGTAGTAGGAAATTCTTATTGCCACAGTCCCTGTTGCTGTTCAGGCGGTATCTGATGATGTGAGAGGAGCTGGGACTATAACGTGGTCTCATATTCCAGCCTCTCCTGCACCAGCGCGTCGTCCTTGTACTGCAGCCGTGGAGGAGACACAGAGCAGTCTATGGCCAGGATTGCTTTGCGTATGCTGCGGTCGAGGACGTGGCGCTCCCACGCTGGGTAGCGGTTCCTACACAGGTCGATTTTGATGACAGTCTCCTCGAGGCGTGGGGCGCGGGACGACGGCGTGGACGGCACCGTGGGTCGGACCTGGAACACAGGCATGCAGCCGTCCCGTTCCGAATACTTGGCCGCATCGCGCTCGAGGGTTGTGGTGGCGCCGCGGTTGGAGCGCAGCGAGTTAGTGGCGCCCTCGGATGGGAGGGTGGAGAACTGAGCAGTGGGGTCCAGGTCCAGGCCCTGTCCACTTGGCGAGCGTCCAAACCGCGGCCCGTTGGGGTGGAAAAAGGCGTAGTACATGAGCATGAACACCACGCCGGTGAGGAAGCTGCTGAAGATGACGCAGAGCGCTGGGACCGCGAAGGCGTCCGTGGTGTGAGGAAGCCGGTACAGGTACCACAGCGTGCTGAGAGCGGCGTTCTCCACCAGGATCACCAGGTAGTAGATGAAGAGCCGACACCTGCAGGGATGTCACACGGGATGTTACTGTGAACTGATCATTCACAGGACGTCCATCACTCATGTTCAACAAAGTGCTCATTTTACTTCTTTCTACTTTGCTCTGCAGTTTCCTTATATCTGTCAATGTCTGGAAATTAAAGCTATAAACGGTATTTCTTTAGGAGCACACTCACCTTGTCCTTCCCTCCTTGACATTAAACCAGGAGAAGATGTAGATTATACCCACTACCATGTCGAACACAATCTCCTCCCACTTGCTGATGCAGAAGTCAGTCTCACAGTGGACAATCCAGAAGGTCATGATGCACCAGTGCAGCACAATGAAGATGCCAAAGTAGAGTTGGAACACGGAGGCGAACAGGGCAAAGGTGATGACCCTTGCTGCTATGGTGAAGAAGTGCCAGCAGAACTGGATGATAACAGCGAGGTAGCTGATGGGCTTCTTGTCATCGCGGGACTCGCGCAGGGCCTTCTGGTACGACGCCAGCGCCCAGGCCAGCGACACGAGGGAAGCGGCTGCCGTCATGCCTGAAGCACACAGTGCAGATTATTAGTTAGACCTGTGACTTCATGTCTTCTCAATGCTCTCCACAGCTGCAGCTACTTAGGCAACAATCACAGACAGGCTCTGGTTTAATCAGACTGGGTTAGGGGTGTGGAACTTACCTTGCACAGCCTGAAGCTTATGTGTCTGTATGATGATGCAGAGCTGTAGCACCAGCTGTGGTGCACTCTCCAGAAAGGTGGCCAACAGGTGCAGCATGCTCACGTCTGCAAACTCATACACCATCCTCCAGTAGTAGCGCCACCGCTCGGTCTCAGCACTCTGCCGACTCCGGACACCAAGGTAGATGGTGTGACAGTATCTGCGGGAGACAGAGCCCAACTCAGTGATTCATGCACTGTGGTACATTACACAGACACAGGTACAGAGATGATGCCACATCACAGCAGCAGTGGATGACGCTGCCCTGGTGATGATGCAGGCCCAGGCCAAGAACACTGCTGCCTGTGGCCGTGTAGTCAAACATAGCTTCATAATGCACAGGTGTACAGTGCCTCTGTTGTCAATAAAGAATAGGAAGAATAAATGTGTGTGTGTGTGTTTACAGATACTGATCCAGACTTACAGCAGCTGCCACTCAGCCTACATTCACACAGAGGCTCCATTCATATGGACTGAAATGAGTCAGGACAAGAAGTCAGGTCATTCAGCTTTATAGTGAAACCAGGCCGTCATAAGGCTCTACTTCTATGTACAAATACACATACATCACATAGTAGTGAGACACTGAACAAAGGATGAAATGCTGTATGTACTAAAGTGTGAAGTGAACAAGATCATTTGATAACCCAGTGGAGCCTGTGATGAGTCTACAGCAGAAGCTGTGTGTCAGCGAGAACTCACCAAGACTAACGACATACATACAAATCCACACACGCAAACACACACACACTTTGTAAATCTGATGGTCTACCACTGCTGCTGACGCGATTATGCCTCAAATCTGTGTAGAGACAAGGTTTACTACCCGACCACTGAGACTGTTAATGTACATTACAGTAGAGTAATGTAAGACCTCAGTTTCACAGCCATTAAAGTGGAATAGCGCCAGCAGTGTATTCCTTCTGATTCATTCAGGTTATATTACAACCCATTCATCTCATGTGTCCTCCACCATTCAGACGTGGTCAGTTGGACTGAGACATGAATGCTCTGTCGTAGCAGTTGAAGACAACAGAGGACTGAGGATCTACACAGATGTTGGTGCTGCATCCTTGAAGCGTGTTTAGAAGCCGAATTCAATTGAACAGAATGCCAGCAGTGCGGGAATTGTCCTGATCTTAGTTCGAGGCTTCAGAGAGGACGCCACATGTAACAAGTCGTCTTTTCCTAGGATGAGAAAGTGACAATGCTGCTCTGATCTGTTGTCGTGCCGACGATTGGCTTCCTTTAGGCTCCTTCCTCTTTATGGTTCACTGAAACCTAGTGGACGATTTGACAAGTGGCACCAAGTGCAACAATGTCCTGTAAAAATGCAAATGCAATGCAAATGATCCATACATCTGCAGAATGACGTGGTGCAGGTTATTATAGGGCCATCGTCCTTTGATATCAGGAACAACATAGACATTAGCCCAATGGAAAAGTCAAGTCAAGTTTAGTTGTCGGTGTTCTTGGTCTATAATGTTACAGTTCAATCTTTCACACTCATGCTGCAGGATGTGAAGGTCGACCTGCTGACACCATGACACTCTACCTGCTCTGCTGCTTATTGTTTCGCTGTCCCTCTGCTCCGGTGTAAGGACACGATGAATAATGGAGGAGGCAGACATTCACCTATGAGTTGTCCCACTGTCCAACTGACCAGAATCCAGCTGGGACCAGTGCTTGTTTTACAGTATGTAGACCCAGAACCTCAGCTGTCCAACCGCATCCTTCCCCTCCATCAGCCTCCAGCATGAGTAATGTTAGAGGGGTCTTTGATCAGCATTTCTCCCTTAAGCTAGATATACAGAAAAAAAAGGCCAAACTCGTCTTCCACTTGAAGAATAGTGCTAAAATTAGAAGCATCTTTTCTGCGTTGGCATTGGTTACTAGGCTGGACATCCAAACAACCTGCTTAAAATGCTGACTGGAACCAGTCGAAGCAGCTGCCATCATGAATGTGGTTCTGCTGAGTCTATTTTCATATACTGTAAGGTTTGCTGCTCAAAAGGGATTCAACGTGTGGTGGGTTTATTTTGAAAGTTCTTAAAAGGAACCCTGGATCCTAAAATCTAGGTTTTATTAGATTCCTGTGACTCTGGAATACATATTATGTTTTTATTATCCTAAATTATATTATCATAAATTATAGTTAGATATAAACATAACTTGTGATTGTTTACCTGATCTTCAGAGAGATCAGAGAGCAGAATAGTTTTTTTCTCAACAGCGTTTGCATGGTGATGCTAACAGTTAGCATTGGCGGCCTGAAGCTAAGTGCTAATGCTTATGTAGCGATGCTAACAGAGAGCCATCTTCTTGGCTCCACATTCCCTCTACTGTAATGGTCTAAATTTAGTTTAAATGTTTACTCAGGTTTAGTGGTTAATGTGCTTCAGTAACGAGGGACCACAAACATTAGCAGCGTCTCAGATCCCATCTTTATGTAGAGTATCTGTTAACATAGGAGCCAAAACAAGTAGATCACATCAGCTTTTCCAGCTCTGCCTTTATCCATGGGGGATCATAAACACTATGGATCAAAGCTGACTCTGGCGAATAGCAACCAACTGACTGATCTGAGTGTCTCCATATTTAATGGCCCATGGTTGTACATCCTGAACAAGCCAAAGAACATCAGACAACAACCTGATGATGATTATATGCTATAACTCAAAAGGAAGTGACCCATTGAATCCATTGGATCCTTCCAGGCCCTCCTGGTGCCAATAGCACATGAGATACAGAGGTCAAACAAACTGGGACAAACGCACAGCTCAAAATTCTGGTGAAGAATGAAGAGATTTATGGGCTCTTTCACGTGTATGATATTTGGTGACAATTCCACAAACAAAAACTCCAAAAGCCAAGGTTCAAAGAAAACCCTATTTTTGTTCTCTGTCATTTATGTTTTAGGTTAAACATCTGCACCAAAGGACAAACAACTGCTGAGAACATCTGGCCTCCAATGAAGCTTAGGAAACATTTCAGTCCATTTTAAATGTAGGGTTGCAGTCACATATTCATTTCATTTAGTATATTGGTCATTTTGAGCTCTCTAGCCAGTTAGATAAGACTGAGGGAAATTTGACGACTGGATGCTGTTCAAGGTGTTCTGCTCTCCTGTGGTAGAATTTAAATGACAGCCAGTCTTCTCATATTTGTGGAGCAATCAGTTTAATGGAGACCAGCCACGCAGTATGTGCACAGATAGAGTGATTTGTTAAAAGGAAGGAAACGGGTATGAGCACTAACACCAACAGCATCATTCAGCCTGTGTTTTAGCATGCAAAGAAACTATTTGTTGTGTGACTGATTATGGCAGCGTGGCGTCGAGCAGCCTGGGTCAGTAGAGCCTGCAGCTGTGGAGAGCAAAGGCAGCATCGCACGAGTGTGACTGACAAGTCAGGGCCAACACCTTGTAATTCAAAGTAGAGGAGAGCAGGCTAAAGATGGCAGCTGACAGCAGGCGGAGGGGCTGGTACTGTAGCTCAGATCCCATCACTGATGACCACACACACACACACACACACACACACACACACACACACACACACACACACACACACACACACACAGGCCTACCTCCATATCTGACCCAGCTGGAGGATGTGGATCACGGACTGGCCGAACCACACGCAGAAGGAGTAGTAGGGCGAGCGCTTCCTGCTCCTGGCGCCCAGCGCGGTGCTCGCCGTGCTGTTGGTCGTGGTGTTCTTGCTGGCGGTCGACGCCTGCCTCTGCGGCGTGGTCGGGTGGTTCGGAGCCGTAACGTCGCCGTGCGAGGCCGACCCGCTCAGCAGCTTGTTGCCATCCATGTGGGAGCAATCGGCGGCCGATTCTGCGCCTTCCTCGGTGCCAAAGTCGTGGACGAACCATCTGAAGCTGAACAGCTGCACCGAGAAGGAGCCCAGCACCACGAAGAAGAGCGTCAGGCCGAACCACCAGTATTCGCGGCGGAGGTAGTAGTCGACCGACAGCCACACGTCGGTGCCCACGTCGGCCAGATACACAGCCACTGCGGCCACGATCCACAGACAGTCCCACAGCGTGTACTTCTGCTGCTCCCTGCCCAGGCGGAGGCACGTCGAGTTGGAGCCTCCTGCGCCGCAGCACCGCGACTCCCCGTTAGCGAAGTCCCCTTCGCCCGTGCCGGCGGAGTCCGACTGGCCGCCCGGGTGGAGCCCCTGCACCGAGCCGGAGTGCTCCGAGTTCTGCAGCGGGGTGAAGGCCACGTCACTCTTCTTCATCTTCAAGACCCCGTCCGACTTAGCCGCCATTATCACGGGCTTGTAATCTTACTCTGTTATTTCCTCTCCGTCCCTCCCCTCCGCTTCTCCCCTACCCTGCCTCTCCTCGTCGACACCCTACGGCGTGTCTCTCCTACTCCTCCTCCTTTCTGGGCAGGACTAGCTCCTCTACACTGGCGCCTGGTCATAATACAGAATAAAGACACATGAGAAGAGTGAACGTTGCACCGTGCTTGCTGCAATGCCCGGGCCCATGTTGCGTCGTTACTGGACCCTCCGAACCAGCCGTCAGGAGGCTGTTCCGCTTTGTTTCCTCCAGCCTACCTCAACGAATCCTGCTCCTGCGACCTGTCACTCGTTGCTTTCGAGAGGTCCTGATGCTGAGGCTGCTGCTGTGGACGGACACGGGCTGAGGAGCCGAAGAAAAAGAAGGCTGCAGCCCTCGGCTTCTTCCATGGCACAGAATAGAACCTATGACATCATCCTTCTCTCTCTCTGGCTGACTCGCTCCCTCTGCTCGTCTCTCAGTCTCTCCGCTGATTCACACCGTTCTAACGCACAGACCAGAGGTCTAACATCTGCTGCTGAGAGCAAACGCTTCAGTTTTTAGTCTATGTGCGTGCATGCACCCCGAATTACCATATAAATAACCAAATGTGGAGCAATCTGCAAAGCTGCAGTAACCGAACTGCTTTTCAGCACCACGGACAGCTCCCGTTCCTAATGTTACTCAGCGGATTTAGCAGCAACTTCAAGTATAGTGGTTTTCAAAACGCTTCCTGTTGACTGTGTAGAGTGTGAAATAACAGACAAAATACAGGCTAGAAGGCAAATTCTGGTCATCGTCTAACGAAATACACCTAATCAAAGCCACAGAATTTAGCTTTGGTCTCATCCAACCAAAGAATTTTCTCCTTCAGTCAGACAACGAGTCTCCTGGTTTCCTACTTCCACAAGATCTAAATGGGCCAGTCCAGTCAATAATAAAATGTTTTGTAATGTTGATACAATAAAGTCCTGAAAAATGTTGAATGCGAAGTTAACGAAAATGATTTTGTCTAAAAAGGAGATTTCTGATTTGGGGCTTTGCTGCGTCTGAGCCTGAACTGTGTCGTCAAGGAATAATAAATGATCTTTAAGACAATTTCAGGTTGTGGAACATCTGACGGTTGGTAAAAGCCTTTCTTTTTATAGCAGTGTACAATTCAGTACAAAAGTAATAGCATCAAATCAAAACTGCTCTCTCATCTTGTCCTGGTCAGGCTGCAGCCTGGACCCTGGACTTGAACAGGTCGCCAGTCTATCACCATCACCTCCATGTGTACAGACAATCAACTACTCACTGACCTTCTTGTTGCTGACAGTGCTAACCACTATACACCCGCCCACATATGGGTCCACCCCAGCTATTAGATGATGAGAGGCAGAACATACCAACCTTACACACAAGGGGCCAAGAAATACCTGAAAATGACAGTACTGACTTGCACAGTGTCTGTGTGTGCATGTATCTGATGAATGGTATTGATCCTAATCATATCACATGACATTAACCAACACTCCAGAGTCCCACGGCAGAACAAATGATGCATCAACACCCTGAGCCCTCTGTGGCTATTCACAAATATGCTCCATCTCTGTGAATAATGATCCAGAGGGATGAAGAGAAGCTTGTGTACGTCTTACATTGGTTCTTAGTCTGTGTCACACTCGTGGAGAAACAGAACAAACACCAACAAGCTCATCCACAGTGGTTTGTGCCGTTCCCTGCAGCTCGCAGCAGATGCAGCATCACAGGCAGCATCTGACCCACAAAGTTTTAAATAGCAGCTTGTGATTCTAGCAGAAGCTGCACCATAAATCAGGCATAATGAGTCAGCGACTGGCTCTGAAACAGAGGCATGGCTGGATGAACCTCTCTCTCTCCTCACACAGGCCGGTGGAGGAAACTGTGAGCCTCCTACCACCCGGTTCTGATGTTTCCTCTCCTCTCTCCTGGTGCTGCTCACCTGTGTTTTTACATTTCAAAGTGTTTTAAGATGATAGCTGTGTTGAATTGGTTTTACATGTACTGAACTGAAGTGACGGCAGATGTTTCATAGGCCATTCATCATTAATCAATTTGAAATAACCCATATATGTTTTAATTTGACATATTGTGCAAACAGGCCTCGTGTAGGCTCCCAGCTGGACCAGGCGCCACTTAAATCTGCATATTTGATACAACAAACCATCAGACAGCAGCATGTCCTGCAGCGTAGGTCCTTTTATTTAAACATGGTACTGTTGGCACATTGGCACACAAGGAGTCGACACATTAGGAACTCGTCAACAGTATAATATGAGGAAATGAATCAGACTGAATGTGCCTTTGTCTAATTGTTGCTGTAATGTCGATGCTCCTATGTTATGTGCAGAGGTTGACAAGGCATTTAAATACAGCTCAGTCATACAGTACATAGTGTGTGGAGTGTTTCTACAGAACACAGGAAGCACCCACCACACTGAAAACACTCTGGGCTCATCTGCATCTGCAGCAGAGTGTGAGTCAGATATGTAGCTGACATTTCTAAATTAATTCTGATGAAGGTATGAAACATGCACAGTAGTACAAAGTATTTTACAGGCAACAAACCGTGAAAAAGTCAATTAAACAGAGACAATAGTGGGATTAAGTCTGAACTAAAGGTTTGAGCTACATCTGTGTCAGTAGCAACACTAGTTTTCCTCCCTTTATTACACACTGATCTTTAGCTTCATCTTGGTTGTGGTGGTTTTATTGTTTATTATTACTGTGAAAAGCTGAGGCCTTGAGTGTTTTTGCGACAGTACTCAGCTCAATATGCGCTCACATCAGTACAACTTGAGCTACTGTAGCTTCACTTTACTCTGTCTCTCAGCTCACGTTCTACAACTTCATCTGGGACCTCAGCATCTTTTGAAAGACAATGGGAGCCTATCCCAGCTGGCTACGGGCGAGAGGCAGGGTACACCCTGGATGGGTCGCCAGTCCATCGCAGGGCAACACATAGACACACAACCATTCACACACACACTCACACCTACGGGCAATGGAGAGAAGCCAATCAACCTAATGCACGTCTTTGGACTGTGGGAGGAAGCCGGAGAACCCGGAGAACACGGGGAGAACACGGGGAGAACGTGCAAACTCCACACAGAAAGGCACCAGGTCCGCCTCCGGGAATCGAACCCAGAACCTTCTTGCTGTGAGGCGACTGAACTAATCCTCAGTTGGTCTGCACTGCTGTCGTGTTCTGTTCAGCAGATTGACTGGAACCATATGAATTGAGGCCCTGATGAAAGCTGAGCTAATATTTACACATCCACACATTTGGACACGTTTGTGTCTTCAGTAATGACAATCTCTGCTGGAATCAGGAAGTGGAGCACGTCTTATTTCTTACGTGGCACCTTGTCACCAAGAGGGACTTCATCCATCAGTTTCTGTGGGGAGCAAACACAGACATCACGATGGCCTTGACAACCAACCAACACATATGATGCATGTACACCAACCTCCAGCAGCCTGCTGCAGTAGGTGAAGCCGTCCTCTCCATCCCTGCGGGCGTCCTCCACCTTGTAGCGCTTGCAGGCCAGCAGCAGCTCGCTGGAGCTGTACAGCGGAGCCGGGTCAATGGAGTGGCTGTTGATCAGGCTGACCAGGTACTCCCGGTAGTGCTTCCTGGATTCCAGCACAGCACCATGTTAGCAGGGTCACGCATGATTCGTGCAACAAACACAGATGAGTACAGAGTCTGTTGATGTAGCAGGGCTCAAATGTTATAAAGGCATCATACTCGCAGAGCCCAGCGTGTCCAGGCTGCGTCTGAGCGCCACACGCTGAATCCGTCTGCTGCCCTCCCTCGTCCTTCTGCTCTATCACCCCGCACAGCCCTGAAAAAGGCCAAAGTCACACATGCCATGCTCAGGGTCTATGAGGGCAGATGCTGCAGAGGGATTCTCCTACCTGTCTGTGTCCCAGGAGGCGGCTCTGTGTTGAAGACCACACCATTATTCTAAGAATCGCAAAGAAAAGAGAAACATGTTGGTATTTTTCTACACACAACATCACAACATTTTATTCATACAGTACTGTATGTATACTGTATGGAGCTCCAAGGCTGTTGGTTCATAACACATCATTTCTGTCTTTGTAATGTGTCCGCTGTCCTGCTGCTTTTCCAACTCTCCCTGCCCCAGTTGATTACCTCAATCAGGTGTGTTCTGTCAATCTGCAGCTCACTGCTAACTGACACACCGGATAAAGGTGATCAGCAGGAAGAGTTGAAAAACCAGCACGGACACCGGCCCTAAACCCGTGGTTTAGGGCTTTTACTACTAAGGGTTTTTCTTTCTATAGTTTGTCTTTAGTGTTGAGTGTGTGAGTACCTGCAATAAGGCCTGCAGTCTGGAAGGCTCCCAGTCCCTCAGGTAGAACAGGCAGTCTCTTGGATGATGGGCATGTAGTCCAGACACGCTGCACTCTTCTACTGCACAGGTCTGATGGGACGTCAGGCAAGCCACGAATTATTAAAGTCATTTCAAGACACTTTACAAAGTAAACACACACACACACACACACACACACACACACACACACACACACACACACACACACACACACACACACACACACACACACACACACACACACACACACACACACACACACACACACACACACACACTCAACTCCAACGTCCAAACATTAGCATGAACTGGGGTCATCTGGCTCTAGCAGAAGGCCCCTGGTTGGAGGACTGGAGGCCTGCTGGGCTTTAAAGCTAGTATGAGCCTTTATCCGGTGGAGTGGACTCCTCACCGCTGGACTATGTTTAGGTTTCGTATCATGCAGTTTGTTTGCACTGCCTCCGCATCAAACAAGTGAGAGGACCAAAGTTTAATATAGAATCATCATTACAATAACAATATTAAGGTTAGTATATTAACAATAACAATCATAACAACAACATATACTGTAAGAAAAATAAGAAAAGCAAAGGGTCCAGCCCACTATTACATCATCGATAGATGATGAGACCAGCTTCTTGTCAGGTTCTAAATACAAGACCAGCTGCTAATGGACACCTGCATTGTGTCCTCCAGCAGAGCCAGTACCAGTACTTCTCTGGGCTACGGTCCTGGACTCGTGTTTCCACAGGCTGAATCCATGTAGAAAACCAGAGCAAATGTTTTATGCTAATGATGATTTGACTGGCACGCACACCCTAACAACAATCATTTAGATTAAAATAAATAAATAAAATAAATGGTCAAAACCAAATTGAAAGCTATTGTTCTGAGTAATAGATCTAAATGAGTAATACTGTACTGTATGTAACACCACAGCCAAACTACAGCATGTGGCCCACTTACCGTGTGGAAAGGGTTGTTGCAGCCACTGCAGAACTGGTAGCGGCACTGTGAGCAGCAAAAATGCATGCAGCCTCCTTTGGACAGTGCGTACTGGAAGCGACAATTAGGACACGCTGGAAAAGTCAACAGGAAGAGAAGCAGTGGTGAGAAAGTTGCATCGTGCAGTAAGGAACAGCTGAGAATCACATGATCAGAGCTCTGTGGTCACTGATGTCACTGTGATACAGTGTCAAATCCTGTCAGGCCAACATGAAATAAAACACAAATATAGTAAATAAACACATGTGCTCTCTCTCATTTAAGCACCCTGATATGCCTGACGCACAGTGATAATGATGTTTGACACTTCAAAATAAAAGGAATGCAGAGTGACGTAAATCCTGCTTCTTCCAGCTGTTCACAACAGAACCACATGTGTGGTAGCAATACTAACACTAGCAGAGCTCAGAGCAGCTGTTACACTGGTAGGAACACAGGTGTTTACATGAAAACAAGTCTGCTGAATGTGTTGGTGTCACTAGTGTCTTGTGCAAAACGCACAAGACACTAGTGGACAAACATAAGAAGATGAGTGTGTGTGTGTGTGTGTGTGTGTGTGTGTGTGTGTGTGTGTGTGTGTGTGTGTGTGTGTGTGTGTGTGTGTGTGTGTGTGTCCTCACTGATGCCGTTGTCTCTCAGGTACCCAGCCAGGCCCTGCCTCTGGTACTCTGGATCATTCTCTCGCTTCCATGACTGGTACTGTTCACACGACAACCCCGCATGCTGAGACTCCCACTGCGCACGCACACACACACACACACACACACACACACACACACACACACACACACACACACACACACACACACACACACACACACACACACACACAACCAAGCATTAATGGTTGTATTGAAGAACGTTTTTGGAGCTGAGCTTATTGTGGGTGAGAGTGAGTCCTTGCTCTGTCCAGTCTCAGTACAGAACAATTGGTTTGTGTTTCCTGTGCAGAGCTGCAGTATTTTTTATAATATAATTTTAGCAAACAAGCTTTTCTCTACAGTTAGCTGGAGCCAAGCAGGTACAGTAAAAGCGCCTAGATATGAACCGGAGAGATGTTCCTATGTACTGTAATTTGTCCATTCAAGCTCAATGATGTGTCTTCTGATCTGTTTCATTAGGGTGAAAAGGTATAATCTGCTGTCGGAGGAAGAGGGCAGACAGATTGAGTGAGCCCTGAGGTCCTGCAGCTTCTGACACGCTCTAACTCCGACCTCTACCTCCTAACTGCAAAGTACTGACCGAAGCAGGAGCCTGGGTCACACTGCCAGCTGCCAGAATGGAGTGAGACCAGAGGGACTGAGTGCTGGCTGCAGTGATGTACGGGTCTGCAGCTGAGGGGAAAGGCACAGCTTTCTGTTGAGCAGCTGTGGGCCAGTCTACACTGTGACTTTGGGCCATTCCCACAGCATCTGCTCAGCCTGTGTTACACCAAAATGACCTGTAGGTGGCGGTCAGATCACACTTATCACATTACGCCACCCTACAGAGGAGATCACATGGTCAGGATGACATTCTGACACTTAGAATGACGACCCACTCAAATAATAAGGGACTGGAGGAGTCTTTGTAGGAGAGTCACAGTACGTAAATCAAAGACCACTAACACTGGTTTTACTTTCTGTTCTCAGCTGATGTGAAGTTAGACCCTCACAGCTTGCAAAAAGCTGACTTACGTTTCTAAACAATGAAGAATACTTACAGGCTTTTTACACTGAGCACAGAAACTGTTTCGGCACTGAAAACACGTGACCTTCAGCTGGTCTCCATCATAGATGAACCCGTAGGAACACTGAAAAGAGGAAACAGAAGTTGGAATGACTTTATTCAGCTCTATTTAGAGGCACAAACTAAGACTTGGACACTGATACTGAAAGGGCTGAAGAACAAAGCCACTTTACAGAGGTACAGATTCAGTGGAACATGACTCTCCATGTTAGTCTTTACAGCGGAGCACATATGGATCAGATTATGTTCTCTGCTGCTTTCTGCAGATGATGTGCTGCTTTCGATTATGATCATTATACTACATCCAGACCTCAGCACCGTAACCTCCCATGCATATAGTATTATGCTTAGTATTAGCTTCAGAATTGATTGGATGGAGCTGAAAGGTTCCGTACTCACATGACAACACCAGAGGAACTTAGGGTCCTTGATTAGAGCCTGCTCTGTCAGCTTCTTATGGAACAGCTCGTAGACATCTGGCTCCAGACACTCTCTGAGCTAAACACAATACGAAACAGAAAGGAATTACTCGTGAAGGGAGCACGGACCCAGTCACAGAAACCTGACAAGAGGGTTTCCTACTTACTGCACCGATTCCTGTTTAGTTCCTTCAGTGCTTTCATACTATACTGTGTACCTGTCTACTTTAGGTTATATACTATAACAATGATGCATACTATTCTTGTGCTACACAGATAAAAGACTGCTGTATTTACCTATGAAACTAATGAAGTAGTCCAACTTTTCATAAAAAAACTAAACTAAACTAAATTCAAACAAGGACTAAATATATTTAAGATCCATTTTTCTTCTTTTCTCTCTTCTCCGATATTATGTAACAAAACAGGAATGAATATTTTGGATGTGAGTCAGGTCAAAGCATTCCAGTTGTTTTGTGTGAAGTACATGTAACTGCCTTTTTCAGTGTTTTTGCACTGATGCAATGACCTCATTTATCCTTGACTCTTCGGAAACACACTAGCTTAGTTCTTCCTCAGAGGCAACAGCTGAGGTGTTGCACAGATATTCAGAGTAATAACTGATAAGAGCCAAGGGTGACACAACATTGCATAGGTCACGGGGCAAAAACCCGGCTTTAGGAGATACGGGGAGGCCGTGGAGGTCTCTACTCACACTTCTTGGGTTGTGAGCTGGTTGCCATTTGGTTTCCACTGTCTCCATCACTCTCCGCATTGTCTTTCTGGGTCATAGAAGTTTGCAAATGTTTCAAAAGGTTCGCACTCGCAGAAGCCGACTGACCAGTGACGGCAGCATAATCTGTTCCACTGGTTGTAATAGAGTTGTGAACAGCTCAGCGTGCAGTTGAGTCAACGAGCGCAGGGACACCGCTGAAACCAGTGAGAGCGCTCGTGATTAGGAAGTCTAAAAATGGTTAATTCTGGGTTGTCAGTCCTAGGTGAGCTTTGTGTAAATGCAAACTGGTGATTAACAAGCGATAGGGAACGTCTGTGAGGGAGTAACAATGTAAAGGATACAGAACAACAGAAATGAATGTCTTTAAATCCAGGAACCTGAATGGCAACCAGCTCAAACCCCCAGTGCTCTCAGGCCCCTGCTCCTTTGTCATGTGTTTGAGGACAAAAGAAACTGATACTACTGTATATCTTCTGACTTTTGAGTAACTTCACACGCCTGATACAGGTAATCCCAGTAGGTACAGAATGTTTAGTTGAAAACCATGCATGGCATTGGACCTTGAGAACAAGGCCAGTGAATCCCTGCTTAGTGAACACTCACTACAGCCAGTGCATGAACTGAACTATGGAGTCAAATTAGGGTCAGATGGCCTGCGCAAACCAAAATAAATTAAATTAAAATTACGCACAAATCGTGGCTAAATTTAAAAGTAAAATAAACTTCATTTGCCTCCACGCTCTGATTGGCTAATGAACAAGGAAGTTGTCGCAGTCCTTTGACATGGCATAGCAGATCCTGAATGCTCCACAAGCAGCAACAAGCTAGTCCACTGACTGATGGCTTTAATTACAGTATATTTAATCATGTGTAAGAAGTGTGACGTTACTCTCATTATTTGCAGAGGTGATGCAGAAACACAAACGTTAAACTGGTGCTTCTATCAGATGTTAATGTAGCAAGTTAGCTAACAGGCTATTAGCAATGCCATGCTATGTTATGATGCAGCTGGAGTCAAGGTGGGTATGTTCCAGTAACGCTACAATTGTGACTCTGTGTGATAGTTTATCAGACCACACCGATCATGTCACCGATACCAAAGACTCGGGCAGAAAGCGAAAACGCCCCACCTGAATGTCCAAGGTGGAGAAGTAGCTGTTGAGGTGTTCAGGGTCGTTGATGTCCGGCTCCCAGCAAACTGGACACACCATATCTCTGATGTGTTTGTCTCTTACAACGATGGTGAAGTGCTGCTGGAAACAACTACAGCACACTGAGCACTGGCACGATGTCAGGGACTGCATCTGAGGTGAGAGGGTGGTTAGTACAGTACAGTGAGACAGGCTCCAGGGCAGAACCCACAGCACCCTGTGACGCCGCCTACCTTGCTGTGGGGGAACACAGAGAGGCATATGGGACACTCTTTGGCCAGCACTCTCTTGATGAACTCCCTGTCGTGGGACTCTTTCACAGCCTGCACAACATCCTCCAGTGAGTAGGTGGCACTGTGCTCTGACAGCAGCGACAGCGCCAGCTCGCAGCGACCCCAGCTGGGCAGATCGTACATGGCCAGAAGCCTCCGGCATGTACGCTGGGAGGGCAGAGGAGGGATTACATAGAGGAGGCTAAGGAACAAGCGTGCAACGTTAATGCGAGAGTCATTCAGCACTCTGCGGCTACTACTACCGCCTACTCCACGCGGCCTGAGGTTTGAGCTCACCTGTTTGTCGGGGTGGTGGATGTCTACAGGAGGCTCAGGCTTGCCGCTCCAGATACGCTTGTGGAAGGCTTCCAGCAGGGGGCGCTGCAGCAGGGCCAGGGCCCCTCTCACCTCGCCTCCGCTCTGCTTCAAAACCTCGTGACAACGAGCCTCATCGCTGAAGCCCAGCAAACTCAGCTCTTTAACCTGACGGAGTAGAATGAGGACCGTCACCATCATCATCATCTTCATCATCATCGGAAAGCAGAGGCAGGATGCCAGAGTCACAGGCCACCGTCACCTTGACGAGCCTGTCTCTCAGCGCTTGCTTAGCAGCTCTCTCGGTGTCACCTCCTGCCATGAGCCACGCTTGCTTCGCCTCGGCCACGGACAGCTGAACAGCAGCTTCTGACGGGTCCACCTCTGCTGCAGAACCCTTAGGAGCTTCAAACGACGTGTCCTGTGTGAGAGAACCACTAGTGTCACCCAGAGGAATAGAAACGCATGACAACTGAACAGACTTCATACTGACTGTGAGCTCCGTTCTGCCGGATGCCGCCACAGACACTCGGATCTGGTCCAACATCAGAGGAAGCTCTGCTTTTAACCACTTGCACAATAGAATGCTGCTGTCCCCAGATACCCTGATGCTCGTGTAGACCTCCTCTGGACTCACTCCTTTCTTCTCCCCATCCTGAAGCAGACATGAAGGACGTTCAGTTCACATCCAACACCAAGTGTACAGATTATCTGCAGGAGATCAATGAGACTTGCTCTAATCAGTTGAATTAGCTTCAGTCCCTCCTCTTTCATCATCCTCTGTCTCCAGACGTCCTGGTCTTCAGGGGCGGCCTCCTTAGGTTTGATGGGCAGAGCTGGGACCCGTCTGACTGGGGAGGGGGGGCGAAGCTTCACGGGCAGCGGGGCCGGCTCTGGACGAGCCAGATCACACATTTCGCACACAGTGGCAGGGGAGTAGTTCAGATAGGTACAGAACTGACACACCCACTGGCCGGAGAGAAGCAGTGACAGATGAGTAAATAAAAATCACCTAGTGCACGTGAGAAACTTAAACCTGACAGCTTTACGTCCACACTGATGCCATGCCCAGGCGCTGACCTGGCTGTCGGGATCGCCGGGCATGCCCAGGACGGGAGCTGGTGGTCGTGGTGGGGTGATGGGGGGGTTTGCTGGCGTCACTGGAGGTCGTGTAGCCAAACGCGGTCGTTCACACACTTCACACAGAATACTGTTCGCTGCATTAACCATGGTGCAGCTCTTACAATGCCACTCTAAGGAGGAACAACAACATGTGGATTATTGTACATGTTGTTCATGTACTTACACTATTGTAAGGCTGATGTGGCCATTAAAAAGAATTGGCTCATTATCGATCATACCTAACTTTGATCTCCAGTAAACGGAAAAGGTGAGAACATGCAACGACATGCTCCATATTACACAGTTTATGTACTCATCATGAAGAGAACACACCAGTGATGGTCGCAGGCTGAGACTCGTCAGCTTTGAAGCTGATGGATTTCATGCGCGGCCGCTCACAGTCCTCACACAGCATGTCCTGGATGGAGTTGACGTTAGCGCAGTGAAGGCAACTCCAGGTAGAAGAACTGAGAGCAGAGAGCGATCACACAAACAGCATCCTGGTCACGTTCACATCTTAGCACTTACAGTAACACAACAACGATTTTACTTCTGCTAAACTATGCCCATAAACTTTATAACGACTACAAATATTAAATGTTTTTTTTGTTTTGGGTTAAAATAAGTGTCTAGAGATAAACATCAAAAGACTTAAAAGATCCTCGTGTCTCTTTAAATCACAGCAGCGAACGTTTGTGTCTATTAGACCTAATCCCAACTAAACTCCATCAGGAGGTTTTGGGCTTAGAGCCTAATGATGGTAATGATGCTAGTTTAACTTGTGGTATAGTGGGTTAGGAGTATTGAAATGCTTCAGACTGCTCTAGGTTTAGCACTACGCTCTGATAATGGTCTTTCTCCAGGTCCTGTCCCAACCACCTGGCCTGTGTTTCATTTGCTGCCTGTAGCCCTGCAGTGTGCTACTTTGGAAGAGAATTTGAAGGTTGACTCAGATGCCGCTGTTTCACATAAAATAATTTGATCAAGGTTATTCTCTGAATGATAAATATCACGTCCAGGATAATAACGAATAATGTCAGTTACGGACACTCCCAGGATGAACCGGGGTCCAGTGGACAGACTAATGTATATAAAAAGTCTTTAGCCCTGTAGTGTCTGGAAATACTGTACGACTGTGAAAATATTTTAGAACCATTAGATGTGTTTGTAAGAACATGAACCGTGAGATTTATTTTATTAATCTTTGATTTAAAGTTGAATTGAGAAACACAATTTGTCAAAAAATCATTTTATCCATTTTTAATGGATAAAATACATTAATGAAAAGTTATGGCCGCAGTTTGGCTCCATGTACTCGACACCAGTACCAAACATACTGACCAGTGGCTGGTCCTGCTTTTGGAAGACGATGACACAGCGGTTCGACAGTGGTTGGCCCTCTCAGGGTTGGAGTGGTATAGTCTGTCACATTCTGAGCAGAGCCCCTGGAGGCAGGTGAGACAATGGGCAGAGATGCGGGATATTCCACACACGGTGCACTTCTCTATAACACAAACAATGCAGTATAACAGTCAAAATAAAAAGTATAAAATCAGCAGCAAGAAGCAATCAGAGTAAAAGTAGCAGAATGTGGAAATGAAGCAGCTGGAGAAGGGAGCAGTGTTCCTCCCACTGTTCACTCTGCAGATTGAGCCTATAGTAATAAGACCTGCTGTGATTAGTGGCGACTGTACTAAGACAGTGGTTTGTCTCCTCACCTGAGTGTTTGTTTGAGGAGGTGGAGACCTGGACGGATCTGAGCCGTTGATGGACCAAGGAGTGGCCACGGCTCAGCTCCTTGGAAGCGTGATGGCTGACAGGAAAGGCTAAAGACTTGGTCTGGCCGTCGGAGTGGCATGAGGAGGAGGAGTGGTAGAGCACAGCATCAGTGTTAAGACCCACATCCTGAGAGGAGAGAGGAGGAGGAACAGATCATTAGGAAGGTTCAGATAGAACACTGTTTTTTTGGCTTAAAATTACAATATGTTCTAAACACACACTGGTTCTGCTGCTGCTGAGAATCAGAAACAAAGCTGAGCTCTCTAGTCACTAGCAAGAAGGGAAAAATCGAGGCGAGGTTTCACTTTTCAGCAGAGACTCTTTAAAACGACGATACAGTGGCTGACGTCTACCTTGTGTCTCAGCGTAGGGATGATCCTCTCATAGAACTCAGGGTGGGGATGAGCCTCCTGGAAACATAACCCATAGCAAGTCACTGCACAGGCACCATGAACTGAGTCCGTCACACTGGTTTCAGTGGTTCAATTCCCAGCCTCTCCGGAAAGCTTTTAAAGTGTCCTTGAGCAAGGCACTGAAGGCACCGCTGTTGAGCTGCTCGTTCGTTAAAGCGCTCTGATCACAAACCATCTACACACTCACACCCACGTACTGGACACCTGCCTTAATTAGCATCTCAAGCTCCATCCTCAGACTCATGACTTCCAGTGTTACTGCGGCAACGCGACCCACATCTGGGTCCATGACATCATCAGGGAAGCTGAGTCCATCTGGCTGCTGATTGGAATAACCGTAAAGACAAAGCACCGACCTTCCCCCCTAGTGATGAAACAACAGAGAGAGAGATCTTCAAATCGATGTCAGGACAATAAATACAACAACTAGACAAGACTCATTCCAACATCAATTCTGGAGCTCAGTTACTGGTCATTATTAATTCTAGTAATCTAAGGATCTTGTGAGACTATAATTTTTCACAACCGTTACATTACCTGAATAGCATCAACAGTGGCCCTGAACACAGGGTTGTTGTGCTTCACTGTCCTCCAGTACTTTGGCCTGTTGGGATTCGTCAGGTTACAGCCGTACTTCTCCAGGATGTTCAGTGCAGTGGACAAGCGCTGTAGAGACGCAAGAGTCTGGAGAAAAGGAGGAGCAGAGGAAACTAGCCACACGCTCCACAGGCGTCGAAATGAGCTTTCATACATGATCAGGGTTTGACTTCTGCTGGGTGAGTGAAAGCGCTGACGAGGTGGAAGTTTAGCAGATACAACAGATGCTGCTGCTGCTTCATACAAATAAATCAACCACAACAGTTCCTAGGGCTGTATGTGCATGTTTGAGCTCTGTGTCTTGCCTCCTTTCTGTTGCTACCAAAGCTGTTGTCCATCACCATGGTTTCTGCAGCGATGTGCTGGTACTTGGAGCAGGGCGGCAACTGCAGGTTGGCCATGGCCATCACACCTGCCCGCACCTCCACCACCCGGCCTCCAGAGTAGAGGAACACCTCGGCCCGACTCCGCACCTCCTGCAGCTGTTCTGAGAGAGACGGCATTCTACATACGCACGCATGCACGCACGCATGCACACACAGACACACACAGACAGACACACACACTAATGTAACCTATGTAGTACAGCAGATCTGGTGGCTGCTGTTGTGGAGGGATGTTGGATGCCGTTTTGATGGTCACGTGATAATCATGTAAATTACTTTAACCTAGACCAATAAAGCTTAAGGCTGTAGTCAGTTTAGGTTGAATACTGTTTCATTCATGTATGAATACTCTGTAGCTGTCCAGTAGCGCAGTGCTCTTTAAACCTGTCTGTTCCTTCATATCTGTGTAGTTTTTATATGGAATAACATATATTATACGTTGTGTATTGGTCTAAAGTGGACGCATTACAGTCGCTCACACCTGTTAAACACGCGCTCGACGTGATGAGGGCTCACTGAAAATGCACCATCTTCGCTCTGCAGCCGTCCGCGGCGGCTCCTTCCGTCACACGGCTCCGAGCGTCGCTCACGCCGCGCTCCTCGCTCGCGGCGCTAAGTGGTGACGCCCGTAGCTGAAGCCGCGGAGCCTCCTCTTCACCGACGTCTCTGAAACCTCCTGCCTGCTCCCGGCGCTGCGGAACGAACCCAGCCTGTGATCCGGACCAAAACACTCTGCTGAGGCGCATGGAAAACACGCTGCGTCACCGCGACGCCGATGACGTCACCCGTAGGTTTGCGAAACGACGTCCCGCTCGCGTTATTTATGTGTGAGGTTTACGGCTTGAGAATAACAACACAAATATAACAAGTAATTATCTTTAAAAGCTAAATATCTGTATAACCTGGTTTAAATAAATAATAAAATATAGCCTTTTAGCGCAGACGGCTGTTTGACAGCTGGGAGTCGCACCCTCCTGCTGACCAGCTGTTAGCACCTGGAATGGTCCATTTACATGGTGGCTTGTCGTCTCTCCTGCTCTGAGGACGGCGGTATATACTGTACTCCAATCTTATGGCCGACGTTGCTGTTACACCAGTGGCTGCTTCTAGTCTTTCCCACATCCACATTCACACACTGTAAGGGGTGCAGTTAACATCAAAAGTGTTTCCAGTCCCCTTCAAAGATATTGTTCATTTCCAACTGTAGAGATGATAACAAAACACACAACATTTACAGTAGATAATGTAGGAGACAAACAGGAGATGGCAAAGGAAGGTCACATTAACACATTTATTTGTCTTGCATTTTGGTAACTGATTTAAAAGTCCTCAAATTGTTCACTATCACAATGTTGAAATAAATAATTACATGAATCTGACTAATCATCACACAGGCTACTGTCGATCAAACAAAGTAGACAAGGGTGAAAAAGTGGAACATTGAAGAAGCGAATGAAAACGTGCAGGCAGTCTTTTCATCTGTCTGGTGATTTCGGTCTTTGTCTTAGTTACGAATCTGCTAAATGATTCTGACAAGCATGCGTGGTCTACACGGAGAGCAGCGTTTGTACAGGAGAGTGTTGACCTGGTTCCTAATGGCAGCTAAAAATTCTGAGGAAACAGACAGCCAGGCAGCGGAAAACTGATTCAGAATGTGCACCACCACCAGGTCATGAGAGCTCAAGACTGACATTTAGCTTGAATGGCCCAAGTTCATTCTTTATTTAATGCTGATATTTTAAAATGGCTTCCACTTTCTGAACATCCAAACATTTGTGGTGAATATCACGTTGGGTTTGTCTGGCCGAACCAGGGGCCACGATGTGATTGGCTGATTTGGAGACAAAGCTGCTGAGTCAGCTCCTTCTGCCCCCAGAAAGCCCAAGGCCACTTCACAAGTCGCCCAGGAAGGACACACTTAACAACGTATGCTGGTGGAAGGAGGAGCGGCATGGAGGCTCCAGGTACCATCCACATCCACTGACTCCTCCCACTTCCTTTATCCACATCAAAAACCCAGAGGTTACAAGCTTTAAAAAGTGTTGAATTGGATTGAATGAGACCAGTGTGCGTAGACTTACATTAAGTATAGGTACAAAATATTAATCATTTGAGGTCCCTTGCACCTCAGGTAAACCAACTACCTTCCTGTCTCAGACATGAACATTGTGTTAGCAGGTTTTATTCAGTGGCACCTACACTTACTACTGGACCCAGGCAACATAAGTTTTCAGTTTACTTTTCTTGCTTCTGTGATGTGTACAGCTTTTGGACATATTTGCGACGTATTCGATTCCAGATTCACACCTGAAGAACCAGAACCACGGTGGTTGGGTCACTGGAGAGTGGAGGGAGGAGGAGGGGGGGACCCAGCCTCGCTCCATGGGCGAGGTACTGTAGCTCCCTCCCACCCTGCAGACTGGCCCCCTGCTGTGGCACCTTCCGTTGTCCTGCTGAAAAGCGGCAGTTCATGCCCATGTTGCACCGAGATGGTTCTAGCAGCCTCTGCCTTCCACCATGAAATGACCATGTAGAAAAATGAGATGTGGCTAAAAGAACCGTACAGTAGAGTTGAAGCAAAACCTGATCATGTACAGTAAGTTTCTGCACTTTGACACAATCACTACACAGAAACATAAAACAAAAGATTGGTGCAAGTTCTTTCCACCTTCTCATAAATGGTCTATTTATGAAAAGGCACCCAATTAAAAAAAGATACTGATGTTAACAACACGAAGCTCCGGCGTTCTTTTATAAAAATGCAGTTCATCGGGTTTAAGTGAGACGAGAGACTGTGAGGTCTACAGTGAGAGAATATTATACCTGGGGACGCGGCTACAGCACGGTCCCTGATTGGTCTAGAACTGTACGCTCCCCTAATGCTCATAATGTACATCATTAAACATGTTTCTTTGTCAGCAAAGCTCGTCTGTGGAGACGCTGACATGCTGCAGAGGCATCAGGTCTTTTGTTCCAACCCCGTCAGTGAGCCTGCAGAGGGCACCCCACACACGAGTCCAGGGCCACCTCCTTCAAGTGTAGCCTCGGTACAGTGGAAGGCCACGAGGGTGAACCTGCACCTACTCAGTCAAAGCACAGTTCGTCCTGTAACCATCTGATCTTGTTTCAAGCGCGGTCTCCGTCTTCCTTGGAACTCAACTGACTGAGCTGCTGAGACACATCCAGTCCAACGATGAGCCAAATCAGTCCAGCTGCTTTTGATGTTGCTGCTGATCATCGGACTGAACCGTCGCCGCCCTGATCTTTCTTCTTTTGAATTTGTGGAATCATCATGTCTGCTCCCACACCAGACAGACAGAGGCCTTATAATGCTAGTGACTGTCAAACGGGAACTCCGCTGTTAACGTAGTTATTGGACTCATTAACCTTGTGTAATGACACCGTAGTCTCACGGAGACCAGACGGGCCGTTTGTGTGCGCTTTGCCAACTCCAACACACTATAAAGCATATCAATTAATGGTAAAGCATGGAAATTTATTTTCTTTGGTAGAGGCCGTAGAAGCACGTGCCACTGAACGAGGGCCCCTGAGCTGGAACCGACCAACTTGTGCGCTTCCCTTTCTCAGTATCTGCATAAGCAGGTGATTTCACCGTGTCTGTGAGGCCGAGGTGTTGTGTCCTGCAGCGAAAACGCCTTACACTCTCCAGACCCTGCTTCACATAAAGAAGGTACACAGCAGATCCATGTACACTTCCTGCTGCCCTGGTTGTGCTTTTGTGCTTCATCTGGGTCTCAATACAGCAGCACAACCTGGACCCTTTTTATATCAGTAAAACTTGTGTTTTATTCAAAAGTAGCAGTAGTACGAATATAAAAAAATACTATTTCACCTGCCTGTCAGTGGTGTAATCGGTTCATTAGCATTAGCCAACTGCTAATGTACACAAGGCTTTGTCGAGTTCACATGAGCCTGACGGGATCCGTCGGTACCAAACAGTGACTCCCCACTGTGTGCAGTAACCATGTATCACCTCAAACCTGTTCGCTGCACTGCCGAAGGTTCTGTGGCGTGTGGCATATGTTCATCTCTCCAGAACAACAAGCGCTTTCACTTTATTTCACAGGGTCCTCATCAACAGCTGCAGAGCCCACAGAGACCAGTGGTCAGTCATAGGTGGTTGTGGGTAGCTCCCCGTCCCATTGGTTTTACATGCTTGTCTCAACGCGCGGTGTCAGGCTTCCATCCCCATCAACGTGGTTGTCCAGCATCTCTCCACTCCGCTCTGCTGCATCGCCTCCTCCTCCGTCCTCTCCCGCTCCTTCTAAGGCCACCAGGTCCTGAGTGCAGTTGAGCGGGCTGGCTTTGGATGACAGTGGGCTAGCACCACTGCCTGAGCCAACAGCAGACCTTTCCATGTGATTTGCTCCCTGGTGGCTTAAGTCTGTGAGCTGCCCTTCACCTTCTAAGCTCCTGGCCACTGAGCCCTCACCTCCCCCACTGGGGTTGCTTGTACTGACAGATTGTTGGCCCAGAGTTGGAGATTTTAAAGTTGCCAACGGGGACTTAGCTTCCTGTGTTGCTGATCTAGGAGACAAAGAAAGCCGGGAAACTATGTCATCAGAAAGAAGTTGAGCAAGTTTGCTTGAGTCAGCAGAAGCTGGTGTTGCCACAGGCGTCATCACTGCCATGAGCACGTCATCTTGGGATCCAATGAAGTCGACCTTGAGTGCTCTTGTGTTTTGAGGGCTGCTGTAATCGTGCAAGGAGCTGCAGACACTGTCATAGGTGACTGCACAGCTTTCTGCACTTTGTGGTAACAAACCCATGTCACCTGTAGCACTTCCTCTGGGGGACACAAACTCATACAAGCCTTCCTTGATGATGGTCATTGGTTGGATGCTGTCAGGGCCCCTGCTGACCTCTATGGTGCTGATCTTACTTAGATCCAGGGGAGGGGGGATACGCTGTTGTCTTGCCCCAGTGTGGCCACTCTGAACACATGGGAGAAGGGAGCATCCTTCCCCTTTATCCAACAAACAATCATCAGCCCCACTAGAGAACTTTCGTACGGCGCTGACATTAGGGGACGTCTGCTGGCTTTTGCTGGAAACCAGTGTTTTCATCTCTATCTGTTCTTTCATCAGTTTCTCCTTCTGCTCTTGGAAGGCCGCTGCCTTGTTGAGAGCAAACTCCTGCTTCTGGGGACTAGTTGTGTTGTATGAGGACCTGGCTCGTTCAGGAGAGCCCAGCTGAGCCACCTCCTGATAGTGAGACTGTTGGGACCTTTCTGGGCTTTCCACCTCTGCGTTGGAGAAGTGTTTGTGGTAGCTCCAGCGACTGGGGGACAGGTTGTTGTCCATAGGACATTTACTTTCCTCCCTCTTTTCCACTAATACGTCTGTGAGTTCCATGCTTCGTGCAAACGCATCCTTAAGGTTAATTGAAATAATACTTCCACTTCGTTTTGCTCTTTCAAGGGCTTCCCTCCTCTTGATAGCCTTCTCCTGTCGCTTCTGCTCTCGGTAGAACTCGGAGAAGTTGTTGACAATGATTGGGATTGGAAGCGCAATCACTAATACTCCCGCTATGCAACAGAGTCCGCCAACAATCTTGCCCAGCAGCGTTTGTGGGTAGATATCTCCATAGCCGACTGTGGTCATAGTGATAGTGGCCCACCAGAAGGAGGCAGGGATGCTGGTGAATTTGGTGGCATCTTCGTCTTTCTCAGCAAAGAACACCAGGCTGGAGAAGATCATGATGCCCATAGCTAGGAAGAGGATCAGCAGACCCAACTCATTGTAGCTCCTTCGCAAAGTAAAGCCTAAAGACTGAAGTCCTGTTGAGTGCCTGGCCAGCTTCAGGATCCTTAGTATTCTCATAATTCGAAAGATCTGGACCACACGACGCACATTCTGAAACTGCATCACACTCTTGTTGGACTCCGTCAGGCAGAGAGTCACATAGTAAGGAAGTATAGCCAGTAAATCAATGATGTTCAGTGGCGCTTTGATAAAGTCCCACTTGTTGGGCGCTGAGAGCAGGCGCAGCATGTACTCCATGGTGAACCAGGCGATGCAGATGGCCTCCACATGAGCCAGGCTGGGGTTGTCATTGAACTGGCCAAACTCATCTACCACCTGCAGCTCTGGCAAAGTGTTGAGAGACAGCGAGATGGTGGAAATTATGATGAACAGGATGGAGATCATGGCCAGGATCTGCAAAACAAGCACAGGTTGTTGGTTAGTGTGTTGGCTTCATTGGTTTGGTGTCTTCAGACATACATACAGATACAATATATGATGATTTACTGGCTGGACTGATACGATAACTGGTTCCTGGAGGATGAATTCCCAAAATGTCGTCACTGCTTTTCTATCTCTGACACCAAGGCCAAATGGTTCCGTATGTTCATGGGTCATAGATGTTCACTGTAGATACCAGTACTTCACAATGTTAATGCGCAAATATTCATACTAGGTTACACTTCATACAAAAACAGACATTTCATGGCTATAAGTCTGGACAATCTTTTTCTAAACCAGTGTCCAGCAGCACTGTGAAAAAAAACCTAATATTGTTTGTTAACCCATCTTCAAGCTGGGACATGTGCCAATTTACCTGTGTTGTTTTGTTTATTTGTTCAGCCTCACCTTATAACAATTTATAATTAAAATATCTTATGAGGAGTAACTTCATAAATATGGACTACCACTGTTAGTTTGTAGTTTGTTACAGGAAACTGCAATATTAGGCAGATTTATTACTTACATTGTTATTTTGTATATATATATATATATATATATATATATATATATATATAGATATATATATATATATATATATATATATATATATATATATATATATATATATATATATATATATATATAAAATATTTTATTTGTTTGTTTTTTTACATCTATCTACACACAAAGAGTGTTTGCATTTTTACTCTCAAAACCATTACTGTTCTAACAGTAAAACCAAACTTGAAATAACTTGAATAACTGAAATAAACTGACTTCATATGTTGATACGTTATTATACAATAAAATGTGAATCAGGCTGAATAAAACAAGTGAGTATGTTGTAGAGTCCTCCACTACAGTCAAAGTACCAAAAGTATCAAATAAAGTCTTATGTCACATCAGAGACTTGCAGGAAACGATTCTTTTCTCTCCCATTCTGCTGGTCAGATGCTTTGGCTTTAACTCGGCCTTCTCGCTGCCTTGCTGGGTATCGCTGCAGTGGATGCCCAGAACTGGACCTGCTACCAAGCCCAGCCTACCTGCTTCCCCTTCCCCACACCTCTTTACGTCTGATGCAGCCTTGCTTCCTTTGGAATGTCACACTGACCTGCTGTAACTTTAATTTGCTTCTCAGACTTTCACTCATCATTCAGTGTCAGTGTTTGTGTTGAAGTTCGTGTTATAAACGTGATGGTCTCTCCACTTGAAGCCATTTTATCTAGTACAACTACTGTATCATTACTAGCTCATACTTGCTCTATACGTCTGTTCCAGCATCTGAGCTAAGTGAGGCATGTGCCGCCTGAAGCTTCTTCCTGAAGCCCTTGCGAGGACGTTTCAGGATAATTGTAATAGGATTGCGTTGCTATCTATGGAAGGGATAGAGAGAGGTTAGAGATGGTTACTCCCTCTATGGTCCCCCAGCAGGAGGAATCAAGTAATAGTGCAGCACTAAGAAAAACTGCAGCACTACTGAACCAAAGACGAGCTGTTCTTCTGAACCTAACATCATGTTGACGGCCTCACTTCTCTCTCTGGACTTTACTCAGCAGATTAAATGTTGTTTCCAATTTTAGCAGACTTGACGTATACTGTAGGTATTTCTAGGGATAATAAACGTCCAACCTGTCTGGTGCTGAATGACAGGTGAGGGTGCGTCATGCTCTGGTGCTAGTAGATCATTAGTGGGGGTCTTTATGAAAACCCAGATGTGCCAGGTGCCAGAGGTTACCTGCTACCATACGTTGGTACAGTAGCTTTTAGAAAGAAAGAAAGAAAGAAAGAAAGAAAGAAAGAAAGAAAGAAAGAAAGAAAGAAAGAAAGAAAGAAAGAAAGAAAGAAAGAAAGAAAGAAAGAAAGAAAGAAAGAAAGAAAGAAAGAAAGAAAGAAAGAAAGAACTACTCAAAGGATGAGACAGCAGATACGTGAAGCCACAGATACTGTAGGTCAGGAAAAGAGACGAAGAGGGCAGGTGCCAAACGCTGTGACCTTGGCACCCAGGGCAGATTTAGAGCAGTACCAGGAACACACAAGCTGCTTTACATAGTGTCCAGTAGAGGAAGACTGCTCCAAAAGACAGTCAGTCATGGACAAGGTGAACTGGAATCAAACTGAACCACAAGCTAAGGATTCATGGGCTCTTATAATAATATGACATGATACAGTCTATTCTAGGGGCAGGTAGGCAGGCGGACTAACAGACAAACAGACTGGCAGACAGGCAGACAGGCAGGCAGACAGGCAGGCAGGCAGGCAGGCAGGCAGACAGACAGACAGACTGGCAGACAGACAGACAGACAGGCAGACAGACAGACAGACAGGCAGACAGATGTACTCTCAAATGAGGAACGTGAATGAAAGGCCTGTCAACAGCCTCTTTCTGTTTCAGTCAAGTCTCAGCTATGAGTCTGAAGAACTTTTGGGAAGATTGTACTGTAGACCTGCACAAAACTGGAATAGAATACAAGAGCATCAGCAGGAAGCCTGGTGAGAAGGAACAATTACTCAAAGACAGACTGGGAGAAAGTGCTGTTGTAGCTGAGCCTCTTTGGCATCAGCTGGGAACTCCAAACTCTGAGTTTGAAGGATGATTGATGATGAGTATAGTCGAACATGGAGGAGGAAGTCTGATGCTTCGGTTCTGCTTCTCGGCTTAACACTGGACAAGGCCAGGTAAGAAAGAAAACACTGAAGATGGGTCGTGGTTGGGTTTACAGCAGTAGCTCAGGAGGAAGCACGTCAGAGCCGTGGAGGAGTCCATCAGTGTCCAGTCCTGAGGGGCACTGTCCTGCTGGTTTACTGTCCCTGCTCTAAGCACCAGCCAAAAACCCTACTTTACATCCTACATTACATTGATAGAGATATTGACAGGTAGTGAATAAACTAGATCAGATCTTTCTTCGCTGTGTAATGTTTGTGTATGAAAAAAAAGAATGATTCATTTGGGGCCATTCAACGACTAAATGTGATAAAACAGCAAAGAGGTGTAGGAGAGGCTCATTACTGCTATTATTATAAAAGCTGCATCTTTTCATTTGTCTGCATCATCAATCGCACAACATCACATACCATCTAGAGTGGTCAGACACTCCAGATGCTGGAAATACTGAATGAAATTAAAGAGTGGACCAAGTGAGTGGGCAGGAAACCCAAACCCTGATCAATGCGAGGGGGTATTTCTGGAACAGAAACCCAATCTATTTCTGCAGAGGTCAACGCCGCTGCATTCTCCACATCCACGTATTCATAAACCTGCATGTTCTACATCCACTGCACTGTAAGAACAGACGAGGATCTGAAGCCACGATGTCAGAGGAACCGGACGGGACCTTTTGACACTCAGCAGGTTAAAGATGTCCATCAAGGCTTCTTCGACGTATGCATGTTACACTCTACTGGCTGTTGACCGGAACACATCTACACACAAGCTCTGCTGAGTTAAACACTGTCCCATTCAAACAACACACATACATAGGTTCACATAGTAGCTGTGAAATTAGAAGCTCCTGATTTCTGCTATTCACAGTATCAGGATTCAGAGTCTCAGTAACAAACAAAGCCTCCTTTTCTGAACCTGAGTCCAACTTCTCCTTTCAGAAACCTCATTTCTTTGTTTTCTTTGTCTGTATTATAAACTGTAACAAGATAAGGTCGGAGGCAGATGTAGCTGGTCCTGTGCAAAGCATCTGATACTAGTGGTGTCATTACAGGGACAAACGGAGGCAGAGTCAGTGTTTAACAAGACTAACAGTGTGCTATTAGGTTCTGAACGCCAGCGTGACAGACAATGACAGTGGCAGAAAAGGAAATGAAGAAGAAAAAGACAGAAAGACAGAGAATTACAGGGATTACTGCAGGGCGGAGCATCTGCTGGGTCTGTGTGAAGCACTGGGCTGTAATTACACAGACACGGTTTGTTATTAGCCACGCACTCATCGCAGAGAAAGCTATGCTAACCTCTGCTGATCAGCCTCAGAGAAGCTGATCTTACGTTCTAAGTTCTGGAGAGTGTGCAAACTAGCATTAGTATCATCAACAGAGCAGAGAGGACACTCATCCACAATGATCCCAGTCACAGAACAGACGCAGGGCATCAGTGTGGAGATGCTGTTCAGCCTGCGTGAGCTAAGCTGCAACAGGTTCAGGTCCTCTTCATCCAAGCTCTCTGTGCTGGACAGGACATCAGTGGATGCACATCGCTCCTCGGCTCCTCTGCCAAGGCACAGGGCCAGCGGACAGGAAGCAGCCACATAGCTGCTGTGTAGCTGCTACGACCAAGAAACCAAGACTCAAGTCACTTCGCACAACTACTGAGTCGTTGTTGACTTTGCAGAACTTCACAGTCAACCTTTAAACCTGCTGAGTGTTGCAGTTATTCTTAAAGACTAAATGATCAACGAGGTTGGGACATGAGAAGCACTGCTGTATCGGTGGAGTAACTTCAGCTGATGCTGTGGTATTATTAGGAGGAGAACGACACAATAATCCCATAATTTACCCATGTTATATAAGCTACTTAGTGCAGACATGGAAATGTGATAATCATCCATTTTGCTTAAATATAAATAATACTGCAAAGTCAAAGGTGAAGCGGGAAAGAGCTTCACATCTAATGGGCACTAATACTGTTACTAATGTGCAACCTGCACTTTGCTGTCACACGATGTTTCGTAGTTTCCATAACATTCAACCTGCTTTTAATGGCTTTAGCTTTGCACAGACACATACATGTAGATATAAATGGCAGCAAACTTCCTGTTGTCCTTCTATTAAATGATGCCACTGCTCCTGGCAGAAGATACATTAGTTTGCATCTTGCCTCCTTCCACAGTGCACCACATGCAGTTAGGTGAGCCACATATGCTTGTCTGTCTCTCTGACACTGGGTGGACTGGTGACCTGTCCAGTGGGAAGACTGAGCTGCGACAGGCTCCAGCAGGAGGAGCCAATAGGAAAATGGATGGATGGAACATCTACAGCTGCTTCTGCCTCAACTAGCAAAGACTTGATGTAAGACATCGTTGAAGCATATTAAGCACATCAACAACGTTTCCTTTCCTCCAGTGAAGGACTTGACTAGATTAAAAATACAAATGGCTGTATACCGTGTTGCTAAAAGATAATTAGTGTCTAAAGCTTCTCCATCAGTCACATAACAAAACCATGTATCTGAGGGACAAACGGTCAAAGACTGTTTTTTTACTCGGAGGTTAAATCATCTATAGCTCAGGGAAGTGATTGACAGCTATTGAGAGCACGCTGACTTTCATTTATTAGTTAGATTCTTCTATGTGTGTGACACAGAGAGACTGCCGGAGAGGAGAGCCCTATTAACCCCCCCACACTGCCCATGTACTTCCTCCGTCCGGCAGGTCAGACAGTGGAGAGGACAGACTGGCCAACCTGCCAAGAGTTAGTCTATTTGCAGCAGCAGTCCTGAAAGCCTCAAAGGAGCTTAGAGTACACCGTGCTCCTAAGTCATCCTGCGTGTGTCCATACAGGTTATACAGGTGTTCTGCCCCATGTTCTCAGCTGTGGGACCTTGTTACTGGATAAAAGCAAACATGAAAAAAAGGGAGCGGAAGCACTGAATAACTGACAGCCTGCAAAGACGACGAACCGAAAAGAGTTTGTCCCCACTACAAAGGGAACATATCAGACAATATCATGGAGCCAAAAATAAGAAGATTACACAGATTATGTAAAGTGTATGAAACTAATCTCTATTATTGGAACATTTAATTCTCATCCAATAAAACTCCAAACTCTTCTATCGTCCATCTGGACTCTTCACTGCAACGTGGGCGTGTGCGCGCTCCTGAACAAATGCTGCACCATGTTTTCCAAATGGCCAGGTAATGCTTCAGCCGTAATCAGCTGAGGAGCTGCTCTGATTGGTCGGAGCTGAGCTGCATCACCACGTCTGGTGTCAGCACAGAGGCCTAAGCAGCTTCCCTCCTGCTGACACCATGCTTCCGACACGGCTTCTAACAGCTGGACCGCTATGGTCCATGGGAAACGTAGCAGGTTCACAGGCGTCCAGTCGCCAACAAAACCACACAATGTGCTTCACAAGCCTAAAGGTTCAGCAGCTGTGTGAAACAGTTAAAAGCAGTATTTAGGAGCTGTGGCACATGGGACTCAGGTAAAAAAGAGTTTTTATTAAAAGTTAAGAAATGACCTTTAAAATGTGCCCAGCTCATGTTGTGTGGACAGTAAAGCTCGCTTCTACCTCTTTTCTTTCGTTTTTTTGAACAGTTGTGATCTAGAATTTCTCAAGGCCACCACAGACTCTCGCTGCTGTTGAGGCTGGAGCTCAGAGATTTCTCCAGATTGATTCAGCTTGATTCAGCTCGGCGGTCCTTGGCCAGTATTGACCAGCACCTCACAGACTCACTAAGACTTAGAACTTAACTTGGTTGTTTTCTTTCACAGCAGTCCAGTCAGCCATCAGTTTTACCAGTTTGGCCATTAAACATCCTCCACCATGAATCAAATCTGGAATGTTTCTTTGATGTAGGTTTTCTCTACGTCTCTACCTGTTTGTCTGTGATGCACTGGTGATCTGTCCAGGGTGAACCCAGTGACCTGTGGCCTGACCCACCACAGGTCATGGAACGCACCACAGCGTGCTCAACCCCCTGGTTCACAGCTGTCACTGTGTATATGTGAGGGTTCGAGCCTGTGTGGACTGCTCCTCAGTCAGTCAGCCAGCTGGAAACGGGACTCCAATTAGCAATAGCAGCATCCACTTCGTCCTCCTTAACCCCCGTCCTCTGTGTGAGTCTATTTGCCAGTGGTCACGTGACTGGTAATGGACTGATGCTCCGCTTGCATTGTGTGCCTGCTCTGCTCTGACAGTGAAACAAGCACCGTAAGCTCTCTGTGGTAAACAAACTGTCAAATGTCTTTAAAGCTTCAGTGCTGCACAAAGTACACATTGAGGACACACACTTCACTCCAAATCCATATTCATACAGGAACAGATGTTGTCTTTTCATCAGACTCAAACATTGACCACATGCCCACAGCTTTTCCTCACTGCATTGAGTCCCAGGAGAAGTGGACCAAAAACATTCAACATGTACTGTATGTACACACGCTACATTACACTAGAAGGACAGGCCCCTCAGGGATCCAGCGTTTCCTGCTCAACTATGGATTCATATTGAATAATCATTGTTATTTTTTCTAAATAATACAAAATCATTTAAACAAAAATAGCTCAATGAGCTGCACTTGTTCATTCCTGAATCACCAAAGTGAAATCTAAATAGTGTGTCTATTTTTTGAGCATTTTCAGATCAGAAGCGACAGATTTTTTAAATCTCGTTAAATCTACCGGAATAAAGGTCGAACTCTGCAGCAGACACTAAGAGTGAGGGTTCCCTCTTTCTCAGGCCTGAGGGGGGATGTGAGCTGAGTGAAGCCTTGCGTTGTTACCTTTGCAGCCACAGACGAGCTGGGTTTCTCCAGCAGATCCCAGAGCTTCTTTCTCTTGTCGGGACAGCAGCCGTGTTCCTCCTCCTCCCCCTCCTTCTCCCTCAGAGTCTCCGCCTCCCTCCTCAGCTCCTCATTCATCTGCTCCTTCTTCTGGTGGTAGCGAGCCTGGCAGCACGACTCCAGGTAGATTTCATCAATGCCCCAGTAGTCCAGCTCCTGGCCGAAGGACAGAGCGCACATCTCCTCCATCATGTGCAGCTTTCCTGTTCTGTAGAAGTTGAGGATGGAGGAGAAGGCCACGGGATGCCGGTCAAAGAAGTACTCGTTCTCCGTCAGGCTGTAGTCATCGCACAGCTCCAGCAGGGATTCGTGGGTGTTGCAGTCTCTTAGCCTTCCGAGCCGAGTTCTGGGCAACCTGTCCAGCGTTCTCCATAGGACTTCATGTGTCAGGCCTCCCACGTTGAGTCTGACCCGCCGGGAGCGGGCCTTGGTGCGTATGATGTCGATGGGCTCCGGGGGGAGCACCGGGGCCGCGGCGGGCAGAGGGTTGACTTTGGGTGTGCTGACGCTCATCCTGTCCGTCATTTCTGTGCTTTCTCCTTGTGCAATGGCTCAACGAAGCTGGCAGAGCTGTGTGTGCAGGTTTCCCAGGCCCGAGCTCACCTGCTGCGTTCAGACTGCAAACCAATGGCTTTGATCCATGTCTGGAAAAGTAAGACATCAGAGGCCGGTGAGATCAGAGATACACCGCGATATCGTCTGCAATGACCACGGGAGCCTGAATTTTCCCTGGTATCAAAATCTGTCATAGTAAAGACAAATCTGCATCCCACAACTCAATATAACCCACATAACCAAACCTGAAGCATTTAGGTTAAATTGGTGTGTTATTATGTGAAGTGAGGCATAATGAGTCTGGAGTTTTCAGCTTCTGGGCTTCATGCTTCACATCGCCATCAGTGAGTCCCAGCACCTTCTACCATCGAGCTTAAAGTGGGTTGTCACCTGCTTTAAGCTTGATTCTTCACCAAAATGAGACATTCATATAGAAATGTCACTGCTGATTCAGTTACAGACACAAATATTAATATATATCAATTTACATTAGGCACACACTGTATCTGACTATCTATTTCTGTGACTTGAATTTTCAGCTCTCCAGTTATTTGTGATTTTAATGATGTAAGTTTGTCCAATTAGTTTCAGGCCCAGTTAAACCCTGGAGACTCATCAAACCCCACGGAATGTGGCATCTGTCATTTTCCCATTTAGTGAACACAAATGTTAATCTAGTCCCACAGGACGAATGCAATTTAAACTGCATCTCTCCTGTTAGGCTATAAAGGCTTATGTTGCCATTAGAAGTTCTCTGACTGCACAACCTTTATCTGATTGTGTAATGGAGTTCCACAAATCCCAGTGGTGGCATTAGGCTTCGTTCCCCTGGCTCAAGTCTGCCTTAGTTAATTATAGGCTGTATATCTTCTCCTGGGACACTCACAGAACACATGACTACGTCAGCTGCTCCACGACCAAATAGCTCTTCCCCTCCAAAATAAATCGGTCTGTTCCAAGATCTCACAGAGCCGTGGCTCATAACTATTCTTCACATCACAGCAGAGGCAGCAAAGTCCACACTGACAGCGATCATTCCCAGTTCAACGCATTAAAAGACACCCAAGAAGCGGATCAGAGCAGGATGAGCTATGATTAAACACTGAACATAAATGAAAACCACGGTAACGTCCTTAGAGTCCGTCCAAAATGACTTAAATACTCCACTAATCTCCGCATAGCCTACCTGCGTGGAAACTGCTGATATTTGGGGAAACCCGAACTCCTGTCCGTCCCGGAGTTCGCAGCATAGCACCAGTGACTTATCCCAGCTGCTCGGACTCCCTCGATGTCTCGTGAAGTCGCCCGAGCGCGCGCTGATCGCCGCAAACCGTCATTTTGGCGAAAGGACGAGTGGAAACGTCCCGGTAAATGTGACCGAAGCTCGGAGGGCCATTAAAAAACACACAAAAGGAGGGAAAGCCTGAAACGCTGCCGGCGCCGAGGAAGAGACAGAGTGAGAATGAAAGAGGGAGGAAAAGAGAGAGAGAGAGAGAGCGACAGAGAGAGAGAGAGCGAGAGAGAGAGAGAGAGAGAGGGGATAAGAGCGGGAGAGAGAGAGAGAGAGAGAGAGCGGCTGAAAGAAAGAGAGATAGAGAGGGAGGACGTGAGAGATAGAGGATAAGAGAGGGAGAGGGAGAGAGAGAGAGAGAGAGAGAGAGAGAGAGAGAGAGAGAGAGAGAGGGGTGGCGAGGTAATTGGATGGAGGCTTCAGCACCCAGGACAGCTCCACAGTATTTCCACATGCATAAAGTTAAAGCATTGACATGTTCTTGGAGTTGACCTATTTCCTTTAGGGTTGTTGTCATTCTGTCTGATCCCTTTTCTGTTGGTGTCATTAAGTGCTTTGTGGACCTTTTTGGACCCTTCATGTCAAGCTGTCATCACCATGTTTTACTCATGGCACCAACATAAAACTGTGACTTTGATGATGTAGAACCATTTGTGTGATTCTGACAATAATTAAATTTGTTAAGCATAGAATATTTAAACTTGATGTGGTAAAGTCACTTTTAATTAACAGACTGCATAGAACAGTAGAGACATTGGATCAGTGATGAGATTATTGTCATGTAGATGATGTGGAGCCTGTTTGGATGCCTCATGTTACGATAAGGACGACACCGCCGCCCGCCTGCATTGTCTCCTCTCAGTATTCATTCAGGGTAAGTGGATGACTTCCTACGGTGCCAAGCAGAACAACTCCCGACCAAGTCCAGCCAAGCGTGGCTCATAGTGTAACGAAGATCTGCCACTGTTTCTACCAAAAGTGGTTGTGAAGACATGTGATGTGCATTAGAGCAGTCTGCTCTACACTGTCTGTCCTGTTAACAGATGCTCAGTCACCTGGTAAAGCAGAGAGAGGCTGAGTAGGAATAATCAGGCTCCCCAGTCAACCTCCCAGCAGGAGCACTGGGAAGTGCAGGCAAAGTCTACAGCTGAAACACAGAGCAGGAGAGGAAGCACTGAGCCTGAAACATGATGCAGACTACGGTATATCAACCAGTTAGGACTAATGAGTCTAGGCTGAAGAACAAAGCTTCTCCCAGACTATCTCAGTTTCATCACGCACAGAAAGTAAACCTATAGACTAACAGAGCAGTGGTGTGGATCCAGGGCCTTGGAGGCTGCCGTCCTGGACGTCCACTTCCATACAAACACATCCATTTAGGGGATGATGAGGTGGTTCTTGTCAGCGGTGCATTGGGGCACTGGGCGTCTCTGCCGCTGCTGCAGCTTGGCTAGACTGGGTGCAGCGGCTGGTTCTCTCTCATCATCTTGGATAAACGCACCTGTCTCACCCTTTTCATAAATTAGGTTATTTTACAGGTTTACCAACCTAATAGTGGGACTTACTACACTGAAACCACCGACCTCAAAGCTGATGTTACAAAGGACCCAAATCAATAATATAGTATATATTATGTAAATGCTCCTCCTGAAAAAGCAGACACGTCCATCACAGAACAACATTCAGTCTAGATGCTGCAGGTTAAGCTGCTGGACATTGCAAAGTTGGAATCTTGGGTTGCTCAGCACATTTTGTAGTGGCGGAGGGAGCATGAGAGGATGAGGAGACATACTACAGGTTCTCCTCCCACAGCCCGCATGGTTAAGGCCCCTCTGGTGCAGGTGGAGTGCTTTGGGTTAACTCAGCTTCACCTGTTGGACAGATGGAGTATTGCTGTGTGGAGATGAGCTCAGGGTCCTTCAGTGACTTCAGTGTCCAGGTCCCAACGCTGTGAAACAAGCTCTGATCTTCTGCCAAGAATCCAGACAACCAAACGCATCACAGGACGTGTCCTCAGTGGTCTTGTGCTTTGTCCAGATGTTTTCTGACCCTGGGGTGAAGGTGGTGGAATGCTGAATGCTGTTCGACTGCGCTCACTCACTGTGGGGTGATGGCCGGTGGCGGCTGCTCTCCCTCCTCAGCCACATCTGGCCTTTCCAAAGCAACAACTGCTCCGGCTGTCTCACCATTGCTTAACGCACCTGAATCCATCAGACCCAAAAGCTGGAGATTAAAATAGAGGTTGTTCAATTAGAGTCGAGAGCAGCCTGTACTTCAGTATCCTGAAAACAGGATTAAGCTCCGATTTATTGGTTTACAAAGTTCACAAAAGTCCTTTTCTGTTCATACATCATTTATAGAATGCCTTCCATTATTTGTGCATTAATATGCAGCTGTGACATTAAGACTCAACATCAACATGTGTACATGCAGAATTAAACAACAAAAACACATTGGTATTAGAACATGTAAAATTGCATAACTCATCCTACTGGCATTGTATTTTCTCATTTAAAAAATACTAAGGAGGGGTTAGACAAGCAGTAAACAGACAACGGGAAGATGCTTTAACTGTTCCTGATCACATTTTCATATCAAATGCACACTTCTTTATACTAGTCAGATGAAAAAGCAAAGTCATGCCTCGTTTTCTGAACAAAGGTGTGCGTGTACTCAGCACACGCATGACGTGTGTACACAGAAAGTAGGGGGGGGGCAGGGTAAAAGGGGTCTGGTCACACACATCGGTACAACATCGTGGTCCCAAACACAAACAGTTACACCACCCTGAGCCAAAATATAACAACAGCTCCAATTCAGAAATACGTAAAGAAAATGCATAGAAAAGTCTGCATCCACATCCTGGGTGAGCAGGGAGAGGACATCAGGGACATGAGCACAACCTAAGTATGTACATCTAATAGCAGAGCACTAACATTACATCATCACGTCGCTCCTTTCTCTTCTGCTTCAAGCTCAATTTTGTGCTGAGGTAACACTACAGGACCCTTCGCTCTTCACTTGTGTTCCAGTCGCAGCAGCTGCTCTTTACCGTTGACAGTTAATGACCTTAGCTGCCCGTCCTCCTCCACCTCCACACGCTCCTGTCCGTTCTCCACAATCCTAGAGGACAGAAGCCACATGTAGGTGTTAGAGAAACCGACATTAAACACACCAAGCAGAAAGTTTGATTCCTTCTTCAGATGTCTGTTCAAAACATGTTCAGACTCAACTACATCACAATTTTTTGCACACACACGAGGACCGCGGTTCTTGGGGGATGTTTGTGTTGTGTGGTCCACCAAGGGAACAGTCACTGCTGGAGAACAGCTGGATGGCAGCACTTCCCCCACTGGTCTCTCATCTAACAAACAGACCCCACACGTCCACATCCGTGTGACCTAAAAAAGCCCTCGCTGTGTTGTGGGTTATGTCACATGTTGTTTCACTGACTTCCTTTTCTTTTTACTGGCTTGTATTTGATGGGTTGTGGCTAACTGATCTGGTGAGGCCTGTCTCAGCTTTAACACAGCTTAGAAAGCACTGCATTGTTTCTGGATTTCTCTGTCTAATGGAAAAGGGTTCATTCCAGAGTTAAGGGCGGAGTTAATGTCTCGTTTCTACAGAATCTGTGATTAGCTCATAGTCATTAATTAGGTTTTCCAGATGAATGAGTATTAACTAGCTGCTGCTGCCTTTCTTCACCTGCTGGAAACACAGAACATCTTGATTCCTTTGTTTTGATTTGTTGTCGATTGGATCATTTCTCATCCTGTTCAAAAACCAGATGTGACACCAGACGGAGCAGTTTAATTACTGTTAAGTAATAAATGAAAGTCTTGTCTAAAAATAGTTTGTAGTTTGAGGATTTGGTAGATGTGGTTAAACCATCTTGCAGTAAGTGTTGTTTTGCCTACAAAGTTAATCTTGTTGCACTTTCTTCACATAATGTGTTGTTGACGTCAGAGCAGTTGATCTCTTCAAAAGGCAAGCGATTCGTCTTTTAATCACAAGAAACGGTTGCTTTTCTGGGATTTCGTTCTGACTTTGTCAGGTTTTAAAAAGTTGCTGCAAAAGACCAGTAGAGGAACAGGATGTATGCAGTGGGATGGTGATGGGGGTCAGTTACACACTCCACCGGCAGTGAGCTACCACCTTCAGCTAGAGATACTTAGGCATGAAGGCAGGAGGATTCGGGGATTAAACCTCCAACTCTGATTAGTGGACAGCTGCCCCCACTGAGCTGCATCTGCTACACCGAACAGCTCACTTGATCTGTATTTACCTTTTGGTCGTGATTTTCCTGCCATTTATGATCTTGGTGGAGGTGGAAACCGAGCGGAAGCTGCCCATACCTCCTCCACCTCCCCCTCCAAAGGAAGTGGAGGAGAAAGAGGTGAAGCCTCCACCTCCTAGGCTCCCCATGGTTGCCATGTGACCCATATGACCCATGGTGCTCATGGAGCCAAAAGAACCGAAGCCTGTGATCAACAGGACAGAACAATTAAACCTCTGACACAGCTACATTCATAACATAAGATCATGTACATGTGGTTCAGTGATACATGTCTGACCTGGGTCAAAGGGTGAGAAGCCAGCACCAAAAGGAGGAAAACCAACAAAGCCCCCAAAAAAGGAGCCGCCTGCCCGGCTGCGACTTGTACGACTTTGGTGCCGTCGACCGTTGCCGAAAAAAGGATCATCACTAAAAGGATCAGCACCTGGGAGACGGTGAGACATGAGAGATTAGACTGAAACACATCCTGTGATACGCCGCTTCTCTGAAATAAAACAATGCAGCTTACCAAAAAGGTCTGCGAACGGGTCCCTGCCGCCGAAGAACTCCCTGAAGACATCCTCTGGATTACGGAATGTGAATGGTTCATGGAAATGGTCTCCATTGTGGAAATGCCCCCCTGAAAGATCACATCAATAAAGATCAAGATGCACTAGAACAAACAACGGAGAACCAAATGTACTTGTTACCGGTCCACGCTGCCTAATAATGGGTTGTTATAGGGTATGAACTCATAGGCTGATCCTTTCATTAAGCCAGTAATGTGTAGAACAGTATAGCATTCACATATTACTCAGCTGTCTCTAGGTCAGTTCTTCAAAGTGTGGGGCTGGCCCCCGTTGTGGGAATAAAGAGTAAAGCAAAGGGGCGTTGGAAGATTTCCATGAGGAAAAAGTGGAACTGCAGAGTGAATAACATGAGTAACAAAGGCTGGCACAAATTGGTTCCATGTCGTGCCCGTCTCCTCTAGAGAACAAGGCTGCGTCCGATCCATTCACTAGTTGTCAGCAGGCTGTTAACGTGTACAGCTACGTGCAGTACCATACAAACAACATCAGGCCTACAGTTCAGCAGGCGAAGAAAAACAGGGCATGACGACCAAGGCCAGCAACAGACTTACTTCAGGGGATAATACGAGGGCAGGGTCCACTGAGAATCGCTAATTTTACTTACATCAGTGATACATCCATGGAGTGTTAGTGGGAGGCCTGATGTGTTATTGGTAATATTTGTGTATACATCTAAGCTAATTCCTACTGAACACTTGTTTTGAAATGTATCGTGTTAAAATCAGGTCTGTCCTAATCACAGCCCAGGACCGGGGGCATTACAGTATGTAAGAAAACCTGCTGCTTGGATGAAGCAGTCTCGGTCTGTATTGTGTCACCTGCTGCCCCGGAATGTTCAGCACCACCACAGGTACTGGTTCAGTAGTAATTTACTGAACATACGCTCCTAAAAAATAACAGTGTTTATTTCTCATTTTGAAATTGTTACTAATTAACATCTTGTGACTACGGCTTGTGAAGTGGTTGTTCTTGGATGTAAACGTTGTACATAAGCGTGTATGTTCTCCTGCTGAGATTGAAAACTTACCTCGTCCTCCATTGTTCCCCGTCAGGCCCTCTTTGCCAAAGCGATCGTATATGGTCCTCTTGTTGGCTGGAAGAGGAAAGTGGAAAATCTATATATAGAATAACACAGTTGCGAAGACGACTAGCAAAGAACAAAGATGGTGATCATTAAACGGGGGAAGTGAGAGAGCAGGTTTCATGCTCGCATCCGGTGTTGGGGCCGTACGTTTCCTAACACTATGTGATGTGTTCACACTGTTACAAGCAGCTGTGGCACCAACCATCGGAGAGGACCTCGTAAGCCTCTGACAGCTCCTTGAACTTCTGCTCAGCCTCCTCCTTGTGTTCTGGGTTTTTATCAGGGTGCCACCGTAGGGCCAACTTTCTGTACCTGCACCAGATGGAAGACAAGACAGACAATTATCTTACCTTCACGCTGCTAATGAAGCAGATGCTGCTTAGATATAAGGCTTTGCTGTTTCCCTCTGTCCTAACTCAAGTCCAATGTAGGCTGCTCTGCCGTCAAACTCACTGTAAGTCTTAGTTTGGTCCAGAGTTATTAGCAGTAAAGTGTGTTGAAATGCTTTAAAGCTTTAGCACTCACACCAACAAACCATCAACTCACGCTTTCTTTATGTCATCTGCTGATGCCTCTCGTTGTACTCCTAAAACCTGATAGTAGTCCACCATGATGAGTGGATGGAACAGGAAGCTTCAGTGAGTCTAGGGAACCTGGAAAAAGAAGAAATGACTACTGTGAGGACACCAGCTGGGACAGAACCATCAGAACCAAGATATATTATAAAACTGGGTCAAATTAGATTGGAGTAGTATAAACACTGAATTCAAATACAATAATTTAAATAAATACGATTAACTAAAAAACTGCAGCACTGTCAAACATGACTTGGTATAAAGGTAATTTCTACTAATTAACACCATGTATCATAAATATACCACTATCCAAGAATCAATGACTTCATTGTAATTCACAATAAACAAGGTTGAATAACAAAAGCTCCTTTGTAGACAGCGCTGCATAACGGCCGAGCGCAGGGGAGTCGCAGTGTGTTGATGGGCCACAGTCAGAACAACTCCCACATGTAACACAGCTCATATGACTGGGAACTGCGCGTTCTAGAGCCGAGCCAGATGCTCATCAGGTTAATGCTCAGGGCAGAATGGCTGCGGACACGGGGGTACCGTGAAGCCGCTAACTTGTCTGTCTGTACCAGCTCCAACTATCCAGGTCCAGGTCCTTCTGCTGCATCAACAACACAGAGCGAGGGTGATGACAGCTAGTGTTGGGATTAGTAGCTGCTGTTCATGCTAAGCATCAGACGGAGCAGGGACCAGGTGGCAGGTTAATTACAGGAGGCTCACAACCAGTAACCAGTAACCGGCAACCAGCAACCAGCAACCGGGTCACGGACGCGGTTCTGCGGCTGCTACGGCGGCTGTTGTTGTTGTCGCTAGCTGCCTCTTCACGAACCGGCCGTAAGATGGTCGGAGCGTTAGCTTAGCGGGAGACACCAGCCACGTCAGCGGCGCCAACTCTCTTACCCACTCCACGTCCAGCTAGCCGTGACCTCAGCAGACGCGCAGACCACACAGACGACCTGGGAACACGGTTGTGGCTCGAGCTAAACGGGTTTATTCATCTTCGCTCGCCTGCAGCTTCTCAGATTAAACGCAACGTCCTGTGCTCCTCGCTCTTCTTCGCTCCTCGTCGCCTGGACGCGGTTCCAGACGCAGCAGCGCCGCCAGGTGGACGGCGCCGGCGGCGCAGAGGACCCACGACCACCACGTCCGCAAATGGACTTGTTAGGATCGCTGCTCCGGTCTGGTGCGTGGTAGCGGGAGTCCAGCAGAAGCTTCCTTTTTTACCATCACCGTAGACACAGAACAGAAGAGGAACTCCCGTATGAGCTGCAGTCTATGTGAGGAAAGTCCTGGCACTTACAATGGACCAGCCACAAAATGTCCATAATATGAATATGCTGCTCTGAAAAAGCTTATCTATTATGTATAAAAGCGGTTTAATTTAAAGCTCAAAAATAAATAAATAAACCAATAAATACACTGCAGAAGAACAAGGATCCCTCCTCTACAGCTCCCACAATGTAACATCAAATATGACGCCATAAAAAGAATAAAGGTAGCACAGTTTCTTGTATATCTTCTGAATGATTTTATTATTTGGGTGATGATGACAATTAAACAGTAAATAAAAAGGTGAGGCAAACACACAATAGGCTAAAGCAAAAAGAAGAACTCTTCTGACACCAATGTGTCAGAAGGTGAAAATGAAAATTAAGTCAAGGCAGCTGGCTTTATTTTAGTAGTTTTGCAGTTGCCATGGAGGTCATAGTAGTCATGGTCGTCATGGTGATGGTGGGCACAGCGATGTCTCTGAAAATGGGCTGCATGGACCCACTGCAAGATACTTTGTTCTCACTCAGAGTCCCAATGATCATCTGCCGCATTTCCCTGCTGGCATCACCACGTACTGCCAGCAAAGCCTGAATGTGATCCTCCCTACCAGAGGAGGGAAGAAATAAACAAACATCATGAACTGACCATCCAGAAATGCAAAATTCTAATATGAGTGTAGGGCAAATAAAATGCTTCAAAGCACCAATGCAGGTCAAAATAAGTGTCTAGACCTTCATCCTATCAGTAGTAGTGTCTAAATGTGTGTGTACCTGATGTCAGGATATTTGGACACCAGGGTGGTGACCTCCAGGAACAGCAGTGTGGGATCTGTCAGCTTGAACACTTCAGCTATGGCAGTGATGGCTCCACAGAGTCGCTCTGTGTCTTCACCCTAAACACAACAGTTTGCCAATTAAGACATGCTCCTCCAAGCCCAACAGGTGACAGAACGTCTACCCCCACAGCCGCAGCTACAGCTCCTACAGTATTCCATGTCCTGCTGTGTACACGTACACACTAATGGCACAATGTCCTCCCAATTATTCACATCGACCCAGCTTCACACATGAACATATACTTCAGCTGTATATTAAAGTCAGTAAATGTGAACTCACAGCAGCCAGCTTTTGAAACAGGAACTTGAACTGTTTAGCCTCTTTAGTCATCCTCTCAGCTCCCTCCTTCCTCTCGTCAGCGTTCTTAAAGGTGATCCTCTTCTGCATCACTGCTTTAATGTACTCCATCACTACCCTGCGCAGGGCCTCACTAGTCATCTCCTGCACACATCACAGTCAGTGTGTTATATTATCATATGAAGAACCACTATACAAAAAAGTGTTCTGTAGAAACAGAACATGTTTTATTCATTTGGAATCGCCTGATGATATGCTTGATCCATCAATAGTCACAGAGTTTCATGAGACAATCTTTATTACTACCTGATTGAAAGGTTTCTTGATCTTGTTGAAATCATTGAAGTAGTCCTCTACTGTCACACAGATGGTGTCCACAGCATGAGAGCCTGTCAGCCACTTCTTGGTCAGCAGCTCATTCAGGTGATGCTGGTCAATGCAACAGTAGACTCACATTATAATGGCACACATGAAATATTTGTGCTTGGTACATCTACAGTAAAGAAATGAAAGGTGCCTTCTACCTCCAGATCTAGAAAGACTTCGTCCAATAGGAACTGACATCCCTCCTTGGCCACCTCATTAAGCGTCCTCTCTATGGCAGCATCACTGTCAGTGGGCTCTGACGACTGAGAGTACTTCCTCTTCAGACTGTTGATGGACTCTCTGAGGAGCACAAACACAATAGATCATACACAAACATTTCATTTTATGGGTTTCATTGGAAGAGACAGTAACCACATCTACGTTACAGAGTCTTAAAATGTAATTAACAGCGCCACACACTCTGTACAAGAAGATCCTTCTGTCCTTATTTCCACTATGGCTTACAGTCACAGATAAATACTTAGGCATGTGCTGTGGTACACAAGTCAGTGAAATGCAATGTAAACTGCAGGCTTAACCTTCTGTCCTAAACAGCCGATGTCATTGTTGCCTTGTCTTATATAATGAGAAGAACTGCTTTAACTGCTTCTGATGTCAGAACATTAGTGAAATTAGAAGCAAAGTCTATAATAAAAGGTGAAATCCTAACTTCATACATAATCAAACTCTTACTTGAAAGTCTGGCAATTGTTAATGATGGCGATCATGTACTGAACGTAGCACTGAGGCAGCTGTCTGTCCTTCAGGTGCTCCTCCTTGTAGAGCATAGCCTCCTCTCTGTACCTGCACAACACATACACACATATCTATTAAAGCTACACAGTCACTACCAGTGGAGACGAATGGAGTCTGGGAAAGTCTTCTGATTCTAATACGGCCTTACATTCAAAATAATCACATCTTTTGTCATCACGTTTAAGATCTGACACAGAGAATAACAAATTTACCTCAGTAGGAAAGAGTTCATCTGTTTAAGGCAGAGTCTCAGAACCTGCTCTTTGAAATCCCCATCAATCTGTGCAGCAACTTGCAGGTTCTGCTCAAACATCTGATAAAGAGTAGTTCATTAGTAACATATCAAAGCACAAATTTTCTATTTGATATAATTGACATGAGTTCAGACTGTAGGCAAATCTCCATGAAGCCAAAGTTCCACACAGCCATCAAGAAGGTTTTTAGTCCAACCTGAAGCTGTGGAACCAGATTTAATAGCGTCTGATTCACTTCTCTTAGTCAAGTCCTAGTCTGGTCCTCATTCACTCATTCTTAGTCTGCATTCCTATTAAGAACTAACAAGGCTCAGTGGTACCTGAAAGACGATAGCGGGCAGTGTGGTCTGGAAGTATCCGTCTTGGTCGGCCTCAGGCTCGGTTTCTTTTTGCCAATCCTTCTTATCCGTTTCCAGAGCCTTGCGCAGCCATCCGGTTATGTTGGACTAAAAAAAAAGAACAGACAACATGTCAAGCACATGGGTTCAACACTTACTGCTTTCTCAGTCTGTGAAGATGAAGGTGCAACCCAGGGTATAGTACAGTGCTCAGTGTTGTGCTTACTGTAAAGGTCTGGACATATTTGCTGAGCAGGTCATCAACCACATCCTTAGGCAGCAGAGGCTCCAGCTGGTTGATGTCACACTCTGAGCAGAGCTCTGGGTGACCCATCATCTCCCCACTAAGACACACATCATGTACACAGTTCATGCTTGTAGACCTTTCCTAATAAAATGTCTCCTGTTAATTTGTGTTGGTTGGTCAATGCTGGTGATTGGTAAAGTGTCAGTTGTTTAACACATTTTAGTCCTGGTCCTGGTTTACTGTCCAGTTCTTTACAGGGGTACACGCTACACATGAAGTTACCACTAACTCCTCATCCTGCATGTGTGAAGTGACTTGTAAACTGAAGATTGAGTAAATAGTGACAGTGCTTTGTGGTTGTTTACCTTTTGTATGTGTTAAGGACCCAAGTTAACAGGGACACTATTTCATTAGCCTCCAAATCCTCAGCAGCCAGTTCTTTGACACGACTGGACACAGCATTGTGATAGAGACTGAAAAACCTGAAACACACGTTCTACTGTTAAACAATAATACTATTAACGTTAGCAAGCAACAAGTCACAAAACTAGGTTATCATGATACAAGCAAAAGCATCAGAAGCAACTTCAGTTCAGGTTCTACTTTAAGACCAGGCTTAGAACCTTTCTTCGTGGTAAAGCTGCTAGTCAGAGATGCTTCAGGTCTATGAACCATCTCCTACTTAATCTGCTATTGACTTGGATGCTGGATGTACTTCACACACTGAGCTCCTCTACATGTAGTTTCTTACATTTTTTCCTCCTATCCACTAACATTCCACTACTGTACAGCAATACATGTCATTAGCTTTGTCTCTTTTCTCCCATAGTTGTTCTTCTCTCTCTCTCTCTGTCCAATTATAAGACTGTGGAAAATCCTTCTCAACCCTCTGTTAACAGGATGGTTAACAAAAAGAATACAATAATGAAAGTGTGCATGTGTCTTCCTAGCAAACAATCATCCCTAAAGAAAATACTTTGTGTGTTACCTGTTGAAAGTGTTGTAGTGTGGCGGGAAGCACTGCACCATGAGGTTCTTGACCACAATAAGGTCATCCAGAACATATTTCCTGGTTATTTCTAGGAGACGAACCAGCCACATTTTATCTGCCTCTCTGGTCACTGCCTGGGTGCCCTCAATACGAGTGCTCACCGTACCTTCCAAAACCTGCAATCATTTACAGTATAATAAGTGTCCAAGTAGTTTATTTGCCATTCTAGTCATAGTAAAGACATCGTCCCTCGTACCTGGAACATCTTGTCCTTCCACCGCTTTGGACGCCCAGGTGGGATGAATGCAGTTTGCTTCTTACGGTCAACCATGCGTCGATCAATCTTCTCCTCACGTTCAATTATACGAATCACTGACACCAGCATGGTAGGGTCACGGCGAACAGTTCCCATGGACCTCTGCAGGACCATCCATAGCTGTTTGGCCAACTCGTCAGACAACCCTTGAACCTAGACAAGTACGGAGAAAAAAAAGAAAATGTGGTGAAGAGAAGTACAGTGTACTGTTCAGCAGACAAGTGAACTGTCCTTAATGTGACCTCAGACACGGACGTCATGGATTATGTCATGGTGTCTGTGACCCAGATGCAAAAACTTGGAAATAAAAAGTGGATTGTTGCAATGTATTTCATGAAGAGCACTGCTGTCAGTGTTTAGGTGCTGATACTGGTACAATGTATTAGTATCTAGACAGAATGGTGATGATGTTTCGCAACACCTACATCTTCAAAGTAGATGGAGATGAGGTTCATGTCACTGGTGTTCTTGCTGTCCATTCGATACTGTTCATACATGAGGTCATCCCGTGAACATTCCAGCTCCATCAGCTTTCTGTGAGCTTGCAGCAGCTCCGCCTGCTCAATCAGCTGCCGTGTCTCAGCCACAATCTCTGGGACTGTTCAGACAACACACACATAATGCTCAGAGTAACTCGAAGTTTATCTATGACAGAGTCAAAACCTGTTTCTTTAATAATGTGATGCACAGGTGTTGCTTTTATTCATATACAGTTAAACTAAACTTACCAGAGAAAATGTTTTTGAGGTTTTCCACAGCGGCAGCCAGCTGACTGTGTTGAACTACTGCATCCTTGACGTCTTTCAGGTTCTCAATGGTGTTAATGCTCTGCCTCCAGTCCTTGCTCACATCAACCAATGAATTCTGGATGTCTTTGACATCCAACAGGGCACTGTGCAGCTGCGTCAGCCCAGTGCGAACGCCATCCAACTGGGACTGGATGGCGGCCTTGAGGAAACATTGAGATACAGATATTACTACTGTATTAGTATTTGTGATGTTATAAGTATTGTGATATACAATGTCTTAATCACTATCTGGCACCTTGACGTGCAGATTAGAGTTCACTTTAAGGCAATATTAGTTATTTGCGCTCTAATCAAGAGACATGAAAGAAACACCAGTCTAGACTGACATAACACTAGATAAGTGATGTCAGCTAAATGCTGTATGAATAAAGCACTTTAATTTTTCGTTTGTTTGTTGTGGCGGTGGCTCAGGAAGTAGGGCGGGTGTCCAACAACCATGGGTCGACATAGCTAGCACATCACCTTCAGTCGGGCTTCCACAGAGGCCTTTTTCCTGGCTTCTCTTCTTCTGTACTGCTCCACTTTGTCTAGCTGGTCTGACCTCTGCAGCATCCCTGCCACTCGCTGCACTGCAGTGGCAACAGCCTCGCGACTTGTCTCCTCCATAGTGTACAAAGTGCCACTCGAATCTAGAGGCTTCATTGTAGAGCTCTTGATCTGGAAAAAAAAATAGTTACAAATAATAGTTTGAATGTATGTATCTTTATCTGTAAATATGTAAGTCCATGACATATTGACAGATTCTAAAAAATGTGTGAACCCAAGATAAAACAAAAAAGATTACATTTCCATGTCTCCTTCTGAAACACTTTGCCATCCCTTTTATAAGCATGAACTAATACTGAAATCCTTCACATGGTCCAGTTTGCTGCAGCTAAACATTAAATGTGCATACATGTCCTAGCTTTGCTTCACTGGCTCCATGTCACAAGGTATCAGTCAGATAAAATGCTTTATTATATATATGCTATATATTACCAAATGGTTTCAGATTACGTAACAAATGACCACTATCTCTACCCTAACAAAATAGCTTGTGACCAGGGAGGGGGCGTAATGACAGCTGGCAATAGGCTCTAACGCGGCCCGTTCCTAACTCCGACTGCAGCAGCATCCACTGTAAGTGGAGCATATTAGTTAAATATCAGAAGTAACTAAATAACGCATTAGCCTTGTCTCTTGGATAGATCATGTAAGCTTAGCTAACACAGACGGGAGCAAACCGCCACAAACCGAGTGTCCACTGCACAAAATCAGAACCGTCCTCACCTCAGGTAGTTACAGAACACACGCGTGAGGCTTTAAATACATGTCTATCTGATCCAACGATTTTTCTAAATAACGTTCTACTGTCCTGTATTGTTGTTGTTGTACCACTTCCCTTTATAAAAAGCTCCGCCCACCCTGAGCAGCTGCTTCTTCTTCTTCTCTCCTTCTGCTTCCTCCTCCTCCTCTTCCTCTGTTTCTGCTTTCTAAAAGTTAGCGCTTTACCGCCGCCAACTGGCCTTTCTTTAAAGTTTTTTTATAAATCGTGACTTCAAATAAAAAAACATTAAACAGAAGAGGGTGCATTTCTAAAGTGTTAATGCTTATCCACCTACAACACAGAGCTGCATAAATGTATAAATTAATTATAAATTACTATGTATTTTTATTATGTGTCTTGTTTTTAAAGTGACTAATTTCCCAACTTTTATTAACCTTTGCTTGATTAAAGTTTTAATATTAACACACCTATGTGTGTTTATGTGTATGTCTTTTAAGCTTTGTTTTTATTGGTGTCCATCCGTTTCAACTTCAATCTGAAGAGTCAACTGACCTTAATGACATTATATTCCTCACTGACTCCGTAGATTAAACTATAGTGGTCACATGTATGAAGCCTGTCGTCTCTTTTAGTTCATGATCTATTTATGTGAGTTACTTTAAAATGAAAAGATTTTATTTGGCCTTGTTGCAATTTGATAAAAATAAAATGAGATGCTGTGACCACTAGATGCCACTATGGTGGCAGGTGTCAGTCACCTAGTAGTTAGAAGTTAATTTAGGTTCAACAAATCTTCATAATATAAAATATATAAAAATAGTGTTCATTCATCTAAGAAACTAATGGTGAGCAGTTTCATTAGAATCAGTTTCTACCCAAAAATGTCTGTTTCACTGCCATGAACAGCAGTACACTATTCTGCTCTGTGTATTTATGTATCGATCCTAGATACTTGGGAGGCAGCGAGATTAATTGGATCTTGGGTGATGTGAGCTAAACTTGTGTTACACAGGTACAGCATCATGCTGTGCTTCAGGCACCACACTTTATGCTGAAAGCGACAGACCACGCCTCTCTCGCCTGCATTCACACAATGATAAGAAAGACTCACAATTATCGTCAGAGACAGCTTGTCAGTGGGACTAACCTGGAGCATCTCCTCTGATATGACATGGAGTTCTTACAGCATTCAGGTAAGGATTTGATGTCAGTTGTTAAGCCATCAGCTCAACAGGTGACATAAAGATCGGGTGTATCCAACTTAATGGAGTAAGCAGCATGTTATACATTTCCATGGACGTAGTGCTTGGCTTGTTGCATATTTTAACAGACCTTCCTGTACATGATTCCAGCACTTGGCTGTATGATGCTGTATGATTTGTTACTGTGGCATTTCCTGACAAAAGCCTGAGTGGAAGCTCGTTTTATACCCAAATGTGAACCCTTCCCGTTGTCCTTTAAATATTTGACTTGACTGTGCTTTGAAGTTTTACTTCATACCTACAGTATTTCATTAGTTGTGAGCCCAGGTTTACGTCTTCCCCAGGGCGATGACGCAACATCTTGGCACTAGGCAGCGTAGGCAGAGCCCTTCCATGTGACACACTTCTCCCTATACTCTGCTGTATGTATTCTGACTTACTTATTATGCATTACTGCCTCTGCTCCTGTATCTGATCTGTCCTCAGCTCCTCTAACATCTCATGCCCACAAAAAACATTCTCAGTTTGCCTGCTGCTGTTCAAGGCACTTCTCTCTGTTTCCACCTCTGATGTACAGTATAAGCCTATGCCTTCTTTATTTTAGGCCTCAAAGAAAAGTTACTGCCTTGTTTGGCCAGTAATATACAAATTATAAGCTTTTTATTTTTGATGTAATAGTGTTTCAGTGTGTTCTTTTCTTTTGTTTTAAGTAACCTGAAAAAAAGAGGTATTGTAGTTACCAGCTTCAGAAATCACAGATCTGCTTGTTTGAATCTATGTCAGTATAAGAAACAAATTACACTCATTCATTTGTTACAAAAGTTTACAAATGATTTCTTTACTTTGGCATTAAATGACCAAAGCTTGTGTGTCAACATAACATAAACATGGAAATGTAATGACTGCATTACAGCCAGAATCACCCACCCATATGATTTGTGACCTTCTATTATTATTTCAACATAAAATGATTTGGTCAAAAATCAGGTCATCAGACCTTGAATGCAGCCTAGACATCAGTACTTCAATGTCTCCTCATGCACAGAGTGTACGGATAAAGCTTCCACATCCATATTAGCCATGATACAATAATCAATAGCGGAAACGCCTCCGCTTCTCTTTAATACCTATGATGCCACACACAAGGTTTAATAAACAGTCATTTAAAATTTTAGGAATTTTGTTCTAACTTCCAGGAGGAAGCAGTTCTTTGGAGAGAAGCAGTGATTTGAAGGGAGGGGTTGAGCTGAGATGCTGTGTGTTTAGGGTTAACATCAGGGATGCCATAGTGGTGTCACAGAGCAGCACGATGAAGGACCCAAACACAGCACACACACGGATCTGAGTTTGTGGACATTTAATGAAAATCGTAGGTCAGACAGACAGAGGTTGTTACACAGGTTAACGAGATGATGGCAATGGTACAGACAGGGATCAGGCAAAGGCAGTCAGTCTCCAGACAAGGTTCAGCAACAAAAGCAGAGTCAAAAAACCAGAACAAGGGGAGCAGGCAAGGCAAGATGAAAACGAGACCTGGGACTGGTACACAACAGGACTTACTATGCATGAACGCTGGAGACTTGACACAGGAACGTGATCGAACAATCTGGCAAAGGACTGGAGGTGAGTACTGGTCTATATACAGAGTGCGATGACTGACTGAATGCAGGTGGTGATTCACATGACCGGGAGAATAAAGCAGGAACTAAACAGGACTGATCAAAACCGGAAGTACAGCAAAATAAAACAGGAAGTGATTACAAAGTAAAACAGGAAACGACTAAGAAAACTGAGTCCTGAGTTGTGACAAGCGGATGCTGTGACCATATGCATCTCGTCCTCTCTGTTTTTATTCATCTGGACAATAAAACTCCAAAGGTAAAGAGGATCATCACTGTTGCTTCTCCTTTTTTTTTCTCATCCTCATCAAGGAGCAGATCTTTTGACATTGACACGTTTTATTTTGTTCCAACAGCAGTGAGCTCCATCAGCTCTGCTGTGTTGAATGAACATTAACTAGGCTGAGTTAACACCAAAATGTCTGAACTGACCACTAGATGATAATGCTAGACCATCTGCAACAAGGGGCAATGACCGTGTGTCACTGTTTTTGGTGGTCTGTGACATACTGAGCTGTCTGTGGACTGTACGTAGCTAAACACCGCATAGGAGGATGTTCTTTTGATCCCACATAAGTAATGGTTTGAGATATCTCTGCACAAAATGCAGATCTTCTTTATATATCCTTATATACTATACTTTCATTCATAGCTTTTTCACTTGATTCAACAAACAAGAGTGTGACGGGAGTGTGTGACAGGAGACAGAATGTGCCTCATTGCCACATTTTGTCACCTAAACCACACAAACGCGGCTTCCTTTGACATTCTCATTATTACGTGATACAGTAGTTCCCTCACTTCTCTGCTCTTACCACACAGATGCACCTTATATAATTCTTTGGCATCTCAGCCAAACAATTACAGCCACTGATGCAGAGGTACTGGGTGAAGCAGACAATAACAGAATACAGTAGATTCAGTGCTGCTCTACAACACTGGATTGGTGACCACAGGAGACAAAGTTGTAATATCTTTATAATTAACTACAAGATTAAAATAATGCTAACAATATTCTGTCTTTGCAATGCAGCTATATTATGCAAATATTTCTAATTGCAACATTTTTTGTATGCAAGTACCGAAGGTGCTGCAGCATCTGTGGTTCACTGTGAAATGAAAGCATTGAAAACATTCACACTGTTTTATACGCTTCCTATCAGAATTCAGGGCTGGACTTGAGAAGCAGAGCTTGAGCCAGTAAAGGGGTGCCTCTAGAAAAGCTTCATTTACACATAAAGTAACAGTACCCAGAACACAAACTTAAACCACTAGTTGTCAGGAATGCTCGGGTGCTGGACCCACATGCACAGCGCAGACACGCTGATCAGTCGATAAACAACTTTATTGTGCAACGTAGTCAGGGCAATCCAGGTCATACACGATTGGTCTCAGGCAAAGGCACAAAAGGAGCAGGCAAACTCGATTCCGGGGACAGGCAAGGTTTCGGTGACTAATGAGCTGGGCAGAGGTACAGACAAGGAGTGAGCTATATCGTGGTCAGACAGTCAGGAACGTTACCAATATCTCGAGGCGTAGGTACAGACAGGGTGCAGGCAAGAATCGGCGGCCAGGTACAGACAGGATCATGCAACATGGTAAGCTATACTAGAACGCTGGAAAGTGATATGGAAACTCAACAATCTGGCTTCTGACTGCTGGATAATGTGGGGTTTAAATACTTACTTAATATTGACAGGTGTGCATGGTGAACCGGGGATAGCATGGGAAACCGGGATGATCTGGATGAAACAGGAAGTCCTTAAAAATAAAACAGGAACTGGAAACTGGAGCCAAAACATGACAACATGAATGAAAGCAAAGTCCTTTCAAAATAAAACCGGAAACAAAAACCTAGATCCTGACACTAGTTAACTCTCATAATAGATGAACTTTGGCTCGTGATGGGAAACAGATGTGGAAGAGGAGAAATAGATGTGGAAGAGGGGAAAAAAGGCATACAGTAGCGGTCCATGTGAGTGTAGCACACACCGTGAGCATCAACCACATGGCCTTGCTGGTAATCAGACAGTTAACTTGGTCCATAAAGTCATAAATCTTAACACAAAAGTCAGGAGGATGCAGGAGGAGGAATCACACTGGCTGAGGTCTGTGACAGGCAGGGAACATGAAGTGTCACTGAAGTAGGCAGTACCGTGGAGCGGAAGCAACGGGGAATCTCCTAAACCATTTCTATCTCAAACCTTGTGGGCAAACACACAATCTCAGTTCCCTCTTCACACTGTGACAAACCAAACATACTCTAGAGCAGAACTTGACATGACAACATTTCACTGCTGACTTGAATGTGACTTCTGTTTTCAGCGCTAACCTCAGCAGCTCTTTTGGAGCTAATTTGTCATGTTTTCCATCACAGACAAAATACTTGATGAATCAGACGGAATCAAAGTGAAGGTGGACTCAGCAGCACTGAGCAACCAAAGACAGGCACCTACTGACTTCAGCAACATCTACAGCAAAGGTAAGAGCTCAGGCTTCCCCCGTCAGATCCTCTAAATATAACTGTGTATTTACCTTAGTTCAAGGTTCAATAACATATGATGTGGGATCATTAGTAAATGTTTAAGTAGGTGAAATATCCATCGTGACCAGTGACACACACAAGTATGAAGAATATGTTCATGAAACGCTAACCATGTCTGTTCTATGTGTTCTATGTAACAACAGGAGCGTTACTTTTTTCCTTTGCTTTTCTTTAAGAACCACATTTGTCACGCTCTGATTCTGTTTTGTATGATGTGTCTTTGTTTCATGAGGACAAATCCCAGATCAGGGATTACATCAGGGTTTCCTCGCACCCTGACTAAACTCATCCTTGACTTAGTAACAAGCAGCATTTCAACCACCAGTTCAACCCAGTTAACCTCTAGTTATCAGTGAGCCAACACTTATCTGGATTCAATTACTGTAAACTAGGTTGCACAGAAGCAGATTGAATCAATACAAATTATTCAAGATTAAAGGTTCAAAATATAAATCTCACTGTTCAGCTTTTGGCTGCTCTCAAGGATCAGTGAAAGTGGTCTGGGTCCCTGGAACGACAATATACTGTCAGGAATGGCAGAGAGAGGACCCAAATGCACAGTGCCGACGCCGTAGACAGATGGTATGCGTAAAAGGGCTTTAATACAGAAATCGTAGTCACAGACAGTCCAGGTCATTCACGTATGGGCACAAGGATTGAGGCACAGAGGGAGCAGGCGTAATCAGGTCCAGTTAACAGGCAGGGTTCAGTAACAGAATAAACAGAGTACGGTACCGGTCAGGATCAGGCGAGAAACAGCGGTTGGGAACTTGGAACAGGGTCGAAGATGAGGTAAACTGAACAGGGGTGATGATTAAACTAAGACAGGTGTGTGTAATGCAAACCGGAAGTAAGACTAGTATTGACACAGTGAGAACAGAAACCGGGAATACTACAAAATAAAACAGGAAATGAAAACTGGAACCAAAACATGGATGACAAACTAAGTCCTTTTAAAAATAAAACTGAAAACGAAAACTTAGACCATGGCATATATAGATATGTATGATATTATACAGATTTATACAAATACATTAAATTATATTATACATGTACATATTTTGGTTTAGGGTGGAATGACCACCTATATGAAACAACAAATTACCAGGTCCCCAAGCCTTGTAGACTTACTGCCCAGTAGAAAGGATCTCCGGTGGCATTCTGTGGAGCACCTAATACTGATCAGCCTCACGCTGAAGGTGCTCCTCTGTCCAGCCACACACTATGTAGGGGGTGGGAGGTGTTGTCTAGGATAGAGAGGAGTTGGACCAGCATCCCCCTCTCAGCTACAGCATGTAGGGGTCCAGCTCCACCCACAGAACAGAACCAGCCCTCCTGATCAGTTTGTCCAGTCTGTTACTATCAGCTACATTCATGCAGACCACAGCGTAAAACACTACACTGGACCCACAGACTCATAGAACATCCTCAGCATGGAGCTTCTGATGTTAAAGAACCTGAGCCTCCTCAGGAAGTACATCCTGCTCTGAGCCTTCTTGTTCACGACTGAGGAGTTTATTGTCCAAATACACTCCCAGGTGTAGCCTGTAAAGGTCCAGTCTCAGGCAAGCACTGTGGACTTCAGGTGTTAAACAGTTTTCAACCAGGTGTGATCCTCTGTCCTCTTGGTGGCAACAAGCCCTCGACATGGTAAATGTCGTCAAAATATGAGAAATAATGAAACACATTTTCTTTTTATATAATTTATTCTCAAACAAGTATGTATTTAATTCGCAAAATAAAATTTTTAAATTTTTAAATTAGCAAAAATAATCTTTTAATCTCTCAGACTTTTTCTCTTGGCAGAGAAAATCATGGCAGTCCATAAAAAGCTGCTGCTCTCTGAGTTAGGTCCATGTATGTTCAGTTTAAACAACACTGTGAACCAGGTACAATTATCTACACCTGCCTTGACCTAGCTGCTCCTTTTTCACTTCATTCAGATTCCTTCATTCAGCTTTTGAAGAACCAGGTCAAGGATAGGTTTAACCTGGACAAGTGGAAAATCACAGCTTTGTGCCTCTTCTTGGATTTGTGGTTTGTTAATGTGTGCCTGGTAACATTGACAGTTATCATCATCATCAATTACTGCAGTTACTGGTCCAACCGTCCTGTCTGTGTTCAGTTACTGCCTGTTGTTATTGCAGACAGCGGCCCACATCGACCTTGGGTCAATGCGTCCTTTATTAACAACAACAACATTCCTCCGATGTTAAGCAACTACTGTTTGTCTTTGTGTGAACAGACCTGCTCCCAGCTTCGGGCGGTGAAGAGGTGACCAAAGAATTTTTACAGGAGCTTCTAAATGTCTTGCTTGGTTATATCTGCAAGACAAATCAAAGGAGTACAAAGGTATTAAAAATATGAACTAGTAAAAAATAGTAAAGATTATCTGTTATTGAATTACATTATGCTTTTGACATTATTTGAAATAATTTACATTTAGAAAATTAAACATGAACTACAACCAAGCTGTTCTTGTTTGAAGGTCCTGGACTACCATCATCCTCATCAACTCAAGGAGGGACTGGAAGGCTTCACTCTGCAGCTGACAGACCAACCAGAAACCTTGGAGCAGATACTAGTGGACTGTAGAGACACACTCAAGTATGGTGTCAATTCAGGTGAGTGTGTTTCTGTAAAATGGACATTTTCCAATACAGATAAGCAAATGTTCAGAATGTAGAAATAATAAACCCATACAAGAAAAACCCTGCATGACTCACTTGGCTTGGTAGCTGTGGGTCTTCATCTGAACTTATTCATATCTTGCCCTTTGACCTCTTTGTTCTTACAGGCCATCCTCGATTCTTCAACCAGCTGTCCTCTGGTTTAGATCTGATCGGTCTAGCTGGCGAGTGGTTGACCTCTACAGCCAACTGTAACATGTAAGAGCTCATGAGCAATATTGGAAAGTACCTGAACACATTTACTGAACTTATGTCACGGACTCAAGGCAGCGGACCCACACGCACAGCGGAGACAAGGCTCAGTGCACAACAGGGTTTATTCACGCTCGTGGTCAGGCAGGCAAGGGTCGGTACACAGATCAGGCAGGTTCAGTACAGACAGGGTCTAGACAAGCGGTGGTCAAGGCAGGCTAGGGTCAAACTCACGGCACGGCAGGATCAGAGATGAGACGAGAATCTGGGTCAGGAGAAGCGAGGTCATACACAGGTTCACGATCATGAGAATAACGCTGGATTGCTGGCTGATACACAAAGACAATCTGGCAAGGTGCAGGGCTGAGGGGTGGTGCTTAAATACCGAGTGAAGATGATGGCTGGATAGTTAGCAGGTGAGTAATTAGTAACAGGGCACAGGTGCGTCAAACTAAAACCGGAGGTAAAGCTGGAACTGAAAACATGGGCACTGAACAGGAAGTGGTACAAAATAAAACCGGAAATGATTGAGTGCAGTTGCTAAATGACCTGGACTGTGACAGAACCCCCCCGTCTAGGGCGGATTCCCAGACGACCAACAGAAAACCAAGAAAAAAAAAGGAAAACACAGCTAAGCAGGAGGGGCGACGGACTAGAACACACATGAGAATGAAGACACAAGAAATGAGTGGCAGAGAACAGAACCAAGTCTATGAGGTGAGTCCATGAATAATGAGTCCATGATGGATGGTAGCAAAGTTCAGGCACTCCCTCAAGGGGGGGTGGTGACGAGGAGAGTCACGGCCGTGCAGCCGCCAGACCGAGACGGCACATCTTATGCCCGGAGACAAGGCTAGAGTTCTAGGAGGCCGACGTCGAAACATGCTGCCTCCAGTGGCCAAACGCATGCGCCGGTGCTCTCCAGACCGGGGGTGCTCCAGGGGACTGCGAAGACGCGGCGGTCGGCAGTGCCAGAGCCCGCGCCATCGTCGAAGCAGGAAACAGCGACCTCCAGGTAGGTGGTCGCCTCCGGAACCGGCCAGCCGAGGTGGCCGACGACGCAGGAGGCAGCGCCATCCCTGCCACAGGATTCGCCAAGGACCTGGCCCTCCGTCGGGCAGGCGAGGCGAAAGCTGGCGGGAAGCCGGGAACAGCGACGAAGACAGGCGTGGAGACAAAGCCGGAACCAGGGGCAGACGTGGAGGCGAGGCTGGGACCAGAGACGAGGACCGACGTGGAGACGAGGCCGGGACCAGAGGCGAAGACGGACGTGGAGACGAGGCCGGAACCAGAGGCGAAGACGAACGTGGAGACGAGGCAGGAACCAGAGACGAAGTCGGACGTGGAGACGAGGCAGGACCCAGAGGCGAAGTCGGACGTGGAGACGAGGCAGGGACCAGAGGCGAAGACGGACGTGGAGACGAGGCAGGGACCAGAGGCGAAGACGGACGTGGAGACGAGGCAGGAACCAGAGGCGAAGACGGACGTGGAGACGTGGCCGGCACCGGGCCTCCAGGAGTGGAGACAGACGTGTCCGGGACCGGACCACCAGGAGCTGAGACAGACGTGTCCGGGGCCGGACCACCAGGAGCTGAGGCGAACGTGTCCGGGACCGGACCACCAGGAGCTGAGACAGACGTGTCCGGGACCGGACCACCAGGAGCTGAGACAGACGTGTCCGGGGCCGGACCACCAGGAGCTGAGGCGAACGTGTCCGGGGCCGGACCACCAGGAGCTGAGGCGAACGTGTCCGGGACCGGACCACCAGGAACTGCACCTGCACACATTGGCACAAAAACCACAGGGACCAGGGGCGGACCGACCACCTCCTCCGGGAGGTCGGGAGGAGACGGAGCTGGACCGACCTCCTCCGGGAGGTCGGCAGGAGACGGAGCTGGACCGACCTCCTCCGGGAGGTCGGCAGGAGACGGAGCTGGACCGACCTCCTCCGGGAGGTCGGCAGGAGACGGAGCTGGACCGACCTCCTCCGGGAGGTCGGCAGGAGACGGAGCTGGACCGACCTCCTCCGGGAGGTCGGCAGGAGACGGAGCTGGACCGACCTCCTCCGGGAGGTCGGCAGGAGACGGAGCTGGACCGACCTCCTCCGGGAGGTCGGCAGGAGACAGAGCTGGACCGACCTCCTCCGGGAGGTCGGCAGGAGACAGAGCTGGACCGACCTCCTCCGGGAGGTCGGCAGGAGACAGAGCTGGACCGACCTCCTCCGGGAGGTCGGCAGGAGACAGAGCTGGACCGACCTCCTCCGGGAAGTCGGCAGGAGCCGCAACAGACGCTGCGGCAGACGCTGCGGCAGACGCTGCGGCCGGAACGACCCCCTCCTGGGGATCGTCGGGGGCTGCAGCCTCCGAGGGGTCGACAGTGGCAGGAACTAGAACGACGTCCTCCTCAGGGGAGCCGACAGGAACTGGGACTAGAACGGCCTCTACTTGGCCGACAGGAACTAGAACGGCGTCCTCCTCTGAGGAGCCGACAGGAACTGGGACTAGAACGGCCTCTACTTGGCCGACAGGAACTAGAACGGCGTCCTCCTCAGGGGAGCCGACAGGAACTGGGACTAGAACGGCCTCTACTTGGCCGACAGGAACTAGAACGGCGTCCTCCTCGGAGGAGCCGACAGGAACTGGGACGGCCTCAATATGGCCGACAGGAACAGGGGCGGCCTCAACATGGCCGACAGGAACAGGGGCGGCCTCAACATGGCCGACAGGAACAGGAACGGCCTCAATATGGCCGACAGGAACGGGAACAGGAACTGAGACCTGGTGTGGCTGGCCAGAGGTGCCTGCTAGCTGGCGTAAAGATGGGGCTTGAATTTGGCGTGGCGGAGCCGAGGCTTGAGCTGCTGCAGGCGGGGCTGAGGCTTGAGCTGCTGCAGGCGGGGCTGAGGCTTGAGCTGCTGCAGGCGGGGCTGAGGCTTGAGCTGCTGCAGGCGGGGCTGAGGCTTGAGCTGCTGCAGGCGGGGCTGAGGCTTGAGCTGCTGCAGGCGGGGCTGGAGCTGGAGCTGCTGCAGGCGGGGCTGGAGCTGGAGCTTGGCAAGGCTGAGGTGAGGCTAGGGCGGGAGTTGCTGCCGCCAGTGATGCAGCCAGGGACGCTGGGGCCCGTGGTGCAGCCAGAGACGCTGGGGCCCGTGGTGCAGCCTTAGACGCTGGGGCCCGTGGTGCAGCCTTAGACGCTGGGGCCAGTGGTGCAGCCTTAGACGCTGGGGCCAGTGGTGCAGCCTTAGACGCTGGGGCCAGTGGTGCAGCCTTAGACGCTGGGGCCAGTGGTGCAGCCTTAGACGCTGGGGCCAGTGAGGCAGACTAGACGCGGGGCCAGTGGGGCAGCCTTAGACGCTGGGGCCAGTGAGGCAGACTTAGACGCTGGGGCCAGTGAGGCAGACTTAGACGCTGGGGCCAGTGAGGCAGACTTAGACGCTGGGGCCAGTGAGGCAGACTTAGACGCTGGGGCCAGTGAGGCAGACTTAGACGCTGGGGCCAGTGAGGCAGACTTAGACGCTGGGGCCAGTGAGGCAGACTTAGACGCTGGGGCCAGTGAGGCAGACTTTGATGCAGGAACGGGTGCAGGTTCTGATGCGGGAACGGGTGCAGGCTCCGATGCGGGAACGGGTGCAGGCTCCGATGCAGGAACGGGTGCAGGCTCTGATGCAGGAACGGGTGCAGGCTCTGATGCAGGAACGGGTGCAGGCTCTGATGCAGGAACGGGTGCAGGCTCTGATGCAGGCTCTGATGCAGGAACGGGTGCAGGCTCTGATGGGGGTTCAATGAAACCCAGGGCCTCGCGCAGCGCAGGCTTCCGAGCGATGAGCAGGGCGGCTTCACGGAAGCGACGCTCCTTGATTACCGGGTCGGTCTCTGCCTCGGCGGAGTTTAGACAGTGCGCAAACAGGAACAGGACTGGAGGGGTGCATTGGGCACGGATCCGTTGGAGGATGCTGTCCGGGATGCCAGCGATGGAGGTGGGTATGTCGTCCAATGGGGCGAGAGTGCCCTCTGCTGGCGAAGGAGGCAGTCTGATTTCCGTGACCGAGTCTTCTGGAGCCTGGACAGGGGAAACCGGCTGTCGTCGACGCCGTCTGGACCTCCGACGACTAGCTGTGGACTTCACCTCCTCAACCGCCAGGGCTGAAGCAGGAGCCGGGACCACGGTACGGACTGGATCTGCCTGAGTGGCAACAGGGGAGTGAGCTTGACTCGACTGAGCCGCGACAGGAACGTGAGCTTGGTTCGACTGAGCAGCGACAGGAACGTGAGCTGGGCTTGACTGGGTGACGACGGGAACGTGAGCTTGGCTTGACTGGGTGACGACGGGAACGTGAGCTTGGCTTGACTGAGCGACTACGGGAGCGCTTTCCGGTGCAGCAGGAACAGCTGATGAGACGCAGGCGGGCGCCGCGCGCAGAGCGCGTGCCAAATCCCTCCGTACTGCCTGGAGTTTCTCAAAAAGCGTCTGCACCTCCGGGTAGTCAAGCCACCAGAATTCCTCCTCCAGGATAGCAATCGCTTGTGTTATAACGCGGAGCCGCGCCTTCAGACTGGGGGCTTCCGCGTAATTCTTCGCAAGCTCCCCGAAGCACCAGCGGAGGTCCTCCGGCAGCCTCGAGCAGGTAAACACCATCGCGACTCTGCGTCGTCCGAGTACACAAAACAAAAAATCCCTTGCAGCCCTTAAACTGATGCAAGACGCCGGCTGGGTCCGAGTGTGGCCAGATTGTACTGTCACGGACTCAAGGCAGCGGACCCACACGCACAGCGGAGACAAGGCTCAGTGCACAACAGGGTTTATTCACGCTCGTGGTCAGGCAGGCAAGGGTCGGTACACAGATCAGGCAGGTTCAGTACAGACAGGGTCTAGACAAGCGGTGGTCAAGGCAGGCTAGGGTCAAACTCACGGTACGGCAGGATCAGAGATGAGACGAGAATCTGGGTCAGGAGAAGCGAGGTCATACACAGGTTCACGATCATGAGAATAACGCTGGATTGCTGGCTGATACACAAAGACAATCTGGCAAGGTGCAGGGCTGAGGGGTGGTGCTTAAATACCGAGTGAAGATGATGGCTGGATAGTTAGCAGGTGAGTAATTAGTAACAGGGCACAGGTGCGTCAAACTAAAACCGGAGGTAAAGCTGGAACTGAAAACATGGGCACTGAACAGGAAGTGGTACAAAATAAAACCGGAAATGATTGAGTGCAGTTGCTAAATGACCTGGACTGTGACAACTTATTCTTTACAACCACAATTTTCAATGAACTTTGTTCTTGTTGGTTTCTGTCATCTTCTTCTGCCTTAGCTGTCTACTTCCTTTTCCTGTTTGGTCTAATCATGCCAATCACCTACACCTGCTTCCCCATCAGTAAATGGAGGTTAATGTAGCAGTTAACAATAAGCACAGCACTAAAAACTGGAGTTTAGATTATCACAGTTTAAACACACTCAGCATTTTCGGTAACAAAGCAGCAGCAGCAAATGTGGCAGCAACACAAGGAACACACAAACAAGTCCAACAATCTCTCAGGGAGACAAGACGCACATCTGCTGATTTCAGATATACCTAATGAGCATTGGGTGGTCTCAGTACCCAGGTTATAGTAATCACCAAGCACATCTCAGCAGTTTCCTACAGTCGGTTCACTCAGTGTTCTATCACTGACAATGACAATGACAGCTACATACCAGCGGCTCTCAATCATCAGCCATGCTTGTTTCTATCGATCCACTAACTCTAGTTAGAAATCAGACAGGTCTGTAGAAGAGCGAAGAATGTGCAGACTTGTATGTAGATTACAGAAGTAAGAACAACAGCTACTCTACAACTATTCATCATCTTCATGTGAAAGAGAAGCACTATCACTGTCATACCCTACAGACAGAGGACAGGTGGTTCAAACTCTTGAACCATGTATGCCTTAAGGCACCTACACAGCATTCCTTTCATCCTTTCATCCTTAAAGCTGTGACGCACATCAAAGCCAGATGGAACAAAATCCTTCCAACGAATAACCATTGGAATGCTAAGGACTTCATCCACAGGCAATGAAACCAGTTTGTCCATTTGTCCGTCATTCAGCCAGTCAGTCAGTCAGCCAGTTTCCAAGCCAGTCAGTCAGTTTGTCCATCTGTCTGTCCTATGTTCAGCCAGCCACAAGATATGGCTTTAAAACACTGTGTACTGTACAATCTTGTATAGACATATTTAATAATTTCATGTGTTCATGGTTTTTAGAGCTGTTATGTAAAAACATGGAGGAAGCCAGGCATGTGTGTCGATGCAATACGATACTACAATACCTTGTCTTTACAGGTTCACGTATGAAGTGTCTCCTGTCTTCATTCTCATGGAGGAGGTTTTGCTGAAGAAGATGCAAGACATCGTAGGATGGTCAAAAGATGAAGGAGACGGACTTTTCTGTCCAGGTCAGACATGGATAGAAAAACAACCTCTGTTGGACTAAATTCTTAAAGAAATTGTTGAATATTTTTATACAATTGTAATAAGAGCAAAAACCAACCCACTGATTATTTTTAATATCTACCAAAACAATTCACTTGCTTTAGAAATAGAACAGAAAAAACCTGAGCTAAAAGCTGAGACTAAGTGCAGCGACTTCAGAGATGCTGTTGGTCCATGTGTAGACATCCCACTGTGATGAGTGTGACAGTGTTGGAACTTAGTTACATAACGCAACAGAGCCGTGGCTGCTACCGCTCCATTACTGTGTCTTGTGCAGGAGGCTCCATATCCAACCTTTACAGCATTCTGGTGGCCAGGTATCACTTCTACCCAGAGGTGAAGACCAGAGGGATGAGAGCCCTGCCTCGACTGGCACTCTTCACCTCAGAACATGTAACAACTCTGATTCTTACACTCAGTTGGACATAAAGTGAGAAGCATGTCGAAATAACCTCTCTCTATCTCCAGGTTTTAGTCACGTGCTTCATGACCTCACTTTTAAAATGGCAATTTTCACTTTCTTGTGTTACTTAATTAATTTGTGTTTGAAGTGAGACTTTCCTCCACGCAGAGTCACTACTCGATAAAGAAGTCTGCCGCCGTGCTGGGGTTTGGCAGCGAGAACGTGATCGTGGTGAAATGTGATGAAAGGTGGGTGAGTGCACAGCTGTTGGTAGCTGACAAAAGGAATGTTTGCCCACCTGTAAAGGCCTTATTTGATTTTACTACCTGGAACCTCACAGTTAGAATGGGTCAGTTGTGTGAGGATGGTAATGGACATGTTCAACAAAGAGCAGTCTAAGCTTTGAAGAGTTGCTCACTGCTCTTTCATTTCTCCAGAGTATCAGCCCCATGTGCTGCATTAACAGGCTCATTGTCAGAGCATAATCAAATGCTTTAGTACTGTATGCACAGGTATTATTCACTAAAGCTTTGTCATCCTTTGTGCTTTAAGAGGCAAAATGATTCCTGTTGAACTTGAGTCTTCCATCATTGCAGCTGAAGAAAAGGTATGAAGAGGCTTAGAGATGATGTGTTCCACTGATTAGGTTATCATGGTCCAGAAATCATTCCCACCAAAACATATGTTTTCCTCTCCCCAGGACTTGGTTCCATTCTATGTGAATGCCACAGCCGGCACCACGGTGTATGGAGCCTTTGATCCTTTGGATGCCATTGCAGACATCTGTCACAGACACGACCTGTGGATGCATGTTGATGTAAGCTTTCGCCTCATCTGTTCTTCTATCTTCTGTCCATCTGCAGCTAAAAGTGCTTTGATTGTCTGAACTGAAACTTCATTATAAACACTGGAAACCATATCTCAGCCTCATAATGTGGTCCGGTCACAGCTGCTGATGTTCCAGGGGTGCAAACATGCTGCAAAGCTGGACACTAGACTTCTATTATTGTTGTAACTGTCCACACACTTTGCATCGGAAACATTTACCTCACGCTTTCTCACTTAGTAAACACATGAAGCTCATCCATGTAAACACAGAGTTAACTAAACTAACTACAAGCTAATAATAGACTGTGACGCATAGAACGTCTAAGTGTTTGTTTCTTATTTTCAAAAAAAATCTGCATTTTATTACAGAACATCTCACTCTGTCACTTAAATACAATAATGGCTTGACAGTTGTCAGTTTAGGGACACAGGCTTGCATTGTATGTATTGTATGTATGTAAGTCAGTGCTGTGAGTGTGTGTGTCCATGCAGGCAGCGTGGGGGGGAGGCCTGCTAATGTCAGACAGGCACAGGATGAAACTGAAGGGCATTGAGCGGTAACTGCACCAACACACAGCCTCACTAACACACATAGCAAAAATAACCTCCACAAAACACCTGAGTTCACTGGACGAGTCAGCGTGACGGCGTCTTGAGGTTTGTTACCTTCTTTTCTTTCAGAGCCTGGTCTGTAACATGGAATCCTCATAAGATGATGGGGGTCCCTCTGCAGTGCTCTGTCATACTGATCAAGAAGAGGGTAAGAAACTATCACATAACAGGATCAACAGCATGTCAGGGGAGGTCCATGAAGCCAGTAAGCACCAAGGCTGTGTTTCTTGGGCTGTGTGAAGGCAGACCCTTGTCTACGTGTACATCACAGGGTTAAGGATTCTGAACAGACTAATAAGCAAAATGACCTGTTTCCTGACTGGTTTCACTGCTTCTTCTCTGTGCAGGGTCTCCTACAGGAGTGTAATGAGTTGGGGGCTGAGTACCTTTTCCAGAGAGACAAACCCTATGATGTGAGCTATGACACTGGAGATAAGAGCATCCAGTGTGGCCGACATGTTGACGTGTTCAAATTTTGGCTCATGTGGAAGGCAAAGGTAACAATGCTTAGTACAGTAAGCCCATTGCAAAGCCAGAACATACTGTATTACAACTGCTCTAGCAAACGTCATCTCACTAAAGCACACAGACTCACATGCACGGTCCAATGTCTGTGATCAGTCTCAAGGTTTTAATGGACAGGCAAAGGCAGGTCAAAAAGGCGACGGTCAGGTTCACAGCGGTTACAGAGGTACAGCACAAGGTTACAAGCAGCCAGCAGGAGGTGGTCAAAAACAGGCTTGGTCAAAACACAGGCAGGCAGAAGCGATGGTACAAAGGGTGCAGGCAGGAACTGGGTCAAGGCTCGGTTGAGACTATACTAGAAAACGCTGGAATGCTGGCAATAAAGAAGATGCAATCTGGCAACTGGTCGGTAAAGGCAGAGATACTGTAAGACTGGTAGGCTGTCTGGAAAATAAAATAAGAAGTAAGACAGGAAGTGTTTAATAACATGGTGAAGACTCTCCATTCCTGACACAAACAGTGTTTTACTGTCCAGGTTACAAGTTCGGGAAAAAAAGAATGTAAGAGAAATACACAGGTGCAAATAAGGTTGTTGATAAATCAATAAAATGTCCACAAAATAGCTCAAATATCTATCACATACATAAGGCATGTTCTCTGTGAGAATAGAATTCAAAAGGTATATTAAGAATTAAAAGTAGGATTTTACATTTGAGTATTTTTCTCTGACTGTGGCTCAGTTGTGTCGTAGCTAGACAACATGGGCCAGTTCTGGGCCAGAGCAGAGCTCTGTGGTAACCTTTTAATGTCAATCATCAATCAGTATCATATATTAGCATTTAAGATAATGTTATCGTTGGACTGAAATAATTCACTGAGAAGAATTTACACAGAGGTGGCAGTATAGTTCAATCAAATATCTGTGAATATATTCTAGTTAGTGGGTCAAAAGTATTCAAAGACAGAGATACAGAGTCACATCTCCTGTAGGAGAGTGTCAGCTCCACGTGGAACCCAGGATTCTATCAGGGACACAAGTCATGTCTCTCATCCAGGTCTCGTAATTCAACCCAGCTCAAGGCTTGGGAGGGGTTTTAACCCTCCATCCTACATCAGCTAGAGGGCTGATATCAATAATCCTCATCACTGCTTTGTTCTCAGTGGAGCCAGATGACTTGACTTGTTTACCTAAAGGGAAATGCTTTTCCAAATATCCCTTTAGGCTCCTGCACAGTGAACATTTCTCACAAATTTGCTTTTGACAGAAATACAAAGTTCAAGAACAGAAACTCTTCCTGCACTAAGACTAATACTAATACAGTACAACTCCAAGCTGTATAAACTTGCTTATTGGATTTGATGCATATCAAGTGATGTGTATTAGTGTAATGAGGGAGGATGTGGCCTAAGGAGATCAATCAATCTTTTACAGAGATTCAGCACTCTCGAAATATCTAAGATATTGGGCCGTAATCACAGAACCATTAACCATCCATTTTGTAGCTAATAGTCAACAGGATTGTTTTGTAGAAGAAGAAACTCGTCAAGAGAGGTCAATGCCACCCTAAATTCCATCAGTATGTGGACTTTGCAATGAGAGGGGAAAACGTGCTGGATGTCCTTTATGCAAACATTCCCGGTGCACATTGAGAAGAGCCCTGCCCACACTTCAGCAACTTAGACCACATCTCTGCTATTTCCGGCATACAGACCACTCATCAAGCGTTCCAAACCAGTTCTGAAGCAGGTCAAAACGTGGCCACCAGGAGACATCTCTGCTCTTCAGGACTGTTTTGAGAACACTGAATAGAACATGTTGAAGAAGGCTGCAACTTACGGTGACTTCACCGACTCTGAGGAGGACGCGTCATAGGTGACCAGCTACATCTACAGCAATGACGTCACTGTCTCCAAGACCATCATTTCATGTCTAGACCAGAAACAGACGATTACTGAAGAGGTGCGAGCACTAAAGACCCAAGACTCCACCTTCAGGGTGGTGGACAAGCTGGCTCTAAGATCAGCAAGGGCCAAACTGTCCCGGGCGAAACGCACTCAAGCACAGAGAATCCACAACCACTTCAGAGACAGCGGTGACACACGACACATGTGGCAGGGCTTACAAGCCATCAGCTACAGGTCTCTACTGTATCACCTGCCTGTGATAGCGACAGCCCACTTCCAGATACGTAGAACAGCTTCTAGGTTCTGTTCGACAGACAGAACAGTGTGATGTGAGATTACATCACACTGTTGGACATTAGACCTACTCCACCCACTCCATCTGGCCCTGACACAACTCGACAAGATCACACTTACAATCGAATGCTATATACTGATTTCATATCAGCATTCAACACCATTATCCCCCAACACCTGATCAGGAAGTTGAGCCTGTTGGGCCTTAACACCTCCCTCTGCATTTGGATACTGGATTTTCTGACCAGAAGACTTGAGTCAGTGCTCATCAGGAACTGCACCTCCAGCTCCACCACACTGAGCACTGGGGCCCTCCAGGGCTGTGTACTCAGTGCTGGAACTCAAATGGGCACATCCGTTACACAAACTCTTCACCCTCCTGCCAAAAGGTCCAGAAGGATTTGGGCACTCGTATCCAGACTGCGTATCACCTTCTCTACATAAACAAGACACACACACACACACACACACACACACACACACACACACACACACACACACACACACACACACACACACACACACACACACACACACACACACACACACACACACACAAATATCACTCAGACAATATCAAATAATTGATAAACATTACACACTTCTGAAAATGCCCTTTTGCGCGTTATTTTTACCACCTGTTATTTCACAGTAGTATTTCTTAGTAGTAGTAGTGTTAGTACTAATGGTAGTAGTAATACGCCATCATCATCAAATATATGTTGTAATTTATGTTGCATGTACATAGCCCCTTGGTCCCGGAGGAACGTTGTTCCGTCCCACTGCATACCAAATAGTATATGGTCGAAATGACAAAAAACTTGATTTGATTTGACTTAAGGTGACACTGTCTGCAGCTGACACAACGCCTTGGTGCAGAGAAAGAATCCAGCATGGATCAGGATCAGGTACAAGACCTGGAACTGTAGATGGAGGTGAGCAGTGTGGCAAACCCTGAGCCCTTAATTCCCTTCGATGGTTTTTTCTTCAGCTGAGGAAAGTTTCGGAAAGACCTCTGGAACCTGTAACTCAGGTGAGGAGTCAACATCAGAGAGGCAGTTGGAGTAAACAACAGAGGTAGTGGACTGGAGCTACGGCAGCAACCGAACAGGAAGTGGAGCAAACAGTGTGAAGTTGAAACTGAGAACAGGAAGTGATGTCACAGAACACCAGACAAACAGAAACACAATACAGCCTCCGTAGGCTGGAGGGTCCAATTGCCACACATTCACCTTCAGATACTAACCTGCAGCCATCTTGTTGCCACCTGCTCAGTTATTAGAGCTCTCAGCTTTGATTGCTCACTGCTGGAGTATGGGGTGAGATCTCTATCTTTAATCAAGTCATGTCATGCTTGCTCTCAAAACCCTTCCTTTGCTTTAAAAATGTACTCAGATTTTCTCTGCTCAAGTTGAAATCTGTATTTGCACTCCCAGATTTCTCGTTTTTGCTTTCTCTCAAAACCTCTCACGCTATCTCTCGTTTCAAATGACGAGTTATAATTCTATCAAAAATCACCAACCAATAGGTGGCCAGGGCTGCTGACCAATGACATGATCGCTTACTTTTTCCATGTGGAAGAGAAGAAAAGTGACTTTAGAAAGTCTGCGTGTTAAAAAAGTCAAAGTCAACTTTATTGTCAATTTCTACAATATGTTTTGTTTTGGATCTACAGAGAATTGAAGTTACGTTACTCTCAGTATAAAACAATGTAAGAACACAGAACAGACCCGACCACAAATCCAACCCCCCCCCCCAAAAAACAAGACAATAGAAAGTGGACTACTAGTACATCGTATGATGCTTTGATGCATTCATGACTTCATTCTATTTTTCATAAAAGGTGACCTGTTTTTGTGTAATCTAATTTTACGTTGGTACAAAGAAAATAAATAAATTCATCCGAGGTCAGGTGGCTGCCGTTAGACTTTGATGTCTGACAGAGAAAAGTGATCAGTTGCTACTGCAGATCATCGTTGCGGTGGATCAGGATAGACACCAGCTGAGGTGAACGACAACAAAGGCAGATCCTCTGTGCAGATCCTCCACTGATTTGTTTATTTCTCCGCGTTTCGTCTCACCTCTTTCTGCGGCTAGTGTGGGGAATCGAATTAAACGTTTATTTGACATTTGTCTGGAGAATCAAGTCCCCTTGGACTTTGCTCAGCTCAGAAAATGAGTTGTATTTCCCCGTTAAGTCCAAACATCACTAATCTCCCCTTTACCTTCCACACTCATTGAAACAATGAGTGTTCCTCCAGTGTAATAAACGGGCGCTGCATGAGGCCCTTTGCCCTGATGATCCATCCATCCATCCATTTTCATTCGCTTATCCGGGGCCAGATCGCGGGGGCAGCAGTCTAAGCAGAGAGTTCCAGACTTCCCTCTCCCCGGACACTTCCTCCAGCTCTTCCAGTGGGACCCCAAGACGTTCCCAGGCCAGCCGAGAGACGTAGTCTCTCCAGTGAGTCCTGGGTCTTCCTCGGGGCCTCCTACCGGTGGGACATGCCCGGAACACCTCCCCAGGGAGGCGTCCAGGAGGCATCCGAACCAGATGCCCGAGCCACCTCAACTGGCTCCTCTGGATGTGGAGGAGCAGCGACTCTACTCCGAGCTCCTCCCGGGTGACAGAACTCCTCACCTTATCTCTAAGGGAGCGCCCAGCCACCCTGCGGAGGAAGCTCATTTCAGCCGCTTGTATCCGTGACCTTGCCCTTTCGGTCATGACCCAAAGCTCATGACCATAGGTGAGGGAAGGAACGTAGATTGACCGGTAAATTGAGAGCTTTGCCTTTCGGCTCAGCTCCCTCTTCACCACGACGGACCGATACACCGACTGCATTACTGCAGCCGCCGCACCGATCCGTCTGTCAAACTCACGCTCCTTCCTTCCCTCAATCGTAAACAAGACCCCAAGATACTTAAACTCCTCCACTTGGGGCAGGAACTCTTCTCCAACCTGGAGAGAGCAAACCGCCTTTTTCCGGTCGAGAACCATGGCCTCAGATTTGGAGGAACTGATTCTCATCCCAGCCGCTTCACACTCAGCTGCAAACCGCACCAGCGCACGCTGGAGGTCCTGGCCTTATGAAGCCAACAGGACAACATCATCTGCAAAAAGCAAACCAGACCGCCTCCGGCCCCTGGCTGCACCTAGAGATTCTGTCCATAAAAATAATGAACAGAACCGGTGACAAAGGGCAGCCCTGCCGAAGTCCAACATGCACCGGGAACAGGTCTGACTTATTGCTGGCAATGCGAACCAAGCTCCTGCTCCGGTTGTACAGAGACCGAACAGCCCTTAGCAAAGGGCCCTGGACTCCATACTCCCGGAGCACCCCCCACAGGATGTCACGAGGGACGCGGTCGAATGCCTTCTCCAGATCCACAAAGCACATGTAGACTTGTTGGGCAAACTCCCACAAACCCTCAAGCACCCTGCTGAGGGTATAAAGCTGGTCCAGCGTTCCAGGACCAGGCCGAAAACCACATAGTTCCTCCTGTATCCGAGGTTCGACTATCGGCCGAATTCTCCTCTCCAGTACCCTGGCATAGACTTTCCCAGGGAGGCTGAGAAGTGTGATCTCCCTATAGTTGGAACACACTCTCCTGTCCCCCTTTTTGTAAAGAGGGACAACCACCCCAGTTGTCCAGTCCAGAGGAAGGACTGTCATCTGTGGAGGACTGTCCCCCTCCTCCACGCGATGTTGCAGAGGCGTGTCACCCAAGACAGCCCCACAACATCCAGAGACTTGAGGTACTCAGGACGGATCTCATCCACCCCCGCTGCTCTGCCACCGAGGAGCTTACTAACTACCTCAGTGACCTCAGCCTGGGTGATGGGCGAGTCCGCCTCTGAGTCCAGTGCCTCTGCTTCCTCAGCAGAAGGCATGTCGGAGGGGTTGAGGAGATCCTCAAAGTACTCCTTCCACTGTCCAATAACATCCCCAGTTGAGGTCAACAGCTCCCCACCTCCACTGAAAACAGAGTTGGTAAAGAACTGCTTCCCCCACCCGAGGCGCCGAACAGTTTGCCAGAATCTCTTTGAGGTCGAGCGATAGTCCTCCTCCATGGCCTCCCCCGAACTCCTCCCAAGCCCGAGTTTTTGCCTCCGCAACGGCACGGGCTGCAGCACGCTAGGCCTGCCGGTACCCATCAGCTGCCTCAGGAGTCCTACAGGTCAACCATACCTGGTAGGACTCCTTCTTCAGCTTGATGGCGTCCCTTACCTCCGGCGTCCACCACCGGGTCCGGGGATTACCACCACGACAGACAACGGAGACCCTGCGTCCACAGCTCCGAACGGCCGCGTTGACGATGGAGACGGAGAACATGGTCCACTCGGACTTTATGTCTCCCACCTCCCTCGGAATCTGGTTGAAGCTCTCCTGGAGGTGTGAGTTAAAGGTCCGTCTGACAGAAGGTTCAGCCAGGCGTTCCCAACAGACCCTCACAATACGTTTGGGCCTGCCAAGTCGTTCCAGCCTCCTTCTCTGCCAGCGGATCCTACTCACCACCAGGTGGTGATCAGTTGACAGCTCAGCCCCTCTCTTCACCCGAGTGTCCAAAACATATGGCCGAAGGTCAGGTGAAACGACTACAAAGTCTATCATCGACCTCCGGCCTAGGGTGTCCTGGTGCCATGTGCACCGATGGGCACCCTTATGTTCGAACATGGTGTTTGTTATGGCCAAACTGTGCCTAGCACAGAAGTCCAATAACATAACACCATTCGGGTTCAGATCAGGGAGGTCATTCCTCCCAATCACGCCTCTCCAGGTATCACTGTCGTTACCTACGTGGGCATTGAAATCTCCCAGAAGAACGATGGGGTCCCCAGTTGGAGCGCTTTCCAACACTACCTCCAGGGACCCCAAGAAGGCCGGGTACTCCACACTGCCATTTGGCCCGTAAGCACAAATAACGGTGAGTGACCTATCCCCCACCCGAAGGCGCAAGGAAGCGACCCTCTCGTCCACCGGGGAAAACTCCAACACATGGCGACTAAGCTGGGGAGCTATGAGCAAGCCCACACCAGCCCGCCGCCTCTCATCGCAGGCAACTCCAGAGTAGAAAAGGGTCCAGCCCCTCTCAAGGAGTTGGGTTCCAGAGCCCAGGCTGTGTGTGGAGGTGAGCCCAACTATTTCTAGCCGGTACCGCTCGACCTCCTGCACAAGCTCAGGCTCCTTTCCCCCCAGTGACGTGACATTCCATGTCCCAATAGCCAGATTGGTTATCCAGGGATTGGGGCGCCTAGGCTCCCGCCTTCGACTGCTGCCCAATCCACTCTGCACCGGCCCCCTACGGTTCCTCCTGCGGATGGTGGGCCCACTTGAGGACAGCCCCACGTCGCTCTGTGCCCGGCCACCAGGCGCTCGCATACGAGTCCCAATCCCGGGCCTGGCTCCAGGGTGGGGCCCCAGCTGCGCCATACCGGGCGACGTCTCTGGCCTTGGTGGTTTGCCTTTCATAGGGGGGTTGTGAACCGCTCTTAGTCTGGCCCGTCGCCCAGGACCTGTTTGCCTTGGGAGACCCTACCAGGGGCATTTAGCCCCCGACAACATAGCTCCCGGGGTCATTTGGGCACACAAACTCCTCCACCACGGTAAGGTGGCGGTTCAGGGAGGAGTGCCCTGATGATGTTTTTCTAAACAGGTTTGAACATATCAAAAATATTTCCCACGGTTCATTAAACCAATACAGACACATTTTAATATTTTTTTAAGGTGCCCTCCCCTTCTGACTACTTAGAATGGACATTCACTGACTGAACATTGGTTAATGCTAAGGTGTGTCGCTGTGCGTGACTGAGAGTATGACCTCACTTTGTACATTTCCACTCTCTCAGGGCTCACAGGGCTTTGGATCCCAGGTCAACAAATGCTTAGAGAATGCAGAGTATCTGTATGATGAACTGCAGCGAAGGGCTGGCTTTGAACTGGTCTTTGAACACAAGGTAAGGCCGGTCTAAACACTGACGTCACAAAGTTCAAACTTCCTTCATATGCTATTGTGGCATACTGCCAAGACCCTTACAGCTGTATCTGAATGAGGATGAATTATGATTATATTTCTTTATCTGTCTTCGTATGGCTTGTCCTCTCCCGCAGCCAGAGCACAGTAATGTGTGTTTCTGGTACATCCCACCCAGTCTGAGGGTCCTTCCACCTGGACCTGAAAGAGATGCCAAACTTCATCATGTCAGTTCAGAACATCAAAAACACCATAACCTCAGACTCAAGTAAAATAAATCCTACTCAAGAGAATTTTCATTTTGTGCAGGTGGCTCCTAGGATTAAACACAGAATGATGGAGAAGGGCTCCACCCTTGTTGGCTACCAGCCTTTTGGAGACAAAGTCAATTTCTTTCGATGTGTCTTCTCCAACCCTGCTACTCAGCAAGAGGACGTAGACTTCCTGTTGAACGAGATCTGTCAGTTGGGTGAAAACTTGTGACCTCTAAAACTAGTTTTCGCTGGGTACACTGTTGAATTGTTTCAGGGCTTCCCTTCCCCATCAGGTAGCCAGCCCTGGTCCTCGTGGGCCAAGGCTAAGCTTTTGTTACTTGCTGTTATCTTTAACTGGAAATGACAAGCAGGTCGGTGGCTCTCGAGGACCAGGACTGTCGACTCCTGCTGTTTCATACAAGTTAACCTTATTTGCGCGTCAGATTCTGTCCCCTTCAGTCAAACAACAGCTTTATGCTGAATATTATATAAAATACTCATAATGTAGTAGCTGTTTGTTTGTACTATGTCACCAATTCAGGGCATGAAAAATAAAAAAAAGATCTACAAAAGGTATTTGTAACCAACTACATCTATAGTTACCTGACCCTGGTCTGAATTCCAGGATGTTTGGATACCAGTGCTGATAGAGCCTAACATGAACCTGCTGCAGTAGAACCACAGTTTCTCATTGCTACACTGGGTTTTTCCACACGACTAAACTCTTTACTAGGAATTTAAAAAAAAAAAAAAACCTCGGCAATGCTCAGGGTTTGTGTTACGGCCCTGAGTTTCCTAATCATAGGCCCCTGGCAAGGGCAGAGAATCCAGGGTTTGTCCCAGCTTGTCTTTGAGGCTGTTCCTTTCTATTCGTAAAGATGAAGCCTGTGGGTATATTAGGAAATTTCTGAGGTTCTTGGAAAAGACAAGAAGCCTTGTATACTGAGCTGTCAAACCATCATAACAAACATTTATTTAGCATTTAGTTCATCTGAATATCTGGGCAGCCTAATATATTAATATGTTTGTGTAAAGTTACATTTTGAATATTTAAATGTACAAGTAACTATCTGCTTCATAGCCAGTGTCTGGTCTGTGTACTGTGGGATCCTTTATTATATATAAATAATATTAAAGACAAAAGAAACGTGATGCATGAACCAAGTCCTCCAGTATCAAAGCCTATAGCGTCATCTAGTGACAGGAGATTGCAATGCATGTGACGAGTCTACAGGACAAGTCATGAAGAGTCTCAGTGGGTAACTGTTAAATTGTAAAATAGTGTCATTAGTCATAAAAATAACCACTTGAAAGCAGAAATATTGCTAATAAAGGTAAGGATATGGTTTGGTGCTTTAAGTTTATGTAGGAAGTGTGTTTAGGTAATTACTACATTGTAAAATAGTCTTATTAACTACTCAAACCAGCACAAAAGATTGTTATTTTAAGCTAAAGAGCTGGATTGGTGTTTTTATTTTGAAACGATATGGAGAAAGCATGTGCAGATACTGTAATTGCTAAACAGTAAAATAGCCTTAATACTGTATCTATTCATAATAAACCAATTGAACTATTGCTATTTTTAGCTAAAGATCTGGATTGGTGCTTTTATTTTGAAAGGATTTGGAGGAGATGTGTGCGCTTAGCACTTAAACTGTAAAATAGTCTCATTAACTAGTCACAATTACCAATTCAAAAGCAAAAATAGTGCTAAAAATTTGGATTGGTACTTCTATTTTGAAAGGATTCAGCGTAAGTGTGTGACTATATTACTAAACAATGTAAAACAGTGTAATGATCTAATCAGCAATAAGTATAGAGCTGCTACACTGAGCATCAGGAGTTTGACCTGGCAGTCAAAGCTGCAGCTGCGCCGTTGTCATGGAGGTTCTTTCTGCTCTGTGAAAGCTTGTTACAGCAAAACCATAATAGCCATCAAAAAATAACTTCATTTTATGAATCCCAAGGCTTCAAATGGTTTGAGTTTTATGTTTGAAGAATAGAAATTGTGGCCACAGTTGGTGTCTGCCTTGTTAGTTTATATCTGTTTTTTTCTGAACTTTGTCCTGCTTTTAGTTGGTAGTTCTTTGTATGTTCCCCATTGTTCTATTAAATGAGTTATCTTGTAAAGTCTAACGGGCTGTGAATGAGCCTTCTCCCTCGTGTTAGTTGGTCTGGACTGTGTTTCTCTGTCGAGCAGGTCTAATAGTATTTTTAATATCCTCAGCCTTTTGATGGTCTGTGGAGCTCAGTGCATCCATCTTTGATTCAGCTCTGAGGCATCACCGAGCGCTATAACACAATTTATTCTCCACTCTGTAGGAGACAATAAAGCCTCTTTCATAATGTATTAGAACTCAGTGCCCACGGTTACTGGGAGAAACAGAACAAACCAAGAGAAGGAGCAGACAATACGTAAAAAAGGAAAATGTTTCAGAGATCGGTGCAAAACGAACGGGGGACGAAGCATATTACTATGTAATTTGGAGAGATCGTAGAGCTGATTAAACAGTAAAAACACAATGAAACAGCACTATTTCATTTTTGCTGAGGTTAATACAGTAAATTTGGCATTCTAAATAAAATTATCTCTTTCATAATTATTATTTATTTACTTATTATTTATTAATTGAAACTAGATGTTCTTTATGTTTCAATAAATATGCTTTTCGTTTGGTGGCATGTGTTGGGATGTACTGTTGAATTTTTTTACACACGTACTGTGTGACTATGCACCTCCCAGAATGCAATACATATTATGAGCTGAATCCTTGTCCTCTCTTCAGTGAGAGGAAGTTCCCTTTGCTGTAAACTGCTCACTCCTTGCAAGTAAAATCCTGAAGAAGGTCTCAATTGATTGTGTCTGCTTTATTTAAGATTTACAAAGGGAACTAACAATTTCCCTAACAGGGGCAAGTGGACAGAGCACTCTGATGGCTCTGTCTGCTGGACCCGAGCCTTCAAAGTCCTGGATGAGTGTGAATGACTAATGCAATTAAAACTGCAGAGCATCCCACTTAGGAGGGATGGAACCACTATCCAGTAGCCCTGGTCCCTCCATCAGTAGGATGTCCCTCACAGACCTAAGTGGATGAATGTGGAGAGATGTAGTTAGGAAGCAAGGCACCTGGGTCCCTAGAGCCAGGTTCCAGACTAGCTCTGCTAGCCATCCCACTGCCCCAAGTTTCGGTATCTGACATTATGATATGTTTCTGCCTTTATGTCCTGAACTATGGTTCATCCCTATCTGACTCCTCACCAAACCCAAGGCCATAGAACTGGGAGCATCTTATCCTTTGAGGCTTAGCGTTCCTTCCCCTTTGATTTTTGGTTTGATGATGTGCACAATCAACATCCATGTTTTTTTATTTGCTTTCCCCATTATTTTTCTTTTTCTTTATTTTTATAATAAATCACACAAAAGACAACTCTCTCATCAGCCTCTATGTGGGAATTTTCCACCACAATGTGTGGTTGTGTGTGAGCATTTATACTGTGACTGTATGAATGATGCACTGACTGGATGTCAGAGTGAAGTCATTCTGATTCTGTTATGTAATGTAAAATCCTCATCAGACAGATCTGTGCTTCACATTACTGAAGGACTTTGAAAGCTGTATTTTACAGGAGAACTGACTGGTGTCAGTGGCAAATCGTACTGTAATGTACAATGAAGGCAGTGACGCTTGGAGACCTGCTACATCAGACTTAGTGCTGATTGTTTGAGGAGACCCTACTCAGCTCTAACGTGAGTTAGTCATTGCTGTGCTTTGGCTGGAGTAGGAACAGTTTAAACTCTCCTCTACCTTCCTCTGATATGTGGAAACCAACATGATGATGAACAGCTGATGTTTTTGTTTTTCATGCCTTAGAATATAATCACATTCCCTCCTGCTCATCTACTGTGATTAACTGTTTTGGTCCTGGAACAGAGGCTGTGTTGATTTAAAAAACCTCTGTGCTGACTTAATTACACCTTAAGAAAACTGTATTTACTCTTACTGCTGAGATAATGTGAAGTATAGTTAATTATACGTGCAGTTAATGTAACGTGTCAGCCGCGTGCTGTTTTTTTAGATTTAAAGTTACAGTATAGTCATGTATTGCATATACACCTTAAGATGCCTTTTGTAGTGATTTGGCTCTTTACACAAATCAGTCAGACAATCAAAGCACATTAAGTCATTTTCAGAAACGGGATTATTTTAATAATGTATTCAAACATATACACCAGGGGAAATTGTCCATCCATTCCTTCCTTCCTTCCGTCCTTCCTTCCTTCCTTCCTTCCTTCCTTCCTTCCTTCCTTCCTTCCTTCCTTCCTTCCTTCCTTCCTACCTTCCTTCCTTCCTTCCTTCACTTTGAAACAGTCAACAGCTTCAGACCATCTTTCAGGATAAAATCACAAACCTCTTCACATATTCACAGATGTCATCAAGGTTTGGGGCTGTGCAGGGGTGTGGTTATGACCAGAATAGTTGCAAATGGACCAACTGTGTTCTAGGTGAACAGCAATAAAAGGGAATGAATGAAGACAGATCCTGTCACGTTTATGATTGGGAGCCTTAGAGTGAGAGAGGGTCTTAGCAAACCTTCACGTCACATCCAACACACTCACGGATAATAAATCCATAAAACTCTTTCTTTCCAATATTCATTCAGTATTTGTTTTTCATTGCTGGGATCCTTGACTGGACCTTTTGTAACAGGAACCTTTTTCCCCATAAAGGCCAGATACCTGTATGCCTGTGTGCTCTTCTGTCGTTCTGCGTCTCTTGTGTTTTCTTCTTTCACAGTATCACAGTTTCTGATCACCAACTTTTTGCATTTTGTTTCTATCCTAGAAATAGAAACTTTCTTTGGCAAACCTGGCGATAAGTAAAAATAAGACATATAAGTTGTACAGAATTACAAGGTGTCCGGGTTAGTCTGGACCCTAACTGTTCCTTCCAGCGCCCAGTTGCTATAGTTTAGTTCAGGCTCTGCCACAGTCAGGCCCAGAGAGCTGACAGACCCCGCCAGCGAGCCGCAGCCTTCATAGGCGTATGTTTGCAAAGAGTCATAAGGTGGACCCCGTGTGTCAGAGTCCGCCTCAGACAGCTTCTGCTCCATCAGCTGCTGAATCTCATCATAGCTGTCCAGCAGAAGTGGAGGCGCAGACTGGCCCATCTCTGGAGGTAAGCAGTTGATGACAAACCAGGCGGGTCCACACTCTGGGCTGTAGTCTCTGTAGTCCACCTCCCAGGCTTTCTTCCTCCTTACCACAACAACCTCACCCTCATCATCCTCCACGTCATCCTCGTCCTCGTATAGTGCGTGTTCGCAGCCAGACGCTTTGGGATTTCGTAGAGCAGCTATGTCAAAGGCCTCAGTGTCCTCCTCCCCACCTCCTTCGTCATCATAGGTCACCACGTTCTCTCGAATGTCCTCCTCAGAAAGAATCAAAGCCTCTTTACTCACCTTCCTATTTCGCAGCTGCATGAACAGCATCACTGTGGCTGCAGAGGAATAGGAAGGAGATGTCAAAGAGGAGAGAAGAAAGGATAAAGTTAAAGATGAAGTGAGGGTGTGACAACTGGCGCTTAACGGCACTACAGGCGCTCTTGTTGTGGTTTCTGCACATCCCTCTTGCTTTTGTTGTTCCTCATTTCCTGTTCCTGGTCTGATGATGTAGTTTGATGTGCCTGTTCTCTTGTGTATTTAAGCCCTGCCTTTTCATTTACTTGTTGCTGTGTGACATGTCGTAAGTGCGACAGTTAATTAACGGAGTGAGTTTTGATACATGGAGCTTTGTTTCTTTTGCTCGGATGTCCGGTGCCTTTTTCAGGTTTGTCGTATATCTTTGTCGTCTTTTTTGGGATTTGTTTTACTCTGTAGCATGCAGTGCTGTTTCTGTTTAGTCAAAGCCTGTAGAGAACAGTGCCAGAGAGAGTAGTTTAGTAAATTATTCCTGCTTAGCAGTGATTTTTAGTTCTGACGTTTGCATTCTGGGTTTTTATCCTGCGAAGCAGAGAGTGTTATGTGTTTTATGTGTGTATTGTGTACTGTGTTATGTTTAGTATTTACTATTTGTGCAGTGAGTTTAGGTTTTGTGTAACATTTAATAAATTATTGTTAATTTCAGTTCTGTGTTGGGCCATTTTGCATTTGGGATCTTCCCCTTTTTCCCTGTGACCTGGTTTGCGGATGCGACCACGGAAACGTTAAAAGGTTTAGAAGTAAACCCTGTTTGTGCACTTGAGCCATAGTGGCCACTATTCCTCCGCTCGGTGTGAGCGCACCTTATCCAAGCTCTGTGAGAGCAGTAACCTCCCGCTTGGTGCGAGCAAGTCACTGTTCCTCCTACACTGCATCTTTCATTTTTTGTCCAGTCAAGCCACGCCCGTTAGTAACCGACAGGGTGAGTTCTGTAACAGATGGTACAGAACACTTGGTGAACCTGCAGCCTCGATTCTTGTAAAGGCTCTTAGGAAGTATCAGTTAAACAGACTTGACTACTTGTATGTAGCTGGAAAAATCACTGACAGTAGTTATGTCAGTGTTTTATCAACATCATTGTTGTTTTGTCATATTGGGAAATCGATCCTACGTGGAACCAATTAGTAATTGAGGGTTAAAAGTGACTGCGTTTTCAGACTAAAGGACAGTGGCGCGTGCGTCTGTATGCCAGAGTGAAGCAGACACACACAACACCCCGCTCCCTCTTGCTTTGAGATCTCACGTGACTCAGCGACTCGGGGGAGCAAAAAAAAAGCAGGCGGAAACAGATGAAGAAGGATGGAAGCAGGAAAAAGTAGCAGCATGTGGTTGTATTTTCAAAAATTAAACAATGTCAAGCTGTAAAATCTGCAAAAAGGGTGTTAAATACAGTGGCAACACCACCAATTTATATTATATATTTATTGTTAAACTTCTGGGCTTAATAAATGAATATAATTTAAAACAAAATGTATTTACATTTCTCAAAATGTATCGGTATTGGTATATCAATATCTGCGATACTGGTCCAGTATTTACTTGGTATCGGATCGACTCCAAAGTTTGCAGTATTTCCCACCCCTAAAGGACAGGGCTGTATGCCGTCGGTGCAAGAATTAATACAGACTTTGTGCAGGGTCGTATTATTACTGTCAAGTTATGTTTTTTTATGCAAATCCCTGGTTGAAAATGGCATCCCATGGAAATGTCTAATTGTGACCTAACTAATTCACCTGAGAGATATGAGGGATGGAAACCAGAAAATAATATGGAAAAGAAAGTTGATGGTCATTGAGTGAAATCCAGCTATTCATCCTCATGTGATTCCCCTTTCAAGCAAGGATAACATAACATAACTACATAACATAACATAACTAACATAAGTAGCTCGGTTTTCTTCAATGAACATGATGCATCCATACATGGATCAACTTTCTTGTCCAGCACTGTTCCACTGTTCAAATGCATCTTAATAATGAAAGTCAATGTGTGTAGTAGGTTTCAGTCTGTGCAGCATGTGGTTGCCATGACAGGAAGCCTAGAATGACTTTAAAAGGACAAAGACATCTACTGCAGGAATTATCAAGCAGGATAATCATCACACCATTATTTGGCTGATGTGTTAATTCATGCACAAAGTAAAAGAATTTCAAACCAAACAATGAGATAAGAGAATTCAGGTCAAAGACAAGGGGTTACGCTGATCGACGGTATATATGGTACAGTATTCTGGACTATTTCTTTTATTCCAATCATAGGCCATTGTATCATCCTTGCTCATCATGGCATTGATGTAGTACAACACAGTGATGACTTGACACCAGATAAAGTCCTGAGTTTGTTAGGCAACCACACACACACACACACATATGCTACGCATATGTGTGTGTGTGTGTGTGTGTGTGTGTGTGTGTGTGTGTGTGTGTGTGTGTGTGTGTGTGTGTGTGTGTGTGTGTGTGTGTGTGTGTGTGTGTGTGTGTGTGTGTGTGTGTGTGTGTCAAAAGCTACTGCTACATGCTCTAGTTTAAACTGATTGTTTTAGGTTCGTTTGGAGTGAATGCTGGTTCCACTGCCTGCTGCTGCTCGCCATGGATTAGATGCATGCATCTACTCACCTACTAATATGACAGTACATAGGAGGATGGCGATGAAGGCCCCCACACTGAGGCCCGCTGAGGACAGAAAGGCCTGAGCCTCACAAACATTGTTGCTGCTGCGCCCCCTGGAGTCCCTCTGACACACACACAGCCTTAGGGAGAGTGTAACCGTGCTGCTGAGAGGAGGTTCCCCACCGTCAGCCACAACAATCACCAGACTGAGCAGCTGCTCTCTGTCCTGACTCACATTTTCACGTCGATGAGCTAATATACTGGCAGTGTTATCTGCAAAGGAAGGAAGGTGATGGTAACACATACATGTGCCAAACCGACTGAAGGAAGGATTGGTGCAGGTCACTCTGCAGAGAAAACTAACTGATATACTGTACATGAAGAAGACACACTTGGCTACAATTACCTCCACATGGTCATTTCTGTTTGATAGAAATAACTGACAGAATGAAACCATCCATTCAGTCCCACATGAGCAAACTGTGTTTGTGTGAGGTGTGTTCATGGCACAAGTAGAAACTAGTAATTAAAAACTAAAGTAAAAATACAATTAGTTAAACAAAATTACAAGGTGTCCGGGTTAGTGTGAGGTTTTGGGTTTTCATTAGCTTAAAGTGCTACAATATGATCCGATTCCAGGAACGTGATGAAGTTCAGTTGTTTCCTCCCTGTTTTTCACAGTTGGTTCAGTCTTTGTCAACACCTGAAGACTTGGACTTTGTTCTAAATGTTTGTAGGACAACACAGACATGGAACAACTGAACAACCCCTAAACCCTTGACTCACAATTATTTGTAGCATTTTTCATTCACAAAGTTCAATGCCAGAGAAATTTAAGCCTTGCTTAAGAACGTATCCTTTTATTCTTATTCTTCTAGTAGTCTTTTTACTCATTATATTGTACAGAAAGATTATAAATTATGATAAACATTTCAGCCTAAACACTTTATTATTACAGGACACACTGACATCTCCAAACTGCATGGACGATATGCAGAGATTATTATGGTAAATATCTTAATAACACAAATTTATTAACACAAGAAAAAATGGGCAGATCTACTGAGAAACAAATAACAATGTTAAGCTGTTGTCACAGGGTTTTAGCGTGTTGAACCTGGCCCCCATTCTATCTGGACACAGGTCTTTATGATGCATTTAAATAAAAACTAAGACATTTTGAATTAACTTAGGAATCACACTGCATGAAAAAGACTAACTAGTTAAGGAAAGGTGTCTTCCACCTGTGTGTTAACAGAACACAGCTTGAATGATGCTTCCTAATGAATCCTATTAATGCACATACTGTAACAATGCACTGTGTTTCGTGCATTTGCATTGATTGGAGCTCATTAGGTTTACAGCTGCTGGATGTATACGATGTATTTACTTTGACGTCTTACCTCCATTATCTCTCATGGTGAAATTCGCATTGGCTTGATGCTTAGTAGGAACAGAGAAAGAGAACTTCCCATTTGCAAAGTTGTCCAAATCTACTGCTTGAATGGTCTGAATCACCTGAAGGAGAAAGAAAAGCCACCAGAAGCTTTCTATGATGTACCTGTATGTTTGTGTGTGAGTCTGCTTTGCAGCCGTTGTTCTGTACAGTGCATCCGAAAAGCATTCATAGTGCTTCACTTTTTCCACATTTTGTTATGTTAAAGCCTTATTCCAAAATAGATTTAAGTCATTCTTTTCCTCAAAACTCACACACAATACCCCGTCATGACAATGAGAGAACAGATTTTTTGAAATTGTTGCAGATTAATTGAAAATAAAATATTGGATATTGTGTGTTGAATCTTGAGGAAATAAATTAATTTAATCCATTTTGAAATGAAAAAAAATGTGCACTATGAACACTTTCCGGGTGCACTGTATGCCGGTGGATCCGTCCTGTAACTCCTGTAATCTAAACTTTAGCCATTAGCTGATTTTCTGGATCTCAGCAGTTGTTTATTTCCAGACAGATCATTAGTTACCTTCACATTTCACATTGATTTGTGAAGCATATCAATATCAATGACAGGCCCCTGCTTCCACTAGCGCTGCTGATGCCCAGTCAGATCACCACAACACTCCCAAGTCACAAATAACCACCAGAACAATAAGTTTGCCCCACTCTGGGTCGTTCTAGTCCAACACATGGCATGTTACAGCAGAAAAAAGGCTTGGAATATTTCTAGTTAGGACTTGATTATTTCCAGCCATAAACAAAAGCCTTTAGCCATCTTTAGTTCTCTTATACTGGAGCATCAACGACCCACCTGTCCATGTTTGATGCTCTCACACACGGTGATGACCTTGTTGGCTCCAGAGATGGTTGGAGAGTTGTCGTTGACGTCTAACACTTGAACTGTGACTGGGACTTGACTCACCATGCGTGGGTTATCTGAAATATAGGACCAGGTGTTAGCTGCTGCAGCAGTAGAGGCATTGCTCTGTTAAAACCACACAATGTTCACTGGCCTGTCTCCGTGTACAAGCCGCTGTTTCTATGTGATTTTATCAACACCGTGTGACTCATAAGAAGAGACAGAATCATGGTGGAGGTGTCCCCTATGCTGATTTGAGTTCAGGTCAACAACAAAAGCAGAGCATTAGCCCCTAATGGAGATTCATCTGGGGTCAAATTAGGTGTCATCTGTCGCTATTGTATATAAAATACACTCTGTCTGCTCAGTCGAGACGTGGAAAAACGTTCTAAAAACAACAAAGGGATGACGGCTTGTTCGTAGATGGTCATGTTTATTGAGCCTAAAAGGTGCAGTAAAAAACCTGGTGCCGTATTTACAGGTGGACGGAAAAAAACACAGGTACTTAAAAAAAAAGGATTAATAACAATGAACCTTTAAGGTGGATCTCAAAACCCAAATCGCTTAAAAAATGTCTCTTCTGATCTCGCTCCAACAATTCTCCTGCCAAACAATACGCTCTCATTCTCCAACCCACTGTCCCCCACAATGGAGTTTGGCCATTCTACTTAAAGGCCTGACCCCGTCCCCTTCTACCGGGAAGAACCATTCTTCAGAAAGTTCTGTCAGACCTATATAAATAATAAATATAATATAACACAAATGACAAATGGACCCAATTAATAATAAACAATAGTGGTCGTCCAGCTGTTACGTTTTGCAAGTACTTACTGGACCAGTATCGCCGATATTGATTCAGATAGCGACACTTTTTGACAATTAATGCATTATCAAATATAAATACATTTTCTTAACTTTCGCGATGTTATGTGTTTTGTTTTAAATTGTTAGTGTGTGTCTGCTTCACTCTGGCATACAGGCGCTTAGAGATGCAGACAAACAAGATAGTTAGATCGCCTCTTTGAAAAATCGGCAGCAGTGCAGAGGAGTAAAAGTTTAAGTTCAAAGTATCGATATTTTTGTTGGGGTATCGATCGATATCAATACTACAATACTAGCATTGGTATCGATATAATCTATATTAGGATCGATCTGCCCACCCCTACAGTAGCTGAAGTCTAACTACTCCTGACATGTAAATAATGAAACAGCAAACAAGGTGTTTGCACTCGTTCTTGACGGCTAAACAGCTGATGCATGAATACTGTGTGTGTGTCTGTGTGTGTGCACAGCGGGAGACGAGCTACCGGTTTGTTATTGGATTTGGGTCTGGGGAACAGGCCGGGCAGTCCATAGCATCAATGCGTTCGTCTTGCAGAAACCGCTGACACACACCATGAGGTCTAGCATTGTCTTGCATTAAGAGCAAGCCAAGGCCAACCTTTCTGGCATATGATCTCACAAGGAGTCTGAGGATCTCATCTCAGTACCTAATGGCAGTCAGCACATGGAGGGCTGTGCGACCCTCTAAAGAAATGCCACCCCACATCATTACTGACCCACTGCCAAAACGCTCATGCTGGAAGATGTTGCTCGCAGCAGAATATTTTCTATCGTGTCTCCAGACACTGTCACGTCTGTCACATGCTCAGTGTGAACCTGCATTCATCTGTGAAGGGCACAATCTTAGTGTTCTCTGGCAAATGCCAAACATCTCGCATGGTGTTGCCCTTCAACCTGTTAGGTGGTTTGTCTGTGCTTCATTCCCTGAATGTTGGATTGTCCTTGTTACCATTTTGTTCCTCGCTGTCCTTTCCTCATACTTCCTCAATTAAAATTAAAATAAATTATTAATGGACATGTTGTATGGGTCATGCATGTGAGTTCTCACTCCTTGTTTCTGTTGGTCTTGCCTCTCCTTAATGAGCATGCCTCATTAAATGTAGGTTTTAAACAACATTTTGTTGTCTGACCTCTGCTCCAGGTAAAGCAGGCCTTAAAAGAAGTGGGGTTGACCAAAACGATCACGGGTAGTATTTAAGAATAAAGGGACACTCAGATTCATGTATGCAAAGAAATTATCATTCATTCCTCTGCAAAAAAGCCTCTGAAACAGGACAGACGCCTTTTTGCCTTGGACTCACAAACTACAACTAGTTTCCTCTGTACCTGCCCCAGTGACGGTCAGGCTGAGACCTATATATAAAAAAAAAACAAAAAAAAACTCCCCTCTCACCCCACGCGGGTGGTCTCATCCACTTTCCAAGCTCGGGTCCTCTACCAGAGGCCAGGAAGCTTGAGGGTTCTGCGCAGTATCCTTGCTGTTCCTAGGACTGCACTTTTCTGAACTGAGATGTCGGATGTTTTTCCAGGGATCTGTTGTAGCCACTCCTCCAGTTTGGGGGTCACTGCCCCCAGTGCTCCAATCACCACAGGCACCACTGTGGCCTTCACCTTCCAAGCCTTCTCCAGTTCTTCTCTGAGCCCTGCTCTTTGTCCACCACCACAATGTCTGGTTGGTTCGCCATTACCATTCTGTCAGTCTGGACCTGGAAGTCCCACAGGATCTTGGCTCGCTCGTTCTCTACCACCTTGGAAGGTGTTTCCCACTTTGACCTTGGGGTTTCCAGTCCATACTACGCCGCAAGATGTTCCTGTATACTATGCCAGCCACTTGGTTATGACGTTCCATGTATGCTTTCCTGCCAGCATCTTACACCCTGCAGTTATGTGCTGGACCGTCTCAGGGCCTCTTTGCACAGTCTACACCTTGGGTCTTGTCTGGTGTGGTAGATCTGGGCCTCTATGGCTCTGGTGCTCAGGGCCTGCTCCTGTGCAGCCAGATGAGTGCCTCTGTGCTGTCCTTCAGCCCAGCCCTTTCAAGCCATTGGTAGGATTTGTTGAGATCAGCCACTTCAGTTATGTTCCGGTGGTACATCCCGTGTAAGGGCTTGTCCTCCCATGATGGTCCCTCTTCCAGCATCTCATCCTCTGTTCTCCACTGCCTGAGACATTCACTCAGCACGTCATCTGTCGGGGCCTTATCCTTGATGTACTTATGGATCTTGGATGTTTCATCCTGGATAGTGGCTCTCACGCTCACTAGTTTTCGGCCTCCTTCCTTGCGGCTAGCGTACAGTCTCAGGGTGCTGGATTTGGGGTGGAACCCTCCATGCATGGTGAGGAGCTTTTGTGTCTTAACATCTGTGGTCTGTATCTCTTCCTTTGGCCACCTTATTATTCCCGCAGGGTATCTGATCACTGGCAGGGCGTAGCTGTTTATTGCCTGGGATTTGTTCTTGCCATTGAGCTGGCTTCTTAGGACTTGCCTTACTCGTTGGAGGTATTTGGCTGTTGCCGCATTCCTTGTTGCCTGTTCAAGGTTGCCGTTTGCCTGTGGTATTCCAAGGTACTTGTAACTGTTCTCAATGTCTGCTATTGTTCCTTCTGGGAGTGAGACCCCTTCTGTGTGGATTACCTTGCCTCTCTTTGTCACCATCCTCCCACATTTCTCGAGCCCGAATGACATTCCCGATGTCCGAGGCTGTAGATCCTGGTGGTGTGGATCAGTGAGTCGATGTCTCGCTCACTCTTGGCGTACAGCTTGATGTCATCCATGTAGAGGAGGTGACTTATGGTGGCCCCGTTCCGGAGTCGGTATCCATAGCCAGTCTTGTTTATTATTTGGCTGAGGGGGTTCAGACCTATGCAGAACAGCAGTGGGGACAGTGCATCCATTATATATATATATATATATATATATATATATATATATATATAGATATATATATATATATATATATATATATATATATATATATATATATATATATATATATATATATATATATATATATATATATATATACATTTAGATATACTATTTACATTTACATTCAACATTTAAATGTAACATTTATTTTTACATTTAACATTTACATTTAGACTTTGTGAATACGAAGGTGCCACTGATCGCCAGATGCATCATTCTTTCTGCGCTGATAGAAGCACAACTGAATATTCCAGTGCTGCAATGAATCTATCAAATTGTGGATTCTACTGCTGACTGTGTGTATATGTTGTGATCAGTTCTGGGTTACATATCTTCAGAGGAGCTTAAAACTAGCTTCAGGATGCAGAGAGGAAGCCAGAAAAAACAGCTAGAACAGAACGGTCAAATGAGCACAGAGTAAGTAAGCTTGCGCTGTGAAGTTTAAGTAAAGTTGTAGTGTTTTGGAATGTATGGGATAGCGTTAGCTTACATTGCTAATGTTAGCCTGTGCTTTAGCTTGGCTGGCAGCAACTCTAATAATAATAAAATATCGGCTGGCCGCGTATTGTCACAGAGACTCTTGGAAGGGACAACTGTCTTGTTTTTCCAGCCACTAACATCAGATAAAGAAAAGAAGAGGGTTTTGGCTAAATGAAGAATCTGTGGCTTTCTAAGAAACTGATAAAAAGCTGCTAAACGATTTAGAAACAATGTCTTTATTTAAACACACTGGTAAAATACTGTATAACCATTTGTTGAAATGTAAAGCGATGTCTGTACATTTGTCTGTTGTCTGGCAGCGGTAGATTCATTGCAGCACTGGCACGTTCAGTTGTGCTTCTCGGCTTCTCGATGCATCTGGCGGTTTGTTGCAGGATGCTGGCCTTTGGCTCTGCTGGATGCCTGTTCTCTGCTATACTCCTCCATACAGCGTACATACTCGTTGGCGCTGTACGCTGGCTCATACAACTAACAACAAATATCAGACTGTGCTGTAGAACTTGCTGTCTTCCAAACAAAAACAATGGCGGACAGAGCAGGTGGCTCCACCCCCTCTCAGTCTGACCACGCCCCATCTCAGTCTAGCTCCGCCCCCATCTCAGTCTGGCTCCGCCCCCCTCTCAATCTGGCTCATGGACCCATGGCAAACCATCTGCCTAGGCATAAATGATAACCTTTAGCATAGAAATTATGGAGCAATTTAAGTGTCCCTTCATTCTTAAATAGAGCCAAAACCGTTTTGGTCAACCCCATTGAAAAAAGTTTTGCTTTAAGTTAGTAGGTTTAATATTTCCCAGTTAAAGGTCCCTGCACATGCAAAATTCACTTTTTGGGCATTCTGGTACATTTATTCTGGTACATTTACATTTATGACTCCCTGGTTCATGTTAAGACACTCCTGGTGTGTTAGAAGTACACTCCCTACTTATTTATTATTATTTATTATTTCACATTTTGCGAGTTTATCCAATCCGGTTCAAGTACCATCGGTTTCAAATTTCCCATACTGTGTACGTCTGCAGTCTTTCATCCTCTCACAGAACCAGCTTCAGCCCCGCCCAGACAAACCTGGACCCCTAAATGTACCTGCAACATTGTAGTAACATAGTAGGTGGCTGTAATGCATGTTTCAGTTGGTTGCCACCCGCCATTTAAAAGACAAAAAGAAGAAAGAGAAATCAGTCACTGTGACGAACTGACATAGGACCATTAGGGTTCAGAAAGAGCTCCGTTGTTGGTTGTTCCAACCAGCATCGCAGCCTTTTCATTTTACCAGTGGAGCAATAAAGAAGAACTTTATGGATTAATTTTATTGTAAATGGACCGGTGCCGGCACCGCTGCCTAAATGCTTATTCGTGTGTGGACCCCATTTCACCTTCGACTGCTTTGAAAGCGAGGGTATATTTATTACTGGACTTGAGGTTGAAGAAGGGCTCTGTTGCTGACGTGATCCACTTGCTGCTTCCCCAAACGTTGTCACGATCTGGTTTCTTGTTTCTTGTTTATGGTATTGTGTTGAAAGGACTTTGTTGTCACCCAGGTTTTGTTCCAGTTTCATTTCCGGTTTTATGTTGAAAGGACTTCCTGCTAAACGTCATATCATCAGCTGTTCCCTGTCAGTATTGGTTCTCATTATCCACACCTGCACTTCATCCGCAATCAGTTCACCCTGTATTTAAGCTCCACCTCTCACCCCTGTAACTTGCCAGATTGTTAGATCGTGTTGCGTGTTATCACCGTTTTCAGCGTTCATTGACCCATTGTGCACCGTGTATCTTGTTTTTGACCTCTGATATCGAGCCTGCCTAGTCCCTGCCTGCCTTGTCTGCCCTGGTCTTCTGTTCTTGCCTGTTACCGACCTTGTCTGCCTGCCTGACCACGATTCTACGCCTGACGATCTGGTATTGTAAAGCAGTCTCTCAGGTACGAACCTTGCCTGTCCCTGACACCGATTCTGCCTGCTCCTGTATACGCTGTATGAACTGTCCGTGTATGACCCTGCCTGATATCGACACTGAGTTGGAATAAATTCCTATCGCTATTCATATCCCAGTCTGTCCGTGCCGTGCATGTGGGTCCGCCGCCTTGACGTTCTGACAAACGTAAGTACATGCTTGATACTTATTTGATGTATGTACTCCAGAAGTTTCTTTGGTTATATTCTAGATATGCTAATGGCTAGAACAGTTGATGCTAACAGCTACAGTGACAGAGAGACAGTGTTGCAAGGTGCCGCCACGCAATTTGGAGGAATGCAAGCCTTTCGAACAACTTTGCTTGCGACACACCCAATTTGTCATTCTGGCCTTTGGTTAATGTGTGAACGGCCTTAGAAATGCCCAGTAACAAAGAATCAAGGCTGAAGTCTTGTCTAGTCTGTTTATTGACCAATGGACTGTTAGGATGTCTAGAGTAAAAGTGGTGTGTCAGTAATTGGTAACAGGTTCAGGGCCAAAATCCTGTTTTATTCCTGTTGTATTCTATCTTAATTCCATGGTGGGGCCTCTGCTGAGCCATACCAAGTGACGTCACTGCTTTTTGGCCTCAGTTCTTACGGTACAGTACGATAAGGTGTCAAGGGGCGCACTGTCAGCTGTAACCCTCCAACCAACAATACATATGTAAAATTTCTTCTTTCATCCTTTTACAGCATTGTGATCTTTTCCCATCATAATCCTCTCTCCAGCTCTGTCCTTTACTTTGCTGGGCTGCTCTCAGCTCATCCTATTAGAAGAAGCTTATAGAGCATATCTGGGGAGTAGCACATTCTGATCAGACCTGAGATAACTGGCAGGTCTGAAGCCTCTCTCCTCCAGTAAATCACCTGAGAGCTCAGCAGCTTTATCCAGTCTGAAGACAGAATGTGCATGATGACCTTTGCTCCTGACCTCTGCAAAGCAGAATAATGATGAGAGGGCAAATGAGAAAATATTCAAAAGCAGACACACCATAGATAACTACTCTGTTACCCTTTAGTGGTATTTTATTGTCTAGGTTTAAGTGAGGACACATTTCATGCCTGTAACCATAAACAGGTGCAGTGAACTCATGCATCAAATCTTCTTCAAAAGTTTTACCATCTTCTTGATTTTGCCACTGTGCAGCAGCTGGGGTCCACTGGTGTTAAACAATAATAATACAGACACCTAAGACAGCCAGTAGCATCAGACTTGTAGCTATAGGGGGTGGATGTAGATACGATGACAGCCAAAGAACCAACACAGGACCACAGTGACCCCCTCACTGAATCACTGAACAAAAGTCAAAGAATTGAAATTTCTATTATTAAAATCAAAGTTAAAAATTAAAAATTAAATTTTGCTCTAATTTAAGATTTTAAATAAACTTGATTTTGTAATTGACATTTATTTTCTAGTCAGTTTGTTTTGTTTGTTACTTTACTTTATGGATTACGGACAGAATATATGTAATGTTTTGACGCTAGTTGTTTCACCATAAACAGCAGGTTTCTCTGTTCAGCTGTTTTTCCTTCCCTTCAGTTTCAACTGAGCAGTCTTGTTTGTAAGAGAGAATGAAGTCTCGCAAGATCGAGCTGAGATCTGCCATAGACTGCAGGTAATCAGGCAACTCACACGAAGCTCTGCTACAAGTTTGAAGAGGAATTTACAGTCCTTTTCACGGCAAACAGCCAACGAGGTACTTACATGTACTGTGTTTGTATTTTATTTGCAGTATGTGTTGAACTGCTTTTACTTCATGTACATGTTAATGCACCACGTATTGTTGGCAATGCAGCGTGATGAAGTAATGCCATGATTCACAGAAAATGAACGCCCATTTTACAGTAAATGAAACCGACCTCTATCAGTGAGTCGTGAAGAGAGATACAGAAGTAATAGTAGTAATATAGTAGTAAGAGTACTAATATAGTTGTAATCATCTGTTGGACACTTTAATATTGTTTAATGTAATGGAAAATTTGTTTCTTCCTTATTCTATGCGGTTATTATATGATTTATGACCTATGTTCAGCAATTAATATCTTGTATGAATGTATTTGACATTTCAACTAGATTGTTCAATGGTTGTCTCTGCCTGACAGACTCTGGACTCTAGCTCCCAAACCCAAGGCCAGCGAGATGTGTCTCTCTCTCTCTTTCTGTTCAGACTCAGCGCTCCTTCCTCTCTGATAGTCAGACGCCAGCGATGCAGGTGTGAGAATGTAAACATCTCCACACACAAGGCGACAGTGATGAGATGCTGCATGCATTCTGATTGGGCTACACAGATGTTCCACCATAGTCGGACAGAGGGGTTAAAAGGCAGAAGCAACTTTAGGATCGTGGGCTCTTTGCATCACACCTTCGTGGTGTATGCCATGATCTCCCCAACTGGGTTTTGGTTTGTTGATGTGCACGATCAACATCCATGTTTTTGATTTGCTTTCCCCATTATTTTTATTTTACACACACACACACACACACACACACACACACACACACACACACACACACACACACACACACACACACACACACACACACACACACACACACACAGCTTATGACAATCTTCAGCAAAGGAAAACACAAAATGAGAAAAAGCAGAGTGGCTACTTCCGCCGTCCTTGGAGACGTGCTCTGCCACAGACGCTGGTTGTGTTTACGCACGCACAAATTTGATTATGAATGCATGCATCTGGTTATGCACGCACAGAACGGTTTATGCACACACTAAAAAAAAGACTGAAAGAGACTATTAATGAAATAAAAGAAAATACTTACTGTTTTACTGCCTTGCGACATCTGTCTAACTTATGCCTAGTTAAACTCATTGGGAAGAGCGCTCGTGTAGTTAGGTATTTCATTGAATTCAGTGCAGGTTCTAAATAATTCCCCTCCTGTTGATGTTAACTCACTCTTTGGGTGAACAATGTTAAGCTACAGCTTTACTAACCTTGTAGTGGGACACTCAACACCTGAGCTGATAAACAGGCTTTCTAAACTGTAAGTATTACTGATACTTATCACTACCAATATCAAAAATTTGTAAATAAAGAAATCGTAATGTTGTATGTCTATTACTAAGTAGTATGAGATATGCATAACAATTCATATACAAACATATACATATCATATACATACACATGAGTATGTGCACATACCTTAACACTATTAATGGTATTAGTATTAATCTCCAAGGTAAACCACAATACAACAGTTTTTAGTTACAGTATGAATTTGTCAGCCTAAGGTACATCCCTACATACTTATTTTGCACCGATTGTTCGCTTGGTTTTAGCAGCTGGTTGCACCCCCACCACCCATCTCCCCTCCCGCACACACACCTCAAAGCAAAAACTCAACCTGTCCACCAACACATCACATCACACATATTTAGGATGGACTAAATAAAACATTAAATAAACCATTAATCAAGAAGAGTTTATATATTTCCTATATACTTCTCTTGTTAAAGCAAAGCTGTCCATCACAATATGGCATTCAGGCTAATACAGTACATGCTGCTTGTTGAACTGCTGGACAGAACAAAAAAAAAGTTCCTGGTACACAGTTATTTTCATGAAGCCTTGTTGACTGATAGACTTACCAACCTCTGCAGCCATCACAGTGATGTTGTGCCACGCTGTCTCCTCCCGGTCCAGAACCCGGGTAGTTCTAATGATTCCGTCATTCACACCAATGCTGAAATACAAAGGTTTTTCCTCTTCATTTTCTATGAAGTACCTGCAATAGAAAAAATAACTTTAAACCTTTTAAAATGGAACTGGAAGTTAGAGAATTCCATATAACAATATAAAACTTTAGTGGTTGACTTTCTGTATGGACATACAGTAGTTTGCATGGCCTGATGAAACTTATTTACATGAGAGTTGCCTATAAATCATTAGATGTTACTAGGAATGTAAAAGTTAAGATGCACAGTCCAACTTCCAGAGATACCTTCAGTCAGGGTTTACAAACATCTGGGACAAATCCGTGGAGGTCAGACTGCCACACATTAATGACATCACCAATGAGTGACTGCTTTACCTGACAGCGCTGTCGGTGCTATCAGGGTCCAAGGCAGTTACACTTCCAACCAGGGTCCCAAATGGTGAATTTTCATACACGTCCATAATGTAGTAGTCCATGGAAAACACAGGTGGCTCGTCCACATCCCCAACAATAACTCGCAGCGAAGTGGAATCCCTGAATGGCCCCAGGTGGAAGAAGCGCTGATCCACGTGAGTGTTGGAGCCTTCAATGTTCAGTGTGTGAACCTTCCTCTTCTCATAATTCAGAGGCTGAGGAAGAATCAAAGACCGATCAGTGCACCGTTTGCTATATTGTATTCTTAGACCTTCATTCCTTGTGGCTATGCCAGGTATTAGAGCATTAAGCTAAAACAGATTTAAAAAAGCAACATTCTCCATCAACATGCCTTCGCTCTGCTTTTCTACCACTTAGTCTTTTTGTATGCTAGAGCCTCTACCAACTGTCATCTGTTGAGAGGTAGACACAGACATCCAGTCAACCCGACGCAGACACGGGGAGAACTCACAGACAGACACCAGGGCATCCTGGGAATCAAACCCAGCTCTTTGTGTAGTAATAGCAGTAACGTTGGCTGCACCAAGTCCTAAAATAACAACAACAAACAACCTACCTTTGGAGACAGATTTGTATGATAAAGGAACAGTAAGAGTGTAAACAGACAAACGAAATGGATGATATTTTTTGGATGGGTGAATTTAATAGAATATTACAAATTTGTATAATAATAATTTTGTATTAAATAAGATAATCTAACTTGTATTTTTAGATATGAATATATTATCCACTGATCTACTGATAATTTCCAATGAAAAATCATTTCCCATGCAGTGAGCCTTCCTGTAAAGGAGGGTGAAGACGATTCAAATTTAAAGCCACCTTGAACCCTTTCAGTCCAGTTGAGCAGAGGGAACTCAGACATGACAGTTGGCTGAAACCATCCAACCATAGCAAAGCTTGGTTGGGTGGTTTTGCCTGTTATCTCCAATCTAAGTTTCATGTCTTTTTATTAAGACATACAATAGTCACAACATTACTTGAATGTGGATGTGGGTTGTGTAACCAGGGACTTTGCTCTACGCAGCTTATCATTAGCTGCTAGACTCAAGAATGTCTGTAGAACCACTGTCAAACATGAAACCACTTAGGACAATTATCTGAACACTCCACCAATTGCCACAATTTCATGGTTGTTGGTTTCTCTATATACTATAATTTCTTTTAATCATTTTTGGGTATTTTGCTGTGATTTGTGCTGTTTAAATAAACTGAAGTCAGTCCAACTGGGCTACAGACCCAGTTCAGACTACAGTATGTAGAACACTACAGAATGTGATGCATCGTTACCTGTTTGAGAGAAATTATTCCCTCCCTGCAGTCAGCGTCTAAAGTTATGGTGAAGAGGGCGGCGGCGTCTGCATTTGTGATGCTGTAGGTCATGTCAGCATTCTGCCCTTCGTCTTCATCAGTGGCTCTGACTCGACCCACTGCTCTCCCCACTGGAGCCAGCTCCGGAACATAAAGGTGATAGCTCTCTGCAAAACATTGCAATGTTTTCTAAATGACACCTAATACAGTATATGTCAGATTGGATATTGCACTATGGACTATTTAACATTTGAGAACTCAATCATTTAGAAGTATTAAGTACATTTACAACAATGAATGAGTTAATGCTCTAATTACTCAACTAACTAGAATGTTTAGACAAAAAAAAGTCTATGTGTTAAAAAACATGCATCAAAACAAACCTAATATGGTTTCTTTGTGTTTTGTAAACAAAATGCTGCTACTACTCTGCTGTTGGGTTTTGAAGCTTTACTACTTATTTACTTACTTATCCTACAGTAACTACAGCACATAAAACATGTCAAGTCTTTCCTGTCCTGTTGGAGTCTAGTGGCTTCTGTAACAAACACCACAATAGGACGTTGGAACAGGATTTACCACAGACCAGAGTCCTGCACGAGTTTGTCAAACTTGCACATGCAAAGCTGGTACTGGTTTGGCTCAGACCAGTGAGTTAAAAAAATGGTGGAGAGCAACGCCTTTTTAAAAACTTAAACACAGATACGTTGCGATCATAGCAATCTTGCAGACTTACAGTATGTCACCTCAGCTCAGCCATTACCAGTCAAAGGATTCTCAACTGCCTTCTCCTCTAGTCAGAACTACAAAGCTTCTGCTGTCACTCACTGAACTACTGCATTCAGGAACATGATGCAGATCAATTAAAACAAGAACAAACTGATTCAACAGTTGACATTGACTCAAGATGTGTGTGGCTTGCCATCTGTCTTTGCATCCATTGTCAGCTTAATCATCAACTCTCTACTGGTATATCACCGCCGAACACTTTTAAATCTTCAACTCCCAGTCAGAAATTTGGCTTTGGTGGGTCACAATCCACAGAGTTGTTTCTGCCCCCTGTTCCACTCTGGCATACCGGCTTACCTGTACCATACACTGTCTCCACCTTTAAGCCGAGTGAAACCTAGTAAAACTAAAGGCCTGTTTCGTTAGTTCCCCTGGTGCCTAAAGATACTGGCACAGCATGGCTTGGACTCAACGAATGACCACTGTACCTTTTCCAGCTGCTGCTAGCGTTAACAACATAAGCTAATGCTATCCCTGACAGTCCAAAACATGAGAAGCAGGAGCTCATAACGTTACTCAAACTTCACAGCGCAAGCTAAAACAATAAACAGCTAAATATATATTAGACCACCAGCTGTCCACTGCGCACAGCTCCTGTAAGCTGTTGGATCGCCCCGCTGTCGGCTGCCTCATTGTCAACTCAATGCAGGCGCCTTTCGGCTGTGGCAGCTTCGTCCACTCTGCGTAACTCGTCTGGGCTGCACTCTGAATCTTACAAGTAACACTGAATATCAGACTGTTATAACACTAAAGATGTCACTGTCTTCTAAATAATCCAGAGCAAGTTGTCTGTTCATTGAATATTAGTGCTGTATGTGTATGCGAGGAAAAACAATGCGGACAGTCCATTTTGCTCCAGAGACTGGCTCCGCCCCCCTCTCAGCCTGACCATTGCTGGGGCAGGTATAGAGGTAACTAGAAAGCATTAGTGGTAGTTTTTGAGCCCACGGCAAGCCATCTGCCAGGGTGTCTTAACGAAGGAATGAATGATAACTTGGAAATTATGTAGCAATCTAAGTGTCTCTTCATTCTTAAATATTACCCAAAATCGTTTTGGTCAACCCTCATTGAAAACGGTAAAGCACTTATTTTAACTCACTAAACACGTCTGGGCATGAAGAAGGATTAGCGACCGTCTTTAGAGAAAGTTTTGCCTGTAACCAGGTCAAGTCAACAGTGCTTCACCCCAGCTTTGAGATTGACTTATTTGTGCTGGGTGCTGTGCCTCCTACGGTATGCGTTTTCATCTACAGGCAACCCAATTATAATAAAAACTATCATAATGATTTCATTGACTTCTTGGTCGAAATAATGCTTAAGTTCGACCGAGTGTTAATACTTAGGGATTTTAATCTAAAGTTTCTGATCCAACACATGAACGTGGACACACTCTTGATCTTGTTTTAACTCATGGTTTTACAGTTTTTAACCTTGAAGTCTGTGATAACCCTGTTATATTTGACACACCTCTTCCTTGTCATACAGCTAAACTTGGCGCCCTTGCACAACGCTGGCTTATCATTAACTCCTCCACTGCTGCTCAGTTCTCCCTTGCGCTCAGTCAACGCACACTATCCCAGCTGGTTCCCTGAGCTCTGACTCACTTGTTGAAACATTGTCGAACCACTTTAATGACACCTGTCGAACCATACTGGACACTGTGGCCCCATTAAAAACAAGGCCTTGTAAAACCAGACATGAGCCCTGGTTAAACAATGCTACACACGTTGCCAGGCGTAAGTACAGGACAGCTGAGCGGAAGTAGAATGAAGACAGGTGTTTAAAACTAAAAAAGCACTGAATCAGCGTTGCTTAAGGTTTTTCATGATTTTGGCCACCTATTCTAACCTAACAGCTGCCTTTTTTGTTGTTCTGTCCAGCAGTTAAAACAAGCAGCATGCACTAGCCTTAATGCCGAATGACAGCTTTGCTTTTAGTAGAAGAGTATATAAGAAATATGTACACTCTTCTTGATTAATGGTTTATTTAATGTTTTATTTAATCCATCATAAATATGTGTAAGGTCGCTGTGTTGTTGGACAGGTTCAGTTTTTGCTTTGGGGTGTGTGCGCGGAAGGGGGGTGGGGGTGCAACCAGCTGCTTAGACCGTACGACCGGCCTTTTCACCAGGGCTGTTACCAAACACCAGACCCCGACAGTTATAAGATATGATGCGCATATGTAAGTAAAAATAATGGTCGCTTTTCCGTGGTCAAATCAGCTATTGTTATAGTTGAAGTGCGTGATTTGTTCGATACTTACGGATCACAGATCATGCAATGCATTCTGGCTATCTGCTGTCGCACTTGAATGAAGACACCCCCAAACATCCAAAAATGCATTGCCATTTGAATAAAGACTACAAAAAACCATAACAATACGAGATGCAATTTATTAAGTTTTTATTTAAACTTTTAACTAATATAACTGAGTGAATTGCCACTTTTAATATTGAATTGCAAAAATTAAAATGCCTTTTTAAATTAAATGACAATATTGCATTGACCAATTGAAAAATGTATTGTGAATTGAATTTTGAATATAAAAAACTTCCATAATTCATAGCTTTCATTTAATATTTTAAAAAACATGACTTTGGTGCATGATGCCAGATCAGACTAGTGTTTTCTCATATCACACATAGTTTACTCTATGATTTAAACTTGAGAACATTCCTATCAAGTGATGAGACTGTGCATATTCCAGAATAGTCACCAGGTGTCTTTCATCGTGTTTTCACTAATAAATCCTGCAATCACCCATAAAATGCTGTATTTGTTTTTTTTTATATCTTCATAGATAGATTTGTTATATTTGTTTGTGTGTGTGTGTGTGTGTGTGTGTGTGTGTGTGTGTGTGTGTGTGTGTGTGTAGTATATGATCATATTTCTTGCATTTCACCAATTTGACTTACTCTGTGGAAACCTTGGAGGGTTGTCATTAACATCCGTGAGAGTTATGTTGACCGTAGTGGATCCAGAAAGACCTCCAACCGACCCAACCATGTCTTTGGCCTGGATCACCACAGTATAACGGTCCCTGGTCTCTCGGTCCATGTTAGACAATGCTGTACGAATAACACCTGAGGCAACAATAAGGAATGAATGTTGCACTCTTAGAGCATAGGTTGTGAGGCCAAGAATACAAAACAATTAGGTTCATCTCTTAGTGGCAGCTGTACTTATGTTGCACAAACCAACATATACGTAGGATTAAACCAGGGCTTTCCACATCTCCTGGTTAAAGTTATCTTGAACAAAAACAGGATCTGCATTTGACAGATTCTGTTTTTGCAGCCTCGTTACTATAGAGATTTATTCTGTGTAGTGATTATTCATTTATCCTGGATTACTTTAGACTCAGTAGAATAAAAATAGATTAAATGTACTGTAACTAAATACCATAGTGTTACTATATAATAATAAGTAATATATCTAAGAAAAAAGGCACTTTGAATGAAATGAAAAACATGATTCAAACGTTTAAATGGGAAAAATCTGTCTCTGCAAGATTGCAAAACCTTTGAGTTGTTGAGATACCCAACCTGATCCCTGTAGGGTCTAAGAGTAAATATGAAATTCTGGTTTGTGATTTTGATTTGAAACATGATTTTGGTTTTCAAAAGTCCCAAACAGGAACCCAGGGCAGGAAAGAGAGCTGTAGAGACATCACTTACTAAAGACACTCAAACTCAATGCACGAAAACCCTGACTGTTGATGAAATTAGTACAGATGCAAGAGAAACGGTATCTAGCAATTTGGAGAATACAAAGACAAAAACACACTTCAAAGCAAGAACAAATAAACTAACACCTGAGATGGGAAGGAGTAGGACAAAGCAGAAACAATAATACCGCCCCCTGGTGGGAGGAGGGACAATAGGAAAAGAAGACATGGAACTGTAATAACTAAGGGAGAAGGACTAGTCGCACGCACGCACGCACGCACGCACACACGCACACACGCACACACGCACACACGCACGCACGCACAAGAAGGGTTCCGCTGCTCCACTGCATTACTTGCTTCACAGGTTTACAAAGCAGCCATCTGGCCTCATCCCCCTCGGACTGAGCAGGGAGGGGGGGGGGCGCTACGCACCTGTATCACAGCAACCAGCAGAGAGTCACATACAGACTTAAAGAACAATTAAAGACGGTTGGTTAGAAGACAGAGGACAAAACAAGTGACCATGAGAGAGGACAAAAGAGGGGAGAAGTATTCTGTGCGTGAAGTGAATGAAGTGTTGGGCTCTCGTATGCTATAAATGTTAAATTCAAATGATCAAAACATATGGTCGTCCTGCAGAAGGTGTTCCTCTCATTCTGTGCTGAGCTCTTTTTACCAGAGACATTGTGTTTTTTGACCGAGTCAAATTGTTCTTTGTGACCTTGGTGCTTTCCACCACCTCTACTACTGTGTTGATTTGTACTGAGGGGCAGCTGGATCATCTTTTCCTGAAATCTTTAATGATTTCTGTAGTTTTGTTGGGGGAAGAGGTTGTTTCCCCCACCAGTCCACAAGATGTTCCACCTCCTCTCGGTAAGCTCTCGTGGTCCTTATAGATCAGGCCCACTGCCTGGAGGTTCAGTCATGGGTCATCAGCGTGAACCTGTGGGGGCGCTTTTCCCCACCTGTATAGACTGCGGCAGGTTGGTGAGGAAATCTCACAGCGAATTACAGGGTATGGTACTTAAAAAGAATAAAATCACCAAATTTGAGTGGGGGGTGACCAAAACGTTCTCGGGTAATATTTAAGAATCCTCCATATTTTCTATGCAGATAAATTATCATTTAAAGCACTACAGTAGTTGTAGTCTGTGAGCCCAAGGCAAAAGGGTCTCTGTCCTGTTTCACAGGCTTTTTGCAGCAGAACAAATGATAATTTCTCTGCATAGAAAATATGGAGCAATCTGCATTTTCACATTTCACATGTGCAGAAGAAATGGAACCTTCTACGGAGTGAACCAGGCGATAAGCAAACTAGTGTGGTTTCAATGTCATGGAAACACATTTAATCACATTTTTCCAAAATGTGATTAAAACAAAACTGCAATCAGAATTTAACTTCTCCTAATTGTTGCATTTTATTTTGCAGACAATAAATTAAGCATCATAGAGACAATAAATTGATCTTGATTTGATTGATTAAATCTAATCTGTGTCCCCTCCCCTAGAGCTTCACTTACTCCTTATACTGTTAGTCATTTAATTTAACTGTGCTCAGTATGTGTCCATTTAACAGCCTTTACAACTAATATTATGTTAGTACCAGCAAACGGGTGGCCTTTGGTTTCCACCTGCCTTCACCATGAAGCTCATCTGTCAGCTGTGCAGCAGCCAAACTGCCCTGTAGCGTTCAGCTGCTCGCGTCAGACACAGCGGCTGCTAGTTGCAGAGTCAGAGCCTAGATTTCATTTCCTTTTCTCTGTGTGTCAAGTAAAGGAGACACCATGAAAACCTACCATGCCAAATGTTGTTATCGTTCCATCAATAATAAGCAGAGTTTCTGTTTGTTACCATTCATCCAATTCACATTTATGCCAAAGGTTCTATTCAGTGAACTCGACACATACACTTATGTAATTTGTATCTGATTTCAACAAATATAACGAATTCCAGGAATATTTAGTCAAATAAAATTTCAGCTTCATGTGAGAACTAATGTTGGCTCTGTCATTCCAAGGTTTTAATATAAACAACGCACAGATACAAAATATCTATATTAAGTCAGGATTTTGGTTTATGCCTTCGTTGTCAATTTCTGTTTAATTTTGGAGCTTACGTAACATCTTTTTCTGTTTCCCCTTGTCTGAACACACCTGTAAATAAGTAGCATATAAGGACACTGCTCTAGGTTTTGTTCTTTTGTTAGTTCTTAGTCTGTCATTTGTTCTGCCTGAGTAAACAATTAAAGGTCCAGCTGTTCCTGGATGTTTTCGGCTTGACAATGATTTTATATTATTTCCATCTTGGTTAGTTTGTCTATGATTTTGTTAGTTATGTTCAGTGTTTTGTACTTAATTTCCTACACTTGTCTATTAGTAAACCTTATAACCTTTATCTTGCAGCTTGACTTGATGTCTGATTGTTAAGACTTGGCCCGCCACCTGCATATTGCAGGTATATATGCAGTGATTTTTAGTTTAGATTATCTAGATTATGTTCCTGTAATAGTCATAATATTCATTAATCTGTGCTTATTTTTATTTTTTTTTTTAATTGATCCCACGAATTAATTAATCTCTGCATTTAACCCATCCCGTGCAGGAAGCAGGGTAAAGTGTCTTGTTCAAAGACAGGTATGGGATGCCAAATGTAAAATGAGCACCTATAACTAGTTTTCACACATTTAACTAAATGACACAACATGTTTTCTTACATTTAGTTAAATGTGCAGAAGTCTAAATGTAAATGTTAAATGTTCGAACTGAATATTTAAGTAGACCCCACCCACTATGATCCTAGAGCAGTGACGTGGACTCAAACACGTCAAACAGTACGCATAGCTCCGCCCACATCTGACTTTGGATCGGTGCACGAAAATACTGGAGAAAAGCCTGAAGTCGAAGCCATCATGGCCGCCAGCTTGTTCTGCTGCTGTTCTGTCGTAAACACCATTAATGGGGAGTTAAGTATGTTTAAATAGAATATTTCTGTGGCGCCGGTGGAGAATTAGTTGGCTAACTATACTAGCTAGCCGGAGTTACGTCCACGTTATAAACAAAAGTTTCCAGGTCAGATGTGGGTGGGGTTTGCGTGCACTGATTGAGGCGTTTGAGTTTACTTTTCTGATCTGAGACCAGCGCTGTTTGAGGGTAGGGGTGGAGTCTACATTCATGGATATTCAGTGTTGCACTCAGTGATAACATTTACATTCAACATTTAACATATAAATTTAACATTTATCATTTACATTTAACATTAACATTCGGCACCCCATAGACGGGTCGTGAACCTAGGACCTTCTGCTTCCCACACCAAAGCTCTACCTGCTGAGATACCAGGCCAGGTATTATTTTCCATCATTACTGCAATTACTGCCTCCAATGACTACATCAATGTTTGTAAATGTATTGTGAACACAAATGCAGTCATACCTGTCTTGGGATCGACGGAAAAGAAGGATTCTCCCTCCAAAATGCTGTAAACTATCTTGGCACTGTTTCCATAGATAGGATCATCAGCATCTGAGGCTGTCACCTGGAAAACTGATGTTCCTGCACAGGAACACATATGGAGAACATAAATCACAGCAGAAACAGTTGTCCTGATTGGGAATGCAGCTGTGGCGTAATGTGATGTGGTTTTGTAATTAGTGTAAAGGTTCTTTAGGTGTGGGATCCTTTCTCTCTGGGTTCTCTTCATCCCACAGTCCAAAGACAAGCTCTCAGGTTATGGCTCTAGTTGCCCATAGGGTTGGATGTGTTGGCCCTGTTGGCCCTGAATAGGCTCCAGCAGCCCTTCCTATAGCTCATTACCTTGAGCTGCTGGAGGCAGGAAAAGCCTGAATGAGTGCAAAGGTTGTATAAAATGTGCAGCTGATGTTACATCAAGTTTAAAATCCTTCAGTCTTAGAACTTCTTTGCAGGAGTGTCAGAAATCTAATAAACATTAAAACAGCTCCTCTTCCATAACAAAGTAACAATAAGTTCAATAAATGTAGTTCATTAAACATGAGATCTCTGTTAGTAAATTATTTGTTCAGTGACCATTACATACAGTAGGTCTGTCTGTCGCAGTAACTTGACACTGAATCCTCTGTCCACTTGTACTCATAGGCCAACGTTAACCAAGGCCAGAGGTCTGGGGAACAGAGGAGCTCTCAGAACCACACATGCAAAGCGTTTGAGGGCCGACAGACCTCAGATCTCTTGATGTCTCGGCACTAATTGAAAATGCACCTACTTCTGAAGTCGTGGTGCATTCATATGGAGTCAAATTAGGGTCCGATTACATTTGTGCATGCGTATACCGATCTGTGTGTGCATAACCAGATGCATGTGAGCCTGTCGACTACCATGTTACATGAATATCTGATCCAAACAGCAATTTAACGTTCGAGCAACTGCATCACCTCCGCAAATCATGAGAATAATGTCATACTTCATACACATGAATATGAGCCATCAAGTCTGTCTGATCATTAAATATAATTAAAGTCATCAGTCAGAGGACTAGCTTGTTGTTGTGGAGCTTTCAGGATCTGCTGTGCCTCGTCAAAGGACTGAGACAACTGTTCATTAGCCAATCAGAGTGTGGAGGCAAATTAAGGTCACGTTATTTTACCCGGAAATTGTGTAATTTTAACCCCTCAAATTATAAATGCAAGCATGGTATAGCCCCACTAAGTCTACAAGTGGTTACATCTGGTTACCCACGCACAGATCGGTTTACGCAAGCACAGATCGGGTTACGCACACACAAATCTAATCTGACCCTAATTTGACTCTATACATTCAGGAGCTGTGGGCTCAGTGAAGCCCTCGGGAGGGTGGAGGATGGAAACATAACAACATAATAACTCTCCTCCCCTCTTCTGCTGACTTCCATGAATGTTCTCCATGAACCCATTTCAACTACAATCAAAATTACTGAGGAAACAATGGGCTGAGAGAAGAAACACAATGTCACAAAGAAGTAGTGAAAAAGAGGATAATGAAATGTCTTGCTAAGAATAGGAGAGATGGGAGTCATGAAGGGGAAGGTGGTGGGTTTGATGGAGAACGAGAAGCAAAGGAGACCTTTGAAAGAGATTCACAAATGGGAGCAAGACAGACAGACGGACAACAGGAGATATCAAAATAAGTGGGAAAAGAAAGTCACATTTTCTTAATGAGGGTGACTTTACCTTTTTGCGTTTTTTTGCGCAGTTTGTACCTTAAGCATATGTTTTGTCGCATTCTTTGACTATTGACTTTTGAGATGCTGGAGTCTATCCCAGCTGTTACTGTGTGAGAGGCAGATCACCAGTCAATCAATCTGACTGCATGTCTTTGAACTGGGGAAGGAAGCTGGAGAAATTCCACACAGACACACTGGACTGAAAAGGGCCCTTTTTGTCGTGAGGTGCTAAAAACAAGTGAATGAGGAATGAGGCTTTTACTCACCTGTGTCTCCTGAATGAAAAAAACACTAATACTAATCATTGCCATATGCCCAGCTGAAAAGTGGAGGACTTTTGACACAATGCTTTGTAGAGCTGCCTACGGCCCAAACAATGCCACTTCTAACTTTAGTCCATTCTTTGACATCTCATCAAGAAATCCATGAATGCAATGACTTGCTAAGATAAAAATCTGCATAGGAAGGTGGATTATTTGGCTGGATGCTCATTTCACTTTTCAGTGCTCCCATTTTGTTGCTTGACATAACTTCAGCTTCTGTACCTGACCCTAATTTTTGTTTCCAAACCCAACTAAATGTATTTTAATATTTGTAACTTTGCCTTCATGGCTGTTGACGGTTTATTGCTGCTGACATGGTGTCAAACGGTGCTTCTTTGAGTGAGCAGCTAAAACTTTGGTTTAGGACAAAACACATGAATATTTTTTACTCAATGTCTGGGTCTTACCAATGTCAGACATCTCAGGTACAGTGGCGAAGAATGGACCATCAGGGAATGTTGGGGCATTGTCATTAACATCCTGGACTTTGATGATGAACTCTGACTCTACTTCCATCGAGCGGTTTGTTTTTCGGTCAATGGCCGATGCGTGCAGGACGTATTGGGACTTGGTTTCGCGGTCCAGGCTCTCTGTGGTGTGGATGGCACCAGTTGACTCATCAATCTTGAAGACAGACCCAGCCCCATCACCAGACAGGATGTAGCGCACAGAGCCATCGCCTTTGTCAGAATTAGAGTGGAGCTGGGAAAATAAGTGAGGGAAGGAGAGTAATGCAGAGTAATGGCCAAGTGTCAGTTAACGGCAAGGAGCAGGCAGTGAGAAGCACAGTGATCCTATCATGGAAGGTCAGAGTGTGATAGGCTGTACCACTATAAAGCATCAGCTCTGAGTCTACCAACAACAGTAAGGACTTAGTCAAAGACATTTAGGAAGAAGTGCCCTGAGGAAGTCAGTCCTCTGGTACTCAAATAGTTTAACAGCTTATCAGTGATTTAGATTTAAAGGGGCCCTTTGTGTTCAGGTAGAGGTGTAGGTGCTTATCTGACAATATCCCTGGAAGTGAGCCAGCACAATGTCTGCTGCTACAGGCTAAGTTAAAAAATATTCTAAGAAATAAATCTTCTGTTATTAGTGTTTCTTGCTAAAGTACATGGATTTGTTGTTTAATGGAGGTCTTTGCCATTAAATAACCCAGAAACATGGCACAGTTGGTTTCACTGTAAAAGGACATTTGGTGCTAGAGCAGGTGTGAATAATGTAGTACTGTACAAAAACAAAGGAACCCCACCTCCCTGGCACAAAAATCAAACATTTAAAAGCACAAAAAGAACCGAGAGAAGACAAAGACAAGAAGCAGATACAGCAGCGCGCCTGAGCAGCAGCTGGCAAGGAAGAGCAGCGAGTGACATTTTGAGGCTAAAGTATTTCCCCCTGGGCATTTCTCTCCTGCAGCAGGAACAAAAGCTTGTGAGAGTGTGAAATATGAATCAAAAGAAGTGTGGGCAGGATGTAATGGTTATCAATTATAATCGGTTCCTACCCCTAGGGTGTAACCTCCAGACCACAGTACGTTAAGATCAGCTCCATTCCTAATGATAAGGTGGTTTTACTTTGATTTGGCCCATGCTTTAGACCATTTTACACTGATCTATTATTCAAAGGTGCATCATAACAAACAACACTAGCACTGCAGGATGACGTCTTCCATGTGGGAACTGTGTGGATGTTTCCTGACTTTGCCCTAGAGCAGTTCAGTTTTCAGAACTAGACTGGGTCCCTAGATGATGTATGTTGTTGCACATGGCTCAAATGTAGAAGAAGCATGAGAGAAATAAAAACAGCCACGTGAGCAGTGAGTGGTCAGCTGTAATTGCTCAAAGTGAAATATATTTATTATTTAGAGATTAGACTTCTCCACCCTGATTGGAGGATTCCCAATTGGGATGGATTGATTTTCACAGGACAAAGGCAGTGTATGCAGAGACATCCAGGAGATTGTACTGTAAGCACCAGTGTCTGGTTTTCCTTTGACGACTGTAGGTGCCAACCAGGGCCGGCCCTGGCCAAGTCTGCGCCCTAGTAGAGATCATGATTTTGTGCCCTCTACTCAGACAGATTCTCTCTCTGTTGTAGCTGAAGGTGCTGAGGAGCCAGGTCTTCCTTCTAATTGTGCCAACCAGAGCCAGTTTTCTTCTAAGGACTTTTTCTGCTAAGTGGAATGATGTAAAAAGGTGCTACATGTGACAGTGTGTCTTTGGAGTCCATCGTGACCCTCATATAGGGTACAGACCAAATGGCGTGGGAGCTGCTGGGCTTGAGTGTACCTGCATAAGCTTTGGGGCGTTTGTTGTAGCTGCATGTTTTGATCTCTGTATACAGTATTTTGAGAGTATATGAGTGTATTGAGGTGTGTAAAGGCTTTTGTGTAGTTGTGTCTATTACACGTGGCGAACTAGAACCCGGCCGTGCTCACTATGAGTGGGGGAAACAGGTTGCTGAGGCCTACAAACAAAACTAAAGGGGAGGACCCAAATGCCTGACCCGTAGACCGAACTCGATATCAATGGATTTTAATACATAAAAAAAAAAAACAAAGAGAAATACAAAACTAAAGTTGCTGCTTGGAAGAAGACTCACAAATAACAGGGAAGAAAAACTAAGACACATAGATAACTGAACTAAAAAACACTGCAATAAGTCCTGCAACAATGCCAGCTGCCAGCCCCTCAACATTATGTGGGGTGCAAAAAACACTGCTTTGCTGTCAAAAAGGACATTTCTATGTGACCCCAAACTTTTGAACGGTAGTGTACATTATATTATTGTATATAGGTCATCAAGTCAAAGTGTCAGTTGAGTAGGGTCCAGCATGTGTCAGTATTCAGTGACACAGGTGTTAGTATTCAGTGACACAGTATCGACACAGTATCAATACAGTTTTGCAATGTGTCGAAAGGCTTCAAGACGCCTCATCTACCCATTACTACCACTGCATAAGAGGGAAAACTGATTAATGAACCAACACTTGGAAACATATAACAAAAACATGTACAAACATGGAACAGTGCAGAACATGGACCGGACAAACCCTAACACAAAGGCCAGCAAGCGTGATGACCATAGTAACAGGAGACAATGAACCAACAAAGACTGTGCACAAACTAAAACCTTAAATACAAGACAAGACAGGTACACCAAATAAAACTAATTACAGGAAATCACAAGACAACATACCAAGACACAAAACCAAGAAGAAAGCCAGATTGCCCCCTGGTGGCGTGGAGTGCCAGGCTCGTTCATAAAACAAATAAACCTACAGATCTCTCATTATGTGCAGCAAAGCTAGGGCTGCTTGGGAGACTCACTGGTTGCATAGGAATGTACTGTAACTAAGAAAAATATAACTTATTAAATTGGGTAAAATGTATAATTTTGTACAAACCAAATTTGCTTAAGTGTTAATGTTAAAATGAAATATATTTTAATTAAACTGATTCATTTTATACTGTAAAAAACAAGGAAATGTAGTTAGAAGTGGGAAGTTGGGAGCCAATTGGCCAAAAATAGCCACGACAGAAACAAAAGGTAATTTTTGATTTACAGTATAATGTTTATCTTTGAAGAAGCCCTGCGATGGACTGGTGACCTGTCCAGGGTGTACCCTGCCTCTCATCCGTAGACAGCTGGGAGAGGCTCCAGTACCCCCGCGATCCCGCATGGGACTAAGCGGTAGAAAATTGATGGATCGATTTATGACATATTTCAAGATCTGAACCTATAAATTCGAAAAGGTAACTCCCTTTGGATTATCCCATCAGGGGCGCCAAAGCAAATGAGTCGCATAATTGATTTGGCAAGCTTTTGCGCCTTCCTGACACAACCCCTCTCTGAGGGGACTGAACACGTGGGGGCAAACCTATAAATTCAAAGATATGATAAAAGTCCACAACCTTGGAATAAACATAAAATAGGGAATAGAAAAAGTGAAATGGCCAAAAATGGTTACATAGAGACCAGAGGGTGAAGTTCGTAATGCTGTAATGCTTTCAGCAGAACGCTAGGTTTTGAGAGCGCTGGTCTACTCGTGGTTCCTAGAGCCTTTACAGTAAATCTAGAATGGGAGACAGAGCTTTTAGCTATTAGGCTCCTCTCCTGTGCGACCAGCTCCCTGTTCAGGTTTGAGAAGCTGACACACTCTCCACCTTTAAGATTAGTCTTACCTTCCTTCCTTTTTGATAAAGCTTAGAGTTAGAGATGGTTCAGGTCACTGGCAATGATTGTTAGTCACAGGAACCATCTCTTAAGCTGCAATAGACATCGACCGCTGGGAAACCTAATTCATTCTCTGAGCTCCTCAGTTTCCTTTTAACTCTTTTGTCCATTAACCTCCGATCATTGTTCCATGTTTAACTAACCTTGTCTCTTTCTAGTTGCACTTCCTCCTCTCTCTCTGTCCTCCCCACCCTGTCCACACCTACAGGTATCATCAGACTCAGAGCTATGTGTCTGTGATGGGCAACTGCAGATCTAACAAATCTTGAATGTGTCCAGTCCCTGGTCCAACCATCCTGCCTGTGCTCTGTTGTTGCTTGTTGTTGTTGCTGTGCTTTTCTCTCTCTCTGACCCCTCAACACAACCAATCGAGGCAGATGGCCGCCCACATCCAGCCTGGTTCTGCTGAAGATCTCTTTCTTGTTAGAGAGGGAGTTTTTTCTCTCCCCTATTGCTGCCAGACTGCAATTAATTGCAATTTAAATTGCAAACAATTGCTGTATGTAGGATCTGTTGGGTTTAGTTGTGTAAGGTTTTAAATCTTACCTCGTCAACATCCTTCCCATTTAAACCTACGTTTGGGTTTAGTTGCAGCAGTCACCATGCTTAACCCATCTTGGTGCCCTCCTTTAATTTCTAGCTTTTGATTCAATGCAAATTTCAAAATTTCTATTAAAATCTTCTTAATGCTCAGCAGTGTCTCCTCATGTTTCTTATGAGATGATCATATTAACACCATTCCTTTTAAAATGATTTCTCTATTTGATAGGTCTGCAGTGTGGGTGGACAGATTGATCCTAATATTAATAATATCGACACGAATGCTAGTATTGATATCGATCAATACCCTGACAAAAATATTGATACGTTTCTTGAATTTTTACTCCTGTATGCACTGCTGCTGTTTTTTCAAAGACGCGACCTAACTATCTTGTCTGTCTGCATCTCTAAGTGCCGGTGTGTAAGCGGCATGCCTGTGCGCCGTATGCCAGAGCGAAGCAGACACATACCAACCCCTACCACCTCTCCTTGCTTTGAGCTCTCACGTGACTCAGCGAGTCGGGCAAGGAAACAAACAAGCAGGAGGCCACAGACGAAGAAGGATGGAAGCAGGAAAGGGTAGCAGCATGTGGTTATATTTTCAAGCCAAAAATTAAACAATAGCAACCTGTACAATCTGCAAAAAGGGTGTTAATTATATACCACCAATGTATGTTATATCTTTACTGTTGAACTTTGTCTGGGCTTTATTAAATTAATACAATTTAAAACAAAACTAAAAGTCATGAAAATGTATTTATATTTGATAATGCATTAGCTGTCAAAAACTATCGGTATTGGTATCGATATCGGCGATACTTGTCCAGTATTTACTTGGTAACAGGTCGACTCCAAAGTTTACAGTATCGCCCATCCCTAGTCTGCAGCCACTTCAAGGCCTCCTCCAGGTGGACTACGCATGTCTATCACTGTTCAGAGCAGCGCTTGATCTTTAGGAATCCATTATTATGGTATTTACACTAGATTAACTTCAAACGCACCTTTACTGAGAACTCTATGGCAGAGCATACGATATTGACTGAAATGTTATGCTGCAAGTTATGCTCTGTGTAATTGTCTTCAATTTCTGTAAGGCTCAGGAAACGCGCCTTCATAATGTTTCTAGAGTGCAGCACACTCTATAATGATGGTAAAGAGCTGTCAGAGAGTAAACATGCCACTGTTAAGTGTCGGTTCAACAAAACATTCAAGCAGGTGGTGTTATTGTAAGCAAATGTATTTAAAACCAGCCTGGCTCCGGTGGCTATACAGAGAATAATGACACAAGGTAAAGTCAAGGCTTCCTCACACATTTCCTTGCCTCACTGCTCGGCCACATGCTTATGCTGCTGGTGAATATGAAGGAATGAATAAGGAGAAAAACAAGGGCGTAACGCTTAGTTTTGTGGTTAAGAAAGTCCTGCCTTACGTTCATACCCTAGTGTTTTGGGCTACGTTCTTCCTTCCTCACGTCCATCCACCTCTTGCCTCATGTCATCTCTAATTTCATCGTCCCTTCACACTTTCTAATCCTTAGCTGCAGGGAATGTTTTTGATTGACCAACTGGTTGGTGACATTACACTACAAAGTTAACTTTATCCATCCAACTCCTGCGGGTTAGCAGCTGTATAACGTACATCATGCATTTGAAGGAAACCTTACTCCGACAAAGTAAAAGTTGGGTTCAAACAAAGTGCAGCCCACTGAAACAGGTAGTACTCAATCATGGTAACCTGTGTTTCAAGGGGAAATGTCTGGTTCAGAGTGTATTCATACACATGCCAGTTTACAAAAAACGAATGTTAAATTGTATATCATCAACAAAAAATTGCACAGCGTTCTCCTAGAAACACGACTTCAGGATGTACTGTAGCACTACCTGACATTATTAGAGAGAATTTGTTTTGGATTTTTGCTAAATTACCTGATAGATTGAAGGTTGCACTTGTAATTTTCATGTTTTTATTCCTGCTTAGTGTGAATACACTTCTATTCTTTTCTTCTACTTACCATAGGGTACTTTATTAATCTTTCAATAATCCAAAAGTCGGCTTTCTAGTTTGCCTTTTTGTTTCTGTTTTCTTTTCGACTTTAACCCTCCAGTAAGATACAACTGTCACACGCACAAACATACACTATGTGTATGTTTGTGTTCATGATTCATGAGGGCCTGAGTCTGCATGTCACACAGTGCAGGGTACCCACACAGTTTTGGCTTGTGAGATTCTGGTCATGACTTCGGACATAATTTGCTGGTTGACCACACATACAAAAGGATGGTCTGGAATGGAGCTGAGATCGGCTGCCCATCAATCCATCATGATGTTGTACATCAACCATGATTCAAGCCCCATACTGAGGGTAGATGGTAAAAGACCTGAAACATTTCTTTGAATGGCACACTGTCTAGTCTGTTGATCTGGTTATGCAAGTACAGAAACAAGCAAGATGATATCTGGTTTCTCTGTACCAGCAAATTTCTCTCGTGATATATGCTGTGAAAATGCTGCCACCACATATAAAACACCATCTTTGGTATTAAAGTTAGTTGAGAAGAGAGAAGGTATCCAAAATATCTCTAAATGCATTGACATTGTGAGATCATCATCCACTCATCCAGATATACAACTTGCTTTATCTGCCCTTGAAAAGAACCTTTGTAAGTACGTCCAATGAATAGAGGAAAACATGGACAAATTCCCCACTGCTGCTGCTGCAAACACAAGACTTTTTCCTATTGAGGCATAAAACATAAAATTCCCCTTTCTCTGATATGCTGACATCAATTTATAGACATTAAATCTTTTTAAAAGACTTGCAGCAGCTGTAACGTGTTGGATGATAACCCCTTCATGTTTGGTAGACCATAAACAGTTTTAAAACAGGGGTGTCAAACTGCGGTCTTCAAGGGACATTGTCCATGCTGGTTTTCCAACTCTCCCTGCTGACTACCTTAAACAGGTGTGTCAGGTTGCTCATCCAGCTACTGATTGACTTAACACACCTGATCAAGCAAGCAAGCTCTGGGAAGGGAGAGTTGCAAACCAGCAAGGCACTGGTTTGAGTTTGACACCCCTGGTTTAGAATATTTCCATCTAAGAATCTTTCAGACTATTACGTACCATCTGTTACTATGGGAAACGTCCACTTTCTGTCCAACAAGCTGGATGAGCTAACAGCGCTTATGCTCCTGCAGCGGGTACACTGGGAGAGCAGTCTCACTTTCACAGAGACATGGCTCAACCAGGATACACCGGACTCTGTGGTCTCTGTCAACGGATTTACGCTGGTGCAGGCACGGCAAAAAGGAAGGTGGGGGACTGGCGGTGTTTGTGAACGACACATTGTGTAACCCGGACCACATCACTGAAAGAACAATTCTGTCACAGGGACATTGAACTGGTGGCAGTCAGCATTCGGTCGTACTACCTTCCACGGGGGTTCTCCCATGTGTTAGTAGTGACCGCTTACATCCCTCCGCCACTGTCGCGTGTGAGCACGTGCACAGCAGCATGTCCCAGCTGCAGACAAATCATCAGAATTCCCTGATTCTTCTCTCCGAAGACTTTAACCATGCCTGCATCCCCCTCTCCGCCACCTGTCCAACTTCACCCAGTATGCAAACTGCCACACAAGGGACAATAAAACTCTGGACCTTTTCTATGTGCTAATGTCAAGAACGCATATACCTCTGCACCCTCCCCCCTTTAGTACGCTCTGATCACAACCTGGTTTATCTCTCCCCTGCTTACAAAGACCGTGCAGCGTTTTTCCAACAATAGGCCCTGGGTGACCACTCAGCCTAGAAGGATTTGTGCAGAGTACAGAGGGACTTAAAGTACAACATACAGTTGTAGCACTTCAAAGTGACCACCTTTTTTACCGCAGTACGTGCGCGTCGCCAGCGCGCCACGTGTGCGTCCCTGACTAAGGATTTTTAATCTTGCAGCAAGCTGAAAAAAAAACAGGGTGCTAGTCTCATTTTAACCACCAGGTGGCGCAAAGATGTGAGAGCCGACTGTTCATTTCTATCTGTGTCTGCACATTAAGGACAAAAAACGATGTCATGGTATTGTATCATTAAATGTAGAGTAGTTCAGTTTATATTATATTTAAAATTTTTTATAAATGTATTATTATAAATAGTATAGATTATTATGCGTCTTTGCTCGCTAGTGCGCTAGTGTTTGTTGTCAATTGCCGAAGCTGCTGATGTTTTTACAGTTTCCAGGCCAGCCGAGAGACACAGTCCCTCCTCCAGCCAATCCAATAGAATAATATAAGTATAATAACATAAAATAGGAATCTATATTTATTCATCAATCTGTGTTATAAATGTATTTTATATGCATATTTGTACTCGTCTTCTGGTTTGTTGATCATGAGGAAAAAATACAAAACAAACTGGATTTGTTTCGTTTCGTCCTATCTTTATATGAGCGACAAACGGAATTCAAGTGTTGTTGTTTTTTCGACACAAGGCACGGAGTTGGATTTAAAGCTGATTTTTCGTTTTGAGAAAAAAGCAGAGAACGAAAAACGAAGTCGTTTTCTCGTTATAGCAGCGTTTAAGTTTAACCAAACTCTTAAAATTTACTCCGACCGCAATGACCTATAGTTTGCTCTGACTCTGAATGAAAAGCCCGAATGACAGATGATGTGTCCAGGTAGAGCTTAATCAGAAATGTATGCATGTGATAATGCAGGCAACAGGAGAATCGGGGAAGTGGCGTCACCGTCTGAAGCAGACGTGATGTGACGTTCCAACGATGGTGCTGAGGAGCCGCTTATTCATAGGCAGATGACTTGGATCAAGTTGTCAATGCGCGCTAGTGTTTGTTGGCAAATGCTGATCTCGCTGCTGCCTTTATACAGTATGTCCTCGTGTGTAAGTACTGTGTCGGGTTTGATTTCCCCCTCTAGAATAAATCAAGCCGTTTTCTAGGTAAATTGTCCAGAAAATAAAATACAAAGAACATCCGCTTCCTTATTTGTCTTGATATAAGCGAAAAACGGAATTTAATCACAACACCGTGTTAAAACCAAATAAACGAGCTGAAAACAGTGTTTTTAAAACTAGATCTGGAATTAGATTTAAAGCCGTTTCCCGTTTTCTCGTTTTGTGGAAAAAAAGATTTTATTCTGGGGGACAAATCAAACAGTTGGAACATACACGGACCGTTTTCCGTTATGGCATTTATGCAAAGCAGTGTGTTAAAAACGAAAAAACAAGCTGAAAAGATTTAAAGCCGCTTTCCATTTTCTCATTTGGTTTCAACGATTTGGTGCAATTAAACAGTTAAAACACTAAGACATAGGCAATGTGCCCTTTAAACGGAAGCTGCATTATTATACTTTACCGTAATGAAATTTACCACAATATCTGCAGAAAAACAATGTTTTATTACACAGGCAACACAGTGGATTTGGAACTCGCTCCGCGCGAGTTACGGCGTCTGATGTTGATTCAGTTGCAAAGCAAACTTCAAACCCCATCCCCTACTACGTATTGGCACAGAGACATTAACATATTGTCTCCACTCGGTCAATAGGTGTAAAATACTTTAGCTCCGAGACAAAGAAAAGCTCCATGGGAGATCGGGCGCGTGATCAGCTGCACCTACGTGGCTGTGAGACGCCAAAACCTTTCACTTGATTTTTTTAAATGCTCTTCTTATGGTATTTCACACAAGTCTGGCAGACTACCACTGCTAACTTGTAGAGAATATCATATAATAAAAATGAATAAATTGTTTCTCTGCTGCTACAGCCTCGGCTGCGTTGGGTTGTTAGTGTCCCTTTCACCTGTACCATATGAAATGTGTTCCTACGAAGTTGATCAGTCGCTTTCAGAATCAGAATCAATTTTATTCCCCAGGTTTGAACAGGGCAAACGTTATTTTTATTTACAAAAAAAAATTAAAACGTTCACATGTGATTTGCCCGCTTTGATGTAGACAAAACCTGTCAAAGCGTTTTACTTTACATTCCGTTTATTTCGTTATTCCCACTTTCATATCTGTCTGATAAATAAAAGTGGGCGGGGCTATCAGTCCCGTAGCAAAGGTAAGCGCTGACTGTGGGGGCTGGGCGCATTAACATACAGGACAAAGACCTGTGTTCCTCTGCTTCAGCCTCCTCCTTCAGCCTGTTGTAATTGCAAACGCTGCACTGAGGTCTCTTTTACTTTGATGAGTTTTGTGTCCATGCGTGTGTCACGCTGAAAGCGGCTGGTGAACCTCTTTGGAACATGGCTGTAGCTCTGCAGTGACTTTATGTGGTACAGGTGAAAGGGAAAATAACGAAATAAACGGAATATAAAAAGGAAACGCTTTCAAGCGTTTTCTGTTTATATTTTTAATGCACATTTATTAAAACTGTACTGTCGTTTTTTCGTAGTTTTTGGTGACGTTACAGTGCAAACCGTATGGGATTTTTTTAAACAAATAAAAATAATGTTTGCCCTGTTCAAACCTGGGGAATAAAAAAGATTTTGTGATTCTGAAAGCGGCTGATCAACTTCGTAGGAACACATTTTCATGTGGTAGAGGTGAAAGGGACACTAACAACCCAACGCAGCCGAGGCTGTAGCAGCAGAGAAACGCAGATCTTTGTCCTGTGTGTTGATGTGTGTTTCCCCTTCCCCCAGTGTCCCTGCTCTGGGACGTGGATGGCCCCGCCCACTTTCATTCACCAGACATGAAAGAGGGAATAACGAAATAAACAGATAACAGATAAACAGTTTTCTGTTCACCCAAACTAGATGGGTGTACAGTCATCTTTTCAGTAATTTTTAGCATTTGCATGTTGTTGTAAATGAATAACGAAATTAACAAAATCTATGTTTGAAAAAACTGTGCAGAGATCCGTGTCTACTGGAAAGCGGGCAGAACAACGTCCGTCTATGACTCACTGCCGAAACCGGCTGGTGAACCTCTTGGTAACATGGCTGTAGCTCTGCTAAATAATACAGGCAACCAGCCCTATTAATCATTTGTTATTTTCTTGTATGCCAAAATATAAAAATGTTCAGTAATTACAACTTCTGCTTCCACCGGGATTCGAACCCAGGGTAAAAAATTGACACATCAAGGCTGTTAAACAATAAACAAACCATTACACCAGGGAGGCGTTGATCCGGGGCTCTACATGGGCCTATATAACATAAGTATAGGACAGCGTCATAAAGGCCAGTGTGGGGGCTGATCGCCACCTATAGGCCAAATAGACGTAACACAGCTCCAACGCGCTAAAAACCTGGTGATACCGCGCTGAAAATGCAAACAGATTGCCGTAAAGGCTGACACATTGAAGTGCTACGACTGTAAGAAGATGCAAGGACAGCTACAGACAGAAGCTGGAGCATCGCCTAGAGCAGCACAACGTCCGCGATGTGTGGAGAGGACTCAAACACATCTCAGGCAGCAGTGAGGCTGGAAATGCTCGCCAGGTCATTGACTCTGCCCAGCCCCCAGTCTCCAACCACATGGCCTCCTCTTCACACCTCTCCAGTCCAGGCGTCTCCTCCCAGCTGCAGCTGTTCAGACCTCAGCACCACCCAGTCCACTCTACCCCTCTTCCCAACACAACAATGGGACCCCCACAGCATCCCACAGCTCCAGACCAGCAACCGCCGACCCCCTTTCTGCATAGCTGCCAAATGAATGTTCCTGTTGTGGGATCAATAAAGTTCTATCATTTGGTTGGTCGCCAACTTCCTCCTAAGCCACTAACAGCAAATACCACCATAAAAACAATTGTCCTTCACGAACCATCTTAAAAACTCTTTAACATCCAAGTGCTGTAATGGCCTAACATCCAACATTAGCATAAAAACATCTCTGACAGCCTTGTGGGATTTTCTAAAAATATTTCTTTCTCTTTGCCAATACATATTTCTTACAATCTAGACATTCTACAAAACATAGGTCATACATGTTCCTATTTTGGGGACAAAAAATAGACAAAACTATTTCAAAACAAATCAGTGAGAATTTTACACTATTTGAAGAACTGGTATCCAGATACAGAATTACTATTGCTAAGTTTTTATAATAACAGCAACTCACGTCAATATTTAAAGAAAATACTTGAATATAAACACAACTATCCCCAGCAATAGCATGATTTATTGCAATGACACACACAAGGAAATGATCAAAGCCTATATTTTAACATCCAGAACCGACCTCTACTTGGAAAGCTGCTTTGAGCGTCAACGCTGATAAGATGTTCTGAACCAATAATCGTTCAAATTTGTTCTAAATGGCTAAACACACAAACCTATAATTAATACGATATTACATTCTTCACAGAACAGGACAAATCTTTCAAATGGGTCTTAAAATCAATGGGTCTCATTTGCTCTCATTGCACAGATAGCACAGATAGATTCCTACTGTACATGCAGTCTGCTCAAGTCCAGCAATTATGTTAAGAAGCATGTGAACACCAGTGACCCTGGTGAAGGTATCCTATCCCAGAAACCCTGCAATCTGCCCTTTAGGTTTTTAAGATGGTTTGACATAGAGACAATTAAGAAAGGAGTCTAAGATTCCTTGGTGGTTGGGTTGTGTATATGTGGGTTCTATATCTGCTTGTTCATATGTAAAGCATTTTGTATCTTGTTTTATATTGTAAGTCTTCTGGAAATTAGGTTCTAAATGTTTTTAGGGTTTGTCTAAATCAAACTTTCAGTTTTAAATGACGATTTTAGTCTGAAAATGTGTTTTCAGTGTGACCGTGATTTCACCGCATCAAACCACAGTAGACAACTTACCTTTCCAACATATTGAGGTTCAGGTCCAATGTGTTCCTCTAGAACGAAGAACTGGTTCCAGATCCAGCCTCTCTTAGGTTGATGGAAGGAATCCTTGTCTGAGTCCAACAACTGGGTCTGGTTCATCTCAGCTCTCATGGGTGTAATGGAATTGGCTTTGGCATTTGAACTTATTTGCAAAGAAGGTTGAGGTTTGGAACGTGACTTAGCATTTGACTGTGGAGCTGGAGTGGTATTATAGTAGGTGTTGGGACTCGATTTTTGATCAGGCATGGACAGTAAAGGCAACTTGTTAAGGACTGCCTCTGGTCTTCTCACTATCTTAACTCTGCTGGCTGTTGGATAAGACAGAAAGCCAAACAGTGGTTTGGTATTGGTTTGGAGGCTGATCCTGGAGGACTGCTTTGAGGTATTTCTTGCCACCTGACTCAAAGTTGATCTGTATCCTACCTGCTGGCTTGAATTAGAACTCTGGTTAGATTTATGCTGCAATTTTATCTTAGAATTTGAAATTGTTGTGGCTTGAAAGTTTGACATTGACCTGTCAGTAGGGTAAGATATAGTGTCAGGTCTAGATTTAACCCACGAGTTTTGACTTGAGATTGAGCCCAGATGTTTGTAGAGGTGTTGGCCTCCTGGGATTAAAGTTGGTTCAGTCAGTGATTTGAACCTTGAATTTGAGTGGAGATTAGGTTTAGGGTTAGAGTGAAGTCTCACATTGGCCTGGGTCCCACAACTCTGGTAGACAGCACATAGGAAAGCCAATAGAGGACAGAGATAGGAAGCTGTAGCCACACCAGATGGGTGTTTCATTGTAAGACAAAAAGTCTTGATTGGTTCTTTTCTACCCCCAGTTTGTCTTATTGCCATAAATATACACAAAGACACCCACAAATACTGTTAAATACAGAGCTTGACAGTCCTTGGCAGTGCCGGGTAGGTGTGACGGTCCAGTCCAATGATCGATGTGCAACTGTCCTTTGGGAAAATAAAGATGAATCCATTATCTTTCTTCACCAATGTGCTCACCTTAAATGTTTCATCTTCCTCCATCCACCACTGATTCCAAACATTAGGAGCAACACCTTTATATACCAAAGCTCACTGCACATTAGCTTGAACACCATAATGTTCATACGTCAAAAGCAATGCTATTTTTCCTTCCTTCCTTTATTTTCCTTCCTCCTTGAAAGTTGAAAAAAATTAAACAGCTTGATCTGCGTTTGGTCTTCACGCAATTATTGGGTTGTTGGGTCTTTAATGATTGTCGATCCTGAAAGAGAAAAGACGGTATCTATAATAAACATCAAAAGAAGAACTCTGTCTCAGACAGACAGACAGAGAGACAGACTGCTGCAGCTACTTTATCACTCACTCTCACACAAACCCAAGGGATTTTTACGTTTACGTTTACCTGTAAAGGTTTACCTATAAAGATCACAGATATACATACACCAGGCTACCCCAAGGCTATTGTGAAAGCCCCACTAAGTTTACACCATCACATGGCAGTCAGATATTACTGTATGTGGATGACATTCTGGTGGCGAAGAATGCAGGAAAGATACTGTAGCACTTCTTTCATTTCTGACAGAGAGTGGCCACAAGGTCAATAAAAACAAACTGCAGAAAAAGGAAGTGAAAGGCTGTGTCTGCTCCCTGACCACCTAACTATACAAGTCACAAACAAATCAAAGAGGAGTGACCTACCAGAATTTAATAAACATCAAAACCTTAGTAACAATAAGTTAATAAAGTGTGGTTTATTAAATATCAGATCTCTCTTGTCTAAATCCCTGTTTTAAATGACTTGACTCCCATGACCAAGTCACGAGAAAAGGTAGGAGGGGAAGAACCCAACTGCAAAATGATCCGAACATAGAAAATAAGAATTGACATGGAATCATTTAATAATACAAACATAAACTCAGGGCCACTTATAACACAGGTAGGTAAAAAATAACACAAACTCATTGCAAGGCAGGTCTAAAGCTCTAAACATAAAATGTAAGAACTAAAAATCACTGCTATGCAGGGTAATGGCTAAACTAAAGACACTAAATAAATACGCTTCGTACACTACGGGCAACTACTGTTAATCAGCGCCTCTGATAGTCATTGTTGTCAGACTCGGGCAGGCGGCGGACCCACATGCACAGCACGGAGGCGAGATGAATATTAGACACGGGTTTATTCACAAGGCAAGGTCATACGGTCCAGGTCATACACAAGAGGGTCACGGCAAAAATGCAGGCAGGGATCAGGCAAAACTCACGGTCACTTAGTTAGTCCAGGGTAAGGCAGGAAACGACGGTCAAAGCAAACGGGAACAAAACACGGGGAACACGGAACACGGGAAACTACAAGACACTCAGGAAACTCACAAACTCAGGGAACTCAGGAAACTCGGAACACTCAAGAAACACGCGACACTGATGAAACACGACAATCTGGCGGAGAACTAAGGACACAGGTGGTGGTTAAATACACGGAGACTTGATTACCGATTACATACAGGTGAGGTGAATGAACTAGGGAGAACAGGACTGATAACAGGAAGTCAACAAAATAAAACAGGACATGGCGTGACGACAGGAAACAACTAGAAACAAAACCCAAATCATGACAATTGTAGTGGGAGACTTTAACATTTTTGTAGACGTTGACGTTGTAACTGTCTCAGCACTGCCACTAATTGTTATAATCATACCCTCAATCTTGTCCTGACATATTGTATAGGTTTGAAATTGATAATTTAATAGTTCTTGAGGAGCTCTGTACTCTTGTGTTTATTCTTTGTGTTTTTTAATGTTTTTTTCCACCCTATTTGTGGTTTTTGTTTGTTTGTTTTATGGGCATGTTGCAAGCGAAGCTGCTCGCCACACCTCTATGCGGAAGCGTATACCTTTTTTGTTGTTGTTTTTTTTTTACTTGCCTTGGCTTCATGGATACGAGCCAACGCAAGATGCAATCCACCACAATCCTCCACAGAATAACAAGACCCACTAAAGGACTCACGGCATGCACAGTAATTAATTATAATAATAATAATAATATTAATTAATTATATCCAATAATATTAATTATAGTAGTGTAGTACAACCATACATCTATAATTACAAATCTGAGCCTACTAAAGCTGAAGAGGAGGCTGTTGAAGTCACCACATTTCGGCTGATGTGTCTCAATGGTAATGTCGCATTTACAGTACTTTAATTTATTTCAATGCAATTTGCAAAGTGACTAGCGGTTGCTAATGCTAACACGTATGCTAAATGTTTATGCAGCTTGAATATTCATAACACGACTTACCTGGAAAACTCTCATTAATAGAAAACACTGCTTTAGCAGTTATACAAATAAATAAACATTTGAGATCACAGCTGAAATAATATAAAAACATTTATTCTGTTTTTTCTAACTTGTGCTGCTGCTCTGAAAAAGTGTGCATTAATATTCAGAGCAATCACTCTCACAATCATGATACCATGAACCTGGGAACAAACAAAGCATTGATTCAAATTATATATTGACCTAATGTATTTTTACTGCTTTTAGTAATCCTGGAGGTGGTGGTTCAGGATTTTCAGGGATGAGTCCCTGCCCGTGACGAAACTTGGGGAACGGTTTTTAGAACAGGAGGGTGTCTGTCTCCATTGGATAAAGTCGCAAAATGTGAAAAAAAGTAGGAAATGCACTTCTACTGTGTTCAGTGTGTGTAAATGTGACCCATAGAGTCATAGGAACACTCCAGAATGTCTAAAAAGTGGCCTTTGCATGATCGGTCTCCTTTGAGCGCCGGGAGAGGAAACAGAGGTATAAGCCATATGTACCATTCGTTACAATGGGAAATGTCTGCTCTCTCTCCAACAAGCTGGACAAGCTACCTTATGCGGCTGCAGTGCATGCACCGGGAGAGCAGCCTGCTGTGTTTCACCGAGGCATGGCTCAACCAAGACGCACCGGACTCTGCTGTCTCCATCAAGAGATTGACACTGCTGCAGCATCGAGGGAGGGGGGGTATACACTACAATGCTACAATGTGTTAAAACTCCCTTGGGGTGTAACAAACCTGGATGTTGACAAGAAATATTCTAATGTCCTGGTGGTGCAGAGCTGTTTGTAGTGCACTGGGCTGATTAATGTAGATAAACATCACCAAGCTTCCATCACCTTTCTGTTCTCACTCTCTCCCAAACTCCTGTGCCCCCGGACTAGTGATCTGATGTTTTTTATATTGATGGATGACACATGTAGTGTGTAGCTCCATTTCCTCTCCTGGAGACCTTTGTCCTGCTTTACAGTCTCTCCTTTTCCTCCATATTTTAGGTGGAACCTCACCTTTATGTAGAGGTTCAGAGCTAACAGCTGTACTGTACTGTACAGCTGGTCTCTGGTGTAAATAATAACAGCCATGTGTGAAGCTCAGTGGGTCCCCCGACACCTTTCCAAAAAGCTGAATAACACTTAAAAGCTAATAAAGTGTCTGCCAGCCCTTTTGTTTCTTCTACTCCCTCACTATGCCTCAGCCCTGCTCTGGACCACACCTGCTCCCTCTTTCCCTCAGTGAACTCCCTTTTGGGTCATTAAATTTGTCACTTCATGCTGCTCACTGCTGACACTCGTTGCCATGGACTATTTGCAACGGAATCTATGCATGCATGCAGGAAGGTTTCTGGAACTTAGTGGCTAAGTGTAAAATTACAGGCAGCTGTATCTGAGCCACATAATGCGCGATGCATTAAATTTAATTGTGTCCGTTATGTCAAAAAATGTATGACCAAATCATTTCTGTACATACAGTAAATTATCACATGGCTCGCTGGCACAGACAAGGTTAAGGCAGGCGGAGGTCAAAAACAGACTCAGGTCAATAACGCTAGGTAAAAGCAAAAGGTACCAGAGGGCTAGGCAAGGTGGTCAAAAACCAGATCGGTAGCACGGTCATACACAAACTGGATTTACTAGATAGAGTTGGAAAGTAATTAAGATTAAGTTAAGTGAGAACATGCAACAATTTGGCAATGGGCTAGGGTGAATACTGGTGCTTAAATGTATGGCTATGACTGATTGAAGACAGCTGATGAATCACATGGCTGAATCAAGGTGGAGCAGACAGAACAAACTAGACCAGATGTGGTATAAAATAAAACAGGAAGTGGCGAAGAAGTAAGTTCATGAGTCCAAATTCATGACATACATAGTAACCTGTCTACAAACTCTTGTTTTAAAAAAATTGTTCTTTCTTTTTTGGTAATGTTGCTGAAGATTCTGAAAATGTGTAAACAATTTACATTTGAATAACTACTGTATAACACTGTGAGAACACATACATTTAGCTCAGCAGCTAATTGCAATGCATGAGGTTAAGGAGGCGTGTTTGTACATCATAGATCTTTTGTTTAACTATTATAATTATCCTCCATGACAATACACAGAATTAGATGTACTGTATAATCTTGTAATTAAAATAATTAATAATTTACCACAATTTCTTTCTTTTTAATAAGTTTTATTTACAGATTTTATAAACATCCAGTTCATTTGACTATTTTCTAAACCAGGTAGGCTGAAAGTTGGGTACATTCTTTTAGAGCAGAAATGCTTCTCAAGGAGCTTCTACATTTTATGTCCTTCATGGGGGACGTGGTCTTCACACCTTCTCACAGTCCTTTGTTCAACTGATGAGCCAGTTCTTTACAGGTGTTAAGTGAAGCCTATTGTAAATAGAGGATAATGCCTAACTTTACTAATGGTAAAGGTTCCTGCACTTTTTTGTGGTAACATTTGGCAGTAAAGGTGATTGAAATGACACAGAAGAATATTAGCTGGCATAACTCATAACACATATATGTAATAAGATGTCCTTGTATTACTGGATATGGTGGATGATGATGCTGATTTCCTGCTGTACAACCAGGCACAATGTCTCTCCATTCTTGAGGCACTGATGCCTGGGTGCACAGATCTCTGTATATTGTGTCACTTGAATTTGTGTGGTAAACAAAAGACACCAGAGGCAAGTTTACACAAGGAGTCTCTAGCTGGGAGCTTCTGTGCCTTAACCACTAGGCTGTTGGTCCTCTAAAGGAGGCCTACTGTATGGACAGTAACTAAATTCCTTCATGCAGCATTATGTTAACAAACCCTTGATTTGAGCGGAACCCTAAAAGTTATGGATCCATGAAGAATTTTCTTGTTAAGTAGTTTACAAATATATCTGGTTTTCATGGCTCCGGTGAAGTTGTGTGGAAGTGGAGTCATGTCAACTCACTTTTGTGTCTTTTGTTCATGAATGAACCAGTTCTTTGCAAGTGTAAAGTGCAGCCAAACTGGAGGATAATATGGAGCTTCCCTCAGACTGAGGAAGCTTTTGGTCTTTGTCTTTTGTCATTTATTCCTGGCTGGTTAATAAAAATTGCCAGTAATTTTAGTGCTAATAATTACAATAAAGTAATAAATAGTATAATTAGAACAAATAAAATATAAATTAGGATAAGATAAGAAAGCCTTTAATAGTCCCGCAGTGGGGAAATTACTTCTCACAACAGCAGTACAGATAAGCGAGAATACAGCTACAGAACAGTTTGTGTGGCACAGTACAAAGCAGTACAGTTGGGGTGAGTATGAGGTCATTGCAGGGTTATTGCATAGTAACTCTTCCTTTGGCCACCTTATTATTCCCGCAGGGTATCTGATCACTGGCGGGGCGTAGCTGTTTATTGCCCGGGATTTGTTCTTGCCATTGAGCTGGCTTCTTAGGACTTGCCTTACTTGTTGGAGCTATTTGGCTATTGCCGCATTGCTTGTTGCCTGTTCAAGGTTGCAGTTCGCCTGTGGTATTCCAAGGTACTTGTAACTTTCCTCAATGTCTGCTATTGTTCCTTCTGGGAGTGAGACTCCTTCTGTGTGGATTACCTTGTCTCTCTTTGTCACCATCCTCCCACATTTCTCGAGTCCAAATGACATAACAATGTCCGAGCTGTAGATCCTGGTGATGTAGATAAGCGAGTCAATGTCTCGCTCGCTCTTGGCGTACAGCTTGATGTCATCCATGTAGAGGAGGTGACTTATGGTGGCCCCATTCCGGAGTCGGTATCCATAGCCAGTCTTGTTTATTATTTGGCTGAGAGGGTTCAGACCGATGCAGAACGGCAGTGGGGACAGTGCATCTCCTTGGTATATGCCACATTTGATGGATACTTGGACAAGTGGCTTCCCATTGGCTTCAAGGGTGGTTCTCCACAACCTCATCGAGTTTGCAATGAAGGCCCTTAGAGTTCTGTTGATGTTGTACAGCTCCAAGCATTCAGTGATCCATGTGTGTGGCATTGAGTCATAGGCTTTCTTGTAGTCGATCCAGGCTCTGCACAGGTTGGTGTGTCACATTCTGCATGTTGGATAAAGAGACTTTCTGACAGGAGGAGGACGGAGTAGCTGATGCAGGAAACCAGTCAGCTGAGCTGGAGGAGGGTTGATGTGATAGTCCTGTTATAGGAGGCTGAGTCTCATACCTCAGTCTAGGCTCCAGATATAGGCCACAGCTACTGTAGTTTCTCACTCATTATCCATAGCTACAAGGTACAGATTCTGAGCAGAATGTCCACTGCTTTAATCAGCTAGGATTCCTCCTAACTTAAATCACTGTTTATATAAATGACTGTTTCACATATGAACAGGTTTGAAATGATGTGTTAAGCTAACTAGCTGGCTTATCAAACCATCTGACAATGTGCAAGTGGCAGGCATGTATAATGGCATAAAGGCAGGCATAAACAGGAAATGAACCTTCACAACAAAAGACAGAATCCAGAAGTCAAGCTGTCAATCATGACACTGGTTTACAAGAAAAAGTTCATTCTAAACTGATCACTGCTTTTGATTTACTTTTCAGGAGACCAAGGCAAAATATTCGAAAGAGCACAAACTCCCATGGTCCCACGAGAGTCTGCTGTCAGAAACATTAGCAGCACTAATTCTCTGAATGTGAGCCAAGGCAAACTATTAAACCCGCTCAAAATCACACGCTTTGCCCAAAGGCACTGCACTTCATGCTGCTAACAATGGATGACACACGTGACCTGTGGGTCAGCTCTTCACTTGAGCGTGTTTACGTCACAGAGGCTCAGACCTACGGGAACCATTAATGCAGCAAACACTGCCTGGAGGACAAGAGTGATGTGGTCTATACCAGACTGTAATGGACGGTCAGACACGCAACAGCCATAACTACTGTACCACACAGGAAATGTGAGTGTGACCAGACTGAGCTACAATCTTTCCCTGAGCTCAACTCAGTGCTGCCTCTGGATGTTTGAATGCATCCAGGAGGTGAATGTGCAACTACAAGTAGTATCAACTGTCACGGAACGGCAGATAAAGGACCCACATGCACAGCACCGAGGCAAGATGAATATTAAACGCAGGTTTATTTCTCAAGGCAGGGTCGGGCAGTCCAGGTCATACACGGAAGAGTTCAGTAAGCAGAAAACAAGGGAGCAGGCAATCTCTGATACAATGTCCAGGCAGGGTTCGGTACACAAGTAGGCTCAGCGAAAGTACAGGCAGGGATAAAGCAAAACTCACAGTCAGTAGTTAGTCCAGGGTCAGGCAGGATACACAAGGCAAAACCAGAACAAACCACAAGGAACAAGAAACACGAACGACGATCTGGCAGGGAACTAAGGACACAGGAGCTGACTAAATACACAGGTGAGTGATTAACTGATTACAGACAGGTGTGGGTAATGAGCTAGGGAGAACAGAACTGATAACAGGAAGTAAAGCAGAAACAGAAACCGGGAGTGCTACCACAATAAAACCGGAAATGGAACCTGGAACCAAAATAAGACGAGGAAACAACAAGAAACAAAACCCAGATCGTGACATCAACAATGTTTGTCACAGGCTATCTCTGACTATTATTGGTCAAAGTCGTGTTCTTGCGCTTTTAGCTCCTGTGGGGCCGCTGGCAATTTTCTCACCTACAGTCATAGCACGTAAAAGTGTCAACCTCTACTGTTAATGACTTAATGACAGAAGACTTGCATATGCTATTACTCTTTCTTGCCCATGCCGAATTTGTGCAAGTACTGTTCCCACTGCATAGTTAGAGGCATCTGTGCTCACAATGAAAGTTTCATCAAAGTTAGGAAAGGCCATTATAAGAGTAGAGGTCAGTCTCAGTTCATCTTTCACAGTCTTGAATGCATCCGCACAGTCTTCTGTCCATTCAAATGGTACCTGTTTTTGTGTGAGTTGATGTAGAGGGTGAGCAATGAATGCATACTTGTGGACAAATCGCCTGTAAAACGAGCATAGTCCTAGAAATGCCCTTACTGTATGTATCAGTAGGTGACGTTGAGACAGGCCACTCACCTATACAACGAGTGTTAACTGGGTCCAGTGACAAACCGTCCTGTGATACAATATGACCCATATACTTAACTGCCGGTTTACAAAACTCACATTTCTGTGGATTTAGTTTTAGACCATCTTGTCTAATCTGTGTCAAAATGTCTGCAAGGCTTTTAATGTGATCATCAAAGTATTTTCCCATACAGATGATGTCATCTACTGTAAATAAATGACTCATTTGGTACAATGAAGTCCTCTCAAGACTAGTTCCATAAGCCTCTGAAATGTTGGTGGTGAATTTTTTAGGCCCATGGGCATGACCTTGAAGTGGAATAATCCATCACCTGTAGTGAAGACTGTTTTGGGTCATTTCCAGATCCATTTCCACTTGTCAATATTCACTTGACATGTCCACGGTAGAGAAAAACTGACAGATAATGCGTCCAGACTATCATTAACTCTTGGAAGTGGATGCGAATCGGTGATGGTTACTGAATTCTTTTTTCTAAAATCAACACAAAACCGGTATCAGCCATCTTTCTTTTTTTACCATCACCACCGTACTGGCACAGGGGCTTGTACCGCCCTCAATCAGATCTTGAGCTTTCAGCTCTTCCACCTGATGTATTTCGGCTTTGATGGCAGGAAAGGTGCAGTAGGCTCTTTGTGAGATTGGGGTGTCCCTGCATGTCGTAATTTTGTGGGTGATGAGATTAGTTCTCTCAAAATCACGTGGATGCTGACTGAACACATCTGAGAAAAATGTCTGTCATGTCTGTCAGTTGGTTCTTTTGTGAATCAGAAAGGTCCGGGTTTGAGGTTTCTGTGAAAACAGGTGGCTCTAAGATCATTGTCTCTTCCACATTTACATTACTGACAGACCCTTCCACTACAGTATACTCATTTTTGTTGTTCTCTCCTGCAGCATGAAAGGTGCATATTTGTTTATCACTCCGTAACACCACACTGTCAGATGAAGGGTTGGCTTTTACATAGATGGAGCCTTGTTCAAACTGTGCCACAGTCCATGCAAAGCCAGTAGGAGTCTCATTATTATAGTGTGGTTGAAATACACCATCATAACCATGTGGTACCAGACCTTTAAGTGGGGCCTCAAGGTTAGCTATGATCACCACCTCCGACATAAAAGGAATAATCACAATGGCAGACACCTTAACATTACTCAACTTAAGGACGAAGTTGTGCGAGTTTACCAATGGCACTTCCTTATCATCCACTATGAGAGCCATAGTGCTTGCTTTTACAATGACAGTATTTGCAATCAGAAAGTCCGAGCCCGAAATCAGTGGCTTGATACAGTTTCTTACGACCTGAAGTGACTTTGTCTGTAGCTGGCAATTGGTTCCCATTGTCAACTTCTGGTAATTTAATTTATCAGAAGTGGGTGATTTCGACCTGAAACGTACAAGTCCTGGAGATGGAGAGGCGAGACTGACGTCTGTTCCAATGGTACTCAGTAAATTGACCATGTCTGTTTCTTCTAGGTGATGGGCTGTATCCCCGCATTTCCTGTTCAGCTGATCCAGAACAAGTGTGAGACTCCCGTCTATCATACCATTCTCTCATTTCTTGGTGTCCTGTAGTAACTGTTATGAAATGAGCGTCGATCAGAGGAAGTGTCTCTATAAGGTGTTCTATATGAAGAGTCATACTGGGTGTGGCTTTGTCCCCTGTGAGGAGAGGTCCGGCTTCTGTAAGAACCCCTGTAGTCAGACGAGCCATCATGTTTGTCTCTTCCTTGTCAAATCACATCTAACTGAAGTTGATCAACATTGTCAGAAAGCATCTGTAGTGTCTTTTGCATGTCCCTGAGGTCATCTGCAGTGGCTAAGTGTACACCAGGAGTCGCAGAAGTTACAAGAAGTTGAGTAGAGCAGATAATAGGTAATACGGGTGTTGAAGCGCAACATAATCCATTGTCTGGGGCTGAAAATATCTTGTTGGCACGATGTGCATTTTCAATCTGCAATAAAAACTTCAAACCAGCATCCAATGTGTCCCCCCCTTTTCATGACAGCGGAGTTGAAGATATGGTTCAATCCCAGCAGAGAAAATCCTGAAATTTTCACCCTCTTTAGCATCCTGTCCATATGTGTCCAAATCCAGTCTGCTAATTTCAGCAGTGAATACCGGAAGTGCCACGCCAGGGAGGCGGGTGCATGCATTAAAATGCATTGAAAAGTAGAAAGGTAAGTAGTCTGTCCAAAAACAGCTTTAAGTCTCACTTTCACTGTTTCATAATCAGCTTTATCTGCATCCGGAAGGCTTTCCCAATTATTAAAAGCTGCACCACCCAGACTATGGGGTGCCAAATGTAAAAGGAGCACCTATAACTAGTTTTCTCACATTTAACTAAATGACACAACATGTTTTCTCACATTTAGTTAAATGTGCAAAAGTCTAAATGTAAATGTTAAATGTTAAATGTTAAATGTAAATGTTAAATGTTAAATGCAAACATTTAACATTTACATTTAGATTTTTAGATTTTTAGGTTTAGTTAAATGTCCTTTTACATTTGGCACCCCATACCAGACGTGTAGGCAGTAATTTAGCTAGGCTGTCCTCATCACAATTTTGGATTACTCCCCTGTGAAAATGTGGGGGAAATCACCATGAAAAAAATGTCCTCTAGCATGTGCAATGCCAGACTGAAACGGCAGTTTATTCCAGAAGTTGGCCATACTCCAGTTCTGTTGCTTAGTTGAACGTACAATCATGTAAATCATCCCAGTTCCATATTATTTATTTATTTTATTTATTTTTTACATGGAACTAGTCACTTTTTCCTGCAAACCTGCCACGCAGCTCAGCGCACACTCCGGACCTTCGCCATGAAAGATTGTAAACTCCACGAAGAAAGAAGGGGGAAAATCACCACCACCTTATGCCACAAATTCAACTGCAAGGGCTCTGATGGAAAGCAAGGAGTCCCAAAGAATGTCCTGCGAAAGGTCAAAGAGTACGTTATGCACGAGTATTACTCGATTACGGAGAAGGACTGGAAAGACAGATAAACAAGATAAACAAGAGGCTGAAGAACCCACGAAAATCGGATCTCACATACTGTTTTATTAAAAACATTAGCAACTTTTGCAACTACCAACAAACACAAGTGCATTGACAACTTGATCCAAGGCATTTGCCTATTAATAATCGTTGGAACGTCACATAGCTGTCAGCGCTGGAGTCATGGAGTCAAATTAGGGTCATATTATGCGTAAACCAATCTGTGTGTGCGTAGTCAGATTTGTACCTGTAGACGTAGTGGGGCTATACCATGCTTACACTTATAATTTGGGGCATTAAAATTACACAAAAATTGTGTCTAAATTTACAAGTAAAAAAATGTGACCTTTATTTGCCTCCACGCTCTGATTGGCTAATGAACAAGGAGGTTATCGTAGTCCTTTGACGTGGCACAGCAGATCCTGAAAGCTCCACAAGCAGCAACAAGCTAATTCACTGACTGATGACTTTAATTATATTTAATGATCAGACACACATGACGACTCATATTCATGTGTTTGAAGTGTGACGTTATGCCCGTGATTTGCGGAGGCGATGCAGTTGTGCGGACGTTAAACTGGTGTTTCTACCAGACATCATTGTAGCATCTTAGCCAACAGGCTATTAGCAATGCCATGCTGTGTTATTGTCGGGCTTTGGCAGATGTCGAACCCACATGCACAGGGCGAACAACAGGAGACACGTGTCGTTAGCGTAGAATTCTCAGTCGTTATTCCTCAATGGTTAGTACAGACGGTCCAGGTCATACACAGAAAAATCTCGAATGGTGAGTACAGGAGGAACAGGCTCAATCGGGTCCAGGGACAGGCAACAGTTCGACACAGCAAAGGTACCAGGTAAGGAGCAGGCTTTCTCTGGGTCAGACAATCAGATACGTTACCAGCGTTCTTCCAAGGCAAAGATACAGGCAGGGCACAGGCAGAAGTCAGGGACAGAAACACGATCTTGAACTAAGTAGACAATCAAAGGTATGCTGGAATGTGGTGGATATCACGCAACAATCTGGCAGAGATATGAGGTGAGTGCCAGAGCCTTTATAGCTTAACTGATTACATGATAGAAACCGGCTACGGGGTCATGTGACCAGGAGCGACCCCGGAACAAAAACAGAAAGACAGGAAGCCAACAAAATAAAACAGGAAATACAAAACGGCCCCAGGAACCATAACAGTTATGATGCAGCGTATGCAGGGTATGTTCTAGTAAAGCTACCGTTGTGATTTTGTGTGACCGTTTATCAGACCACAATTAACACATTTACTTTATCAATGGTTTTAAACAGCCTGATATGTAATGCAGTTGTTAGACAGGCTTGGATTTCTTGGTGCTTCTCGCTAAACAACACCAGTCTACAAGGAGACAGAAGCCCAGTGTTGCTGCAAAAAAAGAAAAGAATCTCCAAAAATGTCACCAATACCAAAGACACGGGCAGAACACTTGGTCTGAAAGCCTCAATCGTTTATTTAGTTTGCAGCATTCACTTTCAACCATCAGCTGAGACTTGCACCGCTCTGACTGTGCTTCACTTCACCCACAGTTTACTTAGGCGCTGCCAGCGCCTGCCGGCAGGAAATGGGTGAATGGGTAAAGGACAAGACGCTCCTAATCGTTCACAAAAAACAGGACACAAAGCACAAGTTAAACGCTACCGAAAATCTGAAGTTGCACTGGAGTTCGAAGGCAAGGATTTGCACTCAACAACCACTTAGCTTAACCTGTGGGCCATCTGAGAAGATAGCATAATAATCTAAAATATTAAGAATATAAGAAACATGAAAATGTTGTTTGTGCTTAGTAATCACATACATACAACAGATACTTAATGATATCAGGCAGCTTGACATATCGGACCCACATGTACAGCTTAGAGACCAAGGGGTAAGTAACCGTTCGTTTAATGAGCAAATCGTTATCCAAGGTACAAGCAGAGGTTGAGACACAAAAGCAGACAGCGTAAGCACAAAAAGAGCAGGAGGTCAAAAACAGGCTGGGTCAGTACAAGGTAAGCTCGGCTATGGCACAGGAGGGCAAGGCAAAGGCCAATCAGGAAAACTGGCTATGGTCAGATACAAGGCACGAACAAGATAATCCCAGGAAAGAGGAGTGAACTCACAACAATTTGGCTAAGGCATGAGGTGAGTACTGGGAACTAAATACCAAGGCTAATTACAAACTGATAACAGGTGATGAATCATGTGACTGGAAGTAAAACTGGAACATTAGACATGAACAGTCGGACCTCAGTTATACTGTATGGCATTGAAGGTTTCTAAACAACTTTTCGCCACCTGGTGGTTCAAACGAGACTAGCATCTTGATTTTTTTCCGCTCGCTGCAGAGTTAGAAATCCTTAGCGATGCACCCGTTTAGCCGTTGTGATGCCACTAAGCTGCAGTAAAAATGTGGTTACTTGGAGCAAAATGAGAAGCTGTGGTCTAACAATAAAACTAGCCACACCTTCTGACAGACCTCCGTACCAGACCTCATGACAGGTCTACAGTACAAATGTAGATTTCATCCTTGGTGTATTGTCTATCTGATCTCAGTAAAACACATCAGAGCATCCACAATGCACTGGGAGATATTTGCAGTGCTTGACGTCACAATGAAACTGATTAAGGTTCTCTACAACATGTGTGTCTATGTTTGATTCATTGAGGGGTTTCAGCACCTGAAACACCACTACCAGAAAACCATTTTTAACATGCATTTGTGACCGGGCTAAAGGCTAGCCAGTCCCTCCCCCGCACAACACTGCCCCCAGGCATATACTGTAGTATGAACGCCACACAAGCCTGATGGAGTTTGGGCCATGGAGCCATCGCACCTTTAGCCTGAGCCTAAATCTGGGGAAGTTTGTGTGCATTGATAGAAATGGGTCAAGGATTCCATCTTTTGTGGTCTCTAGTGAATCCAACACCATCCAGACTGTTTGGATTTGAACACATTCATGTTCAAGCTAACAGATTTCTGTGATAATGGAGCAGGACGTCTGCCTGCAGAGTGAAGGGTCTTATAGTCTAACCTTACCCTGGATATGTCAGGCTTCACATCAGTAGTAAGATGATCTGTCCTGCTGCTGAGATTTCTATCACCAACTCTGTGCTTTGCTCTAGCGACGGTGAAGTCGCCATCATTGCCTCTAACCATTGGTCACAACTGAATGTCACTGCTATGACTTTTCACATTAGCAACATTCAAGCTCCAAAACGCTTCCTTAGCCACTAAACACATGATACCTGTCTCAAAAGTATCCCCTTCATCTAATCACTGTCACTGTCTGTCTGACACTGTCTGATCTACACAACATTAACAACACACATTACGTACATGAGACAGATAGACTTTAATAAAAAGAGGGTCAGTTCCATGTCTGCTTTGCTGCTTGTCTGTTCACCACACATCATGATAATCATGCTAATAACTTAATATTTGGTTTCCTCAGAGATAAGGCCCCTCTTAAAGGACACATTGATTTCTTTTCCTCTTTACTTTGTCCAGACGTCTGTATGAATATCAGCTCCTGATCAGCTGCTCCCTCAGTGTGCCCATATAAATGACATAAATCCGTATGTACAACAAGTGTGATTCTTTGTGACTTCATGCGTCAGAGCTGACATGATCATTCAGTGTTGGCCAGAAATGAAGGCCAGAGTGACCTAAAGGACTGCAGCCTTTTACAGTCACACGTTAACTAACATAACTGGACCATCTAGTGAATTCTGATCTGCTCTCAGACGTTTGTTGTTTTGGGTTTCATGCCTTATGCTTATTTTTAAACACTGTAGCTGTGAGCACCGATGGCTGACAGTCATATCATTAGTACAGTAGGATAAGAGTGTCAGTGGGGTAACTGGCCAATATTTTTAGATTTATGAACAATAACTTCTTCTTTTGTATTGTATTTATTGTACATAAAAACTTTTCTTAAACTTGATTTAGACAACTATAGAAGAGAGACTATGGAAACACGTATTATATTACTATTAATGATTTGTTTAGCAGTGGTGATCAGGTATTTTTACCACTCCATGATCACTCTCAGAAAGCCCCAGACCAACTGCTAATAATGCTAATGCCATTAATAAGTTAGTATCAAGCTAACACGTGAGTCTGTGAACTGATAGCTTTGTCGTTCTGAACATACTGTACGTCTTTATTTTCATTGATACATTTGTAATTGTTGCAAGAACAGGATTTCATTCCTTCGCTAAGAAACTGCACGATGGTCTCAGACTCTCAGAAGAGGAATCTCACATTATTAAGAGACTTAGCCATTTGACTCATTACTGTGAGGAACATCACACTCTCTTTGGTTTATGAAGACCCACCGATACGAGTGTTTCCAAACTGAAACTCCTTGCTGCCTGGTCTGTGTAGCACCGCAGAAAATTGATCACAGTCTGGCAAATGATTTTCATTGCTGCCTGGAGTTCATCACTACCATTACACCAGCTGGTCTGCCCATAAAAGGCTGTGCAATCATACAGTGTAAGAATTGTCTAAAAGGATAGACATACTGCAATACACACAATGGACTCATAGCTCTCACACCTAAGTACAACAGAAACAGCTGCAGCAGTTACATCAGCGACACAAGTTAAAAATCAACAGAGAAAGACAGAAAGATCGACTGGGAGAGAGGTGGAGGTGGATGTAATGATGGCTGTTACCTCATGTGGACAGATGTGTTTGACTCCTCAGCCTTTCGCCGCTCTGCTCTAATCGGTTTTCTTCCTTCTTTCTCATCTCTACATCTGCCGCCACAGGGATCCAGCGACTGTATGTATGTCTCTCCCTCTCACTCTGGCTGCTAAGAATAAAAGCCTGCCTCTGTGCCCCCCCCCCCCCCCCCCTTCTCTAACAGAGATACTGCTTGGTTCCTTCTCTCTCTCCTCCAGCTCTTTGGTTGGATTCACCAGCCCTGGCTTCCTCTCACACATGGGAGCATAGAGACAGGCAGAACATTGAGACAGGGTTAAACACTGATGAGACTGATGACCATTAATGATCCCTCTGAACAGCTCCATCCTCCTCAGGGTCCCAGCGGACAGGTTCACCCTGCACTGGTCAGCATAGAGCCACACATGGACAGTCACTTCAGAGACATGCAGACATTGGGAGAATGTGCAGCCTTTACACAGAAGGGCCCCTGGGTGAGGATGGGAATCAAAGCCAGGCAACGGAGCCACTACTGCAAACATATAAAAGACATGGTGGATTTCCTACTGTGGATTTCTAATGTTTTTCCACCACTATAGTACCTAAACTGCCAATAAAAGCAATCTGACTAAATATAAAAAGTGTCCTGTCATTGTCCAGCCTGTCCACATCTGTCACATTTGGCCACTAGAGGGCAGGTGGGGGGTGTCTGCTGGCCATATGTCTGCCCAGCACCGAATGACTAGTGACTAGGGAACTTAGCAGCTTATAACTGTAACTTTACAGCGCAAGGTAGGACAATAGACGATCTATATATTACTTCACTGAGTGCTCATTCCACAGTTCTGTCAACTGGCTGTTTTTTGACCGCTGCTATGTTTACAAGCAGCACAAAACTAATGATCCATAACACACACGTTCCCCTGTCAGCAGTAGAATCCACACCTTCATCCAAGAGGAATCGCGGTGGTGAAGCCGATATTGCCTACAAAATGAAGTAATATTGAATTAGTTGCTGCCTGCCAGTCAGAGCTAATATACAAGCTAGCGTTAGCAACATAAGCTTAGACACCCCTCTGCTGTGGGTGCCGGTTCCTCCTCCAAACAGCGTAGCTCTTTGGCGCTGTTCTCTGGCTCATACAACTAACCACGAATATCAGACTGTGCTGAAGAACTTGGTGTCTTCTAAATAATCTACAGCGGGACCTTCAGCCATTGAATATTAGTGCTGTATGTGTATGCAAGGAAAAACACTGGCGAACAGAGCAGTTGCGCTCCAGCCGGCTGGCCCCACCCCCTCTTAGCCCAACTCCGCCCCCTCTCAGACTGACCGTTGCTGGGGCAGGTACAGAGGAAACCAGGAAGCACTAGTAGTTTTTGTGGACCTCAATCTGAAGAAGTGGATTATGGACTACCTCACACATAGGCCTCAGTTTGTGAGAGCCAGGGACTGTCTAACCTGCAGTGGGGGGTCCCACAGGGGACTGTACTAGCCCCCTTTCTCTTCATCCTCTACGTCGGAGCTCAGACACAACAAGGACAGCTGTGTTTTGCAGACGTTCTCTATGACTGATCAGCCTGATCACCAATGATGAAGAGATGATGCAGAGTACAGAGGACTTACTCAGAACTTTGTGGACTGGTGCCAGCGGAATCACCTCCTCATCAACACAGGGAAAACAAAGGAGATGGTGGTGGACTTTCGCAGACAGCAGCCTGCTGTCATCCCACCGATGCACATCCAGGGAAGGGACATTGAGGGAGTGGACTCTTACAAGTACCTGGGTGTGCATCTGAACAATAGACTTGACTGGACTCATAACACAGATGCACTGTACAAGAAGGGTCAGAGCAGACTCTACCTGCTGAGGAGACCGCAATGAGTGAGATATGAGAGTGAGGGGGCCACTCCTAAAGACCTTCTATGACTCTTTGGTGGCATCAGCCATCCTGTACGTGTGGTTTGCTGGAGCAGAAGCTTTACATTGAGGGACAGGAAGAGACTAGACAGGTCATCAAAAACCTGCTCTGTCCTGGGCTGCAAGGTGGGTGAGAGAAGGATTCTGGCTAAACTGAAATCCATCATGGATCAGGTCTCTCACTGTCTGCTCTGGAGAGAAGAACTTCAGTGGTAGTCTAATCCACCCTTGCTGTGTAAAGGAGAGATATCATGTCATACATGCTGCTATCAGACTGTATAATAATCAGCACTGTTAACTATCTCTCACACCACAACTGATAACCATCCATCCATCCATTTTCTAAAGCCTGTTTCCATGAGGGAAACAGGCTTTCCCTACTATGGGACTCCTGGTGCTGAAGCCTATCCCAGCTGTCTGGGCGAGAGGTGGGGTACACAGGTCGCCAGTCCATCGCAGGGCGACACACAGACAGACAGGGCAACACACAGACAAACAACCATTCAGACACACAGTCACACCTACGGGCACACCTGCAATGCTACCCACTGCAACTGTACAATATGTATATTATATTTATACATTATTCAATAACCCTACCCATTACTTCACTCTGCCCACCTGTACAGTGTTGTATTGTGCCAACTCTACCTAATTTGATTGGTTGCTGTATGTTTCATCAGTTGCTGTACTTTCTTTACTGTGCTGTGCTGTGCTGTTGTGAGATGGAATTTCCCTACTATGGGACTCCTGTTTATATTGTTTGTTTTTAGATTCCCTTTCTATCTGTGAGAGCAATCATAAATTGTCAAAGCAATTTCCCTCTGGGATTAATAAAGTTTTTTGAATCTTGAATAATGTGACCTTAAACACATACTGTAGAAACCATAACTCAGGCTGTCGGTGGGCTAGTGCTGGCCCATCATGTAGTAGGCAGAAGAAAACTCTAATTGGAAGTTTAAAAGAAAGGGAAAAAAATTAAAAAGGACAAGTGTTTGCATTTAATGAAGATTCTGTACTTTTAGTAATTGAAGGCAAACGATGACAGATATGGAATTTAGATTAGTTAGTAAAAAGACACCCTTCAAAGACTTTACTGAACTCATTTACCGTAGCGTAGTTGTACCACATCACAGTGGTCTAATAGCTCAAAGACTGGACAACATCATGGTACATGGTGGAGAAGCACATCATTATTGGTCCAGTATGGGTTTAGGTAACTATTGGACCTGCCACAGGAGTGGATGTGATAAACAATTCTGACAATTCAGACAATTCTCCCTACAAGTTACCAGAATATAATGTTCATGAAGCTACTACAAAAACCCTCAACATGCATGAGCATCCTGTTCACCTTGACCGACCTACTGGAGCACAAACAGAGCATGTGCAGAAACGAGGTGGAAAGACTTCAGTCCCATTGTAACTGAATGATGTGAGTTGGAGGAAGTTGATGGAAAGTAATTTTCAATCCATAGTTGAAAGTCTGTGCTTGTCTGCTTACTGTAACCGGAACAAGGACAGGAGTGGATGCTAACTAAAGACCAAGAGGATGATCTGGCTGATATCCCAGACACTCATAGGAGGCACAGGACACAGAAAAATAATTCACATCAGGCATCACTCCTATAACGTACATGTGGCTCTGGAACGTTTTTCAATTTCAGTCTGAAAAATAGTCCATTTAGGATTAACCTCATGTTATAGACTCTGTGATATAGGGGAAACAGTGACATAGTCTCTCATGTAGCACTGGCCAACAACTAAGACAAGATGGAGCAGATCAAGAGCTTTGAAATTGATGAAAAGAATTCTGAATTTTCCAGGACAGAGAAGCTGATGTAGGAGAAACGTGACCTCTGTTCAGTCTGGTCAGACTCTGGCTGCAGCATTTTGAATCAACTGGAGGCTTTTTAAAGAATTATTTAGTGCGGAGCTACAGAACAGTTGTTCAGCCTATTCCAGCTCATCATAACATATGGTGACTCTCAGTGTGTGTTTCATTTGAATGCTCATTTCTCTCACCTTAGCAGGACTTTGGCTCTTTTTTGTAAAATGGTTTTATTATTGCTCTGTCAGAAACAAAGTTGGCACAATATGGTCTTGTAGAAGGACTGTTTAGGCTGAGGACACACTGAATAACTGATGAGCATGTTCAAGTGCAACTTCCTGAGGAAGAAATAGTCGAAGAATGTTTCACACAAAAATATGTCTATAGGGTTTGACTGTGTGAGGCCAGTATATAATAAAACTGATATTGTACGGAATTTAAGAACACAAGTCTTTAAAAAATTAGTTAAATCCATTTTTATTAGCTAAGGTGATTATAAACAGTGTAAACAGACAGTACCTGAGGCACTTTGAGGAGCTACTGAAACAACTTTTTCACAAGCCTGAAGAAAGCTTCTGTTTTCTAGCTAACACTTCACTAACACTTCATACAGACCAGCTTCCTCTCACAACACTAGCTAGTGCCTGTCACTATAACACAAGTCTCAAATGGTCAAATAGACTCCATGTGGCTTCCATGTGGCTTCCAAGCTGTCCAGCCTCCTCTCAGCTCTCCTCAGACAGACTGGGTGGTTGCCTGTCCAGGATGCTCGCCAGTGTTTTGAAGGGAAGTCCCCAGTCTCCAAGGGAACTGAAGTCCCCGGAGTCATCAATTACCCATGATTCTTCTATGGAGCTCAGGGATCCAGCCGCTGAGCCTCCACCCTCATAGGCGTACATTGCCAGAGAATCATAGGGTGGAGCATAATCCTGCTGGCTGCCTTCCAGCTGCTGTTCAATGAAATCTTTGATAATTTCAGCATCACCCTCAGTCAACCTGCCATGAGAAGCGAGCGGGGTCCTAGTAGTCACAGAGGCAATGATGTTGGCTGTTTTGCGATGGATATCAGGTGATCTGATGTTGTCACAGCTTCTGTTGAGATGAAGCAGGATCCCATCACCGTAGCCATTTTTCTCTCTTTTAGAGGTGCTGCGAACTCTTGAGTGTTGTGTTGTTCGGTGAGTGTTACGCAAAGTGCCCATGTCAAAAGCACGAGTGTCCGCCTCACCGCCGCCCTCATCATCATAGTGAATGACATTATCACGAATGTCTTCTTTTGATGTCATCAGAGTCTCTTTTTCTTTGCGATGCCTCTGACTTATGCATAATGCTACCATACCTGCAAGGAGCAAAGACAGAAGCCAGTCAAAGCTAAGCAATGTTCACAACTAATACAAATATCTACAGTACAGGAGTAACATACTAAGAGCGAAGCACATTGACACAGAAGCCTGAGGATGAGGAGCCTGCATGTGTGGAGGAGGAATAGCAGAATGTATTTTATGCAGCTTTTGACACAGTACAACAGGTATAAATGAGATGTTGGCTTCTGAAATGAAGAAAAAAAAAAAAGTATAATCACTTTATTATTTACACTGTTGTTGGGGATCTCATGGGTTCAGGAGGTCCCTAAATAATCAGCATGGAGAGCTATCATACGATCTGAACCTCTGAATATGCAAACCTTATGTTTTGTAGATGCAGATTTTATCCGCATAACAGTATAAATCTATGCGGGGCCACATGTGCAAAAAACAAAGGGGCATAAAACTCTCGGAGCTGCCAAAGTGTCATGCTGAGACACTGCATCATTTACACCAAGGTGTGAGTAAACACCGTCAGCCATTTGATGCACTGGGGGGCAGACCCAAATGTCAAACCTGCACATTCTCCCCATCTCTCCATCTTCTCACCCCCCAAAACTCTGGCGAAGAAAGGCCACTACCGTTTCTCTTTCCACTGAGACTCAGACCCAGTCAGCATCTGCCAGATAGAGAAGGAAACGGGCCTGACCACGCTTTGCTCAGAAGAGAAGCCAACCTACACCACCAACCCTACTCACGCTCAACGGCTACTACTCCACTGACAGAGAAACCCGCTGCTGGAACAAACACACATCAACATTCTGAGTGTAATATTTAGGCCAGACCTTGTCACAGTTCTATGACAAACTCAGGGTTTATGCTGAAATGCTGAGTTAATTGTCTCGTTTTCCATTGTGTAATAACATTTCCTTTACCAGACTTTAAATGCAGGATTGTGTCAGGAGGCAGAACCCAGGTGTCCACATTTACCGCACATGGCCATTAAAGATACAAGCAACAAGGAAGACACACGAGCAGAGGCCATGGAGATATGGAGAAGGGACTATTCTGAACCATCATCGCAAAATCTTTTCCTGAGAACAAGATGTTTTTTGACATTTATGTTCTGCAAAATTGAGGTGTTCAACTAACCCTTAAATCAGTAATATTTACAGAGGAACATATGGCAGAACAAACTGAACCATGTCCAGTTATGCACAGACAGTTCTTACTATTGCTAGCATCAGAATATAAGCCAAGACAGGCTGATGTCTCTGTTAAAGAGGACATTCAACAGTGTGAGAGATTAGGTTAGATCCCAATGAGCCTCATTAAAATGTGCAGAAAATCTTAGTTTCTATCATCATCATTTTGATTAAATTTGTCGTCTTTAATCTTTTTGTTATTTTAGTGATAACATTCTTTCGTCTTCAATACTACTAATGGTGGGATACTGTACATATGTGACTGGATATGTGAAACTCATTTCCACATTGCAAACCCTAAGTGCTGATGTAGAGTCCAGCCTCCATTATGAAAACCATCTCATTCGTAATGCACTGAAGACTAAGGCACAGAAAAGCAGAGCTAGCATAACCTTGGGGTATGTGCTATAGAAAACAAATGAGGTCATTGCTGCCACGACAGCCGCTGGGTTAATGGGGTCTCCATGAATCCACGGCAGCTTGTTCAGCGTATTTGAAAGTCCCATAGAAAGCTTAGATCTGGAAATAAAGCAGAGACAGCGCAAGGTCTCAGGGGGCACGGTCTGTGATCGGCCTGTGTAACATCCTTTAACTGACAATGACACATTTACACATGGCTTAGAAGCAGATAGAGCTAAACACAAGGTACTGTTTGATGTCATCCCTGCATGTAGAGGTAGTCTCTGGATGCCAGGTGTCTCCTATAGTCTCCCATACCAGTTATGATTGATCCCATTAAGAAATATGATGGTCCATCACTTACTGTACCTCCCTTTATGCTTCACTCTCACTCATCCATCAAAGGAAAATAAGAAACTTCAGTTGGTCCTCTAATATGGAAGAGTTTCAAAGTTCCACTCCAAGCAGGGACTGACATACCTACAGCAGGTTGGCCTGTTCACCTCTCTTAAATGTTATATATCATAATGCCATATGCTGACATAACGATGTGTAAGTGCTGAACTGATAATTAGTTTTATGTTCATTCCCTATGTCTTCTTTGTGTTTATAGTCACGGTTTATTATGCTTTTCTGCCTTTGAAAAATTGTACTAATTAAACCTTAAACTGATATGAGGAATGATTGAATGATTGTTATTACATCACCTATTCACGTCTTGTGTGTTCTCATTGTGTCTGTTACGGTCCAGCGAACATAATCCAAAAAAGCGCTTGGAATACACGACATACAATATATTCACAATAGTCCGAAAACTGCAAGTGTTCTGCTCCAACTCCTGAGCGAAAAATTATTTTCTTCAACTTCTGTGAGATATAACGCACTTAAACGCGGATGATCTAAGATGGAGACCATAAGACTGCCGCATCTATCGAGACTAAATGAAGCGGAACAGACCAAAGTATGGCGCTTCCTGCCTTAGCCTTACTAGAGATAGGAAGTTTGATTCTTTTACCTGACTCAGATCTTTAACTTTCAAACAGTAAAGTGAACAAATCAATTCGAGTCATTCGTTCATTTTGTTCATTTACGGCGCTGTGGACGTTGAAATAATGGTCGCGGTTCTCAAACACTGTATACTGAAGACAACATGGTTTGCTTTAGTGGACAAATTATAAACACAAAATGCCACAGGCAATTAAAAACCATGTGAAAACTTAGCAAATACACATCACATTAACATGACTTATGTCCTGCATCTTTACTGCCATTGTTGTTTAACAGCGCGTCAGCCTCTAGCGGTCCCATGATAAATGAACGAACAAATGAATCAGTAAAGATCCATATGAATGAATCAGGAACAAACTGGAGCGCTTGCTGCTCGCCACAGAGCCTGCGCGGATCCGCTGTGACGTGACAAGTGAACGAATCCTTGAGAAAGGACTCTCAGTTGAGTAGGTCCTGAATGAATCATTTCTACTTCCTGTCCTGCTGACTGAGCTAAACCAGCTGCTGCCATGTGGTGAGAGAAGGTACTGCATGGAACTGAACGAGTCGTTCACTGAGAGGACTCGTTCCTCCCGAGTCATACTGTATAAAAGATTAGTTCATACGAATCGTTAATGAACGATGACAAATCACTAGCCCTAACCAATTATGTACAAGTTCCTGAGAACCACCCCTCCCCCACTCCAAAGCTTACAGGGTCAATAAGTGCTGGATGAAAACGGACAAATCATACATTTATATAAAATAGGTCCCATATTTATATATAGATATTTACTTACTTATATTGTGGCCCTCACCATTTAGAAACTAGAACCATGGTAAATCGGCTCCTACTGCAAAAAATGGAGCTTAATAGCCAACGGGTTCATGGGCTCCTGTCAGTTGGTGAGTCATAAAGTGTGCATTTTACACATTTAGCTTGTAGCACAGCTGTAGAATGACAGAGAGGAGTCAGGGCAGTTTACCTGTCAAAAGAACAACACATAGCAGAATAGCCATCAAAGCTCCGGTGCTGAGGCCCACAGGCAGAAAGATGGCCTCGGGCGAACAGGTCAGCGAGCTTCCAGTTTCACAGGAACACACCCGGATGGTGAGGGTGGACGTGCTGCTCTGGGCAGGGTAGCCACTGTCTTCTACCAGGACTGGAAGGATGAAGGCCTCCTGTAGATGCCGCTTGAAGCCCGACTGCCGAGTCACGATGCCCGCTGTGTTGTCTGGAAGCCAGGAAAGAGAGCACCTCAAAGATCACTTTGTCTCAGGTAATGATGAAAGCAAGCTATGCAAGCTATTTCTAACACTATGACGCTATATAGTGGGTGACTTGGCTCTGCTCACTGGAATTTGTTTATCACCCTTAGTTTGAAGTTCATCAGCCGCATTTTCTTAAAGAATAAAGATGAAATAACTTACATTTATCTCTCCATAGCATTAATACTGAAATGAAACCTGTGCTCACTGTTGAGTAATGTCTAATCTAAGTCTGACTCTAGGCTTCTACTGGCCTCTAATGTCTACAATCTGAGAAATTTTAATGATTAGCAAAAGTGATCATTTCAAGTTATTTTTCAGAAGCTTTGTTTAGATCATATATTATAAAAATAAAAAGTTTTGTTGCCAGACAGAGCTGCTAAGAGAATATGATGGAAAAGAGAAAAATATAGAACGTGAGATGGTCAATAAGCACAATGAGCACAACACTGAGTCTGAAAGTTAAGGAAAATGTGATATACAGTAGCAGGTGGAATAATAAATGTATCCATCCATCTAATTTCTTATCTGATGCCGGGTTGCAAGGGCAACAGTCTAAGAGAGAGATACAAACTTCCCCCTCCCCACTTACTCCAGCTCTTCCAGTGAGACTCTAAGGCATTCCCAGACCAGCTGAGAGAAATAATCCCCCCAGCGGGGGCTCATGGCCATAGGTGAGGGTAGGAACGTAGGCTGACTGGTAAATTGAGAGGTTCGCATTCCGGCTCAGTTCCCAATTCACCACAATGAAGCAATACAGCATCCACATTACTGCAGCGGCCGCCCCGATCTGTCTGTCCACGCTCCATCATTCCCTCACTTGTGAACAAGTCCCCAACGTATTTTAAATCCTCCACTTGAGGCACGAGCTTTCCTCTAACCTGGAGACACCAAAACACCTTATTCTGGTCAGGAACCATGGCCTTAGTCTTGGAGGAACTGATTCTCATCCCAGCTGCTTCCCACTCAGGTGCAAACCGTCCCAGCACACGTTGGAGGTCCTGGCCTGATGAAGCCAACGGGACAAAGGGCAGCCCTGCCAAAGACCAACATGCACCAGGAACAGGTCTGACTTACAATGCAAACCAAGCTCCTGCTCTGGCTGTACAGAGACCGAACAGCCCTTAGCAAAGAGCCTCAGACGAATGTCTTCTCCAAGTCCACAAAACACATGTAGACTGGTTGGGCAAACTCCTACAAACCCTCCAACACCCTAGTGAGGGTGTAGAGCTGGTCCAGTGTTCCAAGACTAGGTCAAAAACCACATTGCTCCTTCTGTATCTAAGGAACAATAATACATTCAATAAAAACAAAACTGTTTGAAAGTTGGTTATGTGTAACATATAATACAGTAATAGAGAACAAACATACAAACCACTGGAGCTGAGCAGCATGTCGTCCCAAAACAACTGCTGGGGTCTGTGGGGGTCCAGTCTCGCACAGGTACCTGACCCATCCGTAACCACAGCATCTGTCAGAATAGTTCTGCAGAATGGCAGTCTCTCTGGCTGGACCACAGCTCCCTGGTAAGTTGCTGCCATACCACTTCTTAAATCCTGAAGTAGAAGCAGCTTTGACCGGATTCAACATTCTGCACCGTGACGACCAAGAGCGAAGCCAGCTTGTTTTCCTGTCTACTGCCCTCGTGGTAGCAGCACCTCAACCTTTGGGCTGAAGTTACTTACATGGCGTGCACTAATAAAATAATTAAAACCAACTTGAACTTGAACATTGTTTTTATGGTGTTATACAGTACATACAGTACATCTAGTGTTAGGATACAATCATATTCAGACAATTGTGAGAACTATTGTTATGTCTTCATTTTTTTATCTAAACCTTTTCCATCGTGACGTGTGTGTGTGTCACATAAGATCCATTCTCCCCCCAAAAGATGAAGATGCAGCCTGACAAGGTGGAGACCATTAAGGCGCCTTGTTCCTGTCACACACACACGCTCCAGTTCCCCTCGGTGGCTGCAGGCCTGTGTGTCTGACTCTATCAGCTGTGATGCTGACTTTGTGAGCACAAACATTCAAAAATATAACAATGGTTGTTGGTGAGGAAACAGCTGGAGACCAAGGCAGCATTCCAAATTTACATTCAGCAGGAAAGGGAACAGAAAAGAAAACTTCAATCTAATCGCTCCCTGGTAGGATACCAGACTCTGACCCTCCTACTGGGTGTGACTGGGTACAACAGTAGTAGGCAGCCTGACTGGTCCTAAAAGCAGCACAGAGATTAGTAAATAAAAGTTCAATGTCTGCAGCAGAACGATGGAACATAAAGCTTATGATCAACTCTCCCTGCCCCGGCTGATACTGAGCACCTCGACCAGATGTGCTCAGTCAATCAGCAGCTAACTGACACACCTGATCAAGGTGATCAGCAGGGAGAGTTGGATAACAAGCAGGACAGTGGCTCTCATTGGCCACCCCTGCTGTATTGGCTAATGGAAAAAACAACATCTGATTTAAATCTGCTTTTTACCAACAACTGTGTTGGGGTAGGGTTGGGGGTAACGTCTTGCATTTGCTTACTTCCAAAGTCTCGAACAGTGAAGTTTCTATTGCGGAGCTCCTTGGGAGACTTGAAGAAGAATCTCTGGCCAAGAGGAGGAAGGTCCTTGTCCACAGCGCTGATCATCTGGATCACCTGATGGGGGGTCAATTAAACTAGGTTAGAGTTAAGAAAAGCTGCGAAAAATCCACATGTTCCTAATCAGTGCAACCATAACAAACTATCACATGACAGGAGCCATATAACCAAAAAAAGTTAAACTACGCAGGTGGAAGCTCACCAGCCCAGCTCTGGAGTCCTCACAGACGAAGGTGTCTGAAGGAAGGACCAGCTCCGGAGGAAATTCGTTTACATCCAGGATGTTGACCATCACGGACACTTTGGCAAACAGCAAAGGGTTGTCTGTTCGGTCAAAAAGAGGCACATGACAGCACACCCGCGGACAATATTCATAGAAACAGGACATGATCAGAGACCAACTAACAGAGCCTCTTTAATAACACCAGCATTCAGTCATTCAACTTACATGTCTGATGACACTGTTCATTTATTCTGTCATTGGTCTTCCAGTACTTAATGGGCTATTTGAAATAGTTAAGGTCACACTAGCTATCAACAGTAAACCATTACAATGGTTAGAGACTGAGGGTGTAATGAGAATATTTATTAAACTAGTCTGATTTATTCGTCAAGGATGAGTACTTAAAACATTTTGTAATTTGTTCCTCGAATCTGGTTTAGTAAACATGTAGAACATTTCTAAAGTGGATGAGCTCTAAAATGCCCAAACCTTCAAAATGCTTCAAATTGTTTTCCAGCCCAGTTTTTATAGCATGTCTTGATTGACAGCAGTTTCCGGACTGTCATTACATCACCCAGAGAAATGGCACAATGATGTGTTTTCAGACGTGCACAGATAGCAGTGTATCTGTTCAACGAACAACACAGCAACTTTATAGATATGCAAATGAAAAAAAATACAGGACGTATGACGTGAAGCAGAGACTGCTACTGCAGAGTGGCTACGGCACCAGAATCATCCTGGACGTGAGCAGCAGGTCCATCCAGGTGTCAGGGTCTATACAGTATGTTAACATGGAAGGACTTGGCATAGTGCAAGTCATGACCATCACTTACTCACAATGCTGATCTTTATCACCACCCACATGGTTTTACAGACATTCAAGACTCAAGTGAGTGGATGGTGTGTTTACAGGGTTCATGAACATATCCAAGATCAGTTTCCCAGATCAGTCATGCAATGTTTACATTGTTCTAGCCTTTCTCAATGTAACTGTTTTCTGATCCAATGGGTCATGTCAATTATTGCCACTAGATGGCGACAGATCCTCACCATTGTTTCACTTGACGTTCACTCTCCATCTCTTCCATCTTAACCAGCCCATAGAAGATGTTCTCTTGTTCTTTTACACAATTCCACCATTTGGGACATGTTTCTTTTTTCATTCTGATTGTGGATGGTTTATTTAAAAAAAACATGTTTTATTTTGTAAAGGTGTTAGATAAAACGTGTGTTTTATCTAACAAAGGATGGTTGGCACATATGTAATCGGCAACTCTTGCACACTTCCACAGGAAAACATTGGTGACCACCTTTGTTTAAGCTTGTGATGGCTCTTCCTGTCCCACCATGGCTACACATCTGTGCTCAAAGCAAGGTCTATGAAGACATGCACAAGCGAGTGAGGGTGGACGAACTTGACTGGCCTGCACTCAGTCCTAACTTCTACCAGACAGGAAAGATTAAAGAGGAATTGGAGCGGAGGCTGATCCAGGCCTTCTCATCTAACATCAGCGTGTGACCTCGAAAACGCTCTTCTGGAATCCTTACACTTAGTTACAATTATATTCATATGACACATCAATGATCATTTTCCTTTGAACTCTCTGGTGTAGTTGAAAAACGGATGATGTGGCTACTAAAACTGTAACAGCTCTTGTCCTCCTGACTCTTATCTTTTGGATACTTACTGACTTTGGTTGCCACTACAGTGATATTATGCCAAACTGCCGTCTCTCTGTCCAGGTAGTCATTAGTGGAAATGGTTCCTTCCACGGTGTCAATTTCAAAACAGCTGTCAGACCCTGGCTGCCACTGCAGAGAATATCTAGAGATGAGACACACGAGGGAAACAGGCTTACATAGGAACAGCAGTGTATTGGACTGAGTCTATTCGGTATAGGTATAATATACACAGAGACTCTGCCGTTCAAAGCTATCCTAGTTTGGTAATTTAATAACGTCCAGAATCAGCAGATAGATCTCAAATGTGGTTAAAGATTAATAGCAAGAACCGAAAACAATGATGTCATTACCGGACAGCACTGCTGCTGGTGTCCAGGTCATGAGCTGTGACTGAGCCGATGATGCTTCCTGGGGGGGTGTCCTCATACACATCCATGAAGTAGGAGTCTTTGGTGAACACTGGCGGCTCTTCCATGTCCAGGACGTTCACCTTGACAGTGGCTGAGTCCTTGAAAGGCCCCATGTGTAGGAACCGGGGATCCACCTGTTCGTTGGACACCTCAACCTTGAAGGTGTAGGACTTCTTGGTCTCATAGTCAAGAGTCTGTAAACACAGAATGGATAAAATGTGATTATTATTAACAATAATAATACAATGTAAGAAGAGCTTCTGGATATAAAGCTTATGAACAAAGCTGAAAAAGATTTAAACTGCAACATTGTGTTTGGGTTTGTGCTAAAATCAGGTCCAAATTCTTGTCTATGACTGGAAATTCTTGCGAACAAAATATTTTAAAAATTACCTCAGAGATTTCCCTTTTGATCTCCGCTCACCCACCGCACTCAAGTGATGAGGTCATCAACATGCCCACCTTTGACCTCTTCCCATAAACAGCTAAAAATAAATAGGTCCTCCACAAATTACAAAGTACTACTTTTGCCACTGTCTCAATCACTGGAATTTTACTGAATTTCCTTTGAATAATAATTGTATCACTTTCATATTCACAACTCATCAAGCTTGTCAAGAGGACAGGATCCTGCATCTCATAGTTTGTGTCCATACTGTACTGTATATTAAATCCTTCTATTAGATATAATTATTTCTTGTTCTTAGTTTTGTTTCTCATAATGTCAGTTTCCAACAAGCATTTGTTGTCATATATATAAGCAATGTGGGTGGACTGGATATAATAATCCAGTCCACCCACATTGCTTTTTTTTCCGACCCATTCAGATTTTTTTTTATGTAGACCTTCCTCGTTCATGTTGCTCGTACTGTATTTTGCTTTGCTTCTTGACTACATGTTTGTATCCCCATAGATAGCCCTGTGTCCTTCAGCTTGTCTCAGTAGATCAGTGTTGTGTTTACGTTTATTAATTGCACGATGCTATAGTAGTTGTCTTCAATGTGTGTAGCAGGTACAGTAGAGATACGGTTCACATCTAAACTGTTGTTTCATCACTCAAAAGCTGCAGCAGCGGCTGTTCTGCAGAGTCTGTGATTCTTCATGAGAAGCGTCCTCACCTTTGTTGACTCCTGCTGACAGTCCTGCATAGCTGCAATGTTTTGTCTCCAGTCCAGTGACGATGTCAAATGTATTTTGAGTTTTTTTTGCCAAGTTGATCTTGTTTGACTATTTTTTAATATCTTTTCAAGGACAGCTTCCAGCTTTACTGATTTCCTGGGGTATGACATTGCTGGAGTTTTTTTGTCTCTTTTCTTGCCTCAGTCTGACAATAAACACTTTCTTCAGGAGGGTGTGTAACTGGAACCTCAGATCTCACAGATGTTTACAGTGTAGGTTTTAATCAGTATTTGATTAAACTTTAGAATCACTCTAAGCAGTAGGATGCAGGGTCTATAACAGTGAAAAAAGATTATGGTAAGGCGCAAAGAAACAAATTGGTTTGAAGGATGTAAACATGAGAAGTATTTTTTGATTGAGCGCACAACTCCTTGTGCCCTCAATCACAAAACACTTCTCTTTACATCCGGTTTACTTCCGGTATTTACAGTCTACTGAGGTATGATAGGTGGGGGTCAAGCAACTTTAAGTATATCATTCCCTGCCTCACAGCAGAACAAGGTGGTTTCGCTACGTTTGGTCTCAGACTGGCCTGCCTGCACAGGTTCAAATCCAGGAGCTACTGCAACAGCACAGCGAAGGAGGAAGTAGTCATTTTTGGAATAGTCCATCGGTAGGTAGGAATTCAGCCAGACCCTCCTCAGCATCCTGGGCCCCACTCTAAGTTACCTGCTGGCCTAAATCCAACACTACAGCTTTTATTGCAACAAATTAACCTCACTCCTAACCTCTCCTAACTAACTAACTAACTAACTAACTAACTAACTAACTAACTAACTAACTAACTAACTAAATCCTCGTCCTTGATAAAATTAGTTGATTTTTAAAAATATTTATGAGCTGCATGAAAGTCAACATATATTTATTATAATTATACTCTAAACAGAAATTGTAAAAACATCAACAAAACATCTGTATCTATTAATTCTAGAGAGCTACAGGCGGGGTTTGTGATCACGTCCACTTATATTATACTATCAATATTAAAATATGGTTGAATCCATATGTTCAGTGTTCAATATTACAGAACAAACAACAGTGAGAAACATCTCATCCATTGTCACTGTCACTGGCTCTAGGTCTGACTGTTACACTCTGAAGTTCTGTTCCTTTGGTTACTGTAGTTCTCTTTAATGGAAGGGAGGCTGACAGGAACGCTTCTCTTAAGATCGTCTAATGATCACTGAAGTAGGATATTTGGGTTCATGTAGTTGAATTCTACCATAGCCACCATAGAGTCATGGATTTATCTAACATCTAAAGTAAGAGACGGAGTGGCCAAAGTGTCGTGCTCAGAAAGTAGCTGTCAAGTCAGTGGGGATTCAGAGGAAGGTCTGAAATAAAAGCCTCCACAGCCCTGTGTGAGTTACACTGTGTAATGGAATGTGACATGTGCACTGTGCATCCCACTGTGTGAGCGTGATACGACACGATGGAGAGTTTAATATTTACAAATGTCTGAATCCATTCTTCTTCAGAATCCCCAGACCTCTGTACACACTGTAAACAGTAAACATTGAACCCAAGTGATGCTCATTCTCTCTGCGTCTCCTGACGCAGCACAATCAACTCTGCTTTGTGTCGAAGCCACTTTCTGGCCTAATTACTTGGTTCAGTTGAAGGTTAAAAGACAGAGACCACAGCAACATCAGCATATCAATAAATCAATGATGAGCCTATGCAAACGTCTCCGAGGTCTAAGCTGTCGACAACAAGAATAGTTGATTGAGCTGATTTCAGGATTTAAAGCATGGTTTTGTTTTCGCATACGTTTCTATATATACTATATACATATATACGTTTGATCACATTTTATATTGAAGCCAAGTCCTTAAGTGCAGTGTTTGTCAAGAAGCCTCCATGACTGAGTTGTGCTTCTATTCTATTGATTACATTTCCTCTTACTGAATCCTCAATAGTACTTTACAATGTGAAAAATAGTAGTGAGGTGGTAGTTGCATGTGCAAGAACAATATTTATGTTTACACTATTAATATTATTGCTACAATATAATAAAAGTAAGTGTAATTCACATTACAGCATCATGGGTTGTAGCATGTGGATGAACAGATGTGACATCATGGAAGCTATGCGGTTTCTGAGTTACTGTAGCTACTTTCAGCCAGTCGTACCTTTTTCAGAATTATAACTCCCTCCTGATTGTGGCCGTCTGAGATGATGTCAAACATTTTGCCCTCATCCCCTGGAAAAATGACATAATCCAACTCTGCGTTGCTGCCAGCATCCAGGTCATGAGCTCGAATCCGGCCGACTGCTGAGCCAACTGATGCTAATTCAGGCACTCGCAACTGAAAAATACCTGCAGTTATAGTTGGGAGGAGAAGCCAGAGTTACTGATCCTCTTGAAAGACAAATCACGTATCAAAATAAATGAATCATCAATTGGACATCATGGTACTTTTAGCAAAGCGTGGTGGGTTGTCATTGACGTCGCTGAGCGTGACATTAATGGTGGTGGTGGAGGCCAAGCCCCCCAGTTGACCTCCCATGTCCTTGGCCTGGAGAAGAACCTCGTATTCCTCTTTGACCTCGCGGTCCATGTTAGCGAGTGCTGTCCTGATCACTCCTGCAGAAGCAGCAGAAACTGTGTTAGCTCACTGATTTGCACTGAGTTCTCCTAGTGGTGAGGCCCATTGCAGACCCTGACCAGAACAAGCATCTAAACTAAAGCTTCGTGTGATGTCTTGGTCTTTATATCAGTTCATTGTGTAAAATTTATTGGTCAACCAGGGCCTGGCACATAACAGGCAGGGAATCAGTGATGTCTTTGCATTTGAACTTGAGACAGGACTTCAACATCTGGTTGTTTCGCTCCCATGAAACTGATGATATTAGAAAATGAACAATTAAAACTCTTTTCTCTATGGCAGACCCCTGACATCCATGAAGTTTACTTTCCTACAACACCTGCAGATTTTGGATGTGCCTGTAAATGCCTCCTTTTATAGGGCCAAATAAGGCCCTAAAACACAAGAATACTATTATATAAAAGCATGTAAATGTAAACACGTGAACTGGCTACAGTGTAAAATACTGATGTTACCACGGTGGAGTAAACCACGATGACAGGTCACAGGCATTAGCGTTTTCTTCCAGCTGTTTGTGTTCTCACTACGCAATACAGTTTATTATGCGGAAATGTATTTCAACTTACATTTACAACAATTACATTATTCTTGAAAATCAATTAAAATGCATGAAAAACAACATATTGACACAAAAAAGGCTGTGACTGTGAGTTAGAGTTGAATTTTCCAGCTCTGTGGTTATTCAATGAGTCAAAATCTCTTCTGAGGACACATGTGTTGCCCAAAATTTCAACATTTTATTTTTAAGTTTTTAACCACATGCAAGTTTATATTTCTGGTGAGTTGGGCGTATCACAGCTCCTTCCTCACACTCCCCACAGCATGACATACACCAGTGAAAGCATCTTGGCTGTGCTGTATTCTGTGCTGGTAGGAGGATTCATGCTGAGGCACGAGGCTCCTCAGGGTAAAAATGGACCACGGCCTTCACAGTAATTACTGCTCAGTCTGTGAAAGGACTGAAAATCTTTAGAAGCCTTCAGTGCTTCAGGTGCAGCACTAAGGAGAACTCGCTCTCATAATCACTCACTGTGTCATGACTGGCTGCTTTCTAAGCTGTCAGGGAGTGAACACAACTGGGAGCGTGAGCAGTGGGTTCATTCAGAAGTCATAGCTGTGTTATAGTGGGTAGGTGTGAAGGTGCTGGCATCACCTGTCTTGGGATCCACAGAGAAGTAGGGCTGGCCGTGCAGGATGCTGTAGACGATGCGTGCGCTGTTGCCATATGTAGGGTCATCGGCGTCTGTTGCAGTCACCTGGGTTACGTAGGTTCCTAGGATCACGTACACACATGCACGCACACACATGCACGCACACAGGCACATTCCACTTAACCAACCTTTAGAGAAATCAAATGGACTGATAATTAGGACTAATAATGTAATACAATTAAGGTTCAAAGGGAATAATACTTAGTACAACATTGGATGTATATAAAAGTATCTATAGAATTTAAAGCAATAATGTCACTAGTACATCATTCTATAGATACTTGTGCTGTGGTGCTAATCCTGAATACAGTTCACAGATGAACTGGAGACAAGCTTGTGTCTGTTCTCTTAGACTTTGGACTGAAGCATTAACAGCTTAAGTCCTAAAGACCTTGGCTGTTAAATTACCTCACAGTAAAGGTATTTAGCAGACAGATGGGCTACTAAGTCTGGCTTAGTGTGTGCAAGTGTGTGTGTGTGTGTGTGTGGGGGGTTAATGTTTAACACAGCAACCATAACTAGGTGAAAAGAATCCATCTTATTGCTATTTGAGTATTGAGTTGTGAGTGGTAAGTTGATGAGAGAAAAACACTGTGCTTTCTGGATGTTCAGTGATGTCATGCTGACCAGCTGATGACGTTGTTTGACTCTCTCTAAAACCATTCAGCATCCCTGCGCTCACCAAGATGCAACTACACTTAGTGACTCTCAGTTTTATAAGGATGAGTCCAGATGCTGATGCCAGATGATTTTGGTGACCTGATGCTGCCATTCTACCAAATACTAACGTTGTACTAACAAATACGTAACATTTTATACTCATGGATTCTAGAGTTTGCAATACCAGCTGGTGCAGGCCGATGGGTGGGGGCTCTGACGGATCAAGTTCCCCCTTCTTTAGGTGCCCCTCTCAGCATTAATTAACCCTCTGGGCCGCTTTTTTTTTTTTCTAATTCTGATGCCCCACTTCTCTCTGTATATTAATGCAACTCAGGCTCTGTGAGCTGTGCTATAAAGATGTCACACTATGAAATACATGTAGCATGGGATCAAATGTATGTAATGCAAATGTATATGTACATTCTCATGTACATGTACAAAAAAGCACAGCTGTTGTTTCAGTCACACCATTTGTGTTAACATGTATATAAACAAAATGCATTATTAGTCCTACATTAACTCATTACACGGGACATCAGTCTGTGCATTAACTGACTCCATCCTTGAAACTACTCATGTTGTTTTGTCTTTAGTTATTAATAATGGCATCAGGTTTCAGTCTTGATATGTTGGTTCTCATCCTTTTCTGTTTTACCATGTGATGCTAAATATATACTATATTTATCTGACAAAAGCAGTAAATGAGTGCCAACAATGTTGTCAATGTTGTTAAATGAGTGACCATTTCCTAGTCTTAGTTTGTAAGGTTAAACCCAGAGTAGCATAATTAGTCACTTTAGACATGTCCATCAGTGGCAAGATTCACCACTCGGCTCTTTACTCATTGTAGTAGTGATAATGTGAAGTTGGCAGGTCTGTAGCTATAACTCTGCAGACAGTAGAAACGTCTGCACACTCTGACACTACACAACTTACAATATACAGTACTTATGCACTGAAACTGAAGGCTAAGTTGAAGAACTACAATAAAATGTAAAATCTATTGTTTCTGAAAACTATAACACACAGAGCACGGCTGATACAGACATACATACATACTAACATTGATTTGTTTTCAAGCGTCACATCCAGTGGTAGACATGTCCTACTTTAATGAATGATGTTCTTAATGTTTAGATGTTTAAGCTGTAGAACTGTCGCCTCACAGTAGGGCGTGGGTTCCGTACCCGTGGCGCCTGGGTGCCTTTCTGTGTGGAGTTTGCATGTTCTCCCCGTTTTTGCGTGTGTTCTCTCCGGGCACTTCCTCCCACATTCCAAAGACATGCATTAGGTTAATTGGATACTCTCCATTACTCATATAGCAAGTCACTGCAACGGTACTGCAGTGAAAACACTAGTCACTTTGAACTGCTACCACTGTACTGTAGGTGTGAGTGTGCTGAATGGTTGTTCATCTCTGTGTGGCCCTGCAATGGACTGGCGACCTGTCCCGGGTGTAGCCCGCAGCTCGCCCTCAGCAAGCTGGGATAAGCTGATAAGCTCCAGTGCCCCCCCCCCCCCCCCCGTTTTCATCTGAACAACTGCATGTCCAAACCTTTTCTCAGTGCACTTATGCACAGCTGATGCAATGCTGCTCAGGCCAAATCAAGAACAGCATTTCGATGTTAATCAACTGACCTGGAAGTGTTTTACAGTAGAGAACCATCCAAACCATCAATCCAAACGATTTCAGCAGTTGAAAGTAAAATCTCAGAAAAGCAGATTTGTTTTCTGTCACTCGTAAAATAACTCATAACTCAAGCTCAGATCGTCTGTATGATCAGCTGCACGTCTCACCTGTGGGGGACATCTCAGGGACACTGGCGCTGTAGGGACCATCTGGAAACCTGGGCTCATTGTCGTTGATGTCCTGCACCTTAATGATGAACTGAGACTCTGGCTCCAGAGGGAAACCTGTATAGATGTCAACAGCTTGGGCCTTCAAAGTGTAGTAGGACTTTTCCTCCCTGCAGGAAACAAAAAACATCATGCAGTCAAGCCAGCATGTTGTCTTTACTGTAGGTTCCACACGGTGATTGTTAGTTATATAGGTTTTCACTTAAATACACATACAGAAATGTTCTGCCCTGCTCGACTTTTTGGAGTGGTCACATTACATTACACATACACTGAATCTCCATCAAGACGAATCTGAACGTTTATTTTGCCTTAAAATATGGGTGAATAAATTAACTTTAACATTTTAATGGAGTGAGATCAAACAAATATGTCCAGTCCTATAATAAATTATTATTATTATTATTATTATTATTATTATTATTATTATTATTATTATTATTATTATTATTATTATTATTATTATTATTATTATTATTATTATTATTTATAATAATAATAATAATAATAATAATAATAATAATAATAATAATAATAATAATAATAATAATAATAATAATAATAATAATAATAATAATAATAATAATAATAATAATATCTCCAGCACTTTGCTGTCAGGGGTTTTTATTGATGGCAGTAGAAGCAGCAGAAGCACCAGCACTAGTACTGGTCACTAGCCTTGAACTAGTCTACAGGAGGCTGGAAAAGTCTAAATGAGAATAAGAAGCAAGAAAATATCAAACCTTTTCTTCACCATGATATCAATAAAGCATATTAACAGATTAACTGACAGGGTCGCAGCTGTGGCAGAACAGCTGAACCATCATCATGTCACTAATGATGTAACTTGTGATGAGTACTGACCTGTCGAGTCCCACTAGTGCATGTATGTCCCCTGTTATCTGGTCGATAGTGAAGATGGACCCAGCGCCTTCTCCTGACAAAGTGTACTTCACTGCACTGTCTCCGTGGTCCATGTCTGTGTGGAGCTGCAAGAACAAAGAAAGGCATGATGTTTCATAACATTTCCTGTTAGATGTTTGGTTCAGCTATTTCCTGCATTGAAGAACTCTTTCTTTATGTTGTTCATCTTGCTTGTGGTTCTCCAACTTTCCCATGGAGACCAGGACACAGGTCACAGGACACATCTTAACCTTTTAGCTCCACCTCTTGCAGTTCTTTGACATTTGTATGACTAGTTAGTGACTTTGAAGCTCATGAAGACCTGTCATGACTTTCCACTGTGTGCACGACTAAGTTGCACTTATTGTGTGTAACTAACATATTTAATGAGAAGAAGTTCAGATTGGGCGACTGTAAAAGCTCATATAACATAAACAATACAGATGCAGCAATATCATCACAACCCACTTGACACTGATGTAGTGCGAACAACACTCCTGTTGAGTCAGTTGTAATAATTATACCAAACTGGGAAGTGATTCTGTCAGACTGAACCCTGAACACATCTAAGTCAATTAAAGCCATACTTCACCGCAAAAAAGCAGGATGTGTTATAAATATTTTACATTTTATGAGCAAAAATGCGCAACAACATTCAACATTGATAGTCTATGTCCATTGCGCTCTGACAAATCACCTGAGCTGCAGTGATTGGACCTACCTGTCATTTAGCTCCGCCCCCCTCTCAGCATGGCCGTTGCTGGGGCAGGTTCAGAAAAAAACAAGGATGCACTAGTTGTAGTGTGTGAGCACATGTCAAAATTCCTCTGAGATGTTTCAGAGGACTTTTGCAGAAGAAGAATAATTTCTCTGCATAGAAAATATGCAGGAATCTGATCTGAAATCTTAAATATTACCTGCCATCTATTACCTGCCATCGTGTAGTCAACCCCCATTGAAAATCCTTTTTTCCTTTTCCTTTAACCAATCATTAAGTAATAAATCTGTAATAAATAAATAATATTAAAGAATTGGACCCTGATGTATCAATAAGGCGTATGTAACTTTTCATGCCAAAAGGCTCTGTAGATCACCCACACAGCCCGTCTGAAAACACGTGTTTTAAGCTCTCATCCACAATATATGCTTTAGGGGTGTGTCGCAAGCAACATCTATTTGAGGAAGCGCATAGCCGTGACCCGCCGCAGGGATCAAAAGTCACTGAATCCAGCAAAAATGGCTACCTCGTCCAGTAGTGGAGTTCAACCATATGTTTGATCCAAAATCTGACTCTGAAGTCGAATGGAAGGCTTTTGAAGTGGTTATATAAAATGCAACTTAATTAGTGTCTGCTCGTGGGGGGTGGGGGTGTCCCCATTTAGGGACAGTGGATTAGTTAGTTCTGGCTCTGTGGAGGTCATTTAGTGAGTTTGTTGGCACAGAATCCATTTGTTAGTTGAAGCTCCCTCCTCTATTAAAGACTAAGGAGCTGCAGTTTTAATTTTAGTTGTGTTCACACGTCACCTCACTGTGTGTTCTCTTTGTGGGTCAGAGTTTTCTGACCATTATTTGTGTTCTACAGACAGGAACCAGGAACGCTGCAGGTCGGCAGTTGTACATTGTGTTGGGTTTATACTGTAGCTTGTACAAAAACGTGTGCACAACACGAGGAAGAGAAAACGTGATCATGAAGGATTGGTTGTTTCAGGTGGAGTCTTTTTCCTCACTAGATAAATGTGGCTGCAGCCTGATTTGGAGCCAGTCACGTCTGACATCTCTGCATTCTTCTGATGTTGCATGTTCACTGATTTATGAAAACTCAAGTGCCTGCTGTGGCAGCATGACAGCTATGACCTACAGGTTTGATTGCATGATATTGTTAATATATTATTATTATTATTACACAGTCAACATAAAGCTCCTCCTTCTTCTAGTGTCCAGAGCAGTAGGAGGTAACTGAGGAGTCATGCCCGTGTTTGCAGCCTAATCTCAGCATATCTGCTTGTCTTCCTTAAGCCTCTAAACAAACTCTAGCCTTAAAAGCTGACATATGGCCATCTGGTAATAATGAAGCTGAGACCTAACAGCAGATTAATCAGCACAGGTGAACCTGGACAATCGGTTACTGCTGGCTGTAGACAAGGCTTAAAGAGATTGGTAAATCATGAGATTTAATAACCATGAGAGATATTACACATGCTAGAGGCATATAAAGCTGCAGTCTGAGCCTAAAAAAGGAGGATTTTTTCTTGTAGCCAATAAAATCAATGTTTTTCTTAAAGGGACAACCCATTTGCAAAGGACAAACCAGTCTTGATGAATGACAGTTCAGGTCAGGGCTGAGCAACAGATGATTGCAACAATCAACAAACTCAGTCATTCACTGGAGAACAACTGGCCCGCAGGTAGATCAGCATCACACTTACTGTATTGTGATCATGTCAATATGATGATGATCTAATGAGGTCTAAAACCTACTGGCCATGGAACTATTGTAGGACAGAAGCAAGGCCCAGTTCCGCTGAAAGTGTCATGAAGCTAGCACCAGGGGAGCTATTGTGAAGTGTCTTGCTCAAGGGCACACCTGATGCCAGAGGTGAGGACCGAACCGATGACCCTCTGCTTCCCCGATGCTCTACCTACCGAGCTACCAGGCCACTAGCTAGCCCCTGGTCCTGGGTCTAGTCTTCGTCCCCTTCAGGCTCCAGTCTTTTTTGTTCACCCCAACTCGCTCCGTGTTTAATATTCACCATCATCTTTCAAACGTAAATAGGTTTGATAGTTTTCCACTCCAGCATTACTCCCCTGTCCTCTAGATGACCCTCTATCACACATATTCACTATATACATTTCACACTCAGCAGGAAGCCTGTTAGGTTCCATTACTAAAGGACAAGCAGAGATCATTGACTAGATGAGCTTTACAATATAAAACTGCAATGTTCATAGTGACACAGTTACAGTATCAGGTCAAAATGAACCTTTACTTACTTTTCCCACGTACTGCGGCTCAGAGCCCATGTACTCCTCCAGGACAAAGAACTGGTTCCACACCCATCCTCTTCTAAAGCGTTGGGCTCTCGACCTTCCACGCCTCCTTAGCCTGGTACCTGTGTGCTCTAATGACGTCACTTTCTCAGCAGAAGACCTCAAAGTGTCCCCTCTGACTGAGGTCACTGCCCCCATAGCTTTGCTCTGAAGCTGATCCAGCATGGGGATTTGGGAGCTGTAGTCCAACAGGAAACAAGAACCCAGTAGAAATAGCGTGACATATTCCCTTGTGATCATCGGGGAGAGTTGGTGCAGTAAAAATAAAAATGAAAGGGAAAAGGTCACAGATTTGACTTCTCCCAGGTGGGGTATACATCCGAAGAGTAATCTGTGCTGCTGGATCAAATCAGGGCAAGTCCTAAACATCCAGTTTGGCCCATGGGCTTAGCATCCATACTGACAGGCAGGTCGGAGACCATGATGTTGGAACCAGAACGACCTTCAGCAGAAAAACCTGGTGGGAAGAGAAAATGTAGTGTCATACAGTGAGACTGTACATGTCAGATTTACAGTGAACACACTGTAGTACAGTATTTTAAGTTCATTGTGGTCATGACAGAGAGCGACAGAGAGAGCGAACCAGAGACCTGTCCCATATACACTTGACATAATGGACATAAAACACATTTAAATTAGGACTCTTTGGTCTCTTTGGAGAGCTACAGTAATGGGAAGTGTTTACTCAGTCTGAATGGCTGCCATCAGCTCTGCAGTCATCCTCAGCAAAGCACCAAATCAGATCAGATCCTGTAATTAGAAAAGGACTTATTCTTACCCTGACAGCTGATGTGGCCTATCAGTGCAAAGGAACAGAGAGTGAAACACTTCAGAAACACTGATATATGAGTTCATCGTACACTCAGTATCTCATCTGTGTATGTGAAGGTCTGCGTTAGGTTGTGTGATATTGACTCCTACGTGTATACAAGCAGGTGTTTACTGTTAAGGATGCCGTGACCTAAGAGTGAAGCTTGTACGGGCCTCAAGGCGATGACGTGTGAGGAGCTGGAGGCCGTATAGTATGAGGCCGTCTATGCTACTGCTGCAAGCTGCAGTCTTTCTGACTGTGTGTTTCAGGCAACAGCCTGCGTGAGCACCGCTCAGAAGGCGTGTTCTGAGCCAGTGTTGTTTCCCAGCGATGTACAGTACAGGCTTAAACATAAAACCAGCTACTACTGTACCGTCTATTTTAGCTCTTTGATCTATAAAAACCCAAGACAAATGGAAATATTCAAGTAACTCTAGAAAAATCTTCAATTCACCCACCTGTGCACCTGTAATTAACAAATATTTAAGTGTTACTATAACATTCTAATACTACACTAGTCCATCACACACCAAAGCAAAGGACGTTGGCTCTCTGTCAGAGGAATGAGATACAGTACTATGCTGGACTAGGCACAGTGTTTTATATTTAGTGGGTGAGGAAGCGTCTCGGAGCTGAGGTGAATGAACAACAGGTTCCACACAACAACAGGCGGCGTTGTGTTGTGCATGGAGACATGTTTCCATGTTGTTCTGTCAGCGGTGATGGTTACAGAGTGATTCTCAGCTGTCTGCTAAGAGCCACAGCAACGTTTTACACAAGACAGGACAAGAGACAAGACTTGTGTGTGCAAGTCTGCAAACAAGAAGCTGTTACCAAAATAATGCCATATTCATATTCTGCACACGTAAAGGAAAAACCAAAATGCTGCTTTCTAGGTAGTAGTTTTCTAGGTAGTAATAGAACGAACCTGCTGCTTAATAGTTACTGTTGTTAATGTGAAAGAAATAGGATGAACTGAAGTATTTGTTTATTATACACTCACTAGTGGACAGAGTTGACCTGGTTGGTGGCTGTGCAGCAGGAAGTCCCTCTGACTCCTCAGCCTCCCTGTCAGCTATACTGTAATACAGCCCCAGCATTCTATAGACAACTATTAAGGATGATGCTCTAACATGGGGTGTTGAGCCAACAAAGAGCCTCCATGCTATTCCTTAAGGATGGAATGAAGATAGAGCAGACATCGAGCTGCCCTCTGCTTCCATCTGACTGAAATCAAGGGCACTGAAACCAATGTTGGGCATTGTATGGAGCAACAACAAACAGCTCGACAGACAGTGAATGTCTGTTAGAACAGTCCAAGCCACATGGTTTACATTTTAAATGGGCACCGGATATGGGCCCATAGTTCATGATCTTTAGTGGTCCCACTAGCAAACACTGCTCTCCAACCAAAACAGGGTCTGTAACAAAATCTGAAAGGTAGAGGACAAACCAGTGGACAAAGTAGAACCAGAGTCAGGTCAGGAGAGAAGGAAGGAGATGTTGTAGGTCTAACTGCTGGACACGAGCGTCATATGACAGATGTGAGAGCCAGGCTGTAGCCAGGACAGAGGAAAACACCCTGTGTGTGCAGTGTACTGTACACTAAACCCACGCTAGTCACTCCACACCACAAAGGCTTAGAGCAGCGCTGCTACGGTGGGAACAAGTAACCTCTGCATAGACAATATGTCAGGAGCTTACGGAAGCAAGTGTAAGTTTGTATCCTGATTCTCTCATGTCGACGGGAGACACTCCATCCCATCACCATGGTCACTTCTTACAAGGAATGACTGTCATCCCAAAATGCAGGAGTCAGTTTTACTCATCTATTGTCTGGTCCCAGAACCAGACCCTTTAAGAAGTTGATCAAACACAGTTTACTATAGATAAAAGCAACTAGGAAATGGGCTGTGTACACATTTGATATATGCTTAGAGAAATAACAGAGCTATATCTAGAACAGTGGAGGAGACAGAGACACTGGGGAGAGACAGGCGACCAGAAACCCAGAAGTCATCAATCTTCCAGTGAGGTGGAACAAGGCGAAGTGCCCCAGTGGGAGCAACGATGAGAACTATCTGACAGGGAACACAAATGCATTCATGTCCTAAAGATTCAAATACCATCACATTAAACCATGTCAGGGCTGGATCTGAACCACTGGTGTGAAGCTAAGGCAGCTACAGAAAAAGCTACAGCAGTTGTTGAGGTTTTGCCAAAGCCAAACATGTGCTGGCTGTGAAATACAGCAATCATGAAGCAAATATGTGAAATACAGCCAGCAGATATTAGTTTTTTTTTCCTGTATTGCCCACAGACGATGTGAAGCATTTAACTCTGAGGTTTTTAATCTTAAAAAGACAAAAAATAAATTCCATGTGGTCTGATGAGGTCATTTCTTAACAAATATAAAGTAAATGTGATGCAATAATCAAAGAAAGTTACTCTTGAGATTCATTCTCTGAACTTAGCCTTTAAACGCTTTGAAGCCAGTTCATTCATAATGTCTCTTGTCAGTCAAATAAAAGGACAGAAATATTAATAAGATGGATGCATTAATAATGATTATCACAATAAATATTAGCTTAAATAACTTTAACTTTACTTTCACGTCTGTCTGTGTGTTGCCCTGCGAGGGACTGGCAACCTGTCCAGGGTCTTTCTCACCCGTAGACAACTGGAACTGGCTCCAGCACCACCGCAGAGGAACAAGCGGTAGAAGATGGATGGATGGATGGATGGATGGATGGATGGATGGATGGATGGATGGATGGATGGAATACTTTCACTAAAATTACAGTAGAGCAGGAAGAACACGAACTGAATGGACAAACGCGCTGTGAAGAAGCCACTGAGTCACGTCTGTGGCCACGACGGCTCGCTGATGAAGACGATTAGCAGGTGGTCTTGAACAACACCCGGCTTGACTGAGCCACACCTTCTCATCTTGCAGCACAATAAGCTTGGATTAGCTGCTCTAATCAGCAGGATGTTTCACTTATTAATTCTCTGGTCCTGTCCTGTTGGTAGTGAAGCAGGACGTGTTTCTGTTGCTTCAGCGTGTGTGTCCTAACCATCAGCCTTTAAATGCTAATGAAGTAAATGTTAAGACGTTCCCATGCGTATAAATAATGCACGCGCTCTGTGTTTCTCATGCTCCTGCATTATTGAGTGATAGAAGGAGGAATGGACCTCAGTAACAATGTTGTGTAACTAGTGTGACACTTGAATGAAAGTTTAGTAATTAGTGTTTATTACAGCTGCTGTAACTGTGCTGTTCAGGAGCTGTGAGCAAATACCAAAGCTTCAGTTCCCCACACGCACAGTGGCTCGTTTCACATAAACAGTTTGAACGAACTTCACATCCCGTCCTTGGAGTGAATGAAACTTGAAGCTTCCCTTCCTTAAATGTGCAACACGTCAGGTCAACACAGGGGTCAGTTCTTCGACTATAGCTGTCACTTCTTTAATTGAATCACCACTGTCCCACCTCTCATCTAATACATCTAATACTAATACAACAGGCAGCAATGGTTACACAGCAGTTACCTTGTCGAGCCTCTGAATGCACCTCAAGCTGCTGATGAGTGGATCAGGTCCCCTCTCCTTCCGCCTCGGTCAGTTTATCGTGCTGAACTAAATCCTGCTCCCTCTGCCTGCTCCTCTACTGCCTTCTCTCCCCTCTCCGTCCCTCCCTCTCTCAGCCCGTCTTAGGCTCATGCATCCCTTTACGTGCTCCCTCCCCCTCCCTGGCATCTGATTTGCTCCTCCACTCACTGACTCTCTAGGTTTTTCCTCTACAGTGTTTAACATGCAGAATTATGTCCCCTTAAAAGACTGAAGCCTCAGTAATTGCAGCTTGGGTTTTTGCCTTGTGTTTGCTCTGGTGATACGTGTAGCATCTGCTGAACCTGCATCAGTGTGATTGTTGAAGGCAGTAGCAGCTGAGTTTGTGATTCATCTCTAGTTTCTTCCTGGCCACTGTTATTTTTACAGAAGTGTGTCCAGCATGTGAACAAAATCCAACTGAAACAAAAAGACATGGTGTTAGAGCTACGGTGAAGCTTGGTGCCATGTTCATATGTGGACCTGAGTGTTTAGGCCATTTCAGAGCTGTAAACTGTGTGAAAAGCATCATGGACGCCTGCTGTTTGCTAGTTTATACTGAAAACTGCATGTGACCATGAGTTGTGCTGTTTAATGAGGCTTTAAGGAGATTTGCTGGTCCTTTTGCCAAGCGTAGCTGACATCCTCTGCATCTACAGCACAAGCACAACACACAGAGACATGGTCTTTTTATCTTATTCAAGAACAATAATTAACAGATGCTGCAAAATGTCTTGAGTTTTAACAGACAAAATCATAAAACTATCTAGATCCTAATTGCATGTGCAGTTTACGTCCATTTGGTTAAAGCCGTCTCTTCATTCGTTCTCGTTTCCTTGTCGTCCCCCCATCCCTCCTGGTAAAGACAGTGCAGAGTTGTTGACAGATCATCAGTGGAGAAGATTCCAGGCAAATGCACTACTTTTCATTGTTGCGCTGTACCCAAGACTCTCTCTAACGGCACCTCCCCTGAGGTCCTCAGTCTCACCACGCTTCATGTGTGTCTTACAGTCATAGTACCTGTACACGCACCAGGAAAAGATTCAGTCCAGCAGGAATGAGAACAAACACAGGATGGCGGTGTATGAAGTTGAGCATCTGCTGCATGTGGCAGGTTTACAGCCACACACACACACACACACACACACACACACACACACACACACACACACACACACACACACACACACACACACACACACACACACACACACACACACACACACCACCCACCAGGGCTCATCTCTCTATCCTAACCAGTCAGTGCTGTCATGTTGTCACTGCTGTGTCTAAATGGAGCCTCTTTACTGACAGCTTGCAGCTCATCTCGCTGGCTGAGTCATTTGACAGAGCTTCACAAACGGATCTTTAATCAGGAAAAGTGCAGCGTTAGCATTTTTGCTCTGCTGTTGATGGATGATGTCCCTCACCGCTGACTGACCCACATATGACACAAACCTCACTCCAGCTACTTCTCCTCCAGACTTCTTTGGCGTCTGCTTTCATCTGGTTGACAGACTGCAGAGGTGTCTCCTCCTCTGCCTCCACTTTGTCTCGCTCATATTTCGCTCACTTACCTTAATTCTGAAGAGTGAATCTGGTGAATTACAGATCTCGACCATGCAAGAAATGAACTCTACTATATGTAACAGTGCTCATATAGAAGTAACTTCAAAAAGACAGTATCTCTGCCAAGAATCCTGTTGTGTGCCACAAAGGGGATGATCGCACTGTCATTCTTAATGAGGACATATTGGGCTGGAGACCATCACGTTAAGATCTGATTTAAATTTATTGTACATAAAACTAATACTTCTGGAAGTAAGTCTTGACTACAGACATTTTCATCCTCTTAGCAAAGTCCCCCACCATCTATACTTCTAGGTTCCTTTTTTTTACACTGAACCTGCCCATCACCTGCTCATCACCTCTGTTCCCCTCACCACATGCCAGATTAACATCTGCTCCAACCACCACCTTCTCTTCTAACTCACAGCCAATCTGTGGAGCAGACCCTGACTACCTTCACCATCACCTCTTCGATTTCTAGCTTTAGGCTCATCACCCTGAGTCTCTTTTCAGCTCTACAACATTGTTCACAAACTCCCCCTTCAGGATCACTTTTACCCTGTTTCTCTTCCTACAGTATCTACATCATGGAAGAACAGTTTGTATCCTCCCCCAATACTATGTGCTTTACTGCCCTTCCACCTCGTCTCCTGCACACAGCACATACCTTCCGTCTCTTCATCCTGTCTGCCAGCTCTCTGCCTTTCCCTGTCATTGCACCAACATTAAGAGTCCCTATTCCCAGATCTATGCTTCTATCTTTCCTCTTCTCTCTCTGACCACAAATCCTTTTGCCTCCTTTCGTCCTTCGACCAACAGTAGTCCAATTTCCACCGGCACCCTGTAGGTTAACAGCATCAGTCTTAACCCAGGCTCGACTGATCCGGTATGAAAATCTAATGGACGATTCGCATGGTTGTTTTTGGCAAGTTTTACGCCTGATGCCCTTTCTGATGCAACCCTCTCTATTTATCCAGACTTGGGACCGGCACAGAAGTCACTGGCTTACAACCCCTGTGGCTAGATTTTTTAATACTGAGACCAAAAGTATAATAAAGGTTTTCATAAAACGTTTTACAAAAAAAAATTTAAACTAAAGATGAAGCACTTCTCATAGAAAAAAAAAATTAAAAAAAAGAAGTTTTTTCACTCTACTGGGTCAAACCACATTAAAACACAATTTATATTATTGTCAGGATTCCAGTACAACTTCAGATAGATTTAGTTTACTAAATGAAGCTAAAAGCAAAAAACAAAATGCTGAAGCATCATCATTGTTGCACATTTAGCCTAAACACTCTGGACACATTTAAGGGTTGGTCAAGCAGGTTGTTCCCCTCGTCAGCAGCTCCTCAGTCAGACTATTGGAGTTGGTTAGTGGGTGACAGGTAGAACTGCTTGATGGGGATGTGGTCTGAAAGTCAACATGCACTGATGAGCTAAGACCCAGAAGAATGAAGGAGAAGCTTTTCAATGACAGGTGAGTTTTATAGTCAAAATGGAAGAAATTGTTCTTAAACCACTTTGTTTGAAATACTCACACCAACAACTTTCAGAATGACCTTCATGTTATTTACATAAAGTTAATGTCCATCATTAAGATAAATTAAGTTAAACATTGATCCAAGTCCAATATAATAAAAATATATAACTAAACAATGCAGGCTTATGTGAAAACCCAGTGGTTCCATTTGGTTTCAGCAGGTTGTGTTTCCCTGTATTTGTTGTGTTTCCTGCCTACATCTCTGCAGACTATGTGACATCCTGATGGAGGAGGTCGCTCGGCTCAGTTATTCAACTTTGTGAGGCAGGATGGGAGCAAACTCCAGTAGTTATGACTGAGTTGTTCATCACACTAGACAGAACTCTCTGCACAAGTTCACATTTCATTAGTCTGCTTGTTCTTAGAAGTCTTTTCAAGTGTAAAAACAGTTGGTTGACTCTTACCTTTTGATGTCTGTTCATATGCTGTGCAGTTTATTTTTAAGGTAAATCTTGCTCTCTTAAACTCTTAAATCGTGAGTCCAGAGAGGGCATGTGACATTATAGCTGCTTGTGTTGTCCTTCATAACATTGCCATGATACGAGGAGAAAGCCACCCTCCTTGGCCTGATAAAGACGACCAAGAGGTTCCAGTAGTGAACCAAGCAGACCAAAAAGACATGATTTGTCAGAATCACTTTTATTAAAAGGTGTCTGAACCAAAAGTGTTCTTTATTTCTTCCTGTTCTGAAAAATAAAATTTTATTTACATTTCTTTACACACCCACGTTTCAAATTGTAAAAATATAACTGCGGACAAATTCTTACACTGCTTAGATTTTGGAATGAGATAGATGGACCCTCATCTGCATAAAAATCCCCAGGAATGTTCTGTGAAAGGACAATGACAATACGTTACTGTCTAATGTTAAAAGGGGTCATGTATTACTGTATAAAGTAATAGACCTCTATGGATCTAACAGCACTGTCTAATTCTGTCACAGACAAAGTACTCTCTTCATCTTCATCCTACAGTGGAAATAGGCAAGTAGACTTTATCTGGCAATAAAACAAAATATGTAAATGCAACCAAAGGCAACAAATCACTTAAACATGTCAGACTACAGTATGTTGTTCCTGGAGGGTCCAATAATACAATCCTTCTGTCAGTAACTGCAAGACAATGCAACTCATAAGATCAATGTGAAATAAAGTCAGAGCACTACAATAGTGTAGAAGCCTACAGTATGCAGCACATGCAGTTAAATAAAATTAGCCTGTATACTACTGTTAAGCAGATTCAAAAATCCTAGTGACACACATAGTACTTGATTTAAAGCCATAAAAAAAAAAATCATATTACTACTATTACTACATTTCACCAAGTTACTCTTTATTTGAGGTATTGTGTGAAGTGCCCCAGGAATGCCATCCAACACTGGTTGCTCTTTATTTAGAGACCCTTTCTTGGCCCCCCACCTGTTTGATGAGCCGTGTCAGCACCTCATTGATATGACGGACCCACATGCACAGCTCGTATGAACTCAATATTGAAAAGGTTTAATCAGGCTCATGGTCAGGCAGGCAAAAGCCAGTACAGAGATCAACACGACGATTATGGCAACGGCACAGACGGGGAGTGAGCAAAGACAGTCAAGATTCAGGCAGGGTTCCATACACAAAGCAGAGTCAAAAGAAACCGACTGGGAGCAGGCAGGACATGGTCAAAACCAGAAACAGGGTCAATACACAAAATGACTTACTTGGCTGAACCTGATGGTGCGTAGACACGCAAACACGAACTAACAATCTGGCAACTAGAGAGTGTGTGAGGTGGGACTTAAATACTGACTCAAATTGCTGATTACTGACAGGTGTGCGTGATGACTACCGGTAGTGACAGGGAAAAACAGCTGTGGTGAGATTATGGCAGGAAGTCCTTCAAAATAAAACCAGAGATCAGAACCAAAACATGACAGACAGGAAGGGCTTCAAAATAAAACCAGGGACTAGAATCAAGACGAGACAGACAGGAAGTGCTTCAAAATAAAAACCAGAACATCACCAGAAGCCTAGATCGAGACTGTGACAAGCCGCAGCCTTCTTTCAATTAGATACATTACAGAAAGAATATGTTAAAACATGTGTAATACATAGATCTTGTAAATGTGTAATCAAATCTTACCTGTTTGTAGGTAGTTAGGTTATGGGGTTTGATTTTGACTTGGGCTCCAGAGGAATTACACCTTATTAAACAAGAATATTACTGTTATGCAATATTTTTCAAATCTCATTAAATTAATAGTAAAACAGATGTTAAAGTTATGTTTCATTGTCCCATTAGAATAAAAGAGGAGAGGGTAACATAATAATGTAACGTAACGTAATTAAATAAACTCACACATTAATAGTTATTTTTTGCCAACTCTTTCCTTCGCTGCTGCAGCAGCTGTGTTGCTTTTTTTAAATACAGCCGGCTTAAATTCTTTATACGCCAGCGTTAAAACCTCCAACTCCGCCTCCGTGAAATATGCTGCCCTTTCCTTGTCGCTCCGGTTTTCCATAGTGACTCGTGAATTTGGCGATCCCTTGACAATACAGTATACTGTACACTGTGCACGTGTGTTAACCCTGGGTTACCAACAGGGGGTAGATTAACCTACCTCTTCTCTTTGGAACCAACATACTCAGCGTAAGCAAAGTTCAGGGTTTAGCAGACGGTTAATCAACCCTGCTTTCTGGAACACAAGGAGCCAATATCTTGTGACAGTCCTGATTGTAGGAGCTATTTACAGTACTGTATGTTGTTTATCAATATACAGGTTTAGGTTAGCTTCTACTGTTAATTTGCTTATTAGATCATTTGCATAAGATAAATTGTTTTCAATTTTTCAATTGGTTTAGTTATTGCTCAGGCATCGTTGGGACCTCACTGACTATTTAGGGGGACGGGTTAAAGAGACGGAAGGAGCGTGGGATGGTAAACAGTTTTTACCAGAGACGGAGATGGAAAGACAGAAGGACAGAAACTGGCAAAGGAACAGTTAATGGACAGCAGCCACAAGACACACAAACCCACGCAATAGAAAGCCAACAAGGATTGTTTGTTTGTTGGAACAATAAATAACCTATTATTATTATTTTTATATTTTTTTATTGTTATTTTTTGTGTAATCACCCAGCCTGTGGCTCCTCAGTGGCCATTTAAAATTGATAGTAAGAAAATGGCCACTAACGGTTGTTGTGTTGTACAAGTGCTCCACAATGTGTTCGTAGGTGTGAGGTAAAGGAGTATGTGATGGCTGTGTGCAGCTTTTCCAGGTTCTCCTGCTAGTCCTGGGCCTCAGGCTGTTCTATTGTTCTTCTTCTAAAGTGCGACACAGCCTTGTTGATCCGAAGTCATCTGAAGACAGACCGTCAGATGCCCGTCTACCTTCTTCTTGGCTTCGGTGGAAGTGGGGATGTTTTGTGTCCTGTGTTCCAGAGTTCCGATGTTTGTGCTATAGTGGCTAAGTGAAACAGTAAATACTTGTTATTGAAGGCAGCTTCTTATTTCTAGTCTCTGCCATAATTTCTCAGATGACTGAAAGTTATTTTCAGAATTAATTTCAAGTGCAGAATGGAATCAAAGAAACCTCTACGATAGTGTCTGAAAGTTGAGTCATGTCAATTACCATGCTGGACCTACAGTAGATGGTGGTGAAATATTTTACCCGTTACAATTGGACCAATTGGATTGGTATTGAAACCCTGTATTTGGTTTCAGTACTGTGGTTGTTGGTTTATCACATGTCGTAAGCATGACACAAACATTGCAGAGAGATTTTGGAGTAAGGTTTAGTTGAGCCTGTAGTTTTCAGTGCAATTTAATTTTAGTTTATCCTGTAGAGAACAGTGCGTATGTTTAGTTCCTTTCTACTTGTAGAGTACAAAGTGTTTTTTTTGTTTGTTTAGAACTTAATCCTGCCAAGCAGTGAATTTATGTTTATTTGCCCTGTGAGTTCAGTGAGGTTTTGGTTTTGTGTTGCATTTAATAAATAATTACAGGTTACACAGTATTTTTGTGTTGGGTCGTTTTGCATTTGGGTTCTTCCCCTTCACGAATTTCCAGCTCAGTGCAAGCATAGTTATCAACACCTACTGTAGATGATGGAGAATCTCCACCATCATCTTCCTTGGATAAGTCCTTCTTTCCTTCAGCGTCTTTTACAGTCACAGGCATAAGGACAATCAGGCCAATAATGTCTATCTTAACTAAGAGCTGGCAGTGCTGCAACAACCCCAGTCTGCTCTCGTAGCTGAAAGCATCCATTGTATTACAAAGGAGATGCGTTTTATCGTTTGATTCATTCATAACTAGAAATCGTACCATACTGTATATAATTAGCATCCGCCTTGTGATACATTTAAATTGTATGATACATTTATACATTTTACTAATAAGTCCATTCTTAACCTTTTGTGGTTTTCTAGTGTTTGGGTAGTTTAGCAGTAGATGAGGAAAGCAGGCAGGCTGCCGTCGGAGCGTCTTTCCCCAAGAGGAACTCATGTCCTTGACTGCAGATGGCAGGACGCCAAGGGCAAATCATGTTCTCTTTGAGCTGACGTCAAATTTCTGCCGGCTCTGGATTTCCTCTTCTTATTTGTTTTTCATCGCAGTTTTATTTAGCTGACTGATTAAAAGGGTCATATTTACTGTATTTCATCCTGATTAAGGTGCATAGACCCCATGAGGCCATAATCTCTCTCTACGTCAGCAGTTTGAATCATTTTCAGTAATTAACATGTGGAAGAAGTAAGAGTTGGTAAAACAAACTAGAGAAAGTGATCTCTGGTTAGCTCCAGCACCCCCACGACCCCGCATATGGGAATAAGCGGCTTGAAAAAAAAAATGGATGGATGTTAAAACTCCATAACAGCATAGACATTGTTTTATTATTTGTTCTCAGACCTCCTCTGATGTTAATGTCTGCCACCGTACGGTCTGTGCAGCACCACTGACTTCCTACTTGTCCCTCTCTGAATGTAAGGCTGCTCAGTATGCGCGAGTGCTGTCCTACTTCACCACCAACCTAATCTTCTTCCTGCCTTTGATCATAAACCACTTTGTTCTTATGAGGGAAATCAACAACACAAGCTGTGACAATCTCATGTAGCTGATTTTGTGCAACACAAAACAAAAACCTGTATCTTCTTCAGCAAAGGGCTGTTTGCTTCCACTCATTAATTCCCAGTTAGGGATTAAAAAACAGTTCATCCACAGACGTCCCGAAGCAGAGGTGGCAACAAAACTCTGGGCGGTTCAACCTGTCACAGGACAACCACGCTGTTCCTCTTAGAACACACAGTCAGAACACAACATTTACTTTTAATGTTGTTCATTTACTGACCAGTGTGACTAACTGATCCACATCTGAATCTTAGGAATGATTAAGGAGCTTGCGCAGCAGCCACAATAAAAATGTACTTATACGTCTCCAGAGTGGTTGGACCCAGTAAGTTCAGAAGCAACTAAATGTTCTTTAAAAGGTCTTGAAGTTGTTCTGTTTGTTGTTAGGTCTGACTCGCTGAGCTGAGAAGAAGATTTAAAAAATGGTGCGAGGTGAAATTAGAGAAATAAGAATTCATTCTACAGTCCATGTTTCTTCCTGAGGTCACTGTGGGTGGTGGAGCCATATCAAAAAGCATCATCCATCAGTCGCATGATCCAGGTCACTGGTCACATCCAGGAATCCCACACGTCCCTTTCCCTGTTGACCTTCTTCAGTATTCTAGGTGGATCCCAGGGACGTGACAGCTCCTAACAGACTCCATACCTCCATCAAATGCCCCGCGGGACATGCTCAAATGCCTTCTCCAGATTCATACAGCACAATTAGACTGGTTGGGTGAAATCCTATGAACTCTGGACCATCTTGTGAGGGTGTCCATCATTTGATAAGGGTTCTCTAAGTGCTTAATGTAATGCCCACCTTTTAATATAATATTTTCTAGCTGATGATACATTGTTTTCCCCTGACCTGTGGTCCTGGCTCACCTCTGTGGTACTTGTTGTGACTTTCTCATAGTTCCCCTATTTACAGCTCTTGCCTTGCTTTTTGTTCTTGTTCCAGAAGCTTGTCTATTATCAGAAAGAGCTTGTTCTCCACTATTGCTCACAGACCCTGTCAGTACTAATAATGATAATTCCTGGACGCAATCACGCTCCCTTGGCCCCTTGGACAACTTTAGTAGCGTTTACTACTTCCTCTCCTTTCAGAAGGCCAGATCGTCTCAGCTCATCTTCTCCTCCTGAAGCTGGTTCTTTAGCTAACGTCTTACTGCGACAGTAGTGCTAATTGCTAAAGACCTAGGATTTACTCTTGTTATTTTCTTATGTAATCCTGGTTTCGCTAAAAACATATTCTCAATCCTACTCATAAACAACTACTTTAGATTATCTTGCTGATGTTGCTACAGCTTCACTGTAGCAGACAATATTATTTATCATTAACTAAGGAATAAAAATCAGCCCAGGTTTGTTTCCTGTTTAGTAGCCACTAAGAGTCATAAACCAGTCATCAGATCCATCAGCTTTCAGATTTGTTGCTAACTTCTGTCTCACTAAGATGCTTCTCCCCTATAAATGTTGTTTATAATAATAATAATTGTAATTGTAAAAAATTACAGTAAGTGGAACATAGCATTAGAATTACAGCACTAGACAGTACGTGATTCGTTGAACAGATTTGTTTTTTTGTGTTGTTAATAAAAAATATTTTATATTTGATTCTACTACAATTAATTTGTTAAATTTTAGTTATAGGTCTGTTAAAACATAAAAATGATGATTTTCTGTACAAATGAAACTGAAGTACAAGTGCTTTCGATAGCGTAAGTACTCTGGTAAATAACCAGAATTTCCAGTGTGTGCTCTTTAAAAAATAAAACAGCCTTCCTGCAGTAATGAAGAAGAAACACGCTGTTTTTAATCTTAAGAGCAGCCCATAAGCATTTAAATAATAAGTCACATTATCTAGAAACACCAGTGAATGGGCAGCTCATGCTCTACAACCATGTGCTGTATGATATTGCCATCTAGTGGTTTACCAAACTGTTTCATTTTACCCCCAACGGACACAGCAGCTACTCATTAGAGAAGAGTATTGGTAGAGGTGTGTCTATTTTTTTATCAATACCTATACTAATTAATGCTGTAATAATTATATTAATGATTGTGCTACTGGTCTAAACATATGCTTTTAGTGTGTAAACGATAGGCGAAAACGGTAAACGTTAGGACTCAGGTGTTCATGCCTCCAGGGGGCACTCTGGCTCTCTTTGTGTTGTTGTGGATCATGGGATTTCCTGTTTGTAATTAGTTCATTGCTGTCACCTGTTGTACAAACGTGCATGTTGTCCTTGTGTTTGTTACATGTTTTTAGTTTTTATTTATTGACTAGTTTTCCCTGCACTGCAGTGATTCTTAGTTTAGTTCTGTGTTAGTTAATTTTAACTGTGTTTTCAATAAACAGCTTCTACATAACAAACATCTTTTACTTATAGAAAAGTGTGTCTCTGTCATCCAAAGCGTAAGAATGGCCCTTCCGAGCAGAGCTCCAGGTGCTGACCTGGCCTCTGTATTGACAGGACTACTGTCAGTGTGTTGTCAGGTGGCCAGTAGAAGCACAGTTGACCCTTGTAGCAGCCCAGGCTCAGATCGAGCTAGAGGCTTGTTGCTCAGTTTGGCCTGGCTAGCTCCTCCCAGCCTGGGGGTTCCTGCAATATTATCCATGCTACAGTGGGCTAGATGTAGGTCAAACGTAAACAGAATAGAGCAATAGAAACAGAACAGAAAGATTTATATTCAGGTTGAGCCTGAACAGTTTTAAACTCATCCTTGACAAAATCAGCATCAATTAAGCTCAGTCTAGTTACCATGGAGATTGATTCTCAGTTGCCTGTGTTGTGATAAAACACTTATCTTGAATGTATCTATTTTAGACTCACTTGCACAAAAGCAGATTAAATAAGTTAAATTAATTTATTGAGATTTATTTTTCCACAACAGAAGATTCAACTTAATCATTACACACGACAACACAATTCTTTTTTCTGCATTTGTCCCAGCTGAATGTGGCTGACTCCATCTGCAGGTGGATCACCGACTTCCTCACCGGGACCATCAGCACTGGATCCCACCAAAGCTGTGGCCTGGACAGAGGGGAACACCTGGAACAGTTTTAGCTTTGCTCCTTTTAAGGCCCCACAACAGAGTCCACTCTGGTGTGTCTGGTACTATAGCTAATGGGCCGGGCCATAGATGTAATGTACTGTAGCAGTGGAAGGGCCTGGCATATTGTAGGCGTGTTTGAATACCAACATTCACACACAGAAATTATGGGTGATTCTTTTTTTTTTCTTTGATAAAGCAGCTGCAAGCTGTCCCATGTAAATCATTGCACTGGGGGGTGCTTCCGAACAGTTTGCTGTTTAAAAAAAAAAAAGAACAAATTTTGTATGTTTCCAATGTTACAAACACCACCTTGGTCTGTTTACTCAGTAGGAGCAAGCAGAAACTAGGTGAATTACTATCTTCTTGATCTTCAGGAATCGTATTCTCATTACTGCTGCAGCCAGAGTCAAGTCTTAACACATGAACAGATAGCTGTTCCAACAAATTAAAGACATTCACCATAATCACTACGTTTAAATTGAAGCTTCAGGAATTGTTTGCAGAATGTGTCATGTTCTTTTTTCCTGATCTGATTTAGGGTTAACACATATGACCCATATGAACAGGTTCATGGTGTTTATGTGGTAGTTTCGAAGGAGCTGAAGTTATGGAAGCGGTGTTTTTTTGTTTTCCTGCATCTGTAATGCTCCATCTACCTTGAAGAAATAACATCTAAGCAGACACAGGTCGTGCTCAGTCCAGGGTGATAGTGGGTCATTTGGAAAACAGTAATGCAGTTTCAGCCCTTAGAGACTGACGCCGGGGGCACTTCATGACAGATGCACTCTGCACAGTGTTGCTCCTGCTTGCATCATTCTCCTGCTTTCTTGTGCCTGAAAAACTGAATTAAGTGGAAATGGATAAGAGAAAAAGATGATTTGTTTCTCATAAATATCAAAGGCCAGTGGTCATGTCTGGACAGTTGTTTGATACACGTCTGGGACCAAATAGTAGAGTCTAGATTGTTTTTATAATCATGTAAAAATTCATATAATATTTAAGACATTTACCATGCCTTAAATGTTTTCATTTGTAATCATTCTGTTTAGTGACTGAGTTGAAGGCGAACATCCACAAATGTATGAAGGGGTCATACGTGTCAGCTTCAACAGTATGAGGTGTCCTTTCCCTGCAAAAATAAAGAGGACAATGCTCTCATGCTGACAGCTAATGTAATAGAATTTCAAATGCAGCAAATTCAAGAGAAAGTCGATGTCCTTGAATGAAAAATGCCCACTTCAAAACTCATGCATAACAACAAAGCTATTATAATGCCTGTCATACCGATCAAGGTAGTCTGAATAGCACGTAATCCTTTTAATCCCTGCAGTGGGCCAGAACCTCATTAATCTCACCAATAGCAAGAAATGTTTTTCTTGCTCAGAAAAATGTTTGGGTGCTGAAAGCATGTGGGCTCCGTGTAGTCAAATTTATTGTGTGTGGAAGGTTAAGTAATGCCACAGGTCACAGTCTAGGATGTTTCTTTAGTTGTTTCTGGGGCTGATTACTAATCAAATGACTACATGGCTTTTCTTAACCATGCAGAGGGTACACAATCAGCCTGGCTAAGCACAAAAGCGTCACATTTAACATGGTAATAGAGCTAAAGACTGCTTTCTTCATGGAGTTGCTGAAGTTTACAGCTCCTATGAAGATATAAATACATATACAGTATATGACTAGTTATTGGCCAGCTGTGCCTATAGTTGTCAGGGATGCAGTGTGGTGTAGGACCCAAGTGCACAGCACACAGACAAAGCTTGGAGTTGAGAAAGTTTAATACTTGTGGTCAGGCAGGCAAAAGGACGGTACACAATAATCCAAAAAACTCCGGCAAAGGTACAGGCAGGGATGAGGCAAAAAACGGTCACAAACAGACTCTGCTCAAAACCAGAATTCTAATCTCCAGCAAAGGCACAGACAGGGATAAGGCAGAGGCAAGTTCGAGGTACAGGCACAAAACGGAAACAAAAGACTTACTGGACATGAACACTGGAGAGTTGAACAGGTATGTGATCAAACAATCTGGCAGGTGAACGAGGTAAGTAATGGAGACTAAATACCACGACTAATTACGGATTGACAGCAATTGATGAATGATGTGACAGGAAATAAGGCTCAAACTAAACATGACCGAACAAAACTGGAAATGGCAAGAAAATAAAACAGGAAATGGCAAACGAAATTCCAGGTTATGACAATAGTGGGCTGACAATTAGCAGAGGCATGTGTTAATAATCCAATAGACTATACCTATACCTATACACAAGGCAACTGGAGCTGTTGTTAGAAGCCTGAAGCTCAAGCCTCGATCCATTTCAAACTGAGTGACTGAATTAATGATGGTATTAATGTTGTGAACTGAGGCCGATGATGACTCTGCTCATTACAACCTCAGTGCCTGATTGTTTCATCTGTTCTGGCTGTGAGAACAGGCTGGCGGAACCATAAATTAGGTCTGTTATGGATCTTTGGTGTGTGGGAGACATGTTAGAACACAATGATGCCAGTAAGGCCACTAATAAATGCACAGAGAGAAACCCAAAAGGTACAAACAAGGTACAACCTCTCACCTTACAAGGTAAGGTTTAAGGCCATACACAACTAAACCCAACAAACCCTGCTTACAGCAAGCCTTTAATTGTAATTAATTATAATTTGACAGTAACAGTGGAGTCTCTCTAATGAAAGAGTAAACCTCCAGCAGAACCAGGCTGAATGTGGGAGGCCATCTGCCATGACCGGTTGAGGTGAGGGGAGAGAGAGAGAGAGAGAAAAAAGCACAGCAACAACAACAACAAGCAAAAACAGAGCACAGGCTGGATGGTTGGATCCATGACTGCCCATCACAGACACAAAGCTCTGAGTCCAATGATACCTGTAGGTGATGACAGAGTGTGGGAGAGGAACAAAGAGAGAGGGAGAAGAACTACTGGAGAGAAAGAGACAAGGTTAGTTAAACATGGAACAATGGCGGGAGGTTATTAGATAGAAGAGATAAAAGGAAACACAGGAGCTCAGTGTATAAATTAAGTCTCCCAGCAGTCTACAGTATGTCTATTGCAGCTTAACTAATAAGAAAGCCTCTATTGGTCATTATCACATACAATATATTGTAACAATGAAATTGGTCATCTGCATTTAACCTCATTTTTATCTGAATTTAGTTGAAGGAAGTTTTGGGACATCCAGGATTTGATATCTTTTAAACAACTTTTGAATTTTGACTAGATGATCTGTTTCATTTGATTCCAAGACACATATAGCTGAGTATCATCTGCATAAAATTGAATTTTTTTAGAATGTGACCGAATAATATCACTTAGAGGAGACATGTACTGCATAGCACATGACCAAGCACAGAACAAAATTCTAAATAAATAATACAAAAAGGAAAACCACCCCCCCAAGAATAAGTCAGGGAACAAAGAAGGCAGCTAAAGCACTTCAAAGTAAAACAGACCCTATTTGAATTTTAATCTACAATACTCTGAATGATGTGAAGCAAATTGTGCTGTAAGAATGGAAAAATTATCAAAAGTTTGAAGAGGTACTTCAATGTTTTCATATCTACCACTAACAAAATTAATCCCAAAATTTATTAGTATTTTCAACTAGTAAAACCATGACTGATGAAATGGTGGAGACCAAAAGACACTGCACAAACAACGGAAAAAGTTGGTGGTTACACATTATGATACATATTGCGTATCACTGCAGTGCTGTATTGTGGGGGCTGTGAGGCGGAATGACCTGCGATTGCACTCCTTCTTGCACTGTGGGTGTAACAGTCTGGTGCTGAAGGAGCTGCTCAGAGCCTCTACAGTGGTGCAGGGCGTGGAGGGGTTCTCCATGATGGATGTTAGTTTACCAACATCCTCCTGTCCACCACCTCCTCCATGGACTCCAGCTTGCAGCCCAGGACAGAGCCGGCTTTCTGAACCAGCTTGTTGAGTCTCTTCCTGTCTCTGCCTGTACCGCCCCCCACCCAGCACACAACTCCATATAGGACTGCTGAGGCTACCACAGTATCATAGAAAGTCCATAACAGCTATCTGTACAGATCCAAGACCTCAGTCACTTCAGCAGTTGTAAAGAGAGTCTGTGTTTTTGTCCAGTCCAGTTTATTGTTTACAGTAGGTCAGGGGTGTCAATTTTACGGCCCACAGGCCGGATCAAATTGCTGTAAAGTGCTACATGAGACACCATGATATGCTGTAGTTCTGTGATATGTCATATACCTCTGTGAATCGCTAACCCATTGTGTGTTTGTGTGTCCTTTGTCTTCAGAGTTTTCAAATAACTTGGTGTTTTATGATTAAAAGTGATGTGCTTTTGGACACATTGTCCTCAGGATTAAGCTTATGTTTAATGTTGAACATATTAAAACAAAGGAAACAAACTGAAGCTGTTGTTTTTAAGTTTATATGTAGACTTTAATTGCATTAGTCATACACACTCATCCAGGAATTTGGGGGCTCCCTCCGGAGGGGCCAGTGGACGGAGCCTTCACATTCTGCTGGACCCCGCGGGGAACTGGTGATCGCCCAAATTTCCTCATACCTTTTTTTTTTTTTTTGTTCTGTCCAGCAGTTTAGCAAGCAGCATATATTACGCTGAATGCCATATTGTGATGGACAGCTTTGCTTTAACAAGAAGAGTATATATAGATATAGACAGACCAAATTTCCTCATACCTAGCCGCATACACATACATTAAGGGCCGGGGGTGGGCTCTTTCACTGGGGCCTGGGGGTGAGGCCAGTCGTGGCCTCGCCCACTGGCCACTGGCAAAAGTGCGGTGCAGTGCAACATTTTCCTAAGGCACACAAACACATTGCAGAAAATAATGCACAAGTGAAAAGCTCACTCATGAGTAGTGATGGGTCCGGCAACACCGATGCGTCAAGCTCATAGAGCGAAACCCTGTGTCGGTGCGCATATCACGTTGGGAAAGTCACGTCTCTGATATAGTTCCTGTATCAGTCACTCTCTAATGCGCCAAACTGTGTTCATAAAGAACACATAAAGAATGTGTAATGTGTCGGGCCGCATCTGCCAAAAAATGGTAAAAAAAATAAATAAAAAAATAAATAAATCCAATAATTATATATAATATATACAATTATGTATAATATAATTATATATAATAATAATTATAATTATCCAATAATATATGGAGCAGCCTCAAGCCAAGAAAAGGTTTCCGCCGTGTGGGACCATTTTGATCTCATACTGGAAAAAAAGGTATCTCTTATCTCTTCTTTATTTTTTCTTCCTGTTCAAGTTTCCACTTGATCTATCTAATATTAGATTAATTTCAGTGACTCTTAGTTTACTAATCATATTATTTTCTACAGGTTAAATGTTGCATTTGTTTGACAGAACTTTCCTATTTAAACACCTCACAGTGTGTTGACCCCAGCAACACTTCTAGACCCCAGATTTAAATCACTTTGGTTCCGCAGTTCCTCCAAGTGCAATGAGGCCATCAATATACTGCGGTCAAACTGTGGGTCTGTAATTGGATGCACAAATGATCCCCAGCTGGAACCGCCTTTACAGCAGCTGTCTGCACCCACTACAGGCATGTTATTCAGCATTATTTGTTTCTTGCTTGGAAATCATGTAATAAAATGCCAATTTGTCTTTTTTTAGATGACCTTTGGCAAGATCTCTTCATTGAAGTGGGCAGGCAGTACAAAAGTGTCACAGCTGATGCCATCCAGGAGGTGCAGAGATACCTAGCAGAGGGCAGTATTGGCATACAGTGACTTCAATTATATTATTGTATATAACACTTCATGATGCCACATCTGCCCATCACTACTCATGAAGGAATGGGCTATTGCCAAAAAAGTTACATGCCTTGTCACAGTTGGGGCTTGGGCAAGGGAGCTCCAGCTCAAACATGTTATATTTGTACTTTAGGTTAAAACCTTAACTTGGTGAAGAAGGCCTTTCTTCTTCCCGTCAAAGGCCTTTGACGCCTAAGCTCTGACATCCGAGGCAGCGTTCCTACTGTATGACTCTATGGGTCACATATACACACACTGAGCACGGTAGAAATGCATTTCCTCCTTTTTTCACATTTTGAAAATGTAAATTTTCTCATCCAATGGAGACCTCATCCTACTCTGAGGACGTTCCCCAGTTGTTGTCACATTGGTAGGAAGTTCTCCCTGCAAATCCTGAACCACCACCCCCACAATGATCCCGAACCAAAACTGGACTTCCGCCATTCTCCCCCCCTCTCACTCACCGTGAACAGACGTGCACGGCAGCCTAAGTCCTCCCATAGAAATAGTTCGGTTCTTGGGTGTTCTAACGAACACCTAAGTCTCTTCACTTTACCAAGGGATCAACAAGTGAGGACTTTGTGGGACACTTTTATTTTAAATGGACCGGTGCCAGAAACACTGCCTACGCATTTATACGTACAGTACGTGCATTTCAAACGAGGGTGCGTACAATGCTGGATTTGTTTAGCGGCTCCTGTTGGAAAAAAAGGATCCATTCCTACAGTCCGTCATTCACTCACTGAATATTATATAGAATATTTGAATTGTAACAACTGTTTATCTGTTGTTTTAGCACAGGCAGGCTTGTCCTCTTTGATTTAATTTTTTGTCTGGTATTGTTACATTAGAGAAGGTTTTGACCTACATAATACTAAACATTTCACTAATCTACAATTCTGATTGCAGTACCTTTTTGTTTTGATGAGGTGATGGTGAGGACAGCCACAGCTTCCACCTGGTAGAGGACTGCTTCCGCTCAGTCTTCCAAATAGTGATGAGAACAAGGATCACCACATCTCCCTGGTCATCTGTCTACAACTATACCTGTCCTGCTGCAGAAACAAATCTCCAACATAACCAAGTGTACCCTCTACCCAGAACATGGTCTGTTTACCCTACTTCCATCAAGCATTTCATCTGCATGGCCCTGCAAAAGCTTCTGTCCTCAAACCCCCAGACTTCTGAATTAACTCAGTAACCTATACATTGCACATTGGAGTGTGAAGGTAACAGTTTGTTCCAGCTTTGAAGTAGTAGTGCATTTTTTTGATTGACAATAAAGTTGGCTTTAACTATTACATATTTCACTGAACTGTTTTTCTGAGGGGAAAACACTTTTATTCAGGAAATCATAGTATTGAAATTACATGTTTTTCTTTTTCTAATATGGTAAGCAATAAAGGTGAACCGGCCATAAATTAAAAGCATATGAATTATATATAAATAAATAAAAAAATCTTAATGGAGTATTGCACTCACAAAAAACACATTTCTACTCAAATGGTAAAGGAGTTATTCCACAGGTGGTCCACATCTATCATACAGTGATCATTATTTAGCGTTTTATTTATCAGGAAACTGCCTTCATCTACAACCTAAGCATGAAGAGATGGCAACTCAGATTCTTCACCCCAGGAATCCCCAGCACCAGCTCACTAGCCTCTGTAGACTAGATACCTGTAACAACTTCAACTTTATCAAGAATGATCAAAAAACACAATTAAAAGCGGTAATAATATGTCAGGTCAATATATAACTAAACCAATGCTTTTTTGTTCCCAGGTAGGTCAGGCAGGTAAATGTACAGTACAACGTATTTACAGTATTTCAGCTGTGCTCTCAAACTTTATTTATTTGTATAATGTAAGCTAAAGTTTTCCAGGTAAGTCGTGTTATGAATATTCAAGCTGCACAGGCCATTTAGCATTCGCATTAGCAACCGGTAGTCGCTTTGCAAATTACATAAATCAATTAAATTGAAGTAAATACAACATTACCAATGGGACACATCTTTCATCAGCCAAAATGCGGTGACTTCAACAGTCCCTCTTCAGCTTCAGGGTCAGATTCGGGATCGTAGATGTATGGTTCTACTACGCTACCAGACCAGCTGGCTGCCAATAAAAAAAAACAACAACAACAACAACAAAAAAGGTATGCACTTCCGCACAGAGGTGTGGCGAGCAGCTTCGCTTTGACACACCCAGAAAACACAGTGTTTGCTGATGGGGAATGAAAACCACATATTGACAGGGGCAGTGTGGACGATCTAAAGGGTTTAATGGAATGAAAATTTACAGAGACCTTATTGAGACATTGAAATCCAATGTTCTTTAGAGTGAAAAGTATGATCAGTCTCCTTTAATGCTACTTTTGGTAAATGGTCCAAACTTATATAAACACATTTAAACACCCTTTTGGGATCCAAAGAGCTTTACAGTGCTTCTCTCTTCACCCCTTCACTCTCACACTCACATACTGATGCCAGCAGCTGCCATGCACCGGCGCTCGCTCGTGTCTTGTCCTTGCGGTTAGAGGACGACCTCCCTACCAAATGCACTATTGCAGCATTTTGTATATTTCTGCTGCCTTGACAATTTATTTATTTTTTTAAAAAAAGGAGAGGCAGAGGCAGTGGTGCAGGAACAAATGGGGAAGCCTCAACTCAAACTTATCCAGGAAGTGGAAACCCGCTGGAACAGCACAATATGAGCAATAAGAGCCAGTGGGTTTTGCTTTGGCAAGTCTCAGTCACAAAAGACATCTTAGATATTTCATCAGGAGAATATGGCATAATTTACGAGTGTCTGAATGTCCTAGGACCATTTAATAGTGCAATCGCCGAGCTCTCAGGAAAAAAGGGTGTCTGGCTCAAAAGGTCATACCTTTGCTTGATATGGTGTCAAGGACAGTGCAGCAGTGTTTCTTTCTGCTCACCCTTGATACGTGGCTGGTCTCTGTTTTTTTTCACCAACTAAAATCACACCAAGAAGAAAAACAGCACAAGCTGTGCTTCCACCTGAGAAAACAGTGGAGATAGCTGAAGAGATAGAAGTGGAATATGTTTCAGAGCAACGAGTGAAATTGATGTTGGAACAGCAGAAGCAGATATACACCACACGGCTGAACCAAAAGCAAGAAAACTTCAAGACTTCATGCAGCTACAGTACTGTAATGGTTGCTGTTTTCCTTGCGGTCTCTTTGTTGTTACCATTTGCCTGTGGGACTCCAAGATATTTGTAGCTGTCCTCCACATTTGGTATCTTGCCTTCTGGTAGTTCTATCCCTTCAGTCCTGACTATCTTTCCTCTCCTTGCTACCATCTGACCACACTTTGCACCGTCCAAATTATATTCCGATGTCTTGGCTGTATATCCTGGTGGTATGTAATAGCGAGTTTACAGCTTGATGTCATCCATGTAGAGCAGGTGACTGATGGTGGCATTATTCCGTAGTAGTACACGTAACCAGTCTTGGTGATGATCTGGCTGAGGGGGTTCAGGCCTATGCACAACAGCAGTGGGCACAGAGCATGTCCTTGGTATATGCCACACTTGATGTTGACTCGGAAAATTGTGGCCTAGGGTTGTTTTCCACTTTCCAATTGAGTTTTGGATGAAAAAGATCTTAAAGTCCGGTTGATCTTGTATAGTTCCAAGCCTTCCATGATCGATGTATGAGGCATTGAGTCATAGGCTTTCTTGTTGACAATCCAGACAATGCTTATGTTGGCATGTCTTGTTGACCTTGTTGACCATCTTCTTTCTCTTTCAGCCTTTCCAATTAGGGGTCGCCACAGCGAATCATGTTTTTCCCCCTCACTCCATCCTGGGCATCCTCTACACCAGGGGTGGGCAATCCTGGTCCGCGAGGGCCCTGCTAGTTTTTCAACTCTCCCTGCTGATCACCTTCATCAGGTGTGTCAGTTAGCTTTTTCAACTGACTGAACACACCTGGTCAAGGTAATCAAGAGTAACTGGGGCAGGGAGATGTGGAAAACCAGCAGGACAGCGGCCCTAGAGGACCAGGTTTGCCCACCCCTGTTCTACACTCACACCAGCCAACCTAGTGTCCTCTGTTAGCACATCCATATACTGACTCTCCCTCTTCATCCTCTTGCCTGGCAGCTCTATCTCTAAATCCTTCTACCAATATATTCACTACCCCACCTCTGCACATGTGCAAACCTTCATCTTCTTCACCTTAGCCCCCTTGACCCCCCACGTTTAGATACAAAAGTTCTGTCTTACTACAATTGACTTTCATGCCTCTTCTTTCCAGAGCAAACCTCCACCTCCCCAGCTGTTCCTCCACCTGCTTTCTACTCTCACTGCAAATCACAATGTCATTCGCAAACAGCATTGTCCAGGGAGATTCCTGCCTGACCTTGTCGGTCAGCCTGTCCATCAATATAGCAAATAAAAAGGGACTCAAAACTGATCCTTCAAGCAGTCCTACCTCCAACTTGAAATCTTTTGTTTGAACTACAGCACATCTCACCATCGTCATATTCCTCTGACACATGTCCTGGATTACTGTACTCTCACGTACTGCTCTGCCACTCCCAACAACCGCATACAGTACCACAGCTCTTCCCTCGGCACCCTGTCATACGCCTTCTCTAAATCCACAAAGACACAATGCAGCTCCTTCTGATCAACTCTGTAGTTTTCCATCAACATTCTCAAAGCAAAAATGGCATCAGTGGTGCTCGTACAGGGCATGAAACCATACTGCTGCTCACGAATCTTCTTCAAACCTTCTTTCTAAGCCTGGCATCCACTATTTTTTCCCACAGCTTCATTGTGTAGCTAATCAACTTTATCCCTCTGTAGCTGCTGCAGGTCTGCGTTATAGATTGGCACCAGAACAACAACAGAACAAACTGGTTAGAAACTCCACTGCTGTCTCTCCTAGACACTTCCACACCTAGATCATCAGGACCAACATCCTTTCCATTCTTCATCCTTTTCAGAGCCTTTCTCACCTCATCATTTTCTAATCTTTGCTATTTCCAGCTCCACGACGTCTACAGTACACCTTCCTCCCTTCTATCCCTGTTATTCTCCTCATTCATCAGCTCCTTAAAATACTCCTTGCATCTTCTCTGTACACTCTCCTTTTCTCCTTCCATTGTGTCTAACCTATCACGTCATACGCTTTCTGTTTGGCCATTGCCACCTCCCTCATCACTCTGTGCTACAGCTCCTTGTACTCCTGTCTACTTTCCTCAGTCCTTTCCACACCCACTTCCTTTTAGCCAACCTCTTCCTTTGGATGCAGTCCTGTACTTCCTTATTCCACCATCAAGTGTCTTTATCTTTTTTCACACATCCAGTTGATACACCTAGAACTTTCCTACCTGTTTCCCTCTTAACCTCTACTGTAGTTTCCAAGTCATCTGGGAGCTCTTTCTGGCCACCCAGAGCCTGTCTCAATTTCTGCCTGAATTCTTCGCAAAGTTTCTAATTCTTAAGCTTCCACCACTTGGTCTTCTTTAATGTCTTTCCTCGCTTCTTCTTCAAGATCACCAGAGTCAACTTACACACCACCATGCGATGCAGTCTAGCTACAATCTCGCCTTGTCTACATAGAATGTACCGTAGTCCACCCTGTGTGACAATCTCTGTTCCACTATCTTCTGGAAGTGTGTAGACATTCAAATATCGTTCCATAAATCCATAAATACTGGCAGCCGAATCCCATTCTCTGTTATTCTTACATTCGGGGAAGTTATCAATTCATTCTGTTACTTTCTAGCCCTCCCACACAGCTTGCCTGAGGTGATTTATTGGTCTGCCATTTGGTCAAGTTGGCCATATGTGACAGATGTGAAAAGGCTGGACAATTACTGGACACTGTTTATATTTAGTCAGATAGGTATAGGTATATTATCCGTTATTTGGATATATTGCTTCCTTTCATTGCTATTTTAGGTGTTGGACTGAGCTGTAGCCATAATGAAATAATAAAACCTATGCCTGCAGGAAACAAAGAACAAATATTTATAGATGTTTCTAAGTCTGCACTGCATACTGTAGCTCCATGAATACATAAAAGGCACAAAGTTGCTACAATACAACAAAAGAGACAAAAAGGTGGCAAAGTTTTGCTAGCATGCTAACACGAGGAGTTCAGGTCACTAAACTAATCATTGTATTTAAACACCAAAAACTCTACAGAACAAATCTAAACAAATTATTACAAGTGCAATACAAGTACAAGAAGTAGTGTAATTTAATGAGCAGAGATTAACGCACAGCAAAAACAACAACAGATTTCTGCAAGAAAATCTGAAAATGAATAATAATATAATAATAATGACGAATAAAAATGAATAAATAAATCCCACAGATAAAATTCACAAGTACGAATTGATATTAACTGATGAACAAAAAAAGACAACATAATTTCATCTCAAAATAAAAACAACCATTTAAAAAAAAATAACTTTTAACTCTGTTACACCCACCCACCAAAGAATAAAGCCAAAAACAAAAAAGCCAACAAAGCTATGTGATTACAGTCGAAAGGGATACTGTAACAACAAGGAATCCAACACAAACACAAAGTGTATCCCATTAGAATGAAGTGGTATGAGAGCAGCCCTTAACTAACTACTGGTAACAGGGTGCCTTGCACACCCCACAAAACCCCTCTGCAAAACTAGTGTAGAATAGGCCCATCACAATTAACTGTCCAACTCAAACAAGACAAGTGGTGTTAAGACAAACGGTCTTAACAGGAATTTTATCATGAACAACATCCTGTCTGGACATGGTCTGTATAAGTCTGTTAACTGGTTTGACAAGCCTATCAAATCTGGACCTGACCTGCAGTTGGAAATTTGGGAGGTAATCGATGTGAGGGAGGACTGATTAACGCTTAACGGTGTGTGGTGCACACTGTGCTGGTTCTGCACTTTCCAGTGATTGGTCTGAAGGTCTCACATCAACAGGTCCTTTAACAATTACAGTCATTGCTTCATCTGTACCTGCAGAAAGGATTTCTCAAAGGCTGGACAGTTAATAAGAAAGAAGAAGTGCATTAAAAGGGAAAAATGTAAAAATTGTATGTTATTTTGTTTTTGTTTTTCTCAAAAAAAACATGTAACTAACTAGTTTTCAACAGGATGATAGAGCATCAAAACAGGTTCTCTGTAATAGGGCTTTGGAGGTAAAAAGCTAATAGTGCCTTATTTTCTAGTAATAAGTGTGCAATTTTTTGTTAAAGCCATGTAATTTTCATATTTGCATATTGAGTGTATTACAGTAATTTATGTTTTAATTGAACATTTTTTTAACCTCCCACATAACTAAATACATAAAAATACATAATAATAATATATCACAGACGTATTCAAATTTAGCAAAATTACCACCAAATAATAACACACAATAGTGGTTTCGCCGGTGTTCGAGTTTAAGTCGTTTCCAGTTTAACTGGTGACCAACTTCCGAATGCCGCACTGGTTGCTCTTAGTTACGGCAGATGTTTGAAGCAGAGAAAAGCGGCTTAGCTCTCCTCGTCAATGCCTTGACAATGTTTTCTCAATGTTTTGTCCTCTGTGCACGTTCTAAACAGTCTTTACATTTTTACAGTGCGTAATCTGACGCAGTGTGATTGCTGTTCGTGTTGTAGATACTGAATTTGCTCAAAGGAAATAAGGGTTGAATAATTCTGCTGCTAATTGCTACCATCTTTTGGCAATAAAATATAAAATGTTGAACCTCTGCATCCTGTCTTCAGGAGTGCTGTTTGCTAAACTTTGCCTATAAGAAAAATCCCAAATATTCCGTGACATTAGCAAAAAATAACTTAACGGGATTCGATCCCGGTGCCACTGTAGCAAAAGCACCCAAAGCCACAGTGTTAACCACTGGGATGAGGAACCACTGAGATGTCATTATAGAATTCTTCTCTCAATACGTATCTAACAAAAATGAAAAGCCCTATGTGGATGGTGGAAATCAGATTAACTTGTGACCACTGTTTCTTGGTGTTACGTTAAATCTAGTGGGTTGTATTAGATGTCTACATTTGATAAAATAGTGTCAGCAGCTATTCTCGTTAGAGCAGCCTTGTCTGTTGTTACTGCTAAAATCACCAGCTGGTGTTAATTTGTTAAATTAGCCCAAGGCTATATAAAATTCTGCTCAAATTGTGGTAGTGTTTAGGAGTAGTGCAATGATAGCAAAAGAGAAATAAAAACAAATCAAAATGGATCCCACACTAGTAAAGAAAATTCTTGACTTCAAGCTCAGCAATACATTTCCTGATGGCTTGACAAAGCAGGAACGCTATGCGATAAAGAGAAGATCATCCAATTTTGTTCTAAAGGGTAAGTAATAGATCTGGCTCTATCAATTGTCAGTCTACAGTTTGTCAAAATACAGGCACGAAGTTGTGCTTACTGCGACCGAGGCAAATTCCTTATTTGAAGAGTTCCATTCCAGTAATATTGGTGGACACTGTGGTGTTGAAAAAACATACAGTGCGCTGATTGGCAGATATTATTGGCCTGGCATGCAGGATGACATTCGCAAATGTGTAAGTTAGTAGCAACATCTCACTGCAAAATCTTTTATCACTAAATAATCAATTTGTATGTATGTGTGTGTGTACATCTGTGTGAATGTTACTGTTTTAGGTTTCCCAGTGCCCAGATTGCCAAGTGAAGCGTGCCAGTCTTCAGAACACGCAATACAGTCCTATAGAGGTTCGTGCATTTACTGCTTGTAATATATACAATATTGTGCCTCAGGTTTTAAATACTGAAAGTGTACATATACATTTTCAGTATTTATGTACATGTTTTTAGGTTCACGAGCCATTCGAATTGGTGGGAATGGACTTGATGAAGCTCATTCCAACAGAGTGGTAATCAATACATATGTGTCATGGTTGATTATTTCACAAAGTGGGCAGCAGCCTATCCTCTGAAGACTAAATCAGCAGAGGAGTTGGACAGTTGTATTCTTGATTTTGTGTACAAATTTAATGTACCTCAAAGACTGCTAACAGACCAAGGGACAGAATTCAAGAACCAGGTAAAACAGTACATTACACATAACATGAGTAACCATATTGGAAACACTAATAATAATTTCCATGTTCATATTTAAAGCTCAATTCCAGACTCTGTCAGGTGTTAGGAATAAAAAGGAGCTTTTGCACGCCATACCATCCACAAACAAATGGTTTGGTGGAAAAACTAAATGGCACCATCCAGAGGTATGTGAAATATATTTTAGTATTTGACTTGAAGTTTGAAACAAAGTCCCTGTTTTACATTTTAACTGATTACACTCTTCAGATCTCTTAACAAGCTTGCCCAGAAAAACCCCCAAAAATGAGACAAATATTTGCAGTGCACAATGTTTGCACTAAGGACCAAAAAGCAGCTGACAATGCAGTATAGTCCTTTTTTTTTAATGTTTGGCAGAGAAGCCAGATATCCCTCAGAACTTGCAGTAAACTATGACGTAAGAGAACCAATTATTATTATTCTACTCACACCTGTTAATAGTACTTGGTTAATGGAGCACAAACCATACAATTCCATTTCTACATGTGTGTTTTACCATTGCAGGTAAGCACAGAAATAGTGGAGGAACTGGTAAAGAAGGAGACCGTCTTTGAAGGGCTGCCGGCGCGTGAGTCTTTGTATAAAGATGCTCAGCGCAACGTCAAAAAATCTCAAGACCGTGTTGCGAAGAGAAAACGTAGCAAAGGCCTTGAAACAAACTACAACCGTGTTGCGAAGAGAAAACGTAGCAAAGGCCTTGAAACAAACTATAACGTTGGTGACAAAGTGCTGAAAAAAAAAAACATTAGAGACAAACAGTGGAAAGGAAGGAAGCTGGACACTGACATGCTTGGGTCCTATAAAATTGTCAGCATTCAGGGCAAAACTGTGACCCTTGGTAACAAACACTCAAGGACGGTTGCAAACACCGACCAAATCGTTCATTTTGTTGAGCCAGAGGAAAGAGTACCAGCTAAGCTCAAGAAAACTCTGTCAATCTGATTCCCCATCTCCCAGCACAACCGACCATGAAAAAGGCCCTGCTCCACAGCTTGGCATGACTGCAGCCAAACCTGGAACCACTCACGGTAAAAATTGTCCATGTTTAAATCGACAAATTTAAACATGACACGTATAATGGCAATACTTTTCTTAGGTATTGGTTTTGCTTTTTAGTGGTAAAGAAAGTATGGAGCAAAAGCAAAGGGGAGATTTTTTGGGCTAAGCTGGGGCCTTACAAAATCTTCACAGAAGATTTACAGAGCCTGGCACCAGACAGAGAGTTGGAGAGTGAGGTAAATTTCATTTGTCATTGACCTTTGCCTTTTTGATGTAATATTTACCTTTTCATTAATTCTGTAATGTGGGCTTATTTCCTAGATAGTCAATTCTTACCTTTGGTGTGTGACCAGACCGTTACACGGGGTCAAAGTCATCGACACTTTTCAAATGACCAACATTTGGAACGACACATCAAGGGAGATGAGACGGGTACATATCACTTATTTTATTTAGAAGATTGTTATTAGAGGGCACTCTCTGCTGAACTCAAATATTCACTTGCAGCTAGATGTTTCGGAGTTGGAAACATTAATCGGTGCTGTCTGTAAGGATAGACATTGGACGCTAATGTCCTCTCAAGCAGCTGACACAAATGTATTTCCAAGTTCACTTCAGCATGCAGTCTGTGCAAGGTGATGTATCCAAGGCAAGGAAAGGCTTTATATATTGATCCATTTGGCGCCACATCACGTCAACTAATGCAAAGCAGGGATAAAAAAAGGTAACACTTTTTTGGTCTATTTCATTTTTGTTGATATTTATTACAAACAAGTGAAGTACCTTTAAGACATAAATTGTAACTACGCTTTACAAGTTGCAGGGCTTTCTTGCCGAGAAAAAACGTTAACATTTCCAGATGTAAATGTGAAACCGTTTCCCATCCTCGGCAGCAAGACTCAACATCCTGTGGCGTGTTTGTGTGCAAAGTAAGAAAAGTATAGACCTATTACAATACTCTGTAATACATTGTATAGTGCATACAAAAATTAGGACATAAATTAAATGAAGAATTTAATCAATTTCAGATTGCAGAGCAACTCTTGCTGGGACAGCAAGTTGCATTTCAAACAGAGAAGGCGGCTATTGACATAATCCGCTTAGAAATGGCCAAAAAACTTATTGATGAGTCGGGTATGAAATTAACATTAGCCTGAAAGTTTACCAACATTGTTGGTGTTGCTTCAGGCTCTTAATTGTATATGTTCAGATGACTTAATGGATCTTTGCCACGCCTGTGGGGACAGAGACACCTCAGAAGCCCTTGTGGACGAACGATTGGGTTACAAACTTTGATATCATGTTTAATGTTTGTTTGTTTGTTTATTCAATGTGCTTATTTTATATTAAGTGTGTGTGTGTTCTATTTTTCAGATTGAATGCACAACCTGCCAACGATGGTTCCACTGGGTGTGTGTGGGAAGGCCCAACACAGAAGCAGTGTTCCTCTGCCCAGCCTGCCAGTGATGCAGACATGGCTGCACTTTATTGAATAACTTTATATATTGTATGAATAAACATTTACTGCAGGAGGAATATCTTTTATAAGGCCTTCTGAATAACTAACACAGGGCGCTGAAATGTTGGGGGGAGCAGTGAACTGCCACATGAGCGGCGCTCGTGGGAGCTAGCGCGAAGTGCCTTGCTCAGGGACGCACCTGATGCCAGCGGATCGATGTGACCAGTCTGTCAACCTGTGATCGTCAACCTGGGTCGCATCTGAATCCAGGCGTAAACAATTACTGGCTCCTTCCTCTTCCACGTTAAAAGTGACTGTGACTCGTTCACCAAAACACGACACAAAAGACGAGTTAAACGTGTGTTCTGAACACGCAGTAACAGACAAGGCTGCTGTAATGAGAACAGCTGCTGACACTATTTTATCAAATGTACACAACCGGCTAGATTTAACGTAACACCAAGAAACAGTGCTCACAAGTTAATCGGATTTCCACCATCCACACAGGGCTTTTCATTGTTGTTAGATACATATTGAGAGAAGAGCTCTATAATGACATCTCGGTGGCCCATTTGTTAACACTGTGGCTTTGGGCGCTTTTGCTGCAGTGGCAGCGAGATTGAATCCCGTTAAAAGTAATTTTTTCCTAATATCACGGAATATTTGAGATTTTTCTTATAGACGAAGTTTAGCAAACAGCACTCGTGATCACACTGCGTCAGATTACGCACTGTAAAAATGTAAAGACTGTTTAGAACGTGCACAGAGGACAAAACATTGAGAAAACATTATCAAGGCATCGAGAAGAAGAGCTAAGCCGCTTTTCTCTGCTTCAAACATCTGCCGTAAATAAGAGCATCCAGTGCGGCATTCGGAAGTCGCTCACCAGTTAACCTGGAAACGACTTAAACTCGAACACCGGACCCGCGCATCGCGCAGACGCGACGCTGCAATGGCGTCAAAAGCGAGCGTCGCCCAGCTGTCCGGTTTTGCCGGCGCGACGTGGGAGTCCGCCTACTCCCAACACGTAAATAATGAAACAAAAACCCCAAACCAACGAAAGTGAAAAGTATATGTGGTTAGTCCAGGATGTAACATCGTTACTTGATGTGATGGCGGTAAACTGCCAAAATGCCCGCACGATTGCGTGTGCACCCGCTCTCTGCGGCCAATCAGATGGTGCGAGTGAATCCTGGTGCGAGTGAATCCTGGTGTGTGTGCGTGCGTGCGCACAGTCCGGGGCCGCGGAACAAACGGTTTGTCACAGACTGATAGAAAGCAGCTGGTGCGATTACGTGACTGGAAAGTAAAGCTAAACTAGACATGACAAGACAAAACTGGAAATGCAAGAAAATTAAACAGGAAGTGGCAACATAGTATTATTATATGTTATTATTATATTTTTTAAATATTATTTCAGGGCTTTTTTAAACTAAGTTTTGATTTTGAGTCTTTAAATCTCAAGCAAAACACAAAATCCAGCATTTGAATAATAATAAAAAAAGATTCAATAATCAAAATTTAAATAAACAAAGCAAGCACAGAGTTTTGTTCCAGTGTAAAGATCTACAGCAGCTCCAGTCAACCTGACTGTGGGAGAAAACCCACAAAAATGCAGGTAAACTCCACAGAGACTCCTGGTATGTGTTCCAAAAAGCAGGGTTGATTAACCCAAAACATGCTTACCTTGAGTTTGTCGGGTCCAAAATCACCTGATAAGAGTTAAGTTAATCTACTTCCTGTTGGGAGCCCAGTGTTAACGCACGTGCGCAGTGTATATATAAGATATATAAGACATATTCAATGGATCATTCAGCCGATTATTTTTAGAAAAAGCAATAAAGCTGCATCAACAGAGTTGAGTTGAGAAAGACTTAATTACAGTTATGTTTCACTTTCCTCTTTTATTGTAATGGAAAATTAAACATAACTTCCACATTGTTTGTACTATTAATTTCATAATTTCTTCTGGAACAAGAGAAACATCCTACAAAAATAAGATTTCATAACACAATTACAGGATCTATGTATTAAACATGTTTAACATATTCTTTCTGTAATGTAGCTAATAGAAAGAAGGCAGAGGCTCGTTAGACAGGTGGGGGGCAAACACCACCTCCCCTTACCCCATCTGAGGAGCTCGCTCTGTCCCTAAATTAAGGCAATATATAATTTAACATAAAAATTTCCCCTTTTTTAATTCCTTCCTAGTTACCAGCAAAGAAGCTGTATAAGGTCCATCTTCAACAACAAATTAGTGATGAGATGGGTTGCATAACATATTACCTAGTTAGTGGAAACAATAATGAATTTAATGGTTTTAAAACCCAAAGATTCTGGACAGGGATTAATAGTAGTACCTGCACAATAATATTTACCTGCACATTCATACTGTGAAATGGCGTCCTATTAATATAGTCTCCCTCATTGACTGAAGGAGCTTTAATAGGAATGTGTGTATCATTGATACACCCAATCATGTTTGGAAACCCTAAAAATGGAAAGTAATACGGAAAGTGTGTGTGTGCAGTACGTCTGAGGTGCACATATTAAATATGTGTCATAGATTATGATAGGAAGAACAAACCTGCCACTCTGGAATTCTTCTTTAATGACATGCAGAGGTTTGTGGCCAGGGAATTGTAGAAAACTGTGCAGGAACCATTCATCTCGTTCCTGCATAAATTCTGGCTGATCTCTGCATGATCATTTGCATGACTTAGGCACCATTCCACTAAGCCCCCTGCACCAGTCACAACTCACCACTGTGATGTACAGTGGCAGCCGATAAAAGTGTCTACCCCCACCGTGCTTTGCTCCCGAATGCGTCAGCGCCCTGTTTGCGCTGCGTGAAAGTGTGTGTTATGTCCTTTTGGCCTGTAGGTGGCGATTGACTCCCACTTTTGGTCCTAAAACTTCGTAGTTGATTATGTCACATAGGCTCTTGTAGAACATTCTTAGCTGGCCTAGTGGCTATAAAGGGTGTCTGTAAAGTTTTTCGTCCCGGGTTCGAGTCTCAGTGGGAGCATTCTTTCAACTTTAATTATTGGAAAAACAGCATCTCATCATTATCATTTGACCCACGAGATAACATTGTCGTAATATTTAGTGCATGGATACCCAAGACTACGAACCGCTGGTCGCCTGTAGTGGACAATTATAGTATTTAGTATAGTTAATCACGTAAGTAAGTTATGGCAAAACTATGGCAGTTTAAAACCGAGAATAAGAAGCTGAACGGTGCGCCCTCCCACACGCAGCGTTCAATTTGTGGCAGACACGCTATTGTAACCCTGATTTCTCGCTGTTGGTACGGGCTACAATTTTCTTTTTGTGGTATTCCTTTATTATCCATGATTATTATGGAAGAAGTGCAAATCATCAGTCCAAATTGTGCAATTAATACTGTTTTTACAATAAAGGTAATAAATAATAATAGTATTTTCAATTTAAAATGCACTGCATATTTTAAACGAATGTTGAAGTGCTACAAATAAATTAGACCAAAAGGTATGATAAATACATACGTTTACTCTTGCAGAGTAAACATTAGACATTAGACATTAGCATGTCTATGCGCCTCTACGGGGGAGGGGGAGGGATGAGATGTTTGTCTTTGTGACTGTGAGCAAACATGAGACGAACAAAAGCTTGGTCGAACTCAGGTCCAAGTCATCTGCGTACGAAACACATCACATATCATTCAATCTCGTGTTTCATTCCAGCGGCAGTCTGGAGCTCTCTGCTACGACTGCTGCCCCGTGACCCATCCACGATATGCTTCGATTAAAAGTTAAAGCAGAGGTAACGCGAGAACAACTTTTTATTATTTATTTTATTATTTTTTTCTCTAAACAAAAAAACAGTTTTAAATCCAATACTGTGTTTTTGTTAAAAATATTTTTGCTCGGTTTATTGATTTGTAAGGCGGTGCTTTTATTCTAATCGGTTTGCCGCCCATAGCAACAGAAAGGAGAAGCCAGTGAAGGTGGATGGATAGGCGAATGGGAAATCAAAGTTTTGAAACGTACACGGGCCGAATAAGTCACATATGCCACTCATTCAGTTACAATGACACGCACAGTCAAAACAAATTCTCCCTACATCTAGTGCGCCACTCCCCCGTTTCTCTCGTAGCCTGCATTCGCACTACCATTTGTGTATTGGTCACTCTCTGTCTGGACACATGACTCCGAAACACGTCACGTGTTTGTGTAACTTTTAAGAATTTGATGTCTCCACTAAAGTTATAAGCAGAGGTAACGAGAGAATGACTTTTTGTGTTTTCCATTTGTCTCTAATAAATAATAACATAACTCCCAATTCCGTGTTTTTTTGTAAAAAACACATTTTTTGCCTGGTTTATTGGTTTGTAAGGCGGTGCTTTGATCAAAATCCGTTTGCCGCTCATCGCAAGAGAAACAAAAACGCCGGTGAAAGTGGCTGGATGGACGGATGGGAAATGAAATGTATGAAAACGTACACGGGCTGATTAAGAGTGATCTCAGCCACTCAGTAAGAATGACACGCACAGTCAAATTCATATGATTATTACGGTTATTTACGTAAAATCTACGACTATTGGAAAACATTCATTAACAAGTTGTGGAAGTTTAAAACCTAAATAAGCGGCTGTAGTCGCAGATGGACTGCGCTCTACGTCTTTACTTGGCCATGCGCATTCAAATTATATTAATTAAACCGTGACCCATAATCATAGAATTATGTGAAGCCAATATATTGTATCAGATGTTAGAGCGGTGGGTGTGTACATATTCTTAAGAGACGCCTGCTATTTAAAGACACGAAAAGGCTGAAGAGAATGAAAACAAGAACGTGTTGCTGCTGTGGCGCTGCCTGTTTTAAACCACACAGAACAATTATAACTTTGCAGTGAACAGAAAATAACTAAGCCATCAACAAGTTGTTGCCCTTCATACTCCCCACATTTGAGCACATAACAGATACTTAATAGTAAAATAGGTCTGGTGTAATATGTGTGTTACAGGTAGAAATGAACAGTCAGACCTCAGTTACGCTGTAGTGCTTTGGAGGCTTCTAATTCACACTGCGCCACCTGGTGGTTAAAACAAGACTAGCGTCCTGATTTTTTCAGCTGGCTGCAGGATTAAAAATCTTTAGTCAGCGACGCACTCGCTGCACCGTGGCGACGCGACAATACTGCAGTGAAAACGCTTGTCACTTGACTGAACCGCTACCACTGTACTTAATAGGTAGCTGGCCTGTCAATGCCCCCTAAACTTTTCCTGAGAAATTAGTTGCAATGGCCCACTCATGCACTAGGTGGAGCAGTGATGTGTAATCCAGGCCCATAGGTAGACTGGAAGCACATGCTGCATGTATTAAAGGTAAATGGAAAAAGGAAAAATAGGAAAGCACTTCATTATAAGTTGCATAGTTACATTTTCTTTATATGAAAATGATTTGTGTAAAATTTGCATTTTCCTTGATCACTCTCCTTTAAACGATGGACTTGGATTTTTAAAGATATTAATATCATTAGCATAAGAATGTGACTTTTAAGTAGGGACTAATGACTTTCTATGCTTCCTGACCTTATTTCTAGCTTTCTTGGCATGTTTTTAGTGCTTCAAGATGTTGTTTTCTTACCTTACACATACTATTCACTTAACTTTGACTCACACAAAAGGGTGAGGGAGGACCCCCAGAAAATGAAGAAACAGAACCGAAATAATGAGGAAAGCAGGTTTTAATGATAAAAACCAGGTGAACAGTCATCCGGAAGCCCAATCAGTCTCCATCGACTCTGAGGACCCAGAAACGCCGGGTTAGTATAAAACGTCAAGTAGAATTACCAGGTAAGATATTAAGTGGAACGCTACCTTGGTAAGCTGTGCTAACCTGATGAACTCGAGGGGACAGGTAGAGGACACGCAGGACTGCAGCAGGAGAGGACGGTGGAGAGAAGGTACATCAGTGTTGGTGGAAAACAGAGCTTGTGGTCGAGGCAGGGAACTGTTGGATGACTCCAGAAAGGAACCAAAATCAGGTCATGAGTCGGATCTGCTCCAGTGCTGGGAGCGATGTTTCAGCACAGGCCTGCTGTAAAAGAAGAGGCCTGCTGGACAACGCGTCCCTGAATAACTACGCCAAGACGGCGGGGAAATGCGCTAGTCAGTCCATGCAGACTTAACCAAAATACAGTCCAACAAAAACACACCAGGTCTATAGTCCATAAAAAACAAACCAAATCTGGTTCAATTTAATTACATGCCAAACAAAGGAAAAAGAAAGAAACTCTAAAACAGTGGGAAAATCTCCTGAACAAAAAGCGTGTGCAAAAAGGTACAGGTAGCAGGGAGGAGCCCTAAAACGTGGACAGCTGACAAGCTTCAAAAATATAACATGAAACTGAGGCAGAACCAGCAAGAAAACTAGAACATACGAGGAAAGAACTACGAGCTAAATTTAAGTCAGAAACTTTCAGCATAACCTGGTCTGTAGTGGGAAGAGCATGAACACTGTGTGGCATGAAGACGCAATATGCTGTGGAGAAAGCATGAGGGCCCTAAGAAACCTGCTGATTACCGGGGCAATTAACAGGTACCCTGAAGCCAGGAAGTGAGCTATACAAAATGAAAGGTCCCAACAAGAAGCAGACAAGCCGATCCTGACAATTCATCAGTCACTCTGTGATGTGATTTTAAAATATGAAGTGCAGCAAAAAAAAAAAAAGTAACACGTCACACAGAGTAAACAGCATCAGGGACCGCTTATTTAAATACCCATTAACTGAATAAATTATTTTACTGTTAGTATGGCTTAATATTGATAAACCTATATTAACAAGTGCATTTTCCCACTTTGAGCACTGAGTAAAATATCGGCTTGTTACAATGTACAGTCTATTTTATACTAGCTAAACTTCATCTACACAACATCAGTTTTATGACAAATATATACATATACACACATATATATATACATATAAATATATACATATACACACACACACACACACACACACACACACATATATATATGTGGTATATATGTGACTACATTTATATGTATTTGTTTTTGTTGGACACTTTTCTGAGAATTTGGTTTGGTGTCTGTATGTTCTTTATTACTCTTTGCATCAGGTTGTTTTGTACATTCCTGTCAGCTACTGTATGTACTTTCTGTTTTTTTTTATATCAAAATTATCTTAGTTAACCATTTGCCCATTTTGCTGCCTTACATTTTAAAACACCATGCAGAGCAACTGGTAACTATCTTATTACACATAGAGGCATTTGTATGTGTGTACCACAGTAACAATACAGTATTGCACTTTTAAAACTGTTGTCAAAAAAAATAACATGTCTTTATAGTACCTGGGAACAATTGTCAATATAGACAAAGTTGTAATGATGGACTCACTGTGTGGTAACATGGAAATACAGATATATAGTTTGAGTTTAGTCACAGAATCTGTGACGCTGGGTGGGTTTCAACATCCATCCACCAGGCGTCACTACTGCCGTGGAACTGTTTAAACGTCATGCATGTTTTGGTTTGGGCAATGTGGGGAAAGCTGGGGGTAATTCTTCACCCCTTTTAGGCGGGGCTTGAAGTCCCGTTCAGATAGCTACTGAGACGCGTTCCAGCAGAGCAAGTCTCTGCAGGCTATTGGCACGCTAGCGCAAGAAGCTCCTCACTTAGCATCCACACATCCATACGTGATGTTAGCAACCCCGGAGAGGTTATTCGGTGAAGCTAATCATCTAGAGGCCTTCCTTAATCATATCAGGCTTAGGTTCGAGACTGAACCGGGAAGGTTTTTGACAGAAAGGGACAAGGTTTCCTTTTGTTTGTCGTAGATGTGGAGGGGGGCGTTTTTGTGTGGGGCATGGCAGAGTTCAAAAGACAGGCTGACTGCTGCTCCGCGTTTAAGAAGTCAGCTGAGGAGCTTGTGCTCATGTACAATCCCGCTTCACTATGTTGGAATGCCACGGCTAAATGGTTTCCCAAGGTTCCAGGTCTGTGTCTAACTACGTCCTGGAATTTCGGACTTTAGCAGCCAGGTAAAAGAAAAACATTAAAGACGCACTGATTGGCCATAAACTCCCTTCTAAATTGCATGAATTACTGGAACTAGCTTCGGGGCTCGGTCAGGTACTTGGAGTACGGGCGTCGGAGCGTTTATCTCAAAGACTTTCTCCTCCGCGAGGGGTTTTTGTATCAAGTGAGGGCCGGGTTTCGGATTCACCTTGACACACTTCACACAGTGGAATCCCTGGAGGGCCACGTAGTCAAGCAGCTGTTGAGGTGCTGTGGCTGCCTGCTCAGCCCCAGGATTTCAATGAACCCACTGCCTCTAGGACCTCAATTAACTTATCTTGGTCAACACTGTCAAAATCTGATCCACATGATTCAAACAAGACACTCTCAGACTCAGGCATGTATGAGGAAGTTCTCCACTACATCACTTTTCGCATATCCTAAGGCACCTTAGGATGCTTTCCCATTCCTGCTGTCCAAAACTTTCCTATTGCTGCTTAAGGAAAGGCATTTTAAATGTATTTCCCATCGTGCATAAAATCCATTCCAGAGTTCTGAGAGACAGTCTCTCACAACTCCATCATCATACCCCCTCTCAGGTGTTCCATCTCGAAGTACAAGCTGGATTTTGATGTAGTATCATGAAGTACATCATCACAGAAATGTATAAAAGCTCTCGCAGTACACTCTCAGACTCAGGCATGTATGAGGAAGTTCTCCACTACATCACTTTTCGCATATCCTAAGGCACCTTAGGATGCTTTCCCATTCCTGCTGTCCAAAACTTTCCTATTGCTGCTTAAGGAAAGGCATTTTAAATGTATTTCCCATCATGCATTGTTCATAAAATCCATTCCAGAGTTCTGAGAGACAGTCTCTCACAACTCCATCATCATACCCCCTCTCAGGTGTTCCATCTCGAAGTACAAGCTGGATTTTGATGTAGTATCATGAGGTACATCATCACAGAAATGTATAAAAGCTCTCGCAGTACCTGCCCTCTGTGTACAACAAAATTCTCTTAACTCTCTTACTGGATGGCATGGCTTGGGGAAACAAGAAGTGTATCATCCATATTCACTGGCTCATTCTCAGAGAAGTGTCCAACAACAACAATGCAACTGCTCTTAAAAATATCCTCACTCCCAACCCATCTATTTCAAAATCTGTTACAGGCCCCAGACTATTTTCTGCCATTTATAAAAAACAGAGCAATTGCTTTTTGTATTAAATTGTTTTTCTGAGCATCCATTGAAATATCAACTTTTCTTGTTCCTCCTCCTCCTTTGGATCTCACCTGCTTGAAGCCTAATTTTCATCATCATAATGCATCCATCCTATTTCTATTTTTCTCATTGTCTTCAAGTCACTTTTGGGGGAGTTGGTTGGGAGTGTTTCCCTGCTTTGTCCTGCTACCTCCTTCATCACAAGGGTTTCTTCTGGCCAGTTTTGTTTTCAGGCGTTCAAAAGGCGTTTTCATTTGTGTTGCTGTTGTCCTTCCACCTACAAAATCCTGCTAGGCAATCACAATATAATGGAAAATATATCTTTAGCTCTTCATCTGTCATCAGCTGTACTGTACGTTGCTGGCATCAATCTAAACACAGACAGAAGAATAAAAAAACATACATATAAATTACCCAAACTTTGATGACAACATTAACATTCCTCAAAATTGGGGCACCAGGTTTGTTTTAAAGCTAAAACCACGCTTTTATCAATCTAGTCAAATGCTCAATGTCAATTTAATGAGTTAACAATTATGGCTAATAACAATAGCAAATCTCCTTGATAGAACCAAATCAGTCTATAATTTTGTGAATTTTTGTCGCAGTTCAGTGACCTCTGGGACAATGCACACAAATCCAGATTCCTTTTAAGGTTTTATTAATCGAATACTACTGGATATAGGAATAAAATAATATGAAACTACTCAAATAAACAGAATAAAGAATGAGCAAACAATGATCATGAAATTTTTAGCAATGGATGAATAGAGAACAGAATGATGGTGAATGAGAGTGTGTTTGTGATGGAAGCTCTTTATGACAGATAATGTTAATGGCAATTAATGAACAGGTGGTAAACACAATCACAGCAATCTGCAATGAATGAATAAATGAATAAAAGGACAAATGATGGTCAATAACAAAGTGTGTGATGGCTTTGATCAAGAGAATAGAATAATTGTTTCTAACAATGAGTTTATAATATTTAATTTTAGTGCTTTGAGAAACACCAGAATTCTCAGAGGATGAGAAATGTTTGTCTTGCCTTAGTTTGAAACTGTAAGCCGCTGTAAAGCGTCTCCATTTACCGGTTTGGTTGAGCAAAGCATGCCCTCTCCGATCCAGGTGCCACATACTCTGGGCCAGGAATCGTCGCCCGCGGTGATGAAGATAGCTCGGGGTTAGCAAAGTTACTGTACAGTCGCCCAGCTGGTTGAATTTTCCAAGGTATTTCAAGTGGCAGCGCTATTTAAACTAGCCCAAAAGGGAAAACAGGCTGCAGCGAATTTAATGCAACGCAAAAAAAGGTGAAACAAGTTCAAAGAAGGGAATTCCTAAAAGAAGTAGAAGCAGAATTAAAAGCAAAGAAGTAAAAGTGTTTCCACTAGGGTGTCAGTGGTTTTAATACCCCAGGGGGCAGTGGTCATTTCAGGGCAGAGAAATTAGTTCAGCCAGTGGTGAAAAGTTCCACCTCTTCAGATCAGGTGTCAAACTATTTCATTTGATTCTAAATTTGGGATAACTGAACTCTTTTCATCAAGCTCAAAGTTTCATCACACAATGCAAATGTAACAATCACTTTGGCACTCCAATAAGCAGAGAAGTCAGAATGGTTAACCTTACGGACCCCGGTAGAGCCCGGCGGGCCTCTAACCTTTGGGGGGGAAATAAGCTTTGGGGTCCATATTAAATGCCTCAAATTCAAGCGAAGAATGCAAATGTTGACAGAACATATAGTGTCAAGTTTTGTTTCCGGTTTTACTCTGAAAGGACTTCCGTTTCTGATCACACCATGTTAGTTTCCGCTTCACGGTCCGGTTCTCATTACGCACACCTGTTTCAGATCAGTCATTACTCACCTGTATTTAATCACCAGTAGTCACCACATTTAGTTGCCAGATTGTCGCGTGTAAGTCACCACATTCCAGCGTTTCTTTCATTGTCTACCTTGTTTGAGATCGTGTTCCTGTATCTGACTACTGCCTGTTCCCTGCTTTGTACCTTCACCCTGGAAAGGAACATAGTCTGTTCCTTCTGTACTGCTGCTCAAAGTATTCTGTGTATGACCTGGACCGTCTGTACGACGATTGTGGATTAAAACTGTGATTTTTTTTCGACCTCCTCCGTGTGTCGGCACTGTGTATGTGGGTCCGATCTCTTCGTAAGCCTGATAGAACAATCTGGCCAGACTCGGACCCAGCCAGCACCCAGCCTTCATTGAGGTCAGTGACTGTTTTCTTTTCTCATGTGTTCGGTTGCATGCACTAACCACGCGTTGGGGTAATCTAGTTTTCTGCCCGAGTTTACCGGAGGATGGGATGACTTGGGATGAGCATAATGAACTCGACCCACTTCGAATTTATAATAGCTTATCTGTCATAGTTTTGTGTTGATACAAACCGGGATTTTAGAATACTGTAACTGTATGGTATTTTGTCAGTAAAACTAGGCAAATAGCCATCTGCTTTTAGCTGGTCGAAATGTCCTCCTCGAAATCATCCAAAACTGGACACACTGGACGTGCACGCAGGTCTACCCCAGCCACGGCCAATAGTCACATCAGTTGGCGCACAGTTTCTCTCTTGCTTATTATACCGGACATCCAACATTTCTGATGCATTCATCTAAAGCCGTGCTGTTTGCCTGAGCTTTGTAGCTGCTTGTGAATGAAGGCTGCCACTTGAGTTTCATCCGTCTTATTCCATCTCCGGTTAGTTCATTTGCAGCTTTCATTCCAAGGTTCGCCGGCTTAGTTTGATATTGTGTCATTCTCCCAAGAGCACTAAAATTTCATTATTTGCAAATGCATAAATGACAACCCTGTTGTTTTCACAGACGTACCAGTAGCTGACTCTGTCCCAATAAAAAATGAGGCAATAACTGAGACAGAAAATACAAACCCGATGAATGAACAGTCAGTAACAATGCAGACAGATGTAGAGGTTCCTCCTTCCCTCAGAAAATCAAAGAACTCGTCAACATCACAAAGACTAGACTACTCCCATGTAGGGAATCCCTTACTTATTCCTGCTCTGGAGCAGGTTATGTTTCGGGGTTTCGGAAGTTACTGAGCGGGGCGTGCCTGTTTGATGACGAGCCTTTGGATGTGGAGAAGGAGCTTATTAGTTTTTTCCACCGTGAGAGGGTCATATTTGCAGGAGCGTTATTACTTTCCTTAAGAATATATAATAATTGATTCCACAGGATGGCAGGTTTGTTCTTTCTATCATAATCTATGACACATATTTTAATACGTACACCTCGGACGTACTGCACACAAACACTTTCCGTATTACTTTATTACGTTCCATTTCCGGGTTTCCAAATGTGATTGGCACATTATTATTAAATCTCCTTCAGTCAATGAGGCAGACTATGCTAATAGGAAGTCATTTCACAGTATCAATGTGCAGGTATTGTTTCCTGTCCAGAATATTTTAGTTTAAAGGCAATTAAAGTCATTACTGTTTCCACTAACTAGGTAATATGTGATGCAACCCATCTCATCACTATTGTTAAAGCCAAATGACTAGGGTCAGTGCTTGATTTCAGAATCTTCAGGGAGTCATCACAATGCCACATGTTTCAACAGGGTATGTTATCATTTACACAAGTTCTTACTGTTTTTACTGTATTGTTTTACACATTTCAATCATTGCAGGACAGTACAATGGCTACTTGCTGGGGGACAGAGGGTGCCCATGTCTTCCCTATTTGATGACACCATACCCTGAACCTGGACCACAGACACGGTTCAACCAGGCCTACGGCAGAACAAGGGCCAAGGTGGAGATGACCACAGGCATCCTGAAGGCGAGGTTTCATTGTCTATGTGGCCTCAGTGTCAGTCCAAAGAGGGCATGTGACATTATAGTGGTTTGTGTTGTCCTTCACAACATTGACATATGAGGAGAGAGCCACCCTCTTTGTCCTGCTGAAGATGACCATGAGGATCCAGTATTGAACCAAGTAGACCACAGAGATGGAAGACTCTTAAGACAAATGATTTGTCAGAATGACTTTAAAAAGGTTTCTGCATCCAAGCGCTGCTCATTTCTTCTTCAAATTGTAATATTATTGTTCAGATAAGGGCGGCACGGTGGTGCGGTGGGTAGCCCCGTCGCCTAACAGCAAGAAGGTTCTGGCTTCGATTCCCAGAGACGGCCCTGGTGCCTTTCTGTGTGGAGTTTGCACGTTCTCCCCGTGTTTGCGTGGGTTCTCTCCGGGTTCTCTGACTCACTGCGTCCAAAGATGTGCATTAGGTTAATTGGCCTCTCTCCATTGCCCATAGTGTGTGAGTGTGTGTGAATGGTTGTCTGTCTCTGTGTTGCCCTGCGATGGACTGGCGACCCGCCCAGCTGCCTCTCGCCCATAGCCCACAGCACCCCCGTGACCCCACATATGGGAATAAGCGCCTTGGAAAATGGATGGATGTTCAGATAAAGTCCTAACCTTAAGGCGATGCTCAATGCATCAATGCTAAATTAAGGCGATGCTCAACCTAACCTTTTCTAACGTCACCTTAAGGTTAGAAAAACAAGCCCTGCCACTTTCACCTTCGCCGGTGAGTGCAGCCCCGCCCTGGTCTTATTGCCTTGCGAGAAGTCATCCTACTCCTGACACCAACTGTGGTGAATAAGCCTTGTTTGCTCATTCAAAAAAAAAATGAGCCTACATACTATGGGGTGCCGACTGTAATAGGAGCACCTATAACTAGTTTTCTCACATTTAACTAAATGACACGTTTTCTTACATTTAGTTAAATCTGCAAAAATGTAATTGTTAAATGTAAATGTTAAATGATCGAACTGAATACTTAAGTACAGTAGACTCCACCCCCTATGATCCTAGATCAGTGATGCAGACTCAAACACGTCAAACAATAGCTCCGCCCACATCCTAATCTGGATCGGTGGACGACAATACTGGAGAGAAACCTAAAGTCGAAACCATCATGGTCGTCAGCTCCGACTCCCTCCCGTTGGGGGATTGAACGGGCTGTAACAGCAGGTGTGCGGGCTGAGGCTCCGCTTCAAACTGCTGTTCTGTCGTAACACCATTAATGAGGAGTTAAGTAGGTTTGAATAGAGTATTTCTGTGGCGCTGGTGGAGAATTAGTTAGCTAACTTTACTAGCTAGCCGAAGTTACATCCATGCTATAAAAAAGTAAGTTTCCAGGTCAGATGTGGGCGGGGTTTGCGTTTCAGTTCGCATCTCTGATCTTAGACCAGCGCCGGTTGAGGGTAGGGAGTGGAGTCTACTTGCACATTCATGAATATTCATCAGTCTTGCACTCGGCAATCATTTAACATTTACATTTAGACTTTTGCACATTTAACTAAATGTCAGAATATGTTGTGTCATTTAGTTAAATGTGAGAAAACTAGTTATAGGTGCTCCTTTTACATTCGGCACCCCATAACATACTACTGTTAGGCAGATTCAGAAATCCTAGTGATTTAAAGTCATAAAACAATCATAAGTTAGTACTACTGGGGTAAACTTACATTTCACTAAGTTACTCATTTCGTGGGAGGTAGTGTGGGATGAAGTGCCCTCAGGAATGCCATTAACCTGCTGAGACTTAGCTGTCCTTCCTCTTTGATAGTCAGTGTGTGTGAACATCTCCACAAACACAGCGACAGGGGTGAGATGGTGCATGCAATTTGATTGGGCTGCACAGACGTTCCACCGTAGTCGGACAGAGGGATTAAAAGGCAGAAGCAACTTGAGGATCGTGGGCTCTTTGTATCACACCTTCGTGGTGTGTGCACTGATTTCCCCAGCTGTTTTTTTTTTTGATGATGTGTACAACATCCATGCTTTTGCTTTCCCCTTTATTTTTATTTTCCTTTATTTTTATAATAAATCACACAAAAGACAACTCTCTCATCTGCTTGTGTATGGGAAATTTCCACCACATGTTTAATACATAGATTCTGTAATTGTGTAATCAAAATGTGACAGGGCGGTGTAGGCCCGTCGGAAAGAGAAGATCACCAGGGGTCAGAAAATTTAAAAGAAAAAGGTGATTTAAAATAGATTTTATTGCACAATTGAAAATCATTCGCCAGCGATAAAAACAACAACTAAAATAGTACTTTAAAAACAGGCAATGACCACTAGAAAAATTAAATCCAATGATTTCAAACCACACCATGCATAAAACAAATATCAAAAACCAAAATCACACCATGCATGAGAGAAAAACAATTAACAAAACCAAAGTACAAAACCAAAAAAACAATGCTTTGGAAAAATAAAGAAAACAACTAAATAAACCAAAATACCAATAGCACTGTTAAAACCACAATAAAATAAGAGCGGCCCAAATGTAAAAAACAGCAGGAGTCAAAGTTATTAAAACCCGCAAAGCCGCATCGACACCGTCGAGCGGCAGCAGCGATTGAGATTAAAACAAAGAAGCCGCATCGACACCGTCGACGACGCTGAGGAGGTCGAATCAGCTGACCACAATATGCTGTGATCAGCACTCAGCCCAATCCACTCCGTCCTCCTTGCAGCCAACAAGCGCCAGCGATTGTGCGTCACCCCAACCTGCTGGCACTTTAAAAAGATATAACAGTGAAGACGGGCCAAAGGCAGCTGAGGGACTTAAAGCTGATGTGCACCTACCGCGACACCAACTGCTGTCAGTCCCACCTCACCCGATCAACGGTCCAGGTAAGAGCCAGTTCTAAAACAAAATTGCTCATAAGCGCTGCGCATAAAAGGGATCCCATGAAGGTCCAACCTAACCACCTTACTTACCAGCTGTTCCTCTCTCGGCACACACAGACGCCTCACTGCTACGTGCGTTACTGCTACGTAAGTGGCAAGACAGGACCGGCGCTTAGACGCACCTGCATTTAGCCAGGCTCTCACCACACCCCCACCACCTCCACCAATCGTCTCCGTCCGTCACTCAGGTGAGTGGACGAGGAGGGCCGTCACATCTTCCCATGTTTTGCATCGTCGCCCCGACGATGGACAAGCCAACCGTTATGACCAAGGCCTAAAAAGAGCAGATTGCAAAATAGCATTCGATTCTGCTGGCCTACTAGCTAATCCACTCTCCTGTCGACGCGCAGGCTGGGGAAGATTGTGAACGTTTGGGTGATAGCCCGCCGTGGACCGGGGGGTACGGCGAAGTACTGGTGGCTGGGGACCAATCTGGTCAGAACCCAAGGACAACCCGTGGCAAGGACTTAATGGGCCCAAAGAACCTGGCTCCGGAATTGACCCTGCGAGTGGGGGCACCACAACAGAGTGATCAGTACCTGTAACTTCTGTGTTGTTCGCTGGCTGCTGGACTTCAGGAACGAGGACCACAAACTCACTGCTTGCGGACTCATCCAATCGGGACTCTACAGGTGACGATGGCTCAGGTAACTGAGAAACCGCCTCCGCATGCTGGACTAAACCCTTCAGCATGTCCCTTGAACGTTCTTTACTTTATGCAGCTCGTCTACCGGCGCTACGCTGTACACTGCCCCACCCTCCGTTGGGGCCTTAACTACCTTGTACACCACAGAGCTCCACAAATCCTTGATCTTATGACGTCCCCGCGCCCCATAGTCCCTCAGATAAACCAACTGACCGACTAACAGGGGCTGGACACTCACTCGCTGGTCATGTCTCTCCTTTCGTCGGGGTGCAGCATCCAAAAGCCTCTCCCGAGCGCAGCTAAAAGCGATCCTCACTCTTTCCTGGTGCTCTGCCACCCAACTCTGCACCTCCCCGGGCAGAGGTTCCTCCACACGCCCCAACAGGAAATCGATAGGGAGCTTTGGTTCCTGTCCGAACATCAAATAGTATAGAGATTCACCAGTACTTTGATGGGGTGTGGTATTATAACAAAACAGCACCTGTGGTAGACAGGAAACCCAGTCATGCTTTTGTGATGGCGGCAAGGTTCGCAGGAGGTTATGCAGTGTTCGGTTAAAGCGCTCACACTGCCCATTGCCAGCCGGGTGATAAGGAGTACTGCGGGATCTGCCCACCCCATACAGTAAACAGAGTTGTCCAATTAGGGCGCTCTCAAAACTCCGACCCTGATCCGAATGTAGTCGGCTGGGCACGCCAAACTTATAAAACCACTCTGAAACCTGCTCCCGGGCTACAGTACAAGCTCTTTTGTCCCGGGTGGCAACCGCCATTGTAAATTTCGTAAAAACATCGGTCATCACCAAAACATTCTCAAACCCTCCCCGAGAAGGTTCAAGCAGCGTAAAATGGCCAGAATTTCATTAGGCTGGGAGGCAAGCAGATGACCCATGTAACTATGAGGTGCATCACCAGCATCCTTAGCAACCTGGCACCGCTTACAGCTCTGAACCCAGTCTCGAATCTCTGCGAACATACCTGGCCAATAGCATCGCTGCCGAACCAACTCTGTAGTGCACTCTCTGCCCTGATGACCGTGCTGCTGGTGGAGCTGACTCAAAGTCTTCTGCTTAAGAGCAGCCGGCAAGAGCAACTGGAGGACCTCCTCCCCCCCATCGGGCCGATAGACTCTGCGGAATAAAACTCCGTCCTTCTCCACTAAGCGATCCCACTGACGCAACAAAACCAGTGCCAACTTAGACAGATCTTGTCGCTCCAAGTGAGTGGGTCTGACCCCCCGGTGCCAGTGGGGGAGGACTTCTTTCAGGACAGGGTCATTCTCCTGCAAAGAACGGATATCGGAAGGTGAGTGAGAAGGGAGTGCACATACCAGAGCCTGGCTAGCTGATACACCTGCAACAGGAAGAGGACTCTCTTGCAGCTCAGGTAGTACAGATGTGCCAGGTAGGACAGTGGAAAGCATCTCTGTCTTTGTGGTGTATTGCCTCGAGAGGGCATCTGCGTTCCTGTTAGCACGCCCTGACCGGTACTTTATGTCAAAATCAAAGGCTGCTAACTGGGCTGCCCAACGCCGTTCAGTGGCCCCCAACTTAGCTGTCTGAAGGTAACTCAAAGGGTTATTGTCCGTGTACACTGTGCATTTATGACCCAACAGGTATTCCCGGAACTTCTCAGTCATCGCCCACTTGAGTGCAAGAAATTCCAATTTCATGGAACTGTAATTATCCATGTTGCGCTCAGTGGGTCGAAGGCCTCTACTGGCATATGCCACCGGTTTCACACCATCATCGGTCTCTTGAGAGAACAGCCCCCAGCCCGTCATAACTGGCATCTACCTCCAGAATGAACGGACGTGCAAAATTGGCATAAGCCAACACAGGTGCAGACACAAGTTTGGCTTTGAGTATTTCAAAGCTCTGCTCACATCGCGGGGTCCAGTTTGAGGCCAACGCCTGACCTGGGCCCCTACCTCCCTTCTTACTGGCCAGCTTTGCTACCAACCGGTGAAGTGGGCCAGCCAATTTTGCGAAACCTTCCACAAACCGGCGATAGTAACTTGCAAAGCCCAAAAACGTCCGCAGTTCCGACACATTCTGTGGGCGCTTCCAAGTAGCCACGGCCTCAATCTTTTTGGGGTCAGTGGAAACTCCCTGGCCTGAAATGACATGACCTAGGTACCTCACTTCTGGCTGGAAGAAAGCACATTTTTCCAGCTTTGCCTTCAGCCCTTCGGTGTGGAGACGATGAAGCACCATCTCCAGCCTCTGTAGATGCTGGTCAACAGATGACAAGAAAACAATGATATCGTCCAAATATAGCAGAACAGACTGACCTTGTTGATCCCCAAACATCCTCTGCATTAATCGCTGGAATGTACTAGGGGAATTACACAACCCAAAAGGCATGCGGTTGAACTCAAACAGCCCAAAGGGGGTACAAAATGCCGTTTTAGGACGATCTTGTTCCGTCACTGGCACCTGATGGTAGCCACTGGCTAAGTCTAAAGTAGAAAACCAGCAGGCCCCTGATAACGCGTCTAAGCTCTCCTCAATCCGAGGGAGGGGGAAAGCATCCTTCCGTGTTTTGCTGTTAAGAAGGCGGTAATCCACACACAAGCAGAGACCACCATCCTTCTTGCGTACCAACACCAGCGGGGAGGAATATGGGCTACTGCTTTCTCGGATTACCTGAGACTCCAGGAGTTCATTGATATGCGCCTTCACTGTCTCATACTCTGATGGAGGGATACGACGATACCGCAGTCGGACTGGTGCCTCATCTAACAGAGGTATGTCATGTGAAAGCAAGCTAGTACAACCCAGGTCATGATCATGAGTAGCAAACACTGAATTGTACTTTTGCAACAGGGATTTTACCTTCCCCCGATCTGACTCGTCCAAGACAGGGAGGTCCAGCAACCTAATCCTCTCGAACAGGGACGGGACAGCTTTCTGCGCACCAACAGTCGCCACAGTGGCCCTGTCCTCTGTCACCCCCATCGGAAGGCTAATAACCTGAGCCTCACTCAGACTACCAAGCCCGATCCGAGGATACAAGTGGACTGCAGTGGCCCCTACATTCACCACTGGCACATACGCTGTACCGCGAACAACTCTTACTACGCATGGGGACACCAGCAGGCCAGCTGGTAAGCCACTCTCAGGGGGTTCCAGCAGCGCAGTTCCTTGGGCCAACTGCTCAGGGCATGTAGCTGCCACCAGTTTCAAAGTGCCACCCGGCACACGCACCACCCGCTTACCTCGAACTCGCGCAGGTCGGCCAACCACAGGGGAAGAGTGGTCATCACACAGGCTATGACACTGTTGCAGAGCATCAAGGACAGGTTGCGGCTCCTTTAGCACTGCCAATGACTCGAAGAGAGAGGGACCAAGTGAACCGAAGAGCTCCTGATTTTTTGTTCATTCCCAGAACCCCCAGAGTGGAGGGCACAGGACCAAGGGGGTCCTTTACTACCAAAATCCCGCAACGAGTCAAGACCCTCCCACACAGTGTGACATCCAGTTCAAGATAGCCTATGTATGGGATTGCCAGGCCATTCGCTGCCCTCAGCTGAAGCCAATTACAAGAGCAGAGGCGGTCTGGACCCCACGAGGCAAATTTCTCCAAAAACACACTCTCTGGAATAGTAGACACCATGGAACCAGTGTCCACCAGACAGGAGACAGTCACTCCTCCAATCTGAACATCCATGTATGGACAAGAACTGACCAAGTCACACCCTACACCTACCGAGGAGCCTGAAGGCCCCCCACCTGAATTGCGGCTCAACAACTCAGTGGGTTCTAGTTTCCTGCCTGAGGTGCGGGTTGGGCCTGGCTCCTGTCAATTAAACTCGAGCTAGTGGCTACAGGTGGACGCGGTGGAGGGTAAGCTCGCTCATTAGCACAATCCCTCGCAAAGTGCCCAGGCCGCTGGCACCGCCGACAAATTACCGGGCCAGCCCGCACGTTCTTATGTTGTTACCGTGAGGCCTGCAGCAGCGCCACAGTCTGAGTGAGCTGATTTAACTGCTCCTGTTGGAGCTTCATCAAATTCAGTACTTCCCCCAAGGTCGGCTCCGGTGAGCGAGCCAATACCCCAGCAGGAACACCGCTTTGCACGCTCCACTGCAGACCATAGGCCGAAGGTACAGATGCACTGCGAGCCCGCGTCAACGAACCCTCCCTTTCCCATCTCATAGCTTCTACCCGAAGCTCCAGCAAAGAAATGTTAGGGTTTTGACGAACCTCTTGCCTCAGTGTACGGCGAAGGGAACCATCTAGAACGTGCTCAATAAATTGGTCTCGAAGCAGCACCTCAGAATTAGGCACCCCGTCGGGAGCCTGTTGTTTGACTTGCGCCATCTACGCCATGAGAGCAAAAGAAAACTCTTGCAAGGTCTCACCTTCGAGCTGCTGCTGAGAGAAGAAACGCTAACCAAATTCTAAAAACAAAAATCCAACCCTTTAAACTGGTGACCCTGCCATCTACGCCAAAAATGTGACAGGGCAGTGTAGGCCCGTCGGAAAAAGAAGATCACCAGGGGTCAGAAAATTTAAAAGAAAAAGGTGATTTAAAATAATAGATTTTATTGCACAAATCAAATCATTCGCAAGCGATAAAAACAACAACTAAAATAGTACTTTAAAAACAGGCAATGACCACTAGAAAAATTAAATCCAATGATTTCAAACCACACCATGCATGGGAAAACAAATATCAAAAACCAAAATCACACCATGCATGAGAGAAAAACAACAAAACCAAAGTACAAAACCAAAAAACAATGCTTTGGAAAAATAAAGAAAAAAACTAAATAAACCAAAATACCAATAGCACTGTTAAAACCACAATAAAATAAGAGCGGCCCAAATGTAAAAAACAGCAGGAGTCAAAGTTATTAAAACCCGCAAAGCCGCATCGACACAGTCGTGCGGGAGCAGCAATTGAGATTTTTAAACCCAAGAAGCCGCATCGACACCGTCGAGCGGCAGCAGCGATTGAGATTAAAACAAAGAAGCCGCATCGACACCGTCGAGCGGCAGCAGCGATTGAGATTAAAACAAAGAAGCCGCATCGACACCGTCGAGCGGCAGCAGCGACGACGCTGAGGAGGTCGAATCAGCTGACCACAATATGCTGCGATCAGCACTCAGCCCAATCTACTCAGTCCTCCTTGCAGCCAACAAGCGCCAGCGATCGTGCGTCACCCCGACCTGCTGGCACTTTAAAAAGATATAACAGTGAAGACAGGCCAAAGGCAGCTGATGGACTAAAAGCTGATGTGCACCTACCGCGACACCAACTGCTGTCAGTCCTACCTCACCCGATCAACGGTCCAGGTAAGAGCCAATTCTAAAACAAAATCGCTCATAAGCGCTGCGCATAAAAGGGATCCAATGCAGGTCCAACCTAACCACCTTACTTACCAGCTGTTCCTCTCTCGGCACACACACAGACGCCTCACTGCTACGTGCGTTGTAAGTGGCAAGACACGACCGGCACCTGCATTTAGCCAGGCTCTCACCACGCCCCCACCACCTCCACCAATCGTCTCCGTCCGTCACTCAGGTGAGTGGACGAGGAGGGCCGTCACAAAAACTTACCTTTTTGTAGGATTTGTTTGTGAGTTCTTGCTCGAGAAGGATAATTCATTGTTAAACAAGAATATTACTATTATCCAATATTAATCTTATAAAATTAATAGTATGTAGAAGTTATGTTTAATTCTCCATTGCAATAAAAGAGGAGAGGGTAACAAAATAGCGGTAATTAAATAAACTCAGGCATTTACTCTGTCAGTTACTTTTTGCCAAGCCAACTCTTTCCTTCGCCGATGCAGCTGTATTGCTTTTTCTAATGATAATTGTTTTGAATTCCTCATTCGCCAACATTAAAACCTCCAACTTTGCCTCAGTAAAAGATGCTGCCCTTTTATTGTCTGTTCGGTTTTAGATGATGATTTGTGAATTTGGCGATCCATCGACAATGTCTTTGTACAGTGGCAGCCGTTAAAAGTGTCTACCCCCACCATGCTTTGCCCCCGAATCCGCCGCGTCAGCGCCCTGTTTGCACTGCATGAAAGTGTGTTATGTCCTCTTGGCCTGAAGGCGGCGACTGACTCCCACTTTTGGTCCTAAAACATCGTAGTTGATTATGTCATATAGCCTCTTGTAGAACAACCAACGTTCAGGTCTAGGTTGGCCTAGTGGTTAAGATGCATGGCTGCAAAACTTTTTGTCCGGGGTTCGAGCCTGAGTGGAAGCAGTCAGCAATTTTAATTATTGGAAAAATAGCGTCTCATCATCATCATCATCATGTGACTCACGAGATGACAACGTTGTATTACTGGCTATAACACGAGCATGAACTGCTGGTCGCGTTATAGTATTTAGTATAGTTATGAACGTAAGTAAGTTATGGCAAATTATGGCAGTTTAAAACCAAAAATGAGAAGCTGAACGGTGCGCCCTCCCGCGTGCAGCGTTCGTTTTTGGCAGACAAGCTACTGTAATCCTGATTTCAATTTTCTTTACGTGGTATTCTTCTTTAATGCACCAAACGGCAAGACAGTACGGCACATGTACACTTTTTTCTTTACGCCGCTCTTACCCAACGTGCGTCACCTTTTTCCTGTCCCTCTTCAACAAGGGCAAGTAGGAACTAATGTTAATTACAAATAAAATCACAGTAGCTGAAATGCCTTGTTTCCCAAACATAAAATAAAAAAATTAAAAGGAATACTAACTAAGGTCACACTACTACAATTTAAAAAAGTGATGATCTAGACCAGGGGGGGGTAACACCCATGTTTTCAAAGAAAAAAATAAACACCGGGAGCCACGGAGGGCAGCAATATTATATCATTTGAGAACATTCAACATTTGTTTTTTATTCCAAAAGAAGACATAAAAGTCAGGGCATAGAGGTCTAACATTTTATATTATATTGACAGAAGATCGTAGCAATTAACAGCATACCTATTGTCCTCGTTCTCTTTTATATGGAATACGAGCAACAATCAAACGTAAGCGTCCTAAACGGTGACAGGTGCATTCATTTGATAATGCACGTACCTTGGCTGACAGTTCAGTTGAAAAACACACTGAATCTTTATCAAACCGTCCCTGAATAACATCAATGAATTGCAGTTTTCTCCTTGATTATCCATGATTTTTATGGAAGAAGCACAAATCATCGCCAGTACAAATTGTGCAATTAATAGTGTTTAAAATAAAAGTAATAAATAATAATAATAGTATTTTATAATTTAAAATGCATTGCATATTTTAAACGGATGTCAAAGTGCTAAAAATAAATTAAACCAGAAAGCTACTATACGATAAATACATACAGTTGTAGCACTTCAAAACGACCACCTTTTTTACCGCAGTACGTGCGCGTCGCCAGCGCGCAACGGGTGCGTCCCCGACTAAGGATTTTTAATCCTGCAGCCAGCTGAAAAAAATCAGGGTGCTAGTCTCGTGTTAACCACCAGGTGGCGCAAAGATGTGAGGTCCGACTGTTCATTTCTATCTGTGTCTGCACATTAAGCACAAAAAACGATGTCATGGTATTGTATCATTAAATGTAGAGTAGTTCATTTTTAAATATTATAGATTATTATGCGTCTTTGCTCGCTAGTGCGCTAGTGTTTGTTGCCAATTGCCGAAGCTGCTGATGTTTTTACAGTTTCCAGGCCGGCCGAGAGACACCCTCCTCCAGCCAATCCAATAGAATAATATAAGTATAATAACATAAAATAGGAATCTATATTTATTCATCAATCTGTGTTATATATGTATTTTATATGTATATCTGTACTCGTCTTCTGGTTTGTTGATCATGAGGAAAAAATACAAAACAAACTTGGTTTTCGTTTCAGCTCGTAATATTAATTAACGGAATTCAAGTGTTGTTGTTTTCTCGACACAACGCACGGAGTTGGATTTAAAGCTGATTTTTCATTTTGAGAAAAAAACAGAGAACGAGAAACTAATTCTATAATGACCTATAGTTTGCTCTGATTCTGAATGAAACGTAAGAGCCCGAAAGACAGATGATGTGTCCAGGTAGAGCTTAACCAGAAATGTATGCTTGTCAAATCCAGGCAACGAGAGAATCGGAGAAGTGGCGTCACCGTCTGAAGCAGACAGTGGTGTGACGTTCCAACGATGGTGCTGAGGAGCCGCTTATTCATAGGCAGATGACCTGGATCAAGTTGTCAATACGCGCTAGTGTTTGTCAGTTGCTGATCTCGCTGCTGCCTTTATACAGTATGTCCTCGTGTTTAAGTGTCGGGTTCGTGTACGGTTTAACGGTTTGATTTTCCCCTCCAGAATAAAAGCTGGGAAGACGAGAAAACAAGTCGTTTTAGAACGTTTTAAACCCGAAGGACCTGTTAATGTGTCTGGACACGCTCCCAGTAAGTCCAGTAACTTCGTATTGTAACGAGAAAGCCCCACAATCTCGTTTAAAAAGGACAAACGGCATTTATTCAAAGCATCGTGTTAAAAACGAATAAACGAGCTGAAAACGGTGTTTTCAAAACCAGACACATTAATGGATTTAAAGCCGTTTCCCGTTTTCTCGTTTGGGGAAAAACGAATCGACTGTGGCATTGGAGCATTTTACCAGAATGAGCTTTTCAAAGAAAGGACACTTGGTTTCCAAACAGCGACCTAAGCATCCCCTCAAACTCCAATGATTTCTAGGTGGGGACCAGGACCGATGATTATTTTCGATGGGATTTTGGATAGACAGTTTTTCGAGGAGTCCATAATCAAACGCACAGTGGGTCCATATATAAGAAAGTATTTTGAAACACGGCATCGGTTTTTCCAGGACAATGACCCCAAACATGTCGCTGCAAGACCCTGTCTAGAGGCGGAAGGAATCAGCTGAGTGCGCACACCGATGGAGTCCCCTGATCTGATCCCCTACTAATTAAACAACATCTGGCTTCTAAAACCAATGGTCTTTTTTCTTATACTCCTGACATTAAAAACCTTTCACTTCCTATGGACGTTCACATAAAATCTGTAAGAGGATTTTATTTAATATAAATAAATACATTGCATTAAATCTTTCTCTATGGTGCGTCAGAACGTCAGGACTCAGCAGATCAACAACGCATTAATGCAGCAGCTTGTTTGTTTTACATGTGCTTATTATGCACGATAAATGTTAACGTTTTTCACTGAATGAAAACGAAAATAGCTCCTGCTCTGCAGCATAAACCACTTTGACCACTTTTAAGGTGGTCAAGTTAAACAGCTGGAAGCTGCATTATTATACTTTACCGTAATGACATTTACCACAATATCTGCCGAAAAACAATGTTTTATTACACAGGCAACACAGTGGATTTGGAATTCGCTTCGCGCGAGTTACAGCGTCTAATGCTGATTCAGTTCCAAAAGCAAACTTCAAACCCCACCCCCTACTACGTATTGGCACAGAGACATTAACATATTGTCTCCACTTGGTCAATAGGTGTAAAATACTTTAGCTCCGAGACAAAGAAAAGCTCCATGGGAGATCGGGCAGCGTGATCAGCTGCACCAACGTAGCTGTGAGACGCCAAAACCTTTGATGAGTAATAAGGACTGTTTTACACTTATTTAGCCGAAGACAAAACTCAAAAGAGAGACACCCATCAAGTCTTAAAAAATGTGCAATAAAAGAATATAAACAAAAAATGCTTGAAAGCGTTTCCGTTTTATATTCCGTTTATTTCGTTATTACTCCTTTCACCTGTACCACAAGTCATTGCAAAGCTACAGTCATGTTCCTACGAAGTTAACCAGCTATTTATTTCGTTATTCCCACTTTCATGTCCGTCTGGTGAATGAAAGTGGGCGTGGCCATCCACGTCCCAGAGCGGGGACACTGGGGAAAGGGGAAACACACATCAACACGCAGGACAAAGATCTGCGTTTCTCTGCCTGCTACAGCCTCGGCTGCGTTGGGTCGCATCAACATACAGGACAAAGACCTGTGTTCCTCTGCCACAGCCTCCTCTTTCAGCCTGTTGTAATTGCAAATGCTGCACTGAGCTCTCTTTTACTTTGATAAGTTTTGTGTCTACATGAAAACGGGCAGAACAACGTCCATGCGTGTGTCACGCTGAAAGCGGCTGGTGAACCTCTTGGGAACATGGCTGTAGCTCTGCAATGACTTTGTGGTACAGGTCAAAGGGAAAATAACGAAAGAAACTGAATATAAAACGGAAAAGCTTTTAAGCGTTTTCTGTTCACCCAAACTAGATGGGTGTACTGTCATCTTTTCAGTAATTTTTAGCATTTGCATGTTGTTGTATATGAATAACGAAATTAACAAAATCTATGTTTGAAAAAACTGTGAAGAGTTCCGTGTTTACATGAAAGTGGGCAGAACAACGTCCGTGTATGACTCACTGCCGAAAGCGGCTGGTGAACCTCTTGGGAACATGGCTGTAGCTCTGCTAAATAATACAGGCAGCCAGCCCTATTATTCATTTGTTATTTTCTTGTATGCCAAAATATAAAAATGTTCAGTAATTACAACTTCTGCTCCCACCAGGATTCGAACCCGTATACCCGGGTAAAAAATTGACACATCAAGGCTGTTAAACAATAAACAAACCATTACAGTTACAGTTACAATGACACACACAGTCAAAACAAATTCTTGCTATATCTAGTGCACCACTCCCCCATTTCTCTCGTAGCCTGCATTTGCACATCCATGCATTTGTGTTTTGGTCACTCTTTGTCTGGACACATGACTTCGAAACACGTCACGTGTTTGTGTAACTTTTAAGACCAAAACAAATTATAAGGAGAACGACTTTGTGTTTTCCGTTTGTCTCTAAACAATAAAAACAGACTAACTCCAATTCCATGTCTTTTTGTAAAAAACACATTTTTGCCTGGTTTATTGTTTGTAAGGCGGTGCTTTGATTAAAATCCATTTGCCGCTCATCGCAAGAGAAACGCCGGTGAAAGTGGCTGGATGGACGGATGGGAAATGAAAAACGTTGAAATGTACACGGGCTGATTAAGATTGATCTCAGCCACTCAGTTACAATGACACGCACAGTCAAAACAAGTCAAACTGCAGTTCTGCAGACACAGAGTAAACACGTACGAACAAACATGCTGCTGTAATGCGTTGCTGTAGATCTGCTGATTTCTGGCGTCCTGTCAAAGTTACGATCGACAACTGCTGTAAAAAAAATTCCTATGGTTATTACAGTTATTGATGTAAAATCTACGACTATTGGAAAACATTCATTAACAAGTTGTGGAAGTTTAACACCTAAATAAGCGACTGTAGTCGCAGATGGACTGCGCTCTACGTCTTTACCTGGCCATGTGCATTCAAATTATATTAATTAAACCGCAACCCATAATCATAGAATTATGTGAAGCCAATATATTGTATCAGACGTTAGAGCGGTGGGTGGGTACATATTCTTAAGAGACGCCTGCTATTTAAAGACACAAAAAAGCTGAGGAGAATGAAAACAAGAACATTTTGCTGCTGTGGCGCTGCCTGTTTTAAACCACACAGAACAATTATAACTTTGCACCACCTTTGCTACACCACCTGGTGGTTAAAACGAGACTAGCGTCCTGATTTTTTTCAGCAGGCTGCAGGATTAAAAATCTTTAGTCAGCGACGCAGCCGCTGTACTGTGGCGCCGCGACGGTATTGCAGTGAAAACGCTAGTCACTTTGAACCGCTACCACCCTAACCCTAACCCTGTATATACACTGGGTATACTGGGTTACCAACAGGAGGTACAGGTAGATTAACCTAACTCTTTTCAGGTGTTTCGGAATCGGCATACTCAGGGTAAGCTGGTTCTGGGTTAATCAACCGAGAGTTTTGGGATTTAGCAAAAGGTTAATCAATCCTGCTTTTTGGAACATACCCCTTGTTAGAAAGTCAAGCTCATGAAGTAACAACACCTGTAATTTTTATTTAATATTTTTCATCAGCATTATTTTTATTATTTTGTCATGATTTAGGGGCAATGGGTAGCACTGTTGCCTCACAGCAAGGAGGGCCTGGGTTCGATTCCCAGGGCGGTCCGGGTGCCTTTCTGTGTGAAGTATTTATGTTCTTCCCGTGTTCACGTGGGTTCTTTCTGGGTCCTCCGGGCTTCGTACCACGGTCCAAAACATGCATTAGGTTCATTGGTCACTTTAGACTGAATGGATCTGCCCGGTAGAAGAGGGCGGGGCCTGGCCTTTAAGGACAGCAGCCAAACACCAGTTAGGGTAGGTTGGAGTTTGAGCGAGCAAGTTGGCGGAGATAGGTCTTTCAATGCTCGCGATCTTGCTCAACCCTGTGTTTTGTATGGTTTGTTTTCTTGTTATTCTTTTTTTTGGGGGGGGCACTGAGTTTTTGTGTTGTTCACCTTCTATAAATTGCACTTGGGGTTTTTTGTACTGCACTTTGGCTGCCATTAAACTTACCATCTGTGAAGTAAGCACAGAGTGTAAACATTTCTTATTCAGTGTCACATGCTGCAGAAGTGAGGTAGGACATAAGAGATTCACAGGACGGTGGAATAAACAATTACTGGAATAAACAATTACTTACTTTAATTAATTACTCTTGACTAGGTTTTTGAGATACCTTGGAAATTAACTCTCTCCTTTACGCAGGAGATGGCAAGTTGCTCTAGGACCTACATACATTGCAACTGAGGAGGAATCCTTATCCCTTTATCATCATTGTGACTGTCCACTGACGTGGTAGGACTTACAAGCCCACCTCGACCTGAATTGTAAAAGGATCAACTCACTACCTGATGACTGACATTGACCGATCAACATTGAGAACACACAAACTGTAAGGGGGGTGACTGTTGCGATGTTAAACAACAGCACAGCTTCAGTATATAGTGTTTGAGAACTGCAACCATTTTTAAGACGCCCAAAGCGCCGCTGATGAATGAATGACTCGAAATGATTGGTTCACTTTACTGAAATGATCTGGCAGCCCACAGACACGCTCACTGGCGAGGGGAAAAACTGACACACACGCAGACGGACCACGGGCCTGGGTCCTTAACACCCCCCCTCTAAAAAACAAACCTTACTGAAAAGAGGGTTCGTATTATGAGTGGGATAGCACATGAGCCAGTTTAAAGTACCCTTCTTGTGTTGTGTTGTATTGTACCTCTACATTGAAGTCCTGTTCCACCTCAGGGAACCCGTCAGTGTTCGCTAACGATGCTGTGAGAGAACGCGAGACTCTGCGAGAACAGCACGAGAAATTCAACAAGGCGGCGCGACACCGGTATTAAACAACAGCGCGACAAACTATCCGCCAATTTAAATAAATAAATAACGACCTTATTTACGGAAAATAACTGTTCCCAGTTCCCCTAGGAGATCCTCGACCGCCGCCGCCGCCGACGACTGTTCCCCATCAGTAAGAGGTTCATGGCAGAAGGCTGCAGGGCTGTTATCAGCGTCGACAAACTGTACGTCAACGGAGAGCTCTACCGGGACCGGGAAGCAACTCCGTGGCTGTACTAGCAGGTGGTATGTAAAAACAATGGTTTAATGTATAAGGTTTGTTAAAAAAATAATAGATGCAATGCAACTATGTGTTATAACTTTACATCCAGTATTCAAACTCGTTCTCTCGCAGATGTTTCATGTAAATGTTTATTGTCAATCTAATGTCACTCACCCACTCACTTTGCAAAGCGCTCATCATACTTAATCACTCACTTTCCTTTCACTTTAATTTTCCTTCCCTTTACTCTTTTTCCTTCACCTACTTTCACTCCACACTGTGTACATCCTTTTCTCTATTCTTCTTCCACATAGTCAGCCAGCTATGTAGCCCTTCAGCAGCCACACACAAACATCTACTGCACAGGGGAAACACGTGCACATACATAGATAACACACAACTCAAAATACACAGGTACTTAAGGTTAGCCACACACCTAAAGTCTGTCACACTACATACATACATACAAGACTAGTGATCAACAGCAGTCAGGTAAGATATGACACCACTGAAGATTGTCACCTGGAATGTACGTGGAATCAATAAGAAGGAGAAACGATTTAAAATATTTAACCATTTGAAAACCCTACAAGCAGACATTGTTTTACTACAGGAAACTCATATTCCCAAAATTATAAATTACACTCTGGCATCAGCAGAGTTCCCACATGCTTACTTAGCCGGTTACAATTCTAAACAAAGAGGGGTCGCCATCCTGATAAATAAAAAGATTAACTTTACTCATAACGATACCTTTGTAGATCCAGAAGGGAGATATATAATCATTAATATTTTGATAGGAAACATTGAATATTGCATAGCTAATGTGTATGGCCCTAATGCTGACGACCCCTCTTTCTTTCACAGCTTCTTCACATCACTGTCTGCTCACTCTGGTTCCAAACTTATAGTAGGAGGGGACTTTAATTTAGTATTTAACCCAGAGTTGGACAGGCTAAGCAAAGCTGTGAGCAACAGGAACTGGCAATCAGTACAGACCTTAAAACAGTACATGGATGACTTCGGTCTCTGTGACACATGGCGTTCTCTTCATCCTACATCCAGGGAATATACCTTTTTCTCACCAGTTCACCACTCTCACTCCCGTATAGATTATATTTTAGTAAATAACTCAGTCTTACAAGATGTCTCTGACACCAATATTCACTCTATCACAATCAGTGATCATGCACCAATGTCCATTTCGTTGATTAAGACAGCCACACCATCAACCAGGAATTGGAGGTTTAATACATCATTACTCAATGATCAAGACTTCATCAGTTATGTCAGGAGAGAATGGAAAACCTTTATAGAAATCAACGATACACCGGAAATCTCACCCTGTGTTCTTTGGGAGACTGGGAAGGGAGTTATGCGCGGTAGAATTATTTCATATTCATCACACAAGAAAAAAAGGACATGTTACTTGAATTAGAATTAGAGCAAAAAATAAAATCTCTAGAGATTAAATATGCTGCCTCTCCAACCAATGATAGAATCCTAGAAGACCTAAAGAATCTAAAGCTGAAATTAAATAATATAATTGATTGCAAAACTCAGTTTCAGATAGACCAATTACGGTGGGAGAACTTTGACCATGCTAACAAATGTGGTAAATTTCTACCTAACCAATTAAAAAATAATAAAGAAAAACAAATCATCCATTCAACAACTAATAAGGAAGGCAACATTACTCGTGATCCCCATGAAATAAATGATACCTTTAAAAACTTTTACCAAGAGTTATATACGTCCCAAATAGATCCATCCACTTGAGCCATAGAGGCGTTTCTGAATAAACTAGAACTGCCAAAGCTAAATGAAGAACAATCCACAACTCTAGACTCATTGTTATCTTTGGCAGAACTACATGAAGAAGAACTACTCTGCAGGAGATGCCCAATAAATAAGCTCCAGGACCAGATGGATTCCCAACTGAATTTTATAAAGAGTTCTGGTCCATGCTGGCACCCAGCTTTTACAAAATGGTAGCTGAAATTAAACAACAACATTCATTACCCACAAATATGAATTCTGGCTTCATAAGCCTGCTCCAAAAACCAGGAAAAGACCCTACACTCCCATCGAGTTATAGACCAATTTTACTAATAAATGTAGATCTAAAAATAGTGTGTAAAGCACTTGCTAGAAGATTAGAAAAAATCACTCCATATATAATTCACTCTGATCAAACAGGCTTCATTAAAGGTAGACAGTCAACAAACAATATGAACAGACTAATTAATTTAATTGATTATGTCACCATCCATAAACTAGAGTCAGCCATCGTCTCCTTAGATGCAGAAAAAGCTTTTGATAGCGTAAACTGGAAGTTTCTTTTAGCCACTCTGCACAAAATCGGCTTTGGGGAAACATTCATAGACTGGATCCAAATATTATACAACTCAGCAAACGCTGCAGTCAGAACAAACAACCAGATCTCACCAAGGTTTAATCTGCATAGAGGGACAAGACAGGGCTGCCCACTTTCCCCATTACTATTTGCAATATTTATTGAACCTCTAGCCGCAGCAATAAGACAGCATGAAGGAATTACTGGAATATCGACCAAATCAGTAAATCATAAAAAAAGTTTATATGCTGACGATGTGTTACTGTTTCTCCTGGAGCCACAGACGTCTCTTCCTACAACTATCAGCCTCATAGATGAATTCTCAGGACTTTCAGAGTACTCTATTAACTGGACCAAATCTATAGTGCTACCACTTAACCTTAAGGTGACTAACATCTCTTCTACCACACTCCATTCAGGGAACATTAAATACTTGGGCATTGAATTGTCGTCTAGGCTATCAGAGCTTATTGATCTAAACTACAATCCATTATTAAAACAAATAGAAGCCAACCTCAAAAGATGGCAGTCCTTACCCATTTCACTTATGGGAAGAATTGCCACCATAAAAATGATGATCCTGCTAAAAATTAATTACATACTCTCAATGATTCCAACTCAGCCAGCCCAGGTGTGGTTTAAGACATTAGACTCCTACATCTCACAGTTTTTGTGGAAAACCAAGCCACCACGAATTAGTTTAAAACTCTTCAAAAATCCAGACACTGCGGCGGCCTAGAACTACTTAACTTCCACCACTATTTTCTTGCCAATAGACTGAAGCATATCCACAAATGGATAAAACCCATGCCAGCAGACTCCTCCTGGATAGACATTGAACAAACATTTTGTGGAAATATTAAAGTTGCAGATCTGCCCTTTATCAGCACCAAAATCAAACATCATAGTTGTTACCAGAGCATTAGAATAAAAGCATCTCTGCAAGCCTGGTGAGAGTGTCTTAAAATTAATGGGTCTTCGCTTACTCTTTGCCAAAACACACCTCTCTGGAACAATCCAGACATCATACAAAACAAAAAGGCAATACACTTTCCAACTTGGCATATCAAAGGGATAACACATCTGAAACATGTTTACACAAGAGACAAGTTTACCTCTTTTGAAGAACTAGTGTCCCACTATGAAATCACTAGTGCCAATTTCTTAGAATACCAACAACTAAAGTCAATACTTAATGCCAAAAGTAAGAATACTGCCATCCACATGCAACCACCACCAGTAATAGAGCAATTTATTGATATGTCAGGGAAAAGGACAGTATCCAAAATCTATATCTTAATTTCCAATGTAGACCAGACAGTAAGCCTTCCGATCTCTAAATGGGAAGCTGATCTCAATATCACCACTAATTACACGTTCTGGAATAACATATGTTCTAATTTATTCAGAATGACAAAAAATACAAATTTACAACTAATACAATACAAAATTCTTCATAGAACTTACTATACAGGACAAAGGATGTTCCAAATAGGTCTCACAAACTCAGATATTTGCCCTCACTGTACAGATAACACAGCAGATAGATTCCTACATGCATTCTGGTCATGTTCACCTGTGCAGCAATTTTGACAAAGAGTATGTGAACACCTGTCAACCCAGTTAAGCTGTCCAATCCCAGCGGCCCCTGAACTTTGTCTTCTAGGAGATCTAAGTGGGCTTGATCTAGAGACAAACTCATCACACACACTTCTTTCTGCCCTCTGTGTCGTAAAGAGAATCATCCTCATGAACTGGAAAACTAAAAAAAATTTAAGCATTACTCAGTACCTGAACAGCTTGTTAGATTATACCACCTTAGACACATTGCTTCATCAAATCAATGACCAAAACTGTACTCTGATTGATTCCATCTCCAGGTAAGGATGCGTGGGGCTCGGGTACTGCGTCATGTCTGGCACAGTGGTGGTGGAGTGACTAGTGGTTGGGGGTGCCTGCCTGCCTAAGGAACCAGGACAACGGGCTGGTGGACTCTGGGCTGGCCGCACGGGTCCCCTGCGGTGGGGGTGTGGTGGCTGCTGAGACCGGCGGTCCTGTGGCGGAGTAGGGCCATTTTGAGGGTTGGCGTGTGCCTGTCTCCGGGGAGCCGGAGGCGGGCCTCCCTGACGGTGTGCGGGGGCGGACCTGGGAGTGGAGACCTGAGTGACTTGCGTCCGGGGGACTCCCTCTGGGGGTGCCTGCCTGTGCCCGGAGGGGTGTCTCTCCCCTGGGGCGCTGCCCCTGCTCGGGTGGGGCGCTGCCTGCCCTAGCGGTCCGACGCCCTCTGGTGACTGCTCAGGCCGGTTGCAGGGGAGTTGGCGGACTACTCAGGCTAGAACCTTCATTGGGCCCTGGGCGGAGGGCTGGCCCTCAATGCACAACCGCAGAGTATGTGTGTGGGTTTGAGTGTAGCACTACACGGGGCGAGCATGGGCATACTTGAGCGAGAGAGTAGGTAAGTGTGAAAGAAGGGTGAGGATGGCTCTGGCTGTGCTGCGTTTGGCACCTGGGCAGTAGTACTGCGGTCCCTGGGTCTTGGCTGTCCCTTCCTGGCTGGGGGTTGTGGGGGGTGGTGGGATGGGTAGCAAAGCCAGTCGGGAACCTGGCTCTGCGGACCCTGGTGCTCTGCTTTCCAACTACATTTCTCCGCATTCATCCACTTAGGTCTGCAAGGGGCGTCCTGCTGATGGAGGGACCAGGGCTACTGGGAAGTGGTTCCGTCCCTTCCAAGTGGGATGCTCTGCAGTTTTAATTGCATTAGTCATACACACTTGTCCAGGAATCTGGGGGCTCCTTCCGGGGGGGCCAGTAGTCGGAGCCTTCCCATTGATGGCTCTGTCTGCTGGACCCCTCGGAGAATTGGCTATCTCCCAAAGTTCCTCATACTTAGCCACATACACATACATTTAGGGCCGGGGGTGGGCTCCTTCACTGGGGCCTGGGGCTGAGGCCAGTTGTGGCCTCGCCCACTGGCCCTGGTGGAGAGATCACCACCCAATTTTAACTGCAAAAAGACATTTAGGGCGAGGGGGGGCACTGTCCGGGGGACACACCGTCAGCCAGCGGTTGTGCTTCTGGAGGTGTCACCCACCTTCAGTGCACTTTAGTTCCACACACTCACGTCCAAGCTGGGTTGCAGGGTTCTGGGGTGCCTTTTTCTGCTGCCCTCTGCCTCCCCCGGGTTGGAGGGGTTGGGCGGGGCTTGGGAGGAGCTGCGGTCCCTGCCTGGGGCCACATGGTCGGCAGGCCGGAGACCTACCCTCCCCACGAATGTGACCAGGCGATTGGTGTGGGTGAGAGAATGTATCTGAGAGTGCATTGGTTCACGTATGATTGACTAGTTTGTTGTGAGAGAGTTTGTGGTGTGTGTGGGTTGTTGTGTGTGGATGTACGATGTGTGTGTGTGTGTGTGTGTGTGTGGTGCGGTTGGAGTGTGGGGGGTCCGGTTTCCCGCCCGGGGTACATTGATCTTCTGCCTGGGTGGTCTCTTTTCTCCTGACCCCCACCAATTGCTGGCCTTGTGCTGCAGGCCGGTGTGGTGCCAGGGGATGAGGTCGGGCCGATGGTGTAGGCCCCGCTCCGCTCGTGTGGGGGTGGTGGACTGGGGGCGGGCCCCACTCTGGGCGCGGGGGCATCTTCTGGCGGGCTCCCTACGGACCGTGGGTCATCGGGCTCTACTCTTTCAGGCCGACCCTCCCGCCGGGGGGAGTGTTTGCCCCTGGTTCTCATGGGGCGGACAGTGTTGACCCCCGGTGGCCCACTCTGACCTTGGGTGCTGTCTCTTTGGCTGCTGCAGCTCTGCCTGGGGGCTCTGTGTGGGCGGCTTGGGTCGCAACACCTGCCCTCCTGGACCTAAAGGTGTGTGGGCCCCCTGGCTGCTAGTATTCTCTCCTCTGCTTGTTGGATGGGCGTAGTGGCCGAGCCCCTCACATCACCCTGGCTTCCACAAGTGGCATTGTTCATGCACCACCGTCTGCCTTACCCTTTGGGTGAATAATATTAAGCTACAGCCTTACTAACCTTGTAGTGGGACACTTTCCAAATCCAACTGTAAGTATTATTGATACTTATCACTACCAATATCAATAATGTGTGAATATGGAATTTGTGGTTTTGTATGTCATGACTTTTATTAAGTAGTATGGGATATATATAATAATGCACATATGTATGTATATTATGTATATGATATGTATATGTTTGTATGAGTATGTGCACATACCTTAGCACTATTATTGGTATTAGTATTAATCTCCAAGGTAAACCACAGTACAAAAGTTGTTTAGTTATGAATTTGTTAGCCTAAGGTACATCCCTGCTTCTTTTTTTTTTTTTTTTTTTTTCTCTCCGATTGTTTACTTAACAGATTTGCTTGGTTTCAGCAGCTGGTTGCACCCCCCTCCCGCATACACACCCTAAAGCAGAAACCTAACCTGTCCACCAACACAGCAACATCACACATATTTTGAATTAGCTAAATAAATCATTAAATAAACCATAAATCAGGAAGAGTGTATATATATTCTATATATACTCTTCTTGTTAAAGCAAAGCTGTCCATCAAAATATGGCATTCAGCGTAAGATATGCTGCTTGCTAAACTGCTGGACAGAACAAAAAAAAAAAATTGTAATCGATACAGAGAAGATTAGCATGGCCCCTGCGAAAGGATGACACGCAAATTTGTGAAGCGTTTCCACATTTTGATGTGCCTTCATTACTCCTAACGGAAGCACAACTTTTTTCAGACATAGATGTGCACGGCTTGTTTACAGATTTAAAAAGATGAACTCAGTGAGGTCAAATTTGGTGCAGAAATTGTTATATGTGTTTGCTCTGGAAGAAAAAAAAAAGAAGTCCTGTTCCACACACACACACACACACACACACACACACACACACACACACACAGTCTGGTTGTCACCAGTAGTGGGGACAACTTGTTTAAGCATCACTTTGGGGACTACCCTTTCCCGAAGGGCTACTGGTTTGAAAAAAATCAGGTAAATTTGCCTTTACACAGAGAGCTCATACACACGTTCAGATACACACAATTCTGGAATTTCTGAATTCAGACTTTCTAATTACGCTTTTTGGGGACATCTGGAAAAACCAATAAACATGTGTTATGGGAACCTAATTTGCATAGTTAACACTTCGTCATTTGACTTCTGGGGACTTAATAATTATAACTCAGATTATTGCAGATAACTCACCTAGACGATTACCTAGAAGCAAAGGTAGAGAGTAGAGTATAAAAAGGTTTCAAAATATTAGTAACCTAACATGCAGGTATGCAGAGTGGACATTCTTACACAACGTAAGTTATAAACTCCTTTAAATTGTTTAACTAAAGGTTTTTTATAAAACAGCTTGCAAATACTTTGCTACAACAGCAGCAGTTAACAAATAAAAGTTACACAGGCCAGACTCAAACTTGACATTACTGTTTGTTCCATGAACCTATAGTGCCAGTCTATACATTTAACATTTACTGAGCACTTTCTTTTTGTAGGCTGTAATACTATTATAAACAAAGAATTTAACAAGTTTGGTTCTTCAGAGCCTCTTGTTCAGCTCTCAGGCATCTCTCTAATTCTAATTCACTCGTGGGGACATCGTACATGACCAACAATATAGGGTAATTTTACTCAAATTAAAGTCAAGACTGAAGTTTTAATCTGTTGTCAATTTCCTATGATGATTGGCTTTTAAGATGCATCAAATCAAAGTGTATAGCTACAATTATTGAAAGTCTATAATTATTTCAAATATGCTTCTTCTAAACTACATAACAGACAATGTCATTTCAGTTTGTCATGTGCTGAATACAAGCACTTGAAAGGCAGACAACTGAATGCTAAAATATCGCAATTAAAACAAATATCCTCAAAAATAACTTATTACCATCACAGCATGTCTTAACCTGTTGTCAGTATCAGTAGTCTGTCATGTGCTGTCAACAAGCCTACCTCTGATTCACTGCTGGGTGTTCATGCAGCTTCAGTCATTGCAAATGAAGACAAAGCAGCATGGGACACTTTTGCAGGCTTTGAGCCACCCTTTCTGTCTGCTAATGTCTGCTACGATTTCAAAATCAAAGATTACGACTAATTACCCTTACTAAAAAAAGAGCTGCCCCAGTAACACAAAATCATTTCAGACACTTCATACAAGAGATGTGTCCTTATTTTTTCAGTACTTTCTTCAGACTTTCTTCAGTTGTTTGTTAAACAATGACCTGCCGTCCATTATAAGGGCATACGGCCTCAATTTTTAAATGTTAATTTTTTACATATAGAAAAAATCCTACTGTAATTGTTTGTTATTTTTTACATATAACCCATATTTTCAGGAGCGAATTAAGCTAAAATGAGAGTGACAAACCTTTCTTCATGGGGAGTCGTCTCCCCCAGATCTCTTCATCTGCTTTTATGTCCATACAGGCAAACTTTGTTTGGGTGTTTGTGTTTATTATTTACCAACCGCCCAAATGATCCATCCTCTCTAAAAGCATCAATACTTGTGGTACAAAAGTAAAAATAAATTAATTAGAAATTTAGAATTGTTAAAAGATCATGTTGATTTTATAATTTAATGTTGCATGAGTTGACCAACAAAAAACTTAAATTCCACCACCATGTTTGTCCTCTCCACTTGAAGTAAAAAAAGAAACCACAGCAAGATTGATGGCAAATCTTTTTTCTACTCTCAGCTTCAGCATCAGTTAACATTGTCACTGAAAATGCAAAAAAGGCAAGATCCAAAACAACATTATATATTTAAAACATTCAATATATATGTATTATAATCTAAACACAATTTCAATATTCCAATTGTCCAACATATCTATTAGCCTTGCCAATAAATATTAAACTACAGTTGTAGCACTTCAACGCGACCACCTTTTTTACTGCAGTACGGTCGCGTCACCACCGCACAACGGGTTTGTCCCCAACTAAAGATTTTTAATCCTGCAGCAAGCTGAAAAAAATCAGGGTGTTAATCTCGTTTTAACCACCAGGTGGCGCAAAGATGTGAGGTCCGACTGTTCATTTCTATCTGTGTCTGCACATTAAGCACAAAAAACAAGGTCATATTATTGTATCATTAAATGCAGAGTAGTTCATTTTTAAATAATATATATTATTAAGCGTCTTTGCTCACTAGTGCGCGCTAGTGTTTGTTGTCAATTGCCGAAGCTGCTGATGTGTTCACACAGTTACCAGGCCAGCCGAGAGACAAAAATAAATAAATAAGGATTATAAATAAATAAGAATAATATATTTATAATATATAATATATTAATATATATAATGATATAAGAATAATATATAAAATAGGAATCTATACTTATTCATCAATCTGTGTTATAAATGTATATATGTATATGTATCATATGTGTATCTGTACTTGTCTTCCTGTTTGTTGGTCATGAAGAAAAAATACAAAACAGGATTTTGGTTTCTCTTGATATGAGCGACAAACGAAATTCAAGTGTTGTTGTTTTTTCGACACAAGGCACGGAGTTGGATTTAAAGCTGATTTTTCATATTGAGAAAAAAGCAGACAACGAAAAAATAAGTCGTTCTCTCGTTATAGCAGCTTTTAAGTTGGTGGAGAAACCAAAATGTATGCATGTGTTAATACAGGCAACGAGAGAATCAGGGAAGTGGCGTCACCGTCTGAAGCAGACATTGATGTGACTGAGGAGCCACTTCATAGGCAGATGACTTGGATCAAGTTGTCAATGTGCGCTAGTGTTTGTTGTCAATTGCTGAAGTTGCTTCTGTCTTTATACAGTATTTCCTCGAGTTTAAGTACTGTCGGGTCCGTGTACGTTCTACTGTAAGTCTGGTTTCCCAACCAGAGTAAAAGCTGGGATAACGAGACGAAAAGTCGTTGTAGAACGTTTTAGACCTGTTAGAACCTGTTAATGTGTCTGAACACGCAAGAAAGTGAGACTCTTATTTTAAAACACAGTACAACGACGACAGGAAGCCGGTGCTCAAGGGCAACTTAAGTAATGGATTTATATTTTCCATTCCAGACAACATCGGCTGAAATCAAGTCGTTTTCTGGTTAAGTTGTCCAGAAAATAGAATACAAAGAACATTCGTTGCCTCGTTTCTCTTAAGCGAAAAACGAAATTCAATCACAGCACCGTGTTAAAAACGAATAAAGCTGAAATAGAGCTGAAAACAGTGTTTTAAAAACAAGACCCGGAATTGGCTTTAAAGCAGTTTCCCATTTTCTCGTTTTGAGGAAAAAACGGAAAACAAGAAAACAAGTCGTTTCGTGTGTTTCCAAATGTTAACGGTTATACTGGATGAAAACAAAAATAACTCTGCTCTGCAGCATAAACCACTTTGACCAATTTTAAGTTGTGTGTGAGAACAGTTAAACCAGTAAGATATAGCCAATGTCCTTTAAACGGAAGCTCCAACATTTTACTGGAATGACATTAATCACAAGCGGAATGACAATAATCACAGCAAGTTCACCATAAACCAGCCATGATCAGGTACTCTACGTAAGATCCCTGTCAGAGGAGTCCAAAGTATCCAAATAATCAGGAGAGTTCTCCAAGAGCCAAGAACCACTCGGGCAGAACTTCAGGAAGACCTGGCATCAGCAGGTACTTTTGATTCAAAGAAAACAAGCAATGCAGTAAACCACCATGGCATCCATGCACACTCACCAAAGATCACTACAAATCTGCTGCCATCTACCAGAAAGCTGAAAATGAAAAGAGGGTGGACATTTCAGCAAGACAATGACCCCAAACACAAGGCCAAGGAAACAATGAAGTGGTTTCAAAGAAAGAAAATCAAGTTGCTTGAATGGCCCATTCAATGACCTGAGCTAAATCCCATAGAAAATCCATGGATAGAACTAAAGATCAAAGTTCATAAAAGAGGCCCAAGGAACCTTAAAGATCTAAAGACCATTTGTGTGGAAGAATGGGCAAGAATCACTCCTGAGCAATGCAGACGACGCTCTCCATACAAGAGGCGTCTACAAGCTGTAATCACCAACAAAGGCTTTTCTACAAAGTATTAAATAATGTGTGTTTAATACTTATTATTGCTCAACTTATATAATTAAATGTTCTGATTTCTTTGTGAATTAATTACTTGGCTTGATGGCTACATCTGGTGCAAATTTTGTGTCAATAGCCCACTTACAAATCCCCTTACTAATAAAAATGCTGATGTGTAAAATACTTATTTCCCCCGCTGTATCTGCAGAAAAACAAACTTTTATTACACAGGCAACACAGTGGATTTGGAACTCGCTCTGCGCCGTAAACACGGCGTCTGATGTTGATTCAGTCGCTAAAGCAAACTTTACATCCCTTCCCCCTTGTCACGAACGGCAAATAAAGGACCCAAATGCACAGCACCAGGACACGATGCGTACGGTGTAAAAGGGTGGGTTTATTCCAGAAACGAAGTCCAGTTCAAGCAGGGTCATACACGGGCCATCAGGTGTGGTTACAACAGGATCAGGTCGAGGCAGCGTCAGGGACAGACAAGGTCATACTCGAAGGGTCAGTACAATACCAAACGTCAGGCGTTGAATCGTGGTCAGGCAGGCAACAAGGTCGGCAACATGCAGGGCAGGTAATCACGGCAGACAAGACAGACGGATACTAGGCAGGCTCAGAGTCAACGGTCGGAAACAGGGTACACGCTATATGACAGGACTGGATAATGAAACAGAAAATGGCGGTAACTCACATGCAACGATCTGGCAAAGTGTTCTGGGACTGATGGTGCTTAAGTATACTGTGGGTGATTACTAATACGGAGCAGGTGTGACTAATGAGAACCGGAAGTAAAGCTGGAACCAAAACAGAAACCGGGAGACTACCAAAATAAAGACAGGAAGTGGAAACTGGAACCCAAAACATGATGATAAGACAGAGCAACAAAGTGCCTTTAAAATAAAACTAAAAACAGAGCCAGAACCTGACACCCCTACTCCGTATTGGCACAGAGACATTAACATATTGTCACTACTCTATATATCGGTATATAGGTGTAAAATACTTTAGCTCCGAGACGAAGAAAAACCTCCATGGGAGATCGGGTAGCATGATCAGCTGCACCTGTGGTCGTGGCTGTGGGACGCCAAAACCTTTCACTTTTTTTAAACCCTCTTCTTATGGTATTTCACACAAGTCTGGCAGGCTACCACTGCTAACTTGTAGAGGTTATTATATAATAAAAATAAATTGTAATAAACTCTCTCTGTGGTATGCGAGAACGCCAGGAGTCCGTAGATCTCCGACTCATTAATGCGCAAGTTGTTTGTTCTGCACATATTGATTCTGCATGACTGATAAGGACTGTTTTACACTTATTTACCTAAAGACAAAACTCAAAAGAGATAGAACAATTCGCTCAGCTGCCTAGTCTGTGGAACGCTCCCAGAGCATGCGAGAACGCCACATAATACGTATTTATTTACCGGAGCTTTCAAAGTCGGCAAAATCCAGAGTCGCTCAGATTTATTTGCAACAACTGATTCTCCCGCAGGGATTATATCATAATAAAATCAAACGCTGTACAGGCACTGGGTCTGTCTAAGCATACAGTACAGCTGCTTATTCCGGTGTTGAACTGCCATAACTTGGAAATACTACTATACTAAATACCACAATCGTCTGCTAAATAATACAGGCAGCCAGACCTATTAGTCATTTGTTATTATCTTGTAGGCCAAAATATAAAAATGAGATAACAACGCTGATTGTTCAGTAATTACAACTTCTGCTTCCACCGAGATTCGAACCCGGGCTAAAAAAACTGACTAGTCAAGACTGTTAAACAATAATTAACCATTACACCACCAAGACATTGTAATGTTACTCTACGTAGGCCCATATAACATGGTCTTAGTACGGCGTCATAGGGGCCACTGTGGGGGCTGATCGCCATCTATAGGCCAAAAAGACATAACACACGCTCCAATGCGGTAAAAACAAGGTGATCCCACACTCAAAATGAAAGTTGATTGCGGTAAAGACTGACACTATTAACTACTACGACTGTATAACAGGAATCAGGAAAGTACTGACCTTATTTAGAAGTAGCGTGTGTGTTAAAGGAGTGGGTGCAATAGCATTCACAAAACCTGAGGTGGCGATAGGGAAAAAAAGTGAAGTCTGGGCCATAATTAAAAAAACCTATTGGCACATATCAGCATGGCTTCAGCATTCATTTTAAAGCGTTTTACTTTTGGAAACGTAAACAACTGTGTAAACAATTTTCGGTCCCCGCAATTGTTGAATACCAGAACACACACACACATACACACACACACTCCTGTCAGAGAGCATGAGCTACTCAGCCATTGAAATATCCTCTAGGCTGTCAGACCTTATTGAATTGAAGTACAGTATAATCCATTATTAAAACAAATAAAACAAATAGAAGCCAACCTTAAAAGATGGCAGTCCTTACTAATTTCACTTATGGGAACAATTGCCACAGTTGCAACTATAAAAATGACTGTCTAGACGTAACTACATGTTTTCATTTATTGCAACCTGTTAGGGTTAAATAAAGCAGACACAATCAGTTGAGGATTTTACTTGCAAGGAGTGAGCAGTTTACAGCAAAGGCAACTTCCTCTCACTGAAGAGAAGACAGGGATTCAGCTCATAATATGTATTGCATTGTGGGAGGTGCATAGTCACACAGTACGTGGGAAATATTTTCTGCACAAAGCAAGCATTGGGCTCATCAGATAAGGATGCTACACACCGGTACTCCCTATTTCTTGCAGAGCAGAAGGGAGGAACCTTCAAAGCCATAGCACAGCTAACAAGGCTTCAGCAAAATCTGTTTCAATGATTAAATGCAGTATTTTTCCAACACAACCCAGCCAGGCAAGGTGTGGTTTAAGGCTGACAGCCTGGTGGGATTTTCTTAACATAACTGGCTCTTCACTCACTCTTTGCCAATACACCCCTCTTTATCCATCCAATACAGGTGCAACCACCACCAGCAATAGAACGATTACAGACACAACAAAACAAATGTATGTATTTTGAGACCAAAAACTAAAAAGGTAAAGTATTAAAAACTAAAGTATTGGATTGCATTCTTATCTTTCATATTTTAATAATTGACTTGTATATGACTGTATATAAATTTACATTCTACTTCTATATTTTCTCACCTTTTATGTACTGAATTAATCCTGTACACAGTTGCTTGTATTGTAACCATTTTGGCCTCACTGAATACTAGTAGAGTTGGTCCAGGACAATAGAAACATGTGTTTTCATATGGGACAAATTTGTTGTACTTCCTGTTTCCCTAGCTGCCCCGGCAGTTCTGGCAGAGATAGGATGTGCTTCTTTAAATTAAGGTATTCTGTCACTGCACAAATACTGCAGAATACCACTGTTGATCAATTTTGAGAGACCTCTCAATGATGTGAATTGAGTGTCCTCTGTTTTATTGTTTGCAGTTGCAACAAATATGTCTGGTTCCTGAACAATCTACCACATTGCCATCATTCTGTGGACACAGCTGTGTGAGGTTCCAGTTCCTCTATACTGACAGTTCTATTTTCCTGCAACGGAATCAAAAGCAACTCTTGTCCTCCCCAACTGTTACCAGCTGTCCCTGTCAGTGATAACAAAAAAATAAAGCTTGGTAAGTATCCCCAAAAACAGTGGAAATACACTGTCCACTCTACTTTCCATTGATGCCTTATTGAGGTCCTCACATTTCACACCCCACGTGGAAAACTTACTTTGCATGTCCTGCAGTGATGTGGATGTGAGGGCTGCAGGCTTGACATAAAGTTTGGCAGTTGCTGTGTTTTTAAGGTGATCATGTTCCTTGCCTGGATTGCCTAATGACCATGCAATCTGCATAAATCTTCTACATTTATTCATTTCACATTTAATTTTTTGTGTGTGGGTTTACTATATTACATTTATTGGGTAAACTGGGCCATAATCATACAAAACGGGGATGGGTGTCAGACCGGAAGTGCTACAGACTTAAGAGGAGAAAAATGGAAGGACAAACGACTAATGATGTTCACACCGAGCAGAAAAGTTTTACTCTTGAAGATAAAATGCACTCTCTGTGGTGGAAATTTTCCATAAAGAAGCAGATGAGAGAGTTGTCCTTTTGTGCGATTTATTGAAATAATAAAGAAAATAAAAATAATGGGGAAAGCAAATAAAAAGCATGGATGTTGATCGTGCACATCAACAAACCAAAAAACAGCTGGGGAGATCAGTGCACACACCACGAAGGTGTGATGCAAAGAGCCCACAATACTCAAGTTGCTTCTGCCTTTTAACCCCTTTCTCTTGCTCTGGTGGAACGTCTCTCTGCAGCAATGGAATTGTTTGCGCCACTTTATCTCACTGTGAGTGAGAATGTTTGCTTTCTCACTTCTGCATCGTCATGTCTTGTCATCCAAAGGAAGGAACACCGAGCTTCCAAGACAAGATGCATTCGCTTTAACAGCCTTGGGTCTGGTGGGGAGTCAGATAGGATGGAGCCAGAGCCCGGGTGTAAAAGTCAAACATATATCATAAATTATTAGTCAGTCAAATGAAACATCAGATGTTTAGACTTGATGTATGACAGGGCACAAGAGATTAGTTGTTTGTGTAAGAATGTTCAGTTCAGTATTGCACCTAACTAGCACATGATGACTGTGTTGGATAAGAAATAGCACAAAGGCAAAATTTTTCCATTACACTCTCACTGAGCAAGGAAAAAGGAGGGTCTGCCTCAGACGCCATCGCAAATCAAATCAAGTTTATTTATTTAGCACTTTAAAAACAATATCTTGTTGACCAAGCACTTTACATAAACGAGAAATGGTAAAATAGATAACATGACAATAAGACAATTAAAAACATAAAAAGCATTGAAGCTGTAATTAAAAAGACAGTATAAGACTCTACTGAGTATTATAAGGTAGAGAAAATGAAACAAACATCAACAACATCACCCCTAAGGTTTTTACCATCATCTTCAGATGTTTAGCTACACAGCTGTACTCGGTTTTGCCTTTGTTTGAGCGGGGCTGTGAGCACAGTTCGAAGTCCACGTCTCTGATCAGCTTAACTAGCACTGTTTGAGGGAAGGGGTGGAGTTTATTTGCAGATGTCATGCATATTTTAGTTTGCCCATAGTGTACGGAGCGAGTTTTACACATGTCGAACATTTAATATTTACATTTGACATTTACCATTTTCATTCAACATTTAAATTTATATATAATATTTAGATTTACAATTTAGATTTACATTTAAAATTTACATTTATATTAATATTTATCGTTTTTATTTAGACTTTTTCACATTCAGCTAAATTTGAGAAAACATGTTGTGTCATTTACACTAGTTAAATGTGAGAAAATTAGTGTAGCTGGCGTTGTTTGGGTGGTGCCCAGAGGGTGATGCGCAACTATTGTGCTTACGAGAATATAAATACTGTGTATATAGATATACACACACTGTGTGTATATAGACAGTGATTATAACTTTGCAGTGAACAGGAAATAACTAAGACATCAACTATGTTTTTAGAAAAAGTTTTTACATAAGAGCAAAGACAAGGGATTAAACTCACACAGCCAAGACAGCAATCACTGAGCTTAACCACTGTGTTATCTGAGGATATGAGAGTAAGGAGACTAGTTGTGGATAATAAGTCAATTGTAATGCAACAATAGTTTTTTAATAAACCATTGTGGCTCAATGCAGGATTAAAAATCCTTAGTTGGCAACGCACCCGAGTTGCACAGTGGCGACGCAACCATATTGCAGTGAAAATTGTATTTTAATTATTACATCTGTAAGATAAGTTAATGCTGAGGAAGGAAAAGATCAGGGTGGAAGATTACGAGTTTAATACTGTATGTGAGGAGGGAGAGAACCAGAGGAGAGCAGGGTTATGAATGGGGAGGAATCCTGTAAGGTGCAGGGGGAGGGAACTGACAGATAGGAATAGTGCAGCTTTCCATTAGGCCTATCCTAGAGTGATGCAGAGAACAAACTGTGACAGCTCATTAACTTCCATCATGCCTTTCTTGCATAACTGCTTCCAAGACACCAAACTTCCTCTGGGTAGTTCCTGCTGTAATTTTGCGATTTGAGTGTTGTGGCTTTAGCAAGTCTGGCTGATGCAATTACAAACAGAAAGATAAAGAAGAAAATGGAGATGCATTATTAACTGGATTTTGAGCTAATGCCTCCTTCTACTAAGTAACACACTTGGTCTGACACCTCCTGTGGCGCCTTTGTTAAACGACAAGAGAATGGATGGTGTTGAAAAGTGCTCCAGTAGAGTTTGTGATCGACTGGTGCCAGACTTGGCTGAAAACACATGGAAGAAACAAAATGCAGCTTTTCTGTTTTCAGTACACACAGTAAATCATCACTGATGCTGGGTGAACAGCAGTGAACCAGCATGTCAGTCATTGTCAGTGTTAGGCTTGGAAATGTCCTTCATTAAATGTTCAGTTTGCCACGGGCCACTGTGCCTTTTTCTCATAGATTCCCCTCGGTCTGATTTAAAGTGCTTTGTTCACTAATCCTGGAATATCTCAGGGACCAGAGTAGTTTGTTTAGCAAATAGTTGTCACATGTGCCGTGATAAACATCTCAGCTGAATAGTAACAGCTTTATAGGAAAACACTGAGGTCCTCTATTGTATGGCCTAGTTGTGAAGGTGGTTTTGCCCAGAGCCTCTGATATAAGTAGAGATGTTTTTACTTTGTTGGAGAAAACTGAGGAGATTGACACCTCCCTCCACACGAACACAACACCGTTGTAGCGTGTCACATTGGTTTTACTTATAAGCAGGTCACCTCAACATGTTCATTTGGCATCTTTATAAATGGGAGTGTTAGTTATATTTCAATCACGTTTTACAGTATTTTATGACAGTTTTGTTTTTTGACTGCTACCTGCATGGATTGGACAACAATTAACCCACTTCCCCAGAGCCTATTGAACGCACCCGTGACCGATAATCAATAGCTGGCAATGAGGGTGTTGAGTAGACAGCTATGGGCAGATTTAAGTACTGGAGCTGAGCGATGGAGCCTCTGTCCGGCCCCTGAGTCTCGTCCCACCCTAGTCTCAGTCTTTGGCCTCGTCTGTTTGGTGCTAATTGCCATTGGTAAGTTGGAGTAGAATTCCTTCATTACTCTCACAATGGAGCAATTTCATGGAAGACTCATTGTATGATGCAGTGAAGACACGCTTGGCTTGTCCGTCGTTGAGGAGTAGATCAGAGACCTGACAAACGGTGGTAGCCAGACCTAAATGAGTCGGCAGGTCTGGGAGTTTTCTTTGCCCGCAAGTTAATCAACATGTTTTACTAAAACCTGAAATAAAATCTATCAACAGGTAATGTGCAGATTCTTGAACATTTTTTAATTGGTTATTTTAATAATATCTGTTTTTGTTGCTGCCCTTTAATGGTTTGCTTTCATTGGGCTTTAAATAATTTGCATTTCACTCACTGGCATCGATTATGTTTTAATTCTTTTATTCTTTCATTTATTTACTTGAATCCAAATTTAGATTTTCAGTATAGTAGCTATCAATGCATCACAGTTCCATGCTTCGTTTGTGTTGCAAACTCCCCCTGTCAGTTCCTGATCAGCGGGACTTGGCAGGATACGGGGACAGGAGAGGAGAAGATGTGGAGGCGTACAGTAATGCCTAACTAACGTCCGCTCCGAGTGGGGCAACACTGCTCTAACAGAGCTTAGACACAGCGCTCACTATTGAGCGGGGAATCTACGGCCAACGTGCAACTCGCACACAGCTGTGACCTCGTCTCGCCACTAAAAGCACTACGGTTAAAACCTTTAAACCTGAATGTTTCCCTGGCCGCATCTGCAGACCAGGTCATGGGGAAATATGGAGGGGGAAGAACCCAATTGCACGACCCAAACATAGGAAATAAGAATTAACATAAAACTTTTTATTGAATACAAACATAAAGTCACTGCTTTCACAGGATCACTCCTAACACAGATAGGTAAGAAATAGGACACAAACTCATTGCAAGGCATAGACTAAACTAACGACACTATGTAAATAAATGCGCTCCGTACACTATGGGCAAACTAAATCCTAAATGTGGAAAAACAAGACAAAAGGGTCAGGGTTCCTTCTTTGCCAGAAGGTCTTCGGGGCATCAGGGACGGCTGCCAAGTGTGTTGGGAAGAAGAAGTGCCTCTGCTTGTCGCTCTCCACAACATCCAACTTCAGAAACGGGACCAGGTGGAGACTGGCTGGACCTGGGATTTAGACTTGCAGGGGAAATTATCTACACGAACGAGAACGGATGACAGTGAACTGGACTGGGATGTGAACTGCAGCAGGAGGATTCAGGGCAGCTCTAAATAACAGGATGTGACCACATACCAACAAAGTAGACACAGTCGAACTACTCAAAGCATGCCTCCAATCGGCCATAGTTTAAACTGTTACAGTTCTGTGCTTATAAAATTTTTGTACAAAAATGTGTACTTTTTGGAGATAAGCAAGCAAATAATGTGATAAATGTACTAATTTGTTGGTGTCAACATTGTCTGTTTGATAAGAGTGATCCAATGAATCACATGTCTGTCTGATCGATGTGTAACGTTACAGCTTCTCTAAAGGTCAAAGCTTTTATTGGCTCATAGAAAAGGAAAGAAATGTGGAAACCATGGAGGGGTTATAGAGGTTATATAATGTGTGGAGGAGCCACTGACAGAGAGCATTTCCCTCTTATTGCACTCAGATACATCATCATTGATGGCGTGAAGGTTCCAGTCCATCTCATTGGACATTTAGCACACTCAAAGAAGCGCTCATAAAAGGTTCGCTCATCACCATCATATGACTCCTGAGCAGAAGACCTTCAACTTGTGTTTAGCTGTTGAAAATGCATTTCAGCTATTAAAGCATCACTAGAGGTGCAAAGTGAAAATGTGGACACTTTTGTAGCAACTGACCTTGTTGCTTTTTTCACAATGTGTGTGACAAAAAGATGTAGAACTGTTTCCTGACTTATTGTGGAAGTTCCTGACCTTCCACAACAAAGCAACACATTAGTAAAGCAACCATGAGCGTCAGTTAATCTGAAATTGAAATTTGAAATCTCCTTTTTTTGTGTTTATAAAATTACATTTTATGTATAAAACACAATGCAGGCTCAACTGCTGATCATCTTCATCAAGTGTGTCACTGCTGTTGTCTTGTGTTTTTCTATATAACTCAGATTCATAGAACTGTGTGCTTCTACAAGTTACTCTTTCCTGTTTCAAACATAAATGTCCATGTGTCCAAATAATTGTAACCATGAAGTGAACATTACAGTACATAACATTCAGACAGTTTTAATTCTGCTGTATGATTGAGTGACATCAAATCTAATACTGTAGCACTAAGGGCTGATGTGTCATCCACAGCCATAGTCATTTAGGAACCATTCAGATGTAGAATGAATAGATCCCTGCTGTTAAAGAGCTTTTACTAAAAGCTCACAGTGTCATTCTGTGATCTGCCATGTGAGAGCAGTGTTGAGCTAAACACGCCTCCTGTGAATGGTTTCATCACTTCTCCCAATGATCAAACCTGCACACAGACGGTTGGTGCAGCCTTCGGACGTCAGAGACATGTTTATGTGTGTGTAGTGTCACAAACCCTAATGTCTGGCCTCACTCCACACCCCATTACCCCCGCCCCACCCTCTACTACCTCATTACCCCAACCACCCCCAACTCTCTCCTTTCACAATATCTCTGGTATTGCTGTTTAATTGTTTAAGGACCTTTTTTCCTAAAAACAACTTATTCAGCACCAAGATGGACACTTTATCTATAGGTTACAATGATACTAGTGTGTGTGTGTGTGTGTGTGTGTGTGTGTGTGTGTGTGTGTGTGTGTGTGTGTGTAAAAGCTTTATTGCATGTTGGAAGGTGGTGCATCTCAACATAAAAACGTACCATAGAGTTTGTTACCTTCCTTGCAGTGATTTTCAGTTTCATAGTTAAGGCAGTCAGTGCTTGTATTTGTGTTCGCCCTCTACTTGTATTGTTTCTTGCTCCTCAACTGTGCCTCACTGGCCTCTGCATTTGGGTTCCACATGGGTTGACTTCCGTACGTTCATAACACAGTGAAGTGGGTGTGCAGGTGTTCTTAGGTGGTGTGACCTGTAAATTGGCAGTGGCTGTCCTTAGATTGATCAATAGACTGACTGCAGTGGGGACAAAGCTGTTTTTTGTGTCGCAAAGTCCTAGTCCTGATGGACTGGGGCAAGAGGGCAAGAGGGAAGGGGCTGACAGTGTTCATGTCCTGGGTGACACGGGTCGGTTGCAATCCTGGTCTCCGGGACCTGGTGATGTGCAGCTCCTGGAGAGACCAGAGGTGGCAGCTGATCACCTTCTCAGATGAATGGATGACGCGCTGCAGCTTGGCCTTGTCTTTGGCTGTGGCTGCAACAAACCAGACTGTATTGGAGGATGTGAGGATTGATTCGATGATGGCAGTGTAGAACATCTTCGCAGGGAGGTGTAACTTCTTCAACTTCGAAAGGACACAGCGTTGGGGAGATTCAGTGCTGATGGTCCTGGAATCAGAGACGAGTTCCCCCAGCCTCATGTACTGCTGTCTGTTAATGAGGAAGTCTGTGATCCACCTGCAGATGCAGTCAGGCACATTCAGCTGAGAGACTTTGTCATACTGTACGTGCTGGAGAGTTACCGTTGCTACTGTAGGTTCACAAATGATGAGTGTGTTGTGAGTCAGCTTCCATGTCGCCAGACGGCACCCGGACTTCCTTTGCGTTAGTACCCTCTTGGTTGTCTTTTCATGTCCTGGTATGACACTTCCTGTGATTAGTTTGAATAGTGTCACCTGTTTTAGTTAGTATTTAAGCTCTCAGTTTGTGCACAATCTTTGTTGGTTCGTTGTTAGATGTTACCCATGTGTTGGATGAGTTCATGGTTCATGTTCAGGTTTGTGTGTTTGTCTTTGTCTGTACTCACACGTTTAGTTCCTTTTGTTTTAGCTCTTGGTTAGCTTGATTTGCTTATTAGTTTGAATGTGCAGTTATTATCTACCCTGCTCATGCAGTGCTCATAGTTTGTATGCCTTTGTGTGTTTGCTAATTAAATTTAATACCTTGAGTTTGTCTCTGTGTGTTGGCATTTGGGTCCTCACCTCTCGTTAGTTCAGGTTTGCACTGCATCTGAAACCCAAGGTTGTGACAGATTGCTTTACACATTGCTTAAATGATGCTATGCAACTATCTAAAAGCAGCAGCAACAATTGTCCATAACAAGGAAGTAGACAATGATATGAAAACCTGTGGCGGGGCTGTTATTGTGTGGTTCATCCTGTAGCCAACCCGACCTTTATTATCTTTCTGTAATTATCTAACACAAGTGTTGAAACCGTTCCTATACTTGCTGTGTTAGTCTCCAGACAATCATAGCCATCACTCTTAAATATTGCTGGTTTAGTTCATATATGTAAATGTAAGAAATATGATTTGCAAATATATATATATCTGTATCATCCACACTCATAAAGGCAAAGGTTAAAAACCCATAGGATGTAGTGTGACCTTTTAATAATCCACGTTGTGTCACAACTCTGTTAAAGGTAACATGATAAAAATGTGTTTCCACAGCACCCTTAGATGAAAACATTGTCAGGAAACAGATGGCTTCCTGGGAGCCCTGGTGTCCACACCGTCCTTGAAGCCAGCCCCGTGACAAGGAGAACGGAAAGTGAGAGGCTGTGATACCACGTGAGGAAGGAAGCAGGCAAGGCCACTAGTTTGCAGGTGTGCCCTGGACTTGAGTCCATCATCAGCATCAGCTGTCACCTCAAACAGCGCGGTTGTGCTGATGTGCGCTCCTATGGGAACAGTTAAATGCATACCGCATCCTGTTTGTCAGACGAACAGGTGAAGAGGTGGCTGTTTTAGCCAAACACAAGCCCAAAACTGAAAACAAGCATGTTTCTTCTCAACTCATGGACACTGAAAATGAAGTTGACACTTTAAAAATTGGTCTAAACTGTCTTTGTTTAAATAAGGCACGTATTTTCAACGAATCCTTACAGAAAATTATACGAATAGCTCTCTATTTAGGGATGAATCTAAAGGTTATTTAACACCGTGAAGAGTTATTCCGAGTAATATTATTACATCATTTATTTATCTATTCAGTGTCAGAGTATGTGCTGGTATTATGTACTGTGTACATAATACCAGTGTGTGTGTGTGTGTGTGTGTGTGTGTATACAGTATATATATATATATATATATATATATATATATATATATATACTCTCTCTCTCTATTCTCACCCTCCGCGGGTGGTCTCATCCCCTTTCCAAGCTCGGGTCCTCTACCAGAGGCCAGGGAGCTTGAGGGTTCTGCGCAGTATCCTTGCTGTTCCTAGAACTGCACTTTTCTGGACTGAGATTTTGGATGTTTTTCCAGGGATCTGTCGTAGCCACTCCTCCAGTTTGGGGGTCACTGCCCCCAGTGCTCCGATCACCACAGGCACCACTGTGGCCTTCACCTTGTGATCCATGTAGAGGAGGTGACTTATGGTGGCCCCGTTCCGGAGTCGGTATCCATAGCCAGTCTTGTTTATTATTTGGCTGAGGGGGTTCAGACCTATGCAGAACAGCAGTGGGGACAGTGCATCTCCTTGGTATATGCCACATTTGATGGATACTTGGGCAAGTGGCTTCCCATTGGCTTCAAGGGTGGTTCTCCACAATCTCATCGAGTTTGCAATGAAGGCCCTTAGAGTTCTGTTGATGTTGTACAGCTCCAAGCATTCAGTGATCCATGTGTGTGGCATTGAGTCATAGGCTTTCTTGTAGTCGATCCAGGCTGTGCACAGGTTGGTGTGTCGCATTCTGCAGTCTTGGGCGACTGTTCTGTCTACCAGGAGTTGGTGTTTGGCTCCTCTGGTATCCTTACCAATGCCCTTCTGTGCTTCGCTCATGTATTGACTCATGTGCCCACTTATCTTAGCTGCGATGATGCCCGACATGAGCTTCCATGTTGTGGAGAGACAGGTTATTGGCCGGTAGTTGGATGGGACTGTGCCCTTTGAGGGATCCTTCATTATCAGGATCGTTCGCCCTTCGGTTAGCCATTCAGGGTGAGTCCCATCCCTTAGCAGCTGGTTCATTTGTGCTGCCAGGCGCTCATGGATTGCAGTGAGTTTCTTTAGCCAGTAGGTGTGGATCATGTCAGGGCCAGGTGCTGTCCAGTTTTTCATACCTGAGACTCTATGTTGGATGTCTGCCACTGTGATAGTCACTGGATTCTGTTCAGGGAGGTTGCTGTGGTCTTCCCTCAGATCCACCAGCCACTGTGCATCACTGTTGTGTGATGCCTCCCTTTCCCATATACCCTTCCAGTACTGTTCAGTTTCCAGCCTTGGTGGGTCTGCTCTGCTGTTATTACCCTGCCATTGAGAGTACACTTTCGCACAGCCGGTTTATTCGTCTGGCTTCGTTATCTCTGGTGTATCTCTTTAGGCGGCTGGCCAAGGCTTGTAGCCTTTGCTTGGCAGTTTCGAGTGCTTCAGGTATGGTCATCTGGCTGTACCTCTTGGGCATTGGTCTTTTCATTGCACCTCTCTGGGCCTCTGTCATTTGGCTCACTTCCCTCCGAGCTGCCTTGATTTTTGCCTCCAACCTTCGTTTCCATGGTGGGTATTGTTTCTCATGGCTCCCAACGGCTAAGTGAAGTACCATCAGAAAGTCTCATGGAAGATGTGAATGCAGCATTGAAAGCGATCCCTACCACAACAATCACAGAAACCAATGAGCTGATATACGTTTCAGCATCAGTGATCCTAGAGGTGCTTGGCTATAAGAGCAACCATGGGAGCCATGAGAAACAATACCCACCATGGAAACGAAGGTTGGAGGCAAAAATCAAGGCAGCTCGGAGGGAAGTGAGCCAAATGACAGAGGCCCAGAGAGGTGCAATGAAAAGACCGATGCCCAAGAGGTACAGCCAGATGACCATACCTGAAGCACTCAAAACTGCCAAGCAAAGGCTACAAGCCTTGGCCAGCCGCCTAAAGAGATACACCAGAGATAACGAAGCCAGACGAATAAACCGGCTGTTCGCAACACAACCTGCGAAAGTGTACTCTCAATGGCAGGGTAATAACAGCAGAGCAGACCCACCAAGGCTGGAAACTGAACAGTACTGGAAGGGTATATGGGAGAGGGAGGTATCACACAACAGTGATGCACAGTGGCTGGTGGATCTGAGGGAAGATCACAGCAACCTCTCTGAACAGAATCCAGTGACTATCACAGTGGCAGACATCCAACAAAGAGTCTCAGGTATGAAAAACTGGACAGCACCTGGCCCTGACATGATCCACGCCTACTGGCGAAAGAAGCTCACTGCAATCCATGAGCGCCTGGCAGCACAAATGAACCAGCTGCTAAGGGATGGGACTCACCCTGAATGGCTAACCAAAGGGCGAACGATCCTGATAATGAAAGATCCCTCAAAGGGTACAGTCCCATCCAACTACCGGCCAATAACCTGTCTCTCCACAACATGGAAGCTCATGTCAGACATCATCGCAGCTAAGATAAGTGGGCACATGGGTCAATACATGAGCGAAGAACAGAAGGGCTTTGGTAAGGACACCAGAGGAGCCAAACACCAACTCCTGGTTGACAGAACAGTCGCCCAAGACTGCAGAGTGCGACACACCAACCTGTGCACAGCCTGGATCGACTACAAGAAAGCCTATGACTTAATGCCACACACATGGATCACTGAATGCTTGGAGCTGTACAACATCAACCGAACTCTAAGGGCCTTCATTGCAAACTCGATGAGGTTGTGGAGAACCACCCTTGAAGCCAATGGAAAGCCACTCGCCCAAGTATCCATCAAATGTGGCATATACCAAGGAGATGCACTGTCCCCACTGCTGTTCTGCATAGGTCTGAACCCCCTCAGCCAAATAATAAACAAGACTGGCTATGGATACCGACTCTGGAACGGGGCCACCATAAGTCACCTCCTCTACATGGATGACATCAGGCTGTACGCTAAAAATGAGCGAGACATCGACTCGCTGATCCACACCACCAGGATCTACAGCTCAGACATCGGGATGTCATTCGGTCTCGAGAAATGTGGGAGGATGGTGACAAAGAGAGGCAAGGTAATCCACACAGAAGGGGTCTCACTCCCAGAAGGAACAATAGCAGACATTGAGGACAATTACAAGTACCTTGGAATACCACAGGCGAACGGCAACCTTGAACAGGCAACAAGGAATGCGGCAACAGCCAAATACCTCCAACGAGTAAGGCAAGTCCTAAGAAGCCAGCTCAATGGCAAGAACAAATCCCGGGCAATAAACAGCTACGCTCTGCCAGTGATCAGATACCCTGCAGGAATAATAAGGTGGCCAAAGGAAGAGATACAGACCACAGATGTTAAGACACGAAAGCTCCTCACCATGCATGGAGGGTTCCACCCCAAATCCAGCACCCTGAGACTGTATGCTAGCCGCAAGGAAGGAGGCCGAGGACTAGTGAGCGTGAGAGCCACTATCCGGGATGAAACATGCAAGATCCATAAGTACATCAAGGATAAGGCCCCGACAGATGACGTGCTGAGTGAATGTCTCAGGCAGTGGAGAACAGAGGATGAGATGCTGGAAGAGGGACCATCATGGGAGGACAAGCCCTTACACGGGATGTACCACCGGAACATAACTGAAGTGGCTGATCTCAACAAATCCTACCAATGGCTTTAAAGGGCTGGGCTGAAGGACAGCACAGAGGCACTCATCCTGGCCGCACAGGAGCAGGCCCTGAGCACCAGAGCCATAGAGGCCCAGATCTACCACACTAGACAAGACCCAAGGTGTAGACTGTGCAAAGAGGCCCCTGAGACAGTCCAGCACATAACTGCAGGGTGTAAGATGCTGGCAGGGAAAGCATACTTGGAACGCCATAACCAAGTGGCTGGCATAGTATACAGGAACATCTGCGCAGAGTATGGACTGGAAACCCCAAGGTCAAAATGGGAAACACCTCCCAAGGTGGTAGAGAACGAGCGAGCCAAGATCCTGTGGGACTTCCAGATACAGACTGACAGAATGGTAATGGCGAACCAACCAGACATTGTGGTGGTGGATAAAGAGCAGAGGAAAGCCGTAGTGGTGGATGTGGCAATACCAAGCAATGGCAACATCAGGAAAAAGGGAGAAACATGAGAAACTAGAGAAATACCAAGGGCTCAGAGAAGAACTGGAGAAGGCTTGGAAGGTGAAGGCCACAGTGGTGCCTGTGGTGATTGGAGCACTGGGGGCAGTGACCCCCAAACTGGAGGAGTGGCTACAACAGATTCCTGGAAAACCATCCGAAATCTCAGTCCAGAAAAGTGCAGTCCTAGGAACAGCAAGGATACTGCGCAGAACCCTCAAGCTCACTGGCCTCTGGTAGAGGACCCGAGCTTGGAAAGTGGATGAGACCACCCGCGGAGGGTGAGAATAGAGTGTGTGTGTGTGTATATATATATATATGTGTGTGTGTGTGTGTATAATACTGTATAGTCAATAGTGAACCACTGAGCGTATTCTTACTATAAATACGCTAGAAAATAGAAAATTGTGCAGGAAGCCAAACAAACTCTGTTACTTATAGCACATCCAAAGACTCAACATCTGAAACACAGTGGGATGCTGTGGTGATGCATTTTCCACAGGTTCTACAAATCCTGGCAGAACACATGAATCAGCATATTAGTTTATGCTTCTCTTTCTCTTTGTGTTCCATTATTGTCCTGCGTGTCCCTACTGCTGCGTCTGCTTAGTCGTGATGACCTCTTGCATTGACCTCAATCTCTTTCTAGTGGTATAGCTCTTCAATGATTCCGCTGCTTTAGAAGAGCCCACAAATGCCTGTGCAGTTCCTGCATCTAAGTGTTCATTTTCACCTAATATTGTTTATTAAAACAAATGTAAATGTTGTTTAGATAAATGTGAATTTAAATATAAATTTTAGTATTATTTTGATATCATAGTTACAGAACAATGATTGTGTTAGACCTTTAATTTGGTGAATAAAGTTTAATTACATAATTATTCCAAATTCTTAATGCTACTCCTGGATTAAAGATGGGAGCTGAGATTCTTTCCTTTCTATCCAGATGTTCACTTTTTCCCGACAAAGCTGTAATAATAGTGTTGTAGTTATTGGGGGAAGTGCTAAATATATCTGCACTCAACCCCAAAACTGGGGGAAGCATATCAGTGTGGCCAGATATATAATAATTATGGTATTTAAATGATAGTTTTGCGGTCTGTTCGATCTACAATACCTTATGTCGTTTTAAATAATGATCAGCAGAAACTCTGTGAAGATTCTCAGTCATTCAGGTGAAATTGTCGGACAGTTGACTCTACTTAAAATAAAAAGTCCAGTTGACATGACTTCAAACCTCATCAGAAACTGTTTTCACTTGTACCTGGTTGGCTCCCCCGTCTGTTAATCACATGAGCAGTGCTGCTAATTGGTTCATGATGCTTGCATTTATTTATACAGTACAGCTTCAATCTGGCATTACAACAAATGCGGAAATAAGCAAATATGAGTTTAGAATCAAAGCAAACTATTAAAAGAAAACAGTACGGTGTTTCAGTGACTGTTGAGTAAACCATGTAGATGTATCGGCCTGTCTGGGAGTCATACACTACAATTTGTTAATACTGTGACCTATGTTAATTTTAAGCTCTTTGTAACCTTAGATTCTTTTATTAATTAACTTTCCTCTATTTTAGTTCCACAATAATAGAGAATTTATTCTACTAGAGATTTTTCATCTAATATTATTTTATAAACAAGAATAATATTAGATGGAATAGAATATTATCATTATTCTGAAGCTTGTTTCAGATGCAGTCGGCACTGTCCATATTTTGGATTATCCAGTAGCACTGAAGTAATGACTGAGGCCCAGGGAATGTCAGAGAGAAGAAAAGCGTGGTCCTGATGTGGAGAGCTGTAAGACAAAGAGGATCTGCAGGGTGGGGTATCGGTAGATGTCTCTCTTCAGTTCTGTGTCTGAACATGTTTGGTGTATGTGTTTGGCCCTTATCCCTTTATATTGTTTCAGTCTAGACAAACTCAGCCAGAGAAATTACTCTGACGTTGGGCTTTGCTATGCCCAATTTCTGTTAATCCACAGAGACACGTCCACACAAACCGTTCTCCTCCCTCTTTGCTGCGCACACACAAACAACACCCAGAAGCAGCATTGCAGAGAGTTGGAGCAGAACAAGTTCATTTGTACAGTACTAAGAAACACTAACTCCTCGTAGCGCTTGTTAATTCCCGTCATGGCAGCAAAGGCAGCTCCTCTGTGAATAACAGCTCAGAGATGTGACAGACCATCAGCACGTGTGTGCACATCCTGGAAGATGATGAATACTGAGTCTTTACACTAAGATAATCAACCACCTGGTTGGCCTAGAGTTCATAACATGTCGTCATGTATTTTAGGTGAAAGAACAATGAAACTGTTGTCAGCAGAATAACGCGACAGAACAGACACAACCTGTCTTCATATATCACGTTCGCCCGTTATCTGTTACCAGAAAGAGCACACGTCCCCAAAAAGGAGGCACACACGGAACCACCTGTGATGGTTGGTCTATCGTCCACCAGACTAGCCACATAATTCACATGATTCTATACTCTCTTCACTACAGTGGATCAGATGAACCTTTGTGTAGCTCTGTTCTGTCACAAATATAATCAAACTAAGATGACAGTCCTGTTCATCCCTCCACATGGATCAGCTTCAGAATGTCTGGCATGAGCAGCCTTCTATAGGTCACTGCACAATCTCTTGATTAAAGAAAAAAAAATTATAATTAAAATTAAAATAAAGTTAAATTCACACATCATTTTTAAGTCTAGTTTTCTATCTAATAGGTGTAGTAAAGTATGCCATTCACTGACAAAGTATTATACTGTAGTAGTAAGTAATGTTTTTCAGTGTAAAACAGTGAATCATCCTTGGTGACATCCTTCAAAGACTAAAATTGACTTTAGAACAATTCAACAAATATGCTTTGCTGTACACTAAAAGAATATGAACTGATACATATACTACATGTAAATTATAAACAAGAGGAATAATACTGACTTAAATGAGAAGTCAGACTGTACCAGGTAAAAATGTAACTACTACATTTTAATATTATGGTGTCATGGCTTTCCCTCAGGCCCTGCCCTTGACTCTGGCCACGCCTCCTCCCTGTTCTTCCCCTCTGCCGCCTGTGACCTGCACTCATTGACTGATTCTACTCACCTGTGCCTTCCCCTTTACTCTGCTCATGTGCCCCACCTCATTCACTTGACTCTGCTCACTGTTCTCTGCCAGGCCCAGTTCTCGGCCCCAATGCTCAAACTGTCAGTAAATGGGCTGATACAAGGCGTAATTCGTTTCTGTTTTACAGCCTTTCTCCAGGATAAGTTTGCAGCTGCTGTCCTTTAAGAATAACAACATCCCTTAATTGTCCCACAGTGGGAAAATTGCTTCACACAACAGCACACAGAGAGAGAGAGATACAGTGACAGAATTTAACACAGTATCAAAACAAATGGTTTTCAATGTTCAAAAAAAAAGGCTGAATGACACTAAGTAAAATTCAATTCAATTCAATTTTATTTATATAGCGCCAAATCACAACAAAGTTATTTCAAGGCACTTTACAAAGTAAGGTTTAAAACCTCACACAACTAAACCCAACAAATCCCACATACAGCAAGCATTTAATTTGACAGCAACAGTGGAGAGGAAAAACTCCCTCTCTAACGAGGAAGAAACCTCCAGCAGAACCAGACTGGATGTGGGCGGCCATCTGCCTCGACCGGTTGGGGTGAGAGGATAGAGAGATAGAAAAGCACAGCAACAGCAACAAGTAACAACAAGCAACAACAGAGCACAGGCAGGATGGTAGGACCAGGGACTGGATGCAGGCAGGATGGTTGGATCCGCAGCTGCCCATCACAGACACCAAACTTTGAGTCCAATGATACCTGTAGGTGAGGACAGAGAGGGAGAGAGAGTGGGGGGGAGAGAGAGAGAGGAGAGAAGCACAACTACTGGACAGAAAGAGACAAGGTTAGTTAAACATGGGACAATGATGGGAGGTTATTGGACAGAAGAGGTAGAAGGAAACAGAGGAGCTCAGTGTATAAATTAAGTTAAGTCCCCCAGCAGTCTATGTCTATTGCAGCTTAACTAAGAGATGGTTCCTGTGACTAACAATAATTGCCAGTGACCTGAACCATCTCTAACTATAAGCTTTATCAAAAAGGAAGGTTTTAGGGCTAATCTTAAAGGTGGAGAGTGTGTCAGCTTCTCGAACCTGAAGAGGAAGCTGGTTCCAGAGGAGAGGAGCTTGGTAGCTAAAAGCTCTGCCCCCTGTTCTACATTAAAACACTCTAGGAACCACAAGTAGCCCAGCGCTCTGAGAACGAAGTGTTCTGCTGGGAGCATAAGGAACTATGAGGTCTTTAAGATAAGAAGGAGCTTTATCATTGAGTACTTTGTAGGTGAGTAGGAGAATTTTAAATTCTATCCTACATTTTACAGGCAGCCAGTGCAGAGAAGCTAAATGTGAGAAATGTGATCTCTCTTTCTAAGTCCTGTCAGAACCCTGGCTGCAGCATTTTGAATAAGCTGTAGGCTTTTTAAGGAGCTGTTATGGCATCCTATGAGTAAGGAGTTACAGTAGTCCAGCCTAGAGGTAACAAATGCATGGATCAGTTTCTCTGCATCGCTCTGAGAGAGAATGCTTCTGATTTTAACTATATTTCTAAGGTGGAAGTAGGCGGTTCTGGAGATTTGTTTAATGTATGATGTAAAGACCCTGTCATGTTTGACCAGAGACCCTGGTCAAACATGACACCAAGGTTCCTCACAGTAGAATCTGAAGCTAATGTTATGCCATCCAGGGTGGCTATCTGACTCAATAGTGTCTCTCTCAGATTTTTAGGCCCAACAATGAGAATCTCGGTTTTATCTGAGTTTAGTTGAAGGAAGTTTTGGGACATCCAGGATTTGATGTCTTTTAAACAACCCTGAATTTTGACTAGTTAATCTGTTTCATTTGGTTCCAAGGACATATATAGCTGAGTATCATCTGCGTAAAAATGAAAATTAATAGAATGCTTTCTAATAATCTCACCTAGAGGAGACATGTATAGGCTAAACAGAATTGGACCCAGCACAGAACCCTGTGGAACTCCATAGCTAATCCTTGTGCGTGTGGAGAATTCATCATTAACATGAACAAACTGGAATCTGTTCAACAAATAGGATTTAAACCATCCCAATGCTGTTCCATTAATCCCGATTCTATGTTCTAGTGTCTGTAATAGAATGTTATGATCAATTGTATCAAATGCAGCACTAAGATCTAACAGGACAAGGACAGAAACTAGACCATTGTCCGAAGCTAATAGAAGATCATTAGTGACTCTAACCAGAGCTGTTTCTGTGCTATGATGTTTTCTAAATCCTGACTGAAAATCTTCGTACAGGTTATTCCCACTCAGGTGGTCAGATAATTGTTTAGCCACGATTTTTTCCAGAATCTTGGAAATAAAGGGTAAATTTGAAATGGGCCTATAGTTGGCTAGTTGTCCAGGGTCAAGGGTTGGTTTTTTCAATAGAGGTTTGACCACAGCCACCTTAAAAGTCTGTGGTACATAGCCTAGTTGTAAAGATTGGTTGATTTGATTTAATATGGATGAGCTGATTAAAGGTAGAACTTCTTTGAGTAATCTGGTTGGGATTGGATCTAAAAGACAAATGGACGACTTGGAAGAGTTAATTATTGAGGTTAACTCCATATGAGTTATGGGGGAGAAGCTGTCTAGGTAAGACAGAGGATTTAATAAATTTAAAGTTGATGGATCTAGACAGTGCTTTCTGTCATTTGGAAGAAGTCGCTGCTGAATGTTTTTTCTAATGATGATAATTTTATTAGTAAAGTAGTTCATAAAGTCATTGCTGCTGAGATTTAAGGGGATAGTAGACTCAATACAGCTATGACTCTTGTCAGCCTGGCTACAGTGCTGAAAAGAAACCTGGGGTTGTTTTTGTTTTCCTCAATTAGGGAGGAATAATGTGTTTTTCTAGCAGCACAAAGTGCTTTTTTATATTTCAGACTGTCCTTCCATGCAATGCAGTTTACATTTATTTTGTCAGAACGCCACTGTCTTTCTAGTTGTCTAGTCCTTTGCTTTAGACTGCGGATGTCTGAGTTATACCACGGAGCTAACCTCCTCTGATTCACTGTCTTCTTCTTCAGAGGAGCCACTGTGTCTAACATTGTACGTAGAGAAGCTGCAGCATCATCTACAAGACAGTCAACCTGTTTATAAGGATTAAGGTGACTGTTCTCTGTGTATCTACAAGACATTGAGGCAAAAGATGATGGAATCATCTGCTTGAATCTGGCAACAGCGTTGTCAGATAAACATCTGCTATAGTAACATTTCTTTCCAGCTGTTATAGGGTCAGTTGTGCTAAATTCAAAAGTTAATAAGAAATGGTCAGATAACAGAGGGTTTTGGGGAAGAACTATTAAATTATCAATTTCAACCCCATATGTCAGGACAAGATCTAGGGTGTGGTTAAAACGATGAGTGGGTTCATTTACCTGCTGTGTAAAACCAATAGTGTCTATTAAGGAGTTAGAAGCAGTGCTGAGACAGTTGCTGTCAACATCTACATGAATGTTAAAGTCTCCCACTACAATGACTTTATCTGTGCTAAGAACTAAGTCAGATAAGAATTCAGAGAATTCAGTTAAGAACTCCGAATATGGAGCAGGAAGACGGTAAACAATACAAAACACAATTGGCTTCTGAGTTTTAGAGTCTGGGTGAGAAAGGCTAAGAGTGAGGCTCTCAAATGGGTTAGAACTATGTTTAGGTTTAGGAGTAATTAATAAATCTGATTTATAAATTGCTGCTACTCCTCCACCTCTACCTGTACTTCTTGGAACATGATAGTTGATGTGACTCATTGGAGTCGACTCATTTAAAGTAAAATATTCATCCTGCTGCAGCCAGGTTTCAGTGAGACAGAACAGATCTATGTGATGGTCACTTATCAAGTCATTCATTAAAAAGGATTTAGATGAGAGAGATCTGATATTTAATAAACCACACTTTATTAGCTTAATGTTACTTTGTTCCGTAAGAGGAGTGTTTTGTTTTGATGTTTATTAAATTCTGGTAAGTCACTCCTCTTTGATTTGTTTGTGACTTGTATAGTTTAGGTGGTCGGGGAGCAGACACAGTCTCTATGCGATAACTAAGACTAAGAGTGGGTCGCGGCTGTAGAGAACGTGCAGAGAGGCGTATAAGACTGCGACTCTGCGTCCTGGGCTCCACTCTGAGTTGTCACGGAGTGGGGAGACATGCAACATGGCCATGTTACTAGAAAGCAGAGAGGCTCCGTTCAACGTGGGATGGACGCCGTCTCTTCTAATCAGCCCAGATTTTCCCCAAAAAGTGCTCCAATTAGCCACAAAGCCCACACCGTTTGCAGGACACCACGTAGACAACCAGCGGTGGAGCGATGACAGCCGGCTATACATGTCATCGCTGGTCACATTGGGGAGGGGTCCAGAGAAAACTACGGAGTCCGACATTGTTTTGGCGAAACAACACACCGACTCAATGTTAGTTTTAGTGACTTCCGATTGGCGTAACCGGGCGTCATTAGCTCCTGCGTGTATTACGATCTTAGCGTACTTACGCTTATCCTTAGACAGGATAAACAGTTCAAGTACTTGAAAAGTAAGTTTGAGTGAAGTATTCAAACCTGTTAAACTGATTAAAGCAGAATTTAAAGCTTAAAGTTAAACAACAATTTAACTGAGGGTCAAATTGTACATTTACACTTTTTCATAATTTAGAAGGAGAATGAGTCGATTGTGAACTGAAGAACCCATAGAGGCTACAGGTCAGGTCTCTTACTGCTATAAACATATATTCTTTCAAGACCGAATATGTTTCTTTAGGAGAGAAAGGAATGATGTTAAAATATAAAATCTGACAAAAAAAAAAACTCTTGCATTATTATAATTTTAAAATCTAAAAAAGGAAAAATAATTTCCTAACTACTCAGTGTGTAACACTTGAGAGATGCAATAAGACAGCTGTATAAAGTATACTGTTACAAACTGTCGAAAACAACAACAAAGGTACAGGGTTGGTTGTAGGGAATTAAATGTGCCACAAACTCCTTAACACCCCCCTTGGGGGGTTTGAGTGAGTCGCTCGAACAAGCGGGAGGAGAACCGAAATGCACGACCCACTAGACTTGTTAATTTTTTAATGGCCAGACACAACGACATCAACAGAGACTTACTGCTAACACAGGATCATAACAAAGACTCACATGGCATGGTAACATGAAAGGCACAGGACAAACCAACAGAGTAACAGCTTGCCAAACGAGGAGGAAAGCCTTACTGTAAGTATAAATCAAAGGCACAGGTGCAGATGATGATCACAATTACGTCAGACACAGAACAGAAGAGGAAGTGAAACAGTGCAAACAAAGAAGCATGGATGAATGAGTCAGAAAACACAAATCCCGCTCAGGAGAGTGTAACTGTTAATATTAACCTGATGCAAAATTATAATAGCAACAGTATCATTTAGCATTAAATTTACATGCATGCACGCACAACTGACAGTATATTAAGAAGACATAACAATGCAGCTTCCTCACACAGTGAAAAGAGCATCAAAGGCTGCATAGATGTAACCGAGAGCAAGCCTCACTAGTTACATCTACATGAGATTAATACTGTAATAAATAAGTAAATGTTAATATGCCCCGTGTGTGTGTGTGTGCGCGCGTGTGTGTGTGTGTGTGTGAGCTCTCTTACACTCTCTAATCTCTTACACTGTGTGAGCATCTCATTAAATTATTGTGAGTCAAATGTGACCTTTTATAAAAAGAAAAACAGTACAAGAAGCCATTTTTTTAAATCTCATGCTTTTTAACTTTGTATTACATCTGACTGTTTGATACACTAACTAACAATTATAAAATCACTGGAAGCTATCATATCAAACATGTCTGTTTCCATGGAGCTATGCTAAATTACTTTCCAGACCAGCACACAAATGAAATATTAATCATTCTGTCACATTTCTGCATAAACTCAGTTTGTGACTGCTCACCACCGAGTAGACATGTGGACATTTACATCAGTTTGCATCAGATATGCTCTGTTCCTCCTCCCTACTGGTCTCTGTCGCTGTGTACTCAGAGAAAATGGTCACGCTAGAGCTGGAAGGCTGTGGAGCTAAATCAGGACCATAAGTATTGTCGACCCGAAAAATACATTTGCCAAGAAAAACAGGCTGTTTGAAAATGGAAGCTAAATGATTATTAAAGGTCCATGCACATGCTTTTTTCCATGCTAAATAATGCTAAAGAATTAGATCTTTTTCTCTCTATAAGGGGCACTGTCGCTTCACAGCAAGAAGGTCCTGGGTTCGATTCCAGGGCCGAACTGGGTGCCTTTCTGTGTGGAGTTTGCATGTTCTCCCCGTGTTCATGTGGGTTCTCTCGGGGTTCTCCACCTACCTCCCACGGTCCAAAGACAGGCATTAGGTTGATTGATCACTCTAGATTGCTCATAGATGTGAGTGTGTGTTTGAATGGTTGTCTGTCTGTGTGAGTTGTCCTGCGATGAACTGGAGAAATGTCCAGGGTGTACCCGCCTCTTGCCCAAAGACAGCTGGGATAGGCTCCAGCACCACCCGTGACCCTGCATGGGAACAAGCGGTAGAAAATGGATGGATGAATGTCTCAATAAGGTGTCTATAAAGTTTTATGCCTGTAGATCACCCACACGGCCCGCCTGAAAATGTATGTTTTAAGGTCTTATCCACAACAATCTGTTTATGGGATGCCGTGGGGATCAGAAGTCACGGAATCCATTGTAACAGAAGTGGAGTTCAACCATATGTTTCATCCAGAATCTAACTCTGAAGGCGAATGGGAGGCTGTTGAAGTGGTTACCCTTCGACTCGGGTGGACCCACCATCTGCAGGAGGAACCGTAGGGGGCCGGTGCAAAGTGGACTGGGCAGCAGTCGAAGGTAGGAGCCTAGGCGACCCAATCCTTGGAAACCAATCTGGCTAATTAAATATTCACCAAACATATTTAGAATGCATTTAACATTCTTCATAATTTCTACAGTAATATGTCTGTGTGTATCTCAAGTCAGTGCAGGAACCTAAAGTTTTGTCACTGACACTGGGGACTTCTAGGGCGAAAAGTCCAAGTTGTCATGTTTCCTGAGGGACAAGGCAGCTATGTTGGACTTCGACCACCTGTAAAATAACTAATTTACTGTTTTTGAGTAGAACTATGATTTTTGTTGCAATTCCTGATTAAAAGTTGAAATATTAAAAAACATGTATTTTTCCCCTTCAAGAGTTTAGTGAAACAGCAATAGTCAAAACCAACTTTGATGCACAGAGCTATAATGCTGCATAAGTTAACTTCACAGTCCAATGTGCAGGGGGAGTAGCCTGATGGATTAATGAAAGGAAGTAGGGTAAACAGAACACGGATGAATGAGTGAACATAGTTGGGCAGTTGGCTGGGGAGATTTGAAGATCTTTGTTGTGCTCACTACGTTTTGGAAGACATTTTGATCGGAAGCAGTGCAGCAGCTGTACAGATGGAGGATGCAGCTGTTTCCCTTGACACCACTATAGAAGGTACAGTATAGAGAATAGAATTGTATATATTCTATAGTAGTAACATCATCAATAATAAAATAAGTAATATTTCCTATGTAGTTCACAACCTTCATAAATGTTAACAATTTGTAGTGGTAGTTAGATCAGTTGTAATGGTTTTTAAGCAAACACGTTTTCAACTTAGCTTTTATAGTGATGGTCTGTTAAATCTTGGCATGGCATTAATGACCTCCGTTCTGTCAGGCTGCTCAAATTCTGTTCAAAGGACTGGTGGGATAGGGATGTTCACAAGGTCCTCCTTATAACAACCTGGGTCCAGCAGGACTTTATTGAAGATGGTCTCCATTACATTTTCAACATAATCTGCACAACAACACATGAAAATTAAAAAATTCCCCATAAACAGACTAAAAGATCAAAATAGGTTCACAAACTGCATACACAGGAAATATATAGAATATAATACAAATCAGATTCTGAATATTTCTACAAGTACTACAACTACTCAAATATGAAATCCATAAAAATATAAAAGTGATTTAGGCCAATAAATGATCATACTGTTGTTAAATGTACATATCTTACAGTTTGGGAAGTAGTGATGTGTCGTTTGTGAACGATTTGTTCAATAGGAACTAATCTTTTCTATGACTCGGGAGGAATGAGTCCTCTCAGTTCCATGCAGTACCTTCCCTCACCACATGGCAGCAGCTGCTTAAGCTCAGTCAGCATGACAGGAAACAGAAATGATTCGTTCAGGACCTACTCAACTGAGCGTCCTTACTCAATGAGTCATTCTTTTGTCACGTGACAGCCAGGCCGTGCAGTCTCTGTAGTGAGCAGCAAGCGCTTCGTTTCAGATTTGTTCATACGGATCTTTACAGATCATTCGTTCATCATTTATCTACCAAGCGACTGTTGCGCTGGTAAACAACAATAACAGGGAAGGTGCAGGACATAAGTCACGTTAATGTGGTGTGTATTTGCTGTTTTCACATGGTTTGAATTGCCTGTGGCATTTTGTGATTATAATTTCTGCGCTGAAGCAAACCATGTTGTCTTCAGTATATAGTGTTTGAGAACCGCGACCAATATTACAACGCCCACAGCCCCGCCTGTTGTAAATGAACAAAATGATAACTCAAAATGATTTGTTCACTTTACTGTTTGAGAGTTAAAGGTCCGGGTAAGTTAAAAGAACTTCCCATCTCTATTGAGAAGCAACCTCCTCGTGTTTCAGTAGCTGGGATGCGCCAGCCTGTATAAATAAAAAAATTTTTACAGCTGCTGACTAGATAAGCAACACATACAGTACATGTTAAACTTTGATAGAACTTGCTTGGATTCATCCAAATTGTGCGGCAGCACCTTGCAACACTGGCCAGGTTTGTCTAGGCGGGGCCGGACCTGGTTCTTTGAGGGGTCTATTACTGTCTACATAGACAATAATGCAAATTTGAAACCGATCGATCTTAGACCAGATTGGATAGAGTAGTAAAATGTGAAATAAGCAGGGAGGGTACCTCTAACACACCAGGAGTGTGTTAACATGACCCAGCGACTAATGTACATGTACCAGAATGCCCTAAAAATTGATTTTGCATGTGCAGGGACCTTAAAAAAAGGCTATATTCAGAATGTTTACACACTTCCATGTTTTATTATTTTTTCATATTTTCATTTTACCTATGGCTTTCAGTTTACACCTTCATTTTCTAGTGTCACGTGTTTTTTGCACTTACAAATGTTTTTTTTTTTCACTTTCACACCTAACATGGTGGACCTGTCAAAAATGTTTTTGTTGCCTTCATGAGCTATAGGAATTAGGATATTTATGATTAAGAAGCTACCTATTGAAGTAATCAGGTAAATGTAGAAAGAAAACCTTCATTGCTCCCCACAAGTATGGCAAACACTTTGCCGTTAAAGATCAAATGGTCTTGTCAACACCTTTCACTACACCTGTGCTGTCGTTTAAAAATTAATGTAGCAGAAATTTTGTTTGTGGTAGTCCTGTTCATACTTAATTTCTAAGTAGTGACATGGAATCTTAAAATATATTTTATCATGATATCTGCTGTCTCTGCTGCTCAGGACAATTTGAGTAGTGGTTTAAAGAAAATGAGTCAAGGTGTCAGGATGGTGGCATTATTCTTATCAAATTAGGAAACATATTTCAAGCCCATCTATTGCTCGCTTACGAATGTTACATCACCTTATTTACGTATATACATTTGAATTGACAAACTGCCTAAATATGAGCCTGACTAAAATCTGAGTCTGATGGTTCTGATTTGTATATCTTTTACGAAGACAAATAATGGAGGAGAAATCAAGATGAAAATTCCATAGTCATCATTTCCAGTACAGTGGCCTACATACCCTCCTTTGTCCTCACACATTGCAGCAGGTGTCCTAGGTGCTTACGGGAATTAACAAGCAGGCTACAGTCCTTCCCCAGGTCATTGAAGGGGATTCACATTTCAGCTCAGGGTTCAACATCACTCACTAAATGTTTACTTAGTTACAAGACATCACAATATATGCATGGGATGGTTAAAATCAAGTGTTAAGGTGACATTCAATGGCAAGACATTTCCACACACAGTCCCAATTTAAAAGCATCCCTATGTTTGCGATGAATGATTAACAAATATTCTCACTTTAGAATTAGTTTTGTTCTAGATATGGGTTCAAGATTAATTTAGGGGCTAAGTCTGATCAGCAATAGAGTTTGCTGATCAGCAAACTGTGTAACTCTATGCAAGAACAGAGTTACAGTGTAGCTGCCGCTTACAATAGTCTATTTTAAAGCACTGCTGTCTTTGTAGGCATCACATGAAACACTGGCCTTGTATTAGCCATCAGGAACTGGTGCACTCCAAATCCATTTCTGTCACACACTCGGTCTCTCCTCTGCAACAAAGCCTGGCTCTTAGCTTTACTTAAGTACATCACTCTGCATTAAAAGGAACAGCCTGTAATGAGTCCAAACAAGTGCCATTATAAAAGCACACTTTTGAATGGGCTCTCCATGGCCGAGCTGTGTGGGGTGCCTCTATTAAAACCTCTATAGCCCTTTATTTGAGAGGTGGAGAGGCCCGTTGTGGAGAACCCAGCCCTTTAGTTAATGAGCTCACTTGCATTACTTGGATACGTAATTGGCTAGAGCACACCACTCTTAATATATCTTGCTATTCCAAATGGGGCCCTTTGTTCCTCTTCTCAGTTGTAGTGATTCGTTCAGTTTTTTTTGTTCCAACTCCAGTCTCCTCTCTGTTGAGCTGCCTCATGTGTCCTGAAGAGTTCACCAGTCCAATAAAAAGTGTCCATGAAATTCATGGCATCTGAGAAAACTGTGCCATTTACTATTGTGTAATTACAACCATTTTAGAAAACCCAACTATTGGTGCAAAGACCTGACAGCACTTACATGCAGTGAAACATCTGTAGGTGCTTCAGAGCCTGTTCATTGAAGCTGTGTCCACAAATTCAATAAACCTGTTGGAGATTCAACACTGCCGTCTCAAATATGTCAACAACATGAACAAATAAAACAGTAAAAAACATTCTTATGATGAAGGAATAACAGGCAAATATAAGGAAACCAAAAGATTTTTGCATGGTAAACCCGATCAGAAACGGAAACCACACACTCATACCTATATTATGTCTTTATTACATTTGCAGAGGAACCAAAATTATAACTTTGTACTAAATAGAATAGAATTATTAGATACCAACGTTATTTTTAGAAAATAAGAGGCTGGAAAATCAAACTTAATTTCCTGGAATAGCGGCCTAGTCTGTAAACCATGAGGTCACTATTTGAGAAAGACATAACTCACCTTGACACATAAATTACCCTTAGTCAATAATTCAATACCGTAGGTCTGCTTTATATCATCTGATGCAAATAAATAAAACTTCATGTATGATTTAAGACTTGAGGCTGGTTGATTGGTGGTTGGAGACTGTAGTTATGGTTGGAGGAGTAGTAGTAGGAGGCTGAATGCGACTGAGGATGAGGGTTGAGGCAGAGGCCCGACTGGCTAAGCCCCAGGAGTAACTGCTGGTGAAATGGTGTGGAAATTGTCCGTGTGAGTTGAGCACCAATAGTCATGTGCTGCTGCTCGCTGGCTTTGTAGTGTGTGGAACAATAACTTTATATGTAATACATTTACACAGGACCTAAAGCAAATGTTTACTGTAGCTACATAACATTTCAGAGTTTTGCTTGAGAAAGAGCAATTAAATATTAATCCTTACTCACTCACTCACTGCTGCTTTGTCCTCGCAAAGGGCCATGAGCATGCTGGAGCCTATCACAGCTGTCAGTGAGACGAGAGGTGGGGTCACTAGTCCATCACAGGGCCACTCAATCATCACTCGCACCTCCAGGCAACATAGACTCTCCACACAAACTCACGGCAACACACAGCCTAGCTCACATTCACATACTGATGGCAGTCCTGCTATAAAGCTTACCCTGACACACTGGGGGCAACTTGGAGTCAGTTCAGACACTGGGTGATTGAACCACCAATGCTATGACTGCTCTACCGCTGCAAACAACAAAACTGGGTCAGCAGTCACACTTGGCCTATGACTTGATTTTGTACTGAGGGGAAGACACAGTTGAAAGTGATTGGTATAATGAGTCAAGCTGAGGAAAGAAACATCGAAAACTAGAAGTCATGCTGCCAAATATGATATGGAGAAGCAATAACATATTGACTAATCAATGAGCTTAACTGTTTGGTTTAATCGTAACAATAAAACCACAGGTTCTGGCCATGTAGGTCCTGTACTGATGTTTTAAGCCAGTGTGGGTGTTGTGAGATCTGCTGTTTGGATCCCCGCAGGCACTGTCAGCTGTCACTCTGCCTGGTCTGACTGATGATGAGTAACAAACACACAAACACATACCTCAAGGTCAAATGTCAAAGCATATCAGCAGGTTATTGCAAATGCAAAGCAGTGGGATGGTTTGGTCAACAGGTTTAGTATGAATTCAATCTTCAATCAGTTCTATGTTGCACTAATCAGGAGAATCAACAAAAACATTATCACAATTTAATCAATAAGCATTAAGAATTTTTGAAAGACTTAGCTAGCTAAGCTTATTGCTTATCGCTGCCCAGATAATGTCCTCTAGTTGCTGTGGTTGCTCAGATGGATGACTGCCACTTTACATTCTATGTTCTTCTTCTCATTGCTACAGTATAGTGGAATATATTTGTATATTATTATTATATATTTGCACTGGCCAATGTAACACCAGGCTGAACCAGTGTTAGCACTCGTTTGTGTATTTGGGCCCATCCTGCTGCTTCTCCAAATTCTAAGCGATGATGTTTAATAGTTGGAACGCCTGTGTCACCCCTGTAAAGTAAATGGCAAGGTTTGCAAATTGTTGCAGATGTTGCCAGATGTTTTCAGCAGCAGAGACAAATGAAACAAAGACAGATGATAGTTGTTAGTAAATAAATGGCCTGTGTGATAAGCGAGGGACAGGAAACAACCAGCAGACAGACAAGCTGCCAAACAGCCCAGAAATGTTGAGCAGCGTGCACCTCTGCCTGCTGGTGAAATGCTGTCGTCAACAACAACCTACATGCTCTGCAAACCATGTGCTAAAGTCAAGACTCCACCTGCCGTGTCCTCTCAGAGATACGAGGTATAAAAATGTAGCTGCTCTCTTCACAGCTGCACTGCAGAGATAAGTCACACACAATCAAGACGGGAAGAAAAGATTCCGTTTATTTAAATATGGACTTTCACAGGTGGGGAAAGGAAAGTTGAAAGACAGAGCCTCTACATGGATTTCAGCTTGAGTTCATTTAAGGTAGCACTTAGGCTGTGAATAACCAGTACAGTTTCCACACAAACCTGGAATTAACATGAAGCTGATTTGAATGAATTTGAATCCAACCCCATAACAGCCCCACAAGGACAAACTCATACAAGGTAATCCAGCATTTGTTATTCTGTCTTTGGTTCATTCACACAAGCAGCATAGTTTAAATCACATAAAACTTGTATTTTACCAATTATGGTGTGATGTCATGTCCGTTCTGCGTCCAAAATGTTTCTGTTTAATCACTCCTGCCTCTCACCACAGTGTCAGTTTGTCATGAATGCTGCATACAGTATTACGTTGTAAGTCAAGACTGTGTTCATTTCCTGTCAATGTTTGTCTGCGTTTCATGTTACTCAGTTGTGCTTTGTTGGTGACCTGGTGGGGATATGTAAGGAGCAAAATTATACTAATTGGGATCATAGCTGTGCTATGTTTATAATTTAGGTTCAAAGAATATAGTTATTATAGTAAAGCACAAAATTAATAATTAACTTAATAATTTATGGGGCACCACCCCTGTTGCCGGGGGCCAATAACCAATTTGGAAAAGCTAATAGTCTAAATTGTATTTACATTAGATTAATAAATTGAAGGGTAAACTCCATAGCTGACTCAATTTACCAAACCATACACAAATATTCACAGACATGACCAGTTAAATTATGTGAGTGAGTGAGTGAGTGAGTGAGTGAGTGAGTGAGTGAGTGAGTGAGTGAGTGAGTGAGTGAGTGAGTGAGTGAGATTTTTTTAGAAAAATACTTCATTTATAATGTTTCAAAAAAGAAACAAACCACCACACTGGCCTTAACCAGCTAATTGCAGTTCGTCACTAGACACATGGCAGCATAAGTCTTCATAACACCACTGAATTTTAAAACTTTCTAGAGAATGTATGGACTTATAAAAACGAAATTCCAGCCATAGTCTTAAACGTAAAGAGGCTTAGTGTGTTCTGTGGCGATCCAGCCTGTAGCCTTTCCTACTGTGCGACTTAAATAGTTAGAGTTTTTTCAATAAATTGCCATATTTGCTTTTCCCAGTCAAAAACAAACAGTCAACATTTCTATTCTGAAAAGCCCCAGAACTTTGTGTATGACCCAGGCAGACTTCACACCTACTGGAGGACAATGCGTGGGCGTCGGTTAAAGCCAGGCCCCACATACCTGCTGGGAAGCTGGATGCGGCTCCACATATTTACGATCCAAGAGATCATTCTCAGTACAGTTAAAATCCCAACCCCTCCAAGAATAAAAAAGGCCTCCAACCTGTGTTTGTCAACTTTATCACAGATTTTCTTAAAAAGTGACGTTCTCTTTGTAGCATTAGTTGGAGCATATATATTAATAAAGACAATAGTGAAATGGTCAAAACAAGCTTTGGCTAGAAGGAATCTTCCTTCCACAATGTGTTCGACCTCCAGGAAAAGCGTAGAAAATGTTTTTTTTGTGAACAGGAAGCACATGCCTCCACTCAGTGCAGTGTTGTCACTTAAAATCACTTCTCCATCCTACAGTACTCTCTGTTTCAGTCTACTTCATTTTGTTCATTGCTGTGTTTGTTGTAAATATATCGATATTTTTGATTTTTGCCATCTCAAACATCATTGCTCTTTTCTTGGCCTCTCTGGCTCTATTTACATTTAAGCCTTCCAGTCTAAAGGAATCAGATAAAATAAAATAAGGACACTAAGACCAGTAAATAAGTTATATAAAGTGCAAATCTGTGCAGTCTTAATCATCATTGCTGAGTTGATGCCTTACATTGAGGACACATTTTTTCAACCTGAATATTTCTTGATCTGTGAGATCAGACACATCTCTGTTCCTCATATGACTTTTAGCTGATGGTTAAAAACGAAAAGGAAACGGAAGGAAAATATTCCTCCAACTTTTATGTTGTTTGTTTCTTGGAGGAATGATTTCAACAGCTTTGCGGAATATGGAATATTTTTTTCCTGACTGCTGATTTCCTCACAATGGAAACGTCACTACAGTCTGACATGCCTTCTTCACTGTCACTGACTTCTGACAGTGCTGGCTCCCTCAGCCACCAAACCTCACCCACTTCACTTGCCTCACTTTGTATACCATGTGCCTCACCTGCTCCTCACCCACACACAGCTTCTCCAGTTTCCCTTTCCCCACTAGAGGCACCATCATCTACAGTATCTCACTCCTGCTAATGTTCCCAGCATTAATCAGCTGCTTATCCACAGCAACAACATGCGCTGGGATGAGCTACCGTGTCCTGTTGTTCTATGACTATCGGCTGCATGGACACACCGGGCAACTTGGCACTGGGCGGTTCCTCAGTGCCAGCTGATGCCCCACTGCTATCATTTAGGATCATGTAAACCTGACCTCTGTGAAAGATGACATGCCTCAGCAGAGGGGACTGACACCCTGATGGGATCTTCTTAATCGGTGACACTAGCTTCCAATATCGGGAAACCTCTCTGCCAATGAGTTCATCACTCACAAAGGGAGGAGCATTAAACAAAAGAGAACCACAGCATGCTTCATACAGGCAGACAATTTTACACTGCTGTGGTCCACAACCTCCCCTACAGCCAAACGAAACCCCCTCTATGGTGCATGTAAAGCTGGCACCAAATTTGATGCCATGCCTCAGTGTCAGCGTGGAGAAATCCCACTCACCATAGTGTCTAAGTTGTTGACCAGCCAGTCTTCCGCAATACACTAACACAAAACAAAACTACAAAATCTCCCAACAAACTTGCCCCCCTTAGGGGCGTGGTGAGATGGCACGGCTGCATGGAAGATGCCTGTGTCTGAGTTCTTTCAATGGAGCGCGTGTGTTTGGTGCTCACAGAGAAAGGAGTGAAACATTGTGAACTCAACCTAGGGGAACTACAGAATGCAGCAACTTTACACCTCTTAGATGCATGTGGGGCTAAATTAGTGGTATAGTCACGTGATCGCGGTGGCGTGCAGTGATTAGATCGCGTGTTTAGTGTCAGAAAGCAGAAAGAGAACAACAGCACAGCACAAGGATAAAGCATTACTAAAAATTCTACTCAAACTCAGAACGCCTCTGTCTTACTGCTCAATCCTGGTGATGAGGTTTAGTGGTGTGAAGGGGAAGAAGAGTCAGGAAGGGCAAAGGCTGCAGAACAAGGCAGAAGGAGTGAGCAGCTGGTCACGGCACCTTTTTTTCGTATCCAACCCATTGTGTGGTCTGAGCAGGGTGGTTGTTGTCAAAGTTCCTTCCCGGTTCTTGCGATTGTAAGTGGGAGTCTGGACGTCTCAGCAGGGGATCCAGGTACGGTCCCACAGTCTGGCGCTTGGTTTTGGTGCTCAAGTTTGAAATCTCTTTGTTTCAACTCACTACCAGGATGAAGGCTTACATGCAGTCCACAGTGGTTTATTTGTTTTATGCATATGATGGCTCATCTATCTGCTTTGTACCTACAGTAGGGAACATTTTAGCCTACATGTATGTGTCCCCAACACCTGTTTCTACTTGGTCCTGTGTCTGACTATCTGTTCTGTTGCCGTCTGCAATCTGCAGAAGCTTTTTGGCTTCCTGGACACTTTCATCTTTCATACCTCAACTGGGAGCAGAACATCAGCTCCCTCACAGGAGGCTCTGCAGAGGTTGTATTTTCTGAGGAAGTCTCACCATGAAGATGCTGCTGAACTTCTACACTGCAATTAATGTATCCATCCTCATGTCCTCCATCACAGTCTGGTTTGCTGCAGCATCATCACCTCCACGAAGAAGGTGATTGGTTGCGGCCAGAATAAAGCAATCCCTCTCACCCCAGATATGAAGACTTCCAGACCCTCCCCTTATGTTGATCAGGACCATCACTTCACAGTAGCTGTCACGGATTGCCGGTATGCGCAGGTATTAGACCCACATTCCACAGTTTTAATCCACAATCGTAGTACAGACGGTCCAGGTCATGCACAGAATATCTCGGGCAGCAGTACAGGAGAAACAGACAGGAGTCAGAAGTCAGATACAGAAACACGATCTCAAACAAGGTAGGCAATCAAAGAAACGCTGGAATGTGGTGACTTACATGCAACATTCTGGCAACTGGATGTGGTGACTACAGGTGATTAAATACAGGTGAGTAATGACTGATCTGAAACAGGTGTGCGTAATGAGAACCGGACCGTGAAGCGGAAACTAACATGGTGTGATCAGAAACGGAAGTCCTTTCAGAATAAAACCGGAAACAAAAACCTAGATCATGACAGTAGCAGTGTCCTCCCCACTGCAATCACCTGCTGAATAGAGCCCCAGTTCCTCCTAGATGCCCATCCAACCTGCAGACAGTCACACATTTTTTTTGATCACACATTACCTTTTTTTGATTATAAATTGTACAGAATGTTTTCATTTTCTACAGCTTCACTGTTTTTCTTTCAAACCTTTTGAAGGAATGTTTCAAAGAAAATACCAGCCCTACTAAACGCCAAACTCTGTGTTCTTCATTCATTTATTTACCCAGATTTCATACCCCTAAATCTGAATAAAATTTAGTGCTAATATAATAGATAATGTGTAACAGTTATAATTTACAGTCAATAATTTTTCCCACTTTATCAAGCAAGAGAACCACATTTAATGGCAACAGGGTGATGGTTGTATAGTGCTCCCCGATGTTTCTTTTTATTTGTTCCTATGTGGCCAGTAAATTTATCCAATCCATCTTTTTTTATAAAGCACTTAAAAAGTAAGGTAGTGATAACCTGGGGGCCCAGTCACACAATGTACCCTGTCATGCCATTCAAGATTCTTGTGGTAGGTGAAGACAGTACTGTATAAGGTTGTTTAACTCCCTTTCACTGGTGTCTCTACTCCTCCATAGCCAGCTTGACAGCCAGCAGCTTGTGATTGACCACATCATAATTCCTCTCTGCTGTTGACAGTTTTTTAGAAAAAACAGACAGGGGTGAAATCTGGGGTCCCCAGGCATACGCTACGAAAGTACAGCTAACCCATAAGACATCAACCTCAACAACAAACGTTGACTTAGGGTCAGGCAGGGTGACAAGGAGTCAAGGTGAATATTACTGTACCTTTAGCTTCTGCAAAGCTCCAAGAGAACCTGGTGTTGGAGGAGGTCTGCTTGTGGAGTGAAGCTTGTATAGCACTATAGTTTTTAATGAATTTGCGATAAAAGTTCACAAAGCCAAGAAAAGGTTGCTGTTTCCTGTTAGAGGGGGCTGACCAATCTCTTACCACAGCTACCTTAGGGTCCATGGCAATTTTCCCAGGGATAATTACAAAACCTAAGAATGATGTAGATGACACATGAAATTCACACTTCCCTGCCTTCACAAAAAAGTTGTTGTGGAGGAGACACTGTAAAATAGCCCTGATGTGTTGGATGTGTTCTGTCTCAGACTGTGAAAAGATGAGAGGTAAACGAAATGTTACATCTTGGTCTAGGATGAGGATGCAACAGGGTATTGTCATCTTCCCCAAACCAAAATAAACAAAAAAAACCTAGAATATCTTGGTAGCTTTTACTGGCTTCAGAAAACAGCAATGCCCAAAATGACAAACAAACCAATACTCCCACGCCCAATTTTTGTGCTTAAAAGAAATAATTAAAGGACAGGGCACCTTCCCTTTGCTCCTAATAAACAGGTGAAAATGTATGTAAAAAAAAGGGTTTCTCCTTCCTACTCACATGCAACCAACAGGCGCTCATATCATACATTAGTTCACAGTTTACAGTTCGCAAGACAAAGGACTAGCAAACAATGGGGTTGACAGGCAAAGAGAGAGGCAGCGAGTGCGTCTTCGTTCCCTGCTTAAGATCTGAGTCGAAAAATGAAAAAATTGGCCCTTTTTGCCATTATTTGATTTTAAACGTGTTAACGTGGCCGTGCCAACAAAGACAGTGAAGTGCTTTTCCAACAATAAGCCCTGGGTCAGTCTTGACCTGAAAGCTCCTCTAAATGAGAAGAAGAGGGCGTTTCTCTCAGGGGACAAGGAGGAACAACGCAGTGCAGAGGGACCTAAAATCAAGATGCGCAAGGACAGCTACAGGAAGAAGCTGGAGCATTGCCTGGAGCATAACAACATCTGTGATGTGTAGAGAGGACGAAAACACATCTCAGGCAACAGTGAGGCCGGAAATGGTCGCCAGGCCACGGGTGACCAAGCCTCGGTAAATGAACTAAATCAGTTTTTTCATTTGATTCTGCCCAGCCACCAGTCTACATCCACACTTCTACAGTCCAGGCGTCTTCTCCCAGCTGCAGCTGTTCACTCCTCAGCACCCCGCAGCTCATTCTGTCCTTCCAATGGGACCCCCCCAACAACCCACAGCTCCAGACCAGCCACCACCCACCCCCCTCTGCCTCACGAACTGAACTCTGGAGGAAGCTAAGGAGAAGAAAGGCCAGGAAAGCCACAGGCCCTAATAACATGAACTCCAGGGTCCCCAGGGAGTGTGCAGACCAGCTCAGTGAGGTGATCCTCTGCATATTCAACCTGAGCCTCAGCTTGGAGAGTATCAGTACTCTGGAGGACTTCCTGCCTGGTTCCAGTTCCATAAGTACCCTGTCTTAAGAAGCCGAACGACTTCAGACCCATTGCCTTAACCTCCCACCTGATGAAAGCCATGGAGAGGATCGTCTTCAGTCAACTCCTACTCACTGGACCTGCTGCAGTTCACATATCGACCGGGCATCGGGTTGGATGACGCCATCATCTACCTGCAGCATCAGACCCTTTCTCACCCGAAGCACTGTGAAAGTCATGTTTTTGACTTCTCCAGTGCTTTCAACACCATCCAGCCATCACTGCTGAGGAGGAAGATGGAGGTGGCAGGCGTGGACCAACATCTGGCAGGTTGAACTATCAACTATGTCACAGACAGGCCACAGTTTGTGAGGCTGCATGACTGTGTGTCTGACAGCCCCGTGGGCACCTCAGGGGACGGTGCTCTACCCTTTTCTGTTTACACATGTGTATCGGGGAGAGGAGCAGGAGTAAAGGGGGTGTCATCTCTGACTCTGCTCGTTCTGGACTTCAGAAGGTCACTTTTCTTATGACTGTTGTGGCCTCAGTACTTGTGTTTACTGTACTTTTTTGTCCATCATGCTGCTGCTGTAAACACATAATTTCCCCATTGTGGGATTAATAAAGTCGTATCCTATACTATCCGAATGAAAAAAACGAATAAAGCTTCTAAAATATTTTAGAAAAATAATACAGTAGTTGACCTGACTGACCTCACTGCCATTAGCAACTTCTATGGTTACTATTCGATATGTGACAGAGAAATGAAAAGCTGGAAAGAAGTATTATGAGTAATTTTGTGTAACAAGGTACTATTTAAAGACCTTACCTGGATAGGATGCTCCAGCAGTTCCGTAGACAGGGTCAGTGAGCACCTAAACAGTTTGCTGATGTGGGGCTGCCCCTATTTACGTTAGTCGATGGTCTAGCCAGAGGTTTTTCCAAGACATCAAGACATGGCTCAGTAGCATCCCCAGAGGTGCTACTGAGCCATGTCTTTTAGTGGAATCAACTACACACAAATAATAATAAATAAATAATACAGTAATAAAAACAATAATAAAACAGTTGTTCCCGCTGAAGAAACACGCTTCCCACAGGATATTGGATATTGAGGCAGTAATCATTTTCAAACATCAGAGATAAAGGTGGGGATCTGGCCATTTACAATGTTGCAGTCTACAGTATACTCAGCCTAAACTGCCTCAAGGAATAGTAAGAGGTTCCTGGGAAAAAATAGACATGTTTGTCTATGTATGTCTATCCAATAGCTCTTCTACCCCAATGACTGTAAGGTAGCGTTTTGTTTTGGTTATATATCTTCTTCTTGTTAGCTGGTGTGGTCTGCTGGTTGAATAATGTGGTTAATTTAAAAATACTAACTGGTTCCTTGCTCCTTAATCACATGGCAGGAGATGATGGATCAGCACCTATTATGTATATTATGAATGTTTCTTCTTCATAGTAAAAGTGGTTAGTAATGATTTTAGAACAAGGAGCACTATATCCTTTACTCCTGAGCAGCCCTCCAAACTTCTGTCATATTACATTAGCTAAAGTTTAATGTTAAAACCAAATGTTTTCTACACACAGTAAAAAGTACAGTATAGTTACTTATTGTTTTTTTAAGTGCACTAACAGTAATAAAGTGTATGTATTATGGTGATGTATTGCTGCTATTTGACATTTATTATCAGAATCTTTACAAACATTTCTAACAGTGCAGTGTACTGTAACTTAAAGACTTAATCTCTTACTGTTATGTTTTTTTCTGTCCTCATTGACTTCCCAGTGTGATAAATAGCTATATAATAAATCATCCTGTGTTTGGTGTGACAGACCATACATCTACTAAGATACTAAGATGAAGAATACATTACAGCTTTTACAGTATCAGGCTGCCCAAGGCTATGAAGGTTGTCTTCAGGCACTCTACCTTGGACTGGCCTTCAACACCTAGCACTGAGTAAAAGCTAATGATCAATAAATGACAATATTCTTTACATTACAGATATTTTCTCATTTGCAAGTATTAGTCATAACTGGAATCACGTTGTTCCTACTCCTTCACAGTCAGATGTCCAGTGGCTATTCATTGCTTTCACACAAAATGCATCCAACCAGCAGTTACTGTATTTTACAGAAATGCACACAGGCCACATTGTTCCTTCCTTTTAGATAAAGCTTATACTGTAGTTAGAGATGATTCAGGTCACTGGGAATGATTGTTAGTCACACGATCCATCTCTTAGTTAAGATGTAAAAGATGTAGACTGTTCGGGGACTTACTTTAAATGCTGAGCTCCTTTATTTCCATCTATTCCTTCTATCTAATAACCTCCCATTGTTCATTGTTTAACTAACTACTAAAAGTAGTTGTGCCTCTCTCTGTCTCTCTCCACCATTCATCTACAAGCATTAGGAGACTCAGAGCTTTGTGTCTGTTATGGGCAGCTGAGGGTCCTACTATCCTCCCTGTATCCAGTCTCTGGTTAACTGTCCTGCCTGTGCTCTCTTTTTGCTTGTTGATGTTGTTGGTCTTTTCCGTCTCTGTCTATCTCAAGGGTGTCCACATTTTTTTCACCAAGGGCATATGAGGTAAACACACAAACAGCCGGGCCACTCACTGGAGGTAAAGTACAAATAGCCTAGAATAGGTTCCAGTGATGGACGACCTGTTGTTGTCCATCATCAGTTCTTACGTTAGTTTTTAAAGCAACAGTATCACATTTCTTCATTCATCAATAAATTTATTTCATTGTAAATAAATTTCCATTTTTATTTCCAAGCCACGTGGTGCCGCATTATAAGTATGAAAAGAGCCGTGTGTTGGGAGATTCACAAAGTCAGAACGCACATTCAGAACATGCATATGTGTAAAAATGTTTTTTTTGGTACTATTTTTATGTTGAAGTATCTCAGCATGCCCCCTGTCTGTTTTTAATTTAAAATAAAAAGCTGCTAAACAACTTAGTATCAATGTATTTATTCGAACACATTATAATCTTTGGTTAAAAACGTAAAGCAATGCCCGAATGTTTGTCATTACATGCGCTGCAGGTGGTAGATCAGGTAGGTCCAATCACTGCAGCTTAGGAGATTCGTCAGAGCACAATGCATTCTGGGTGTTGTAGGATATGACCATTTTCAGCCACAACAAAAAATACTGTAGTGATCCTGGATTTTCTACTGTTATGCTTGCAAATAGTTCAGTATGTGTGTTGTTCTTTAATAGCTGGGCCAGGTGTCTTATGGGAAGGGGGTAGTCTCGTGAGGGTTGTTGTTGTGAAGGTTGCGCGTGGAGCAGAAGCTGCACGGCAGGTAAGCAGGTGTCTATTTGTTATTTTGCTGTGGAGTTGCTGACGTGGTCACGGCCGACAGTGACCGTTTTTGTTGTTTTATAAAAGCAGCCATTCTTTGACACCTCTGCTGTCCTCATTGTGTCCGGTAAAACACTACAATACTGCTGTTTTTTTCTGTTAAACGATTTTGCAAATTTTGACTAATAAAACGTATAATATTTATCACACAACTAGCTTTTCAGCACTGAACTATCCCTTAAATTTAGCGTTCTATTATCAGCATTGCTGTGATTTTCTGTTGTAGTAAAATAAACCCATTTTATGAAAAAGAGTGACTTCTCTCTTGTTGAACCGGAGGTAGCATGAGAGCAGCACATTAGTAAAAACAGGAAGTCCTTCAAAGTAAAACTAGGAACTAGAATCAAGACATGACAATCTTACATGTACTGTTGGTAAATGTCCATACCTTCACTCTTGATCTGATGTCTGTGTACTAACAGTCTGCAGCGTTTTTTCCGCTTGCCTGTGGGTAACTGGGATGAGCCCATCTACAGTATAGAAAAATACAATGTTAATAAAAATCATGATCATGGCTGACCACTCTCTGGTTGTAGCCGCTAGCATGCCACTAGCTTTTAGCTTGCCTCACATAGGTGGCTTATTACATTTTAATTAAGCAGACAAACTTACATATTAAGACATCATATACGTATCAAGCATGTACTTCCTACAACAAGTGGATGACTGAGTGTAGGAACAGATCCGTTCTTCAACAAGAGCTGTGATGCAAACCCAGCATTGTTTGCACCCTTTTTGCATACTGAACATACAAATGCTGAGGCAGTGTTGCTGGCACCGGTAGATTTAAAATAGAAATAAACCACAAAGTTATGGGGTGCCAAATGTAAAAGGAGCACCTATAACTAGTTTTCTCACATTTAACTAAATGACACAACATGTTTTCTCACATTTAGTTAAATGTGCAAAAGTCTAAATGTAAATGTTAAATGTAAATGTTAAATGTTAAATGTAAATGTAAATGTAAATGTAAATGTAAATGTAAATGTTAAATGTTCGCCGAGTGTAAACTGAATATTCATGAATGGGCAAGCAGACTCTACCCCTACCCTCAAACAGCGCTGGTCTAAGATCAGAGACGCGAACTCAATCACCTCAAACAGTGCGCGCAAACCCTGCCCACATCTGATCTGGAAACTTTTGTTTTTAGCCTGGACGTAACTTCGGCTAGCTAGTATAGTTAGCCAACTAATTCTCCACCGGCGCCACAGAAATATTCTATTTAAACCTACTTAACTCCCCATTAATGGTGTTTACGAAAGAACGGCAGTTTGAAGCGGAGCCTCAGCCCGCACACCTGCTGTTACAGCCCGTTCAATCTCCCCCAACGGGAGGGAGTCGGAGCTGGCGGCCATGATGGCTTCGACTTCAGGCTTCTCTCCAGTATTTTCGTGCACCAATCCAGAGTCAGATGTGGGCGGAGCTATGCGTACTGTTTGATGTGTTTGAGTCCGCGTCACTGATCTAGGATAATAGCGGGTGGAGTCTACTTAAATATTCAGTTCGATCATTTAACATTTACATTTAACATTTAACATTTACATTTAACATTTAACATTTAACATTTATATTTAACATTTAACATTTATATTTAACATTTAACATTTACATTTATATTTAACATTTACATTTATATTTAACATTTACATTTAGACTTTTGCACATTTAACTAAATGTGAGAAAACATGTTGTGTCATTTAGTTAAATGTGAGAAAACTAGTTATAGGTGCTCCTTTTACATTTGGCACCCCATACAAAGTCTTCACCTGTTGATCCATTGATGGATTTAATAAGTTTTGGTATAAGTTAAAACACCCAGGAACGGAACATCTTCTATGAGAGGACTTGGGTCCTGCGATGTTTATCTTTTAACGGTAAGTGAGAGGGGGATAATGGCTGAAGTCCAGTTTTGGTTCAGTATCAGCGTGGGGGTGGGGGTTCAGGTTTTGCTGGGTGGCAAAACCTATGGTTCTGGGATTAGGATTTTGCTTGATATGTCCCCTTTAATTTATTTTTTAAAACATTTTATAACCACCCCTGCTCTTCTTACCTGGGCTGGGCCATTCCACCATTCACCATGTTGGAACAGGAAGAGACTATCAGCAAATTTGTTGGGGATATGAAATTGTCAAAAATGTGGAGAATTCCCTTCAATGACACTAAGGAGCCAAGTCCTGACAACCAATCCTACCCAAAATCCCCTCCACCAACCTCTACATTTGGCAGGAAAGTAGAGTGACTGAAAGATAAGATAAGATCTGCTTTTGTCCATTAGGGTTTTCTACTATGTCACTTTAAAACTTGATGGCTCTTTGCTTCTATAGTGGCAGTTTTCAAATAAACACTTTTTTTAAGTTTTTATTGACTTTGCTACAGTACGTCCACCACTGACATTGTAGCAAGCAACCATAGGCATACTCAATCGCAGTACTTGTAGATTATCATTTTGATGTTATTTGTGTTGAAGTGCTCAAGCCCGGGGCCATGGCTCATCCACTGAACTGACCTTATCTTCCTTTGAATTCCCTGACTCCTTCTCTGCTCTTTCCTTCATGCTGCCTTCCTTGACCTGCAACTTGACTGGAGTCTGCTTCGTTAAAGGACAGTTCGACTTACATGATGCGCCCTCATTCACATGTGATCAAAGGATCCACTACACACAAAACACTCTGCACCACCACTTATTGTTCATCCAGATTCCACAGCAAAAAGAAAAAAGAACATTAATACAAAGCTTCCATTGAGTTTATATCAGCAAAGAGTCTATACAGTACTTCATTCTATCATTCTGATGAGTAACGTGTTGAAAGAAAAGAAAATTGATGAAGCGAAATCAGGGTCAAAATTTAAAACACAAAGCAGGACACATTTGGAAACTGAAAAAATGCTTTTAAAGCATATGAAGATAACATTCGGCTCTGCCTGCAAATATCGGTGTTTCAATCTTGTTCATTGTAGTGTTACAGGTGTCTGTCTGGTTAGTGTTACAACTGGTCTTCTTTAAGTGTTTTAGATTGCAAAGAAACGCTACCCAGAGTTTTACCCCATTAATGGTTCTTCATTCACTTTCCCCTCCTATGCTATCTATCTATCTATCTATCTATCTATCTCACACACACACACACACACACACACACACACACACACACACACACACACACACACACACACACACACACACACACACACACACACACACACACACACAGTAAAACCTGTGAACCACTTTAGTAAAATTCTCAGATCAGAATGAAATTCTCAAAACTATTTGTTCAATCTTCACTTCATGATGTCACTTGTGCACATCATGTAGGCAGTTTCTCAATTCTTTGAACAAGTTGCAATTGCTTTGGTACAGTACGTGCATTCAAATGATCATGTACAATTGCCAGCTCTTTGCTACATTATCAATTGTTTATGTCATGTTGATCAAAATGTATTATATAGTTCACTGTGCAATAGTCCTACTCCTCAAAACATCTAGTCAGTAGTTCATCGTATAAGTCATTAACTGCAAAATGGTTGACCAAGTTGTCATAATGTGACAAACATATTTCTATACATCTCCATTATATGTTTTTTTTCTAAATCTGTCCTGATTTGGTAAATTGCTCTTAAGTGACTTGCCTTTCTCTAACTGGCAAATATATATATATATGGCTGGAGCACAACACAATGTTCTATCTCTGACAATGGTGTGCTTACCCATATTCCCATAATTGGTCCATACAACACAGCATCTTATCACCTTTCTAGAAACTCTCTACAGAGATCTCATCCCTGAACAAGAGAGGGGTCAGAGTGGAGATCACCTGCCAAAGTATGTGATAGTTTGGGACAATGTGAGTTTTCATCACTCCAACGCCATCAGGCATCAGAGTGGAAAGTTATGACCACCAGCCACATAAACAAATGACCCTCCTGGCTGCCATTGTCCAGTCTCTTGCAATCAAACAAAAAGGTGTAACTTACATTTTACAGTAATTTTCATCCAAACTTTAGCCATAGTTTATGTCAGAACCTCCCTCCAAAGTAAACAGTAATATTGACAACATGACTAAGTAATTTGACTGTCTTGTTCGTAGACAATGACACAAGGACTTGACATTCTGATACCACTGACACGTTCAATGAAATAAAAAGATTTTGAGCAAGTTACAAGCTTTTGCAAGAAATCCACAGTGTTTTGCTGTTTGTACAAATTGTTTTAAGAAATGCACACACATATTTGCAAACTTCAATTCTGATCTGAGAATTGTACGAAAGCGACTGAGAAAAACTGTAATCCACAGTGAATGTGGTAAGGTATTCATGGATTGGGGTTCTAGTAGTGGTATGTTTTTAATAGACTGCGATGTCTTTTTGTTTTTAACATTGTAGTATTTTTGGATGTTGCCCCATCAACGTTGATTCACCTTTCAAAATCAACACATAATTCAATGGTCATTCAACCATTATATGATGTTGATTCAACTATGATTCAATGTTGAAATGCCTGCTGTGAATCTTTAATGTGGTGTGGGAGACGCGCAACTACAGTACTTGCATACAGAATAAGTGCAGAAGGCAGATTTATATTTAGTTTATTATTGTTTTAAATTATAACATTAGGATAGTGGTTTTAATATTATTCTAACAAAAATGTCCTGTTTCTGGTAATGTTCGTGTGTTGCAGTAATTGCCGGTATATCGTTGCTTTGTGCTGTCCGTTTAAGATTGTTTAAACTTAACCTTGTAGTGGTACACACACACCACCACACTGTACTTTTTATTACTTTAGGGAAATTTAGTACACAGGGTACCAGTTAAGGTACAGTAAAGTAGTATATAAAGTATCGATTTACACGTTATTTATTTAAGTTAGCGTTAATCGGGGAGAAGAGTTTCCACCACGCATTGCTACACCAAAATGTGCAACCACCACACTACTGCGGGCTAACACACGTACTCCATCCAGTCGCTGTTCTGGTTATTTGGCTGAACCTATTTCTTCTTTCCCAGCAGTGTTTTCCTCATCCTCATCTTACTCATACCTGTTCCTGTATGCGTCCCCCTCTCCCACACAGTTCAGACTGATGGCATGGATTCCTCTCTGGAGTGAAACTGCTTCCTTATCAGCTCAAGCTTGTCAAGTGTGCAATATAGGGACAAGATGGATGGACCTGCTGGTCATGTTTGTGTGTGTCTCACACTAGTAATTCACTACTTCACTGAACACCGAGCCAGCAGCAGTTTGCAGGGAGGCTGCAGCTTGGACGCATGTTGGTGGAATCCATGTATTTTAAGGCCTCTTCAGGAAAATAGAATAGACAAGCAGGATGTATCTAAAGTATCTAAAGCCTCCACAGTACCAGGCAGAAGGTGGGTACCTTCTCATTTGAATGGTTTTCTTTGTTTTTATGACTTTATTCAGAGAAATTCCACAAATTAACCTGACATGGCTCCTGTGGAGTAAAGCCATTACAACCTAATGAATCTCAGAGTGAATGAAAAGTGTGGAAAAGAGGAATTAAAGTGAGGAAAATATAAAACCTTTTGAGTTACTTCACTTTTTTGTGTTTATTCCTAGTTTTGATGCCTTCACAGAGAATCTAAAGTGTAAATAGTCAGAGAAAGTGAGTGTAAACTTTGACTGGTAGTGTAGAAAGCAGAAACCCGTTCAAGGTGAGTTTGAGATGGAGACACACCACAGTGTGCAAACAAACACAGGCCCGTGCAGCTCCACATGATGAAAGAAGACAACAAATAAATGAGCTTGTTGAAAATCCGAGTTTTTCACATTGTACAGTGACCCCACTGTAAAACAGCAACCTACCAAAGCTGTGATTCCCCAAATGCAGAAAACAATGGCTCCCACTGACACTCCTGCAGAGTCATTCTTCTAATCACAAAACAAACTATACTTTCCTGTTATGCTAATCATGAGACATCCATCCTTTCTTTGAGGCTAGAGGCCTCTTACTCTGGCTGCGCCCTGGACAGTTTGTGTTTATCACTACTGTAGGTCTCGTAACTGACTCTGGACAACTGATAAGTATGAGGCAAAAAACATATACAGACATACTGCAAGAAACCTAAATGCAACCAACTGACACTGGACTATGTGCACAATAAATGGCAAGGCTGGAAATTTTTTTAGAGAGCACACCAAAACTAAGTACCAATGATTGAGATTGATTCAGTTTTTATATATTACAGTGATGAAATCATGTGTCCCTTAAGTTTGGAGTAAATGGACACTGCTGCCACTTTTAAGGATGAAGACCAGACCCATCCCTTAAAGGTAAATACTAACTAATTACTCAAGGTGAATGCCAGACTGACAGACTGTAGGGGACAATCCAAATACACATCCAAATGTAACATCCAAAGACACAAAGCAGTGATGGTGTAGAACACACAACAAACCAATTACATACAGTACCAGGCTACAGCAACAGGTGAAGATGATGAACATGATTAATGAGTAAACAAACAGCAAGTAATGTCACACCACAATCAGAGAGCAGACAAATGGGCCACAATGTCTCCAAAGGCTGGAGGGACCTACTGCCGTCTGTTAATAAGGCAATAATTTATCTGACTAGACAAAGTGGCTGTTCATACAATCGTAATGACATATTCAGCACATACTGCTGTTTTGATCTGATTGATACTACATCTGGAGCTTTGACGGGAACAGAGATAATCGGTGGCTCAAGAGAGCAAAACAGGGAAGCAGCAAAGTAGAAGACAACAGAGAGAGAAAAACAATGAACCACTCTGACTCAACATGCCTGCTATATGTTTAAGAATTATTTATGATTAATGTCTATGTCATTAATGTGTATGTTCTTAACATGCATATGTCATTAGACGGCAGTTAGAAATTCACAGCAGCAAAAAACAAACACCATCAATCAATCAATGTGCACAAGTGTTAGGTGACAACAACTGGCGGCAGAGGCACCATTAACATTACACTGCACCATCAGCACCGCGGCCTTGAGGCAACACAGGTAGAATGTGAGTGAGACACTGTACTGTAGGTGGAGCAGATAACAGCAACACAACACTGAGCAGTACTTTCAGGTTCTTTCTCTTATCATTCAGACACACGCATCGTAACTCATCTTCACCTGTCATCCTCCCACGGTTCATATCTAAAGAGGAGACAAGATTGAAGAGGTGAGATCAGTGGGGGATGATGAGGGAGAGAGGGATGATGCACGATCCATGTCATTGCTCCTCATCTCACAGCAGGAACCATGACAACCTGCCCATGACTTTGAAATTCAAGTTATGCTTGACTGAGTAGTTTGAATGAACATACCTACTCCATCCTGTTGCTGGGATCATAATGACATTAGAAGTCTGGGTTTCACTGATGTTAGATATCTTTGCCCTGTAATCGTTTCAAACAATGTGCCTTTTTTCATCTCCTCTGCGAACTGTCCTTGTATAAAGTTTAGCATAAATTCTCAGCAAAACTGATAAACTTAACATCTACATCATTCAGCCTCTGAATTTTATTATGTTTTTCTTCTCACCATGCACCAGGTAAAAATCCATCACCACCAACAGCATTCTCTTGCTTCCTTCTGTTCCAGGCTTTCACCAAAATAGCAGGTCTCTGCTGCCAGTCAAGAGCCTGGTTCAGTTCTACACAGCCATCATTGAATCAGTGATCACCTCCTCCATCACCATGTGGTACCCTGGGGCCACTGCCAGGGACAGGACCGAAAGGTGATTGGCTGGACCCTTCCACCTGTCCAGGACCTGCACATGTCAAGGACCCTGCGACGTGCAGGTCGAATCATAGCTGATCCCTTCCACCCTGGATATGGATTCTTTGAGTCGGGCAGGCTGTTAATTCATCCATCCATTCCTTTTCTACCGCTTGTTCCCATGCAGCTGGGGGGCTGGAGCCTACCCCAACTAGACCACCCCCTCTGTTAATCCATTTTACACTAATATTTAAATTTTAATTTTTTCAATCTGCTATTGCACATACTGTACATTGTCCTTTGAGGTGTCCCTGTGCTGCACACCACATCTGTACTTCATCTCACTGATTCTGATATGCAAACTAAGTAAATATTTGTATTTGTTAGGCCATTTTAAGTAGAGACTTTTAAATCATGGACACACTAGAGCTGCTAAGTTCTATGTACTTACAGCCAGTCTCTGGTTTAGAAGCTCCTGTTTCCACATGTCTGATGCGCTAAATGGTTGACTTTATATTGTGATTTTGTATAGTGTAAACTCTGCACTTCTGGACAGGTCATGTACTGATGGACAGTTCAAAGGTCAACACACATTGGAATACAGGTTGGCAGTTGTTTTCAGTGGCACAAACACAACTTCAATAAACACTGTATATGTCTGCCTTGTTTCCATCTGATAATTCTCTGGCAGTAAACCCTGGCTCTGTGACATGTCCATATGTCAAGAGGTACAGTAGAGCTGTCATAGTGTCGAAGCCATTTAAGTAGCAGATAAGTAGCAAATTTACTAGACTAGTGTGCCTGGATTAGGGAATCAGGGATAAGGGAACCTGGCATATGGACTGGACCCTCGTGGTTTCGTAAAGCAGGAAGCATCAATGTTTGAGCAAGAGAAACTAGAAACTGGACAGGCTGGAGAAACTGGACTAAACAGAACCTCATTTGGACTGGACTCAAACCGACAGTTTAACCTAAACAATAATGTAAATAGCAATATTAATAAAACCACAACAACATACTAACAGCAACCTGCATAAATCTAACCAGCAATAGCACAGTTGGTAGGGAGATCATCCCTCTAACTGCAAGGTTGGCGCATAAGCCCCACCATGGTCAATATGTTGAAGTGTACTTGGGCAAGGAACTGAAGCCCTAGTTGCTCCTGGTGTTCAAGCGAGTGCCTTGAATGGCAGATGCTGTTACCAGTGTGTCAATGTGAGAGTGAATGGGTGAATAAGAAGCTACTGTAAAGCGCTTCAGCTGCCTGGAAGGGTGTATCATTGCACTATTTAAATGTGACTGTGACCAACATATAAATGAAATTAAATGCAACTTACAGGACACATTCAGTCAGTCACTAAAAGCACCAACACCAAACATTGGATGTTCACATGGGGACAATGAGAATGTTATTTCTGTAAATCCACGCTAAGATCTGGTTAGACATAAATTGCATTAGATGCCATGATTAAAAATAAATCAAAAACTACATTTCCCTGTGTGAAAAAGTCCCCCTAAACCTAGTTTAGGGGGACTGGTTGAGCCACCTATAGCAGCCAAAACTGCAATCAAGCATTTTCGATAACTTGCAATGAGTCTGTTACAGCGCTGTGGAGGAATTTTGGCCCACTCATCTTTGTAGAATTGTTGTATTTCAGCCACATTGGAGGGTTTTCAGGCATGAATCGCCTTTTTAAGGTTATGCTACAGCATCTCAATTGGACTCAGGTCAAAACTTTGACTAGGCCCAAACCATCACCCTACCACTGCTATATTTTACTGTTGGTACTGGATGATGTTTTTTGTCTGAAATGCGGTGTACCTTTTACGGCACACATAATGGGACACACATCTTCCAAAATCGGTCCAGTATTTTCCCCAAAGTCTTAAGGATCGTCAAGGTGTTTCCTGGCAAACAAAGACACACCTTTATGTTTATTTTGCTCAGCAGTGGTTTTCGTCTTTGAACCATGTAAACCATTTTTGCCCAGTCTCTTCTGTTGGAGTCACCCTATTTGAGGCAAGTGAGGCCTGCAGTTCTTTGGATGTTGTTGTGAGGTCTTTTGCGACCTCTTGGATGAATTGTTGCTGCGCTCTTGTGGTAATTTTGGTCGGCCGGTTACTCCAGGGAAGGTTCTCCACTGGTCTATAGTTTTGAAATTGGTAGATAATGTCTCTCATTGTGGTCCACTGCAGGCCCAAAGCTTTAGAAATGGCCTCATATTATGCCCTGTCAAGCATCATAACAGTAAAGATGAGCAGGCACATGGATCAATACATGAGCAGTGCCCAGAAAGGAATTGCTAGTACACCAGGGGAGCAAAACACCAGCTACTGGTGTAAGACCAGACATACCAACCTGTGCCCTGTCTGAATTTACTACAATGCCTATGAATCAATGCCACACACATGGATCATGGAATGCTTGGAACTATACAAGAGCAACAGGACTCCAAGAACCGTCCTCCAGAACTAAATGAGAAAGTAGGAAACAACCTTAGAGGCCAACTTCAAGTCGATTTCCCAAATCGGCATCAACATCTTATTCCAAAGAGATTTACATGGATGACATCAAGCTGTATGCCAATAATGAATGAGATATCAACTTTCTGATACAGTACATACCACCAGGACATACAGCCAAGACATCAGAATGTCATTTGGACTGGATAAGTGTGGTCAGATGGTAACAAGGAGAGGAAAGGTAGTCAGGACTGAGGGATAAAACTACCAGAAGGTATGTGGAGGATAGCTAAAAATACCTTGGAATCTCACAGGCAAATGGTAACCACGAAGAGGCCACAAGGAAAACAGCAACCACTAAAAAACTCAGATGTAGTGATGTGTCGTTCGTGAATGATTTGTTCAATATGAACTAATCTTTTATATGACTCGGGAGGAACGAGTCCTCTGAGTGAACGACTCGTTCAGTTCCATGCAGTACCTTCTCTCACCACATGGCAGCAGCTGCTTAAGCTCAGTCAGCAGGACTAGAAATAGAAATGATTCGTTCAGGACTACAGGACTCAACTGAGCGTCCTTACTTAAGGATTCGTTCTTATGTCTCGGGACAGCCGAGCTGCACAGGCTCTGTAGCGAGCAGCAGGCGCTCCAGTTCGTTCCTGATTCTTTCCTAACGATCCTTACTGAACGTTCGTTCTTTTGTTATGTGACAGCTGTGGCTCAGCTACAGTGCTGTGTGGACTGATAAATAAGGAAATGAATGATGTCTGATTTCTGACATTTATTTATTTGTCACCTGACAGCTGACATACATTATTTATTTATGGAATCATAATTAATTATTGGTCTTCGATTCTGGTAGATGTGTGTAGTTTTATTGTGTATATAACGTAAAGTGTGTTTGTAAGTTTTTGAGATCCACGGCCAATTTTACAACTCCCACAAAAGGGCTACAGCGTCACCTGCTGTAAATGAACGAAATGAACAACTGACTCAAAATGATTCGTTCACTTTACTGATCGAGAGTTAAAGATCTGAGTCAGTTAAAAGAACCAAACCTCCCATATCTACTCAGATGACGTAATTACTGAATACCTCAGGCAGCAGAAACCAGAAGAAGAGGGGAAGGAAGAGGAGGCACTAATCCTAGCAGCACAGGAGCAGTTTCTGAGTGCCGGATCAATAGAGGCTGGGATTTACCATAGCAGGCAGTACCCCAGGTGCAGGCTGTGCAAAGATGCCCCTGAAACAAACCAGCACATAACAGCGGGGTGCAAGATGCTAGGCAGGGCATACATGAAACGCCATAACCAAGTGGCTGGGATAGTGTACAGGAACATCTGTATAGGTACATCTGTGCTGAGTACAGATTGGAAGTCCCAAAGTCCAAATGGGACACATCTCCAAACGTGGTTGAGAATGACAGAGCCAAGAACCTGTTGGACTTCCAAATACTAACAAACTGAAAATGGCCAACCAACCCGATATAGTAGGGGTGGACAAACAAGAGATCAAGGCTGTAATGATAGGTGATAGCAATATCAGGAAGAAGGAGCACGAGAAGAGCAAGAAGTACTAAGGGCTGAAAAAAGAGATAGAGAAGAGGTGGAGGTGGAAGTGGTACCCGTGGTGATAGGAACACTAGGGGCTGTAACTCCCAAACTAGGAGAGTAGCTCCAGCAGAACTATAGCTTGAGCTATCTATATTTATTTATTGATATATTTATTTTTATCTTTCAATAACCAACACACATCTTCAACAAAATATAATCACAAAATGCCACAAGCAATTCAAGCCATGTCAAAACCAAAGCAAATACACACCACATTAACATGACTTATGTCCTGCATCTTCCCTGCCATTGTTGTTTAACAGCGCGACAGTCGCTTGGTAGCGGTCACATGATAAATGAACGAACGAACGAATGATCCGTAAAAGATCCGTATGAGCAAATCAGGAATGAACTGGAGCGCTTGCTGCTCGCTACAGAGCCTGAGCTGGGAACGATGAATGTTTTGATTGTGGCAGAGTATACTACAAAATCAACATGCTGATATAATGTATTACAAACACACTTTACATTATATACACAATAACACCACACATCTAGAATCAAAGACCACTAATTAATTATAATTCCATGATTAAATAATGTATATCAGGCGTTAGATGACAAATATGAACCTCAAATATCAGACATAATTCATTTCCTTGTTTATCAGTCTACACAGCCCAGTAGCTGATCTACAGCTGTCACGTGACATAAGAACGAATCCCTGAAGAAGGACGCTCAGTTGAGTGAGTCGTGAACAAATCATTTCTACAGTATTTCCTGTCCTGTTGACTGAGTTTAAGCAGCTGCTGCCATGTGGCAAGAGAAGGTACTGCATAAAAATGAATGGATCGTTCACTGAGAGGACTCGTTCCTCCTGAGTCATATAAAAGATTAGTTCATATTGAACGAATCATTCACGAATGACACATCACTAACATCAACAACCCTGCAGCTTTTCCTCTGGCAGCACATACAGTAAATTGGTAAAATCACTGGCTTTCCTAATAACTGACTGCTGACTGTCCCTTCAGTGGTGTTTCATTGCCTAGATCAAATAATCCTGCTCCAGTGTTTGATCTCCACATCCTCATAGATACAGCTACACAACAAACCAAGAATGGTTCATGAGAACACTGCTGTTTTACTGCTTTATAACAACACGCTGTCTTTGAAATGTGCAGCTACATCGCTCATCCTTTATCTGAGGTACAACTGCAAAGTCTGGGGAAGTGAAGCTGTTAGACAAATAAATATGTTACATTGGCACATGTTAATTGAACATTTTTTTGGAGAAAGAAATCTCTGTATTTTTACCCATCACCTGGTTGAGCAGTGGGCTGCCATTGAATAGCATTTGCTGTTACGGTGGGGCAAACTGGGACTAAGCCGCTTTCTGTATGAGCGGCCATTGTACTCAATATCAATGGATTTTAATAAATAAATAAAAAAGGAAAATACAGACTAAGCACGCTGTGGATGCAGGATGACAACTAACTTGAAATACAAAACTTACAACTAATAAACTAACCAAACTTAAAAGAAAAACAGTGCAGGAAAAACTAATCAATAAATCAAACCATAAAACAAGTAACAGATACAAGAACAAAGACCAAACAGGACACAAAGCAAAGCAAAGACTGGATCTGACAGATGTAAATAAAAAACGAACCGACCTTAAATATGCAAACAAACAGGTGAACCAAATCAAACTAATTACAGGAACCAAGACAAACAACAACGAGGGAACTCAAACAAACAACAGCAGAGCGCCCCCTGGTGGCGTGGAAGCAGAGTCGAACACAAGTCGTCTAGACAGGCGGGACTTACAAAAATGTTTCCATCAAGAACATTTTCCAGAAGGTTAATTCCAGGAAAACATAGACTCAACAACTTCCAGTACTTTTCTTCGAACCTGAACACAATTTTTTTTATCTTAACTAAATCTGTGGTCAACAAATTCTGCCCTTTACCGCTCTCAATCAAAACATTGCTACATGTTTCTATTATTTCCTCTTATGTAGAAAATACTGTTATTGGCAGTTTTATAGTAAATAAGGGAACCTTTGACTGAAAGACGGACAACCAACATCAGAGTCACCTCAATCCAGTATGACTCCAGCACCTGCTACAGCCAACTCCCACAACAGAGGAACGAAGCGTTTGTGCTGTGGTGAGGCATCGGCTGCTCTACAGCCACACAGAGTCCGGTGGGCATTTCATTCTGGGTAGGATATGTGTAGTCTGTCATTGATTTCATTACACTATGCTTTATTGTGGTCACAGTGGAACCACTCACATGTCCCACAGGGGAAGACGGGCTGGGATCCCTCTCAACACTCTTCCTGTTGCTCTTTGCTGAAAGAAAACAAACCTCTAAAGAGAAGGTGATTAAAACTGAGTGAGGCTCAAACAGGGAAATCATGTGAACCTGAGCCTCACTAATTAGATTAAACATGAAAGTAACAGCATGTTTTACATGTGATCAAATCAAAATCATTGGATGCACATTACAAAATAGCAGGTTACCTCTTGTGTTCAGACATGAAAGCTAATCTGACACTGACCTCTTCAAATATTTATACCTGGGGTTTGTGTCTGAAGTTACCAGCGTATCTGGATTTCATCACTGGTCAATACAAGAGAGACAGAGGTTGGCCTGGCTCCACAGGATGATTCATCCAACATGCTGGTCTCAGCTTCAGCTTTCACCAACATCCCTCCCTCCTTTGTTCCCAGAAGTAGAAGAGCAATTCTTCCATTTCAGCTCAGGGCATCTAACAATCAATCTATTGGTAACAGATCTGGCCACAAAAATCTCAAAAGCAAATAATAGATATTTTGGACATACAGTATGGACTGTGCAAAGTTCTATTCTGGTGGATTTAAAGTCTATGGAAGTAATATTGTGCCCATGCAAAACACTTAAATCTCTGTTTCCAGATCTGGCAAAGACTGTAATAAGCAGAGAACTTTAGTCAAGGAGCCTCCACATGTTTCAGACAACAGCTACTATACGTTGTTTTCAGGAGTCTCCTAAAAGCAAGACGCTCTACACTATACTGTAGCTGTGTTGCATAAAGGCTGATTTTCAGTGATCCCAGTCTACAGTGTTCTTTTTCTATGGACAAAGCAGCTGAAGCATTTGTGAAAACACAGTTAAAAGAATGACAGACACTTCAACAGTAAAGAGCAGAGTGGTGAAGGTCCAAAGCCGATTCCCACTGGCTGTTTGATCAAACTGTCTGTTTGAGGAAGTGAGGCCTTGGGTCAGAGACAAGCAGCAGACAGATGGCTGAGCGACAGAACGCCTTCCATCCCTGCAGGATAACTAAGTGCTCTCTGCCTCTGGGGGCTTCGTCCCTGCTGCTACCCACCCACACACAATCCAAATGCTTATCAGGTTTAAGATCGGCCGTTTCCAAAGTCAACAGATGTGAACCAATTCAGGATGTTCAGCAGACACACTCTGCTCCTCACATGACTAATGCAATTAGAGCGGCAGGGCTGCACACAGGAGGATAAACAGGCACATCAGTAATCTGCACACACACACACACACACACACACGCACACACGCACACACGCACACACGCACGCCCGCACGCAAAAAAACTTCCATTAGCCTGACACTCTTTTCACCACACTGTCAGAGTCATCTCAAAATAATTTGCTTTTCATGGTTTGAAAGCCACCTTTCATTCTGTGAAAGTGATTTCTGGAATGAAAATGTACCGTTGGAAGCACCACGGCATCAACGGGGTCAGCAGCTACGATTAAAACAGTAACGATGAAAGAGAGGGATTCATAACATTGTGACATCTTCTATTTAAAAGGCCCAAAAAACAACATTTATGCTGTTTCAAAAAGGCATGAGTGAAGAGAGTGTCAGCTTGGTCTGCAGAGGTTTAGCTCGCATAGTTTTTTGTCTTCACCTTCATGTTTAGCTACACAGACTGTCCACAGACAACGACTAAAACTCCTTAAACATGCAAAGCTCGTTTTTACACTTGTTACCTCAGATGTTGGTTTGATATACAGGATATGATGATTAAAAACACAATCCTCATTTCACTGCAACATAGGAGAACAATGGCAAAATCCATCAGATACTGTATTAGACAAACACCCCTTCACTCAGTTCAGCTGACTGCGCAGCCCCCATGCTGAAAGGCCAGGCCCAGGGATCTAGAGCCAACCACTGCACTTTACATCACTAAGTGTTCTGCCTCATGTCCACACCAAATAACTGGGTTAAGTAGCTATGTAAGTAATGTTCATCTTAATATAACAACCTAGGATTCATCAGCAACACGTCAACACAGTGTGGCTGTCTGACCCAAGGCCCGACTCATCTCTGTCTGTCTGATGCTTCCCTTCTGTTTCACAGCAACACATTCCTTTCCTGCTCTACTTGACTCCAAGGTCAACGTCTAATTAAGAAAGTGTTCAAAATGAATCACAGACTGATGCATTGATCACATCAGCGTTAACATAAATGTGCCTGAAAGTGCCTCTAATGGATTTGATCCATATGGTGCTGAGCCCCGAGGCCCTGAGGGGAAGTGGGACATGTTGAGTGGGGGATGGGGGAGATGTCCATGGGTAAGTGTTGACTGCTGAGGATCACTTCAGGCTAGAATATTAGCAGAGCTCTATTTGCCAAGATAAAACCTCTGCGAGTCTGTCGCAGAGGGGAAATGTCAGCATTTGTGGACGTAAAGGGGAGGACAGGTAACATTTAAAATCCCGAAGTGGAACACATTTAGCCTCCCTCTGTTCAAAATAATACAACAAGCTTAATGAGAACAAAGGACGCAAACCCAGAGACATACCTCAATATTGGTTCAGGGTAAAATGCAATGGAATTAACAGTCTATGCTCCTCTGGAACATCCTGCATCTGCAGCAGCCATGCAGCTTCTGCTTTTTTGTTCTAGTCAGGTACATCTTGATGTAGTGTCTATGCTAAAACCAGACTAATAACAAATAAGTCACCTGTAACTGTTACACACCAATGGACTATTTATTTCTCCTAGTGCTTGGAATTTTGTCCAATGTTCTCAACAACAAAGCAGCAAAATGATCAGGTGTCATGTGGGTGCAGGGGTTTGGAGAAGTGGTGAGGCATGTGCACGTTCCCCAGTGGTCTGACTGGGCCAGTCGTCTGCGCCAGGTGTAACGGGGACATAGGTAATGAATGCAGAGCTGTGCAGTGTGGTCTTGAGGCCCAGGAAAAACCTGACTGCGATTTGTACTGTGGAGGAACCCGAGCCCATTATCTGTCGTTCATATCAGGCTGTCGTGTGAATATGGGCTCTGACCAAAGGGACATTATTAAAGAGTGACAGGGAGCCGTGCAGTGTTTATGGGTGTGCAGACACGTCTGCCTGCATCTGCAAGTCTATATCTGTGTGCATGCATGTTGTCACTGAGGCTAACGTCACATGTGTGTTGTCTGCGTGCAAATGCCAACATGCATGTAACTGTGTGTGACCAAGCGATGAGTCCTGACAGCGGCTGTCACATTAAACATGGATGTGGTGTGGCCGTGTTCATTTGCTGTCTTCGCTCATTAAACAGCGGCGTCGGGACGGAGGCTCACCAGGGTCATGGAACGCCATTAACGGCTGCATGTGCGTCTGTGAGGACGCGCTGCACTTCAGAGCAGAGACAGCTCCACAGGTCCTGGTCCCACACACACTTGGTTTTAGGGTTTGAGCGAAGTGACGTGTTGTGCGTTGCAGATTAAAGGCCTGCTTCAAGCAGTGGAGCAGTAACAAAGTGAAATCAGCCTCATCGTGCTACAGACCTTCACAAAGCTGTAAAGTCAGGGGCTTCCACCATGTGCAGCGCTGACTACTTCTTACTTATTCATTATTTAATGTGCATCTCAGCTCATTGGCTGGAGTCTGCTGAGGTAAGGATGCTGTGTATGGTCCATGGCCATGTTTGGTGGCTGACTGCTGATGCAGTCATTGCATCATGACCTTTAGGTTTAATGCTTGGTAATGTTTTACTTCTGTACATCAGCTGGTGCAACAGTCATTAATGTCTCTGACAGTAGCTGTATGAACAAACATAGTATTGATATTCCTATCAGCCTCTGCTTTACTTTGTCTTTAAAAGTTTGCTTTGATTCTGACCTAAATTTATGGCTTTAATCTAAAAACTGTATTTCTCTCTTTGATTTGACATGTTGAAAGCATTATTACAGTTAGTGTTGACCAGGAATTTCATTATTCCTACTGCCAATAAGGCACCACATGACCAAAGTGGCAGGTGAACGTTCTCTACATGTGGTCTACATGTTCTCGTTCACAGACACACAGCATCAACATATGTTTAAACTGTTGCAAACACATGCAGCAACTCTTTAGAAAATTGGAGAAAACTTCTGATTGTTGCCCACATGAAACTCTGATGAAATGTTAATTATCACCTGCCAAGAAGAAACTAGATGTAAAAACCTTCCATGACAGCGTCTGTTTGCTGTGTTCTGTGTGAGACAAAGCTAGAAATAGCACTGTGTCCAGGCACTTGTTTGTGTTGTTGTCCACAGACATAAAGAAACGTGTCATGGGATGCTGTCTGGCGTGCTGTTTACTGTATGTTTGACTGAGAATGACCACATAATGTACGTACAACAGACTCTTTTATCCGTCACCTTCATTTCTTACACCTCCTCTCACATGCTTACATTTTTTTTATCTCATCTTCACTTCTTAAATTTTTGCTTTTGAATTAAAAGTCATCAAAGGGAAGTGAATTCATTGTTTGAGGAAGCTGCAGTGAGAATATTTATCATACGAATGCCACTGCACCTCTGCAGTGGTGATGACCGTGGCTTCTCCTTGTGATTGAAAGCTTTTTATTATTTTATAATAAATGGCGTAATGTGGTTATGTCAAGTATTAATACAGTACGCCGTCAGAAATGTTTAAAATCTCAAAGCCTCAGTGCAGCGATACTGTTACTGAAACGTTTAATATTCTGGACCTGACACGTGCAGACACAGTCATCTGTACTTGTCACCCAATGGATGATGCTCTATATACTTTCACACAGCATCATGAGACCTGACTGTAAACTAGAGGAGAGACGGACTCACACTCCTAGGATTATGGATTGGATAGTGGTGTTCACCTGCTGCGTAGAAGTGCTGCCTCTCAGCTACAAGTCAATGGATTCATAAAGTAGTCCACAAGGTTCTGGCTCCTCCAGAACATGTGCTTGCTAGTACAAGTAGGTACAGTAGAGTCACAGGCTTAACAGCATCAACAGTGGATCAGGTTCATTCGACCTCCACGTATCACACAGGTAATAACACACATTTCACACAGTTTGAGTTTCTCTGCCTTATTCTCACATTAGTTTGTGATCAGTGATGGACCAGTCACTGGTAGAGCTAAGGTTACTGTATATTACAGCAAAACTTTCCTAGTTACGGGCGGGTGCAGTGGGTAGCCATGTCGCTTCACAGCAAGAGGCGGGTTCTGCAGAAGCAAGTTCAGGGTTCGATTCCCGGGGCGGACCAGGTGCCTTTTGATGTGCAGTTTTCATGTTCTCCCCATGTTTGCGTGGGTTCTCTCTGGGTTCTCTGGCTTCCTCCCAGGGTCCAAAAACATGCATTAGGTTGATTGGTGACTCTAGATTGCCCGTAGGTGTGAGTGTGTGTGTTATGGTTGTCTGTCTGTGTGTTGCCCTGTGATGGACTGGTGACCTGTCCAGGGTGCACCCTGCCTCTCGCCCATAGCCAGCTGGGAGAGGCTCCAGCACCACCAGCAACCTCGCATGGGAACAAGCAGTAGAAAATGGATGGATGGACTTTCCTAGTTTCTTCAGGATTTTTTGGTCCCAGTTAATAAATAAATAAATCCCAGTTAATAAAATACTACAGCGCAAGAATGCAAGTTTTACTACAATTCAGCAGAACATTACTGCAGAACTTTACTTTGCTGATGAATATTGCGCCTTTATCTTTTAACAATAACAGAATGTTCCCTGTGAGGATACATATGATATTACTGTGAGCCTCCTGGTCTTGTACTTCATTGATTCTGCACTGGAGACGGTTCTGGGTTTAAACCATCCCTCTGGGGGCAGCAGTGGGCAGCCAACAATCCATTGAATGAACTATGCATCCAGTTCCAAATCAGTTTTTAAGTGTCCATGTGTTGATGCATATGAGATCATCTATGTTCGGTAAATGGTGCTAATCCTACATAGTCCCAGATTCACCTGGTGCTTAGTGAGAGCGTCATGCAGCCTGCTGGTCTCACTCTATGCATCACTGCGCTCTTTTAAGTGCACTCTCTCACCTGTGGAGTGAACTGGACCTTGTAAAAGTGCTAAGTAATGCTTTGTGACTCACCATTGTAGAACGTTTGCTCTGACTTTTGTACATGAACCATTGTTGCCAGACTAATGACAATTATCGTATTTATACGATAGTCATAGGGTCAGTACGATCCATGATAGAGCCAATATACGATAGTTTTCACACTGCTGTTCCTCATGTTTTGATTTCGTTTTGATTGACGTACACATTACCAGAAACTGTTTTCACCCGTAGCTGGTTGGCTCCTCCCCTCTGTCAATCACATCAGCAGCTGCTGATTGGTTCGATCATCTCCTCGTGTTTACACAGTTGCACCTATCATTCGGCATTGCGACAAGAGTGAAAATAAGTAAAGTGAGTTCAGAACCAAAGTAAACTAGCAAAAGAAAAACCTCTGGTGGTACAGAGACTGATGAGCAAACCAAGCAGCTTCATCGGCCTAACTGTGAGTTGGACGCTACGTTTCAGGGACAGATTGAACCTGTTGAATGAGGTCGAAGCCTTTTGCCGCTTGTGATGTACTGTACGTCAACTATGCAGTAAACTGCATCTAATGATTATTGACCAGGTTTATCAGATTGACAGATTGAAGTAAACATCAGGAACCAAACTCGCTTGACGTTTTACACTTAATGCTGCCAGTGGAAGTAGAAACAGCTAGTGTGAAATATACTCTATGGATGCGTAATTATAAAAATATATACAAATATATACAGTATATTTTAATTAAAATATTAATAACACACACACAACATAACAGACATAACAAGTCTTCATTATGGACCATATTAAACAGAAAAAAGGATGCTGTCATTGACTAAACCTCTCACATATTTGACGCTTGAATCAGAACTATGAACCTGCATATCTGACTCTTTGCCTCTGTCAAATTCTCATCCTCTGCTGACTATTACTGTGTTTACAGAAGCACTCAGGGCCAGACCCTGTACCAGGAGCCTAGTCAGGTGCAACTTGACCTGCTGCGATCCCTCTGCAGGTCCCTGGAGCAGAGTCCAGAGGGTCAATTACTTATCAGTTGGTGTGACTGACGTTAACTACTAGGACTAAACATAACAGCATTAACATACAGCAGTAATGTCTGGGGCTTTGACAGCTGTACAAGTACCATCACACGCTCTTAGAATTCTCTGTTAAAGTGGTGAACTGCTCATCTCCTAGCATCTCCGATTTTTGAGTTTACTTTGTCTATAGCTGAAACGTGCTCATGATTTACAAAGAAAGAAAAGCAGCAGGTCGACGTCCACTCCTACAGTACCTCATAATCAAACTTAAACTAACTGAACATCTTAGTGTACAAAACTAGCTCTGTATCACAAAAAACACCTTGTGATAAAACTTTATTAAAGCTTTATTTGAATAACAGTACATTGCGTTTACAGCTTCTAAACATGCAACAGGATTTTCTGTTCACCTGATCAACTCTCTTCTCTGTGTTGTTCAGCCTCCTGCATACGTGACAATACAAAACATCAGGTTTATGACGAGCATCTTGTTGTGTTAAATGGACCCAAAAAGCAAATGGAGGCAAAATAATCTACACTTTAAAGCAAAGTATGAATACCAACTAAACAAAATAACAAACTCTGCTGAAACAAAAGAAGAAGAGGGCAAAAACCTCTTCTTAAGGCATGGCAACACAAAATACAACCACACAGTGACCCTCAAACAAAGGCTCGCTAAAAAACAACTTCACAGCAGAAGGAGTTTCAGTAACATGATAGTAATGAAGGCCTGCACAGCTGAACATGCCTTCCTTGTAAGCAGAGCTCTCTGAAGCTTGACTCTGATTGACTGATCTGTGTTTATTTGTAATATCACCAAGATGGTGATACAAGCAACACTTGTGCCAGCCTCCACTGGAAACGATTAAACGAGTGGAGATGATGGAGGTGAGCGAAGCTAAGCAGTGATATAACCAGTGGGGGTGAACAGGAGGTAGAGGCTGGAGCCATGGCAGGTCATGGAGGATGCAGCCTGCTGCTGCAGTTAGTCTGCAATAGAAGGAAGGCTCCACAAAACCAAATCTGATGGGAATTAGATATTGACAATATTGACAATAAATAATTTGACTTGATCAATTAACTGAAAACTCAAGGTCTAAGATGGCACCCTGCCGCAAGGCATCCTGGGAGCTGACATCATCAAGCAGAAGGCATATACTGTATAAATAAGGTTAGTGGAGGTGACAGTTAAATCATATTTTAGTTCTTAGTACAAATTGTTAATGGTGCCAGAAAACATCTTGAGCATTAAATAAATACCAAAACTAAGTACAAAGCAAAACAATAAGATGCTTATTGAACTAAGACTGAGAACTGAGACTCCAGTTTCCAACCATCCTGTCTGTGTCAGTATACAGTTTATATACAGTTTATTGATTGGCTACAATAAAGGTTGGCTTCATGTGGGATTTACTGGGTTTAGTTGTGTAAAGTACGATAACATTTGTGATGAATTGGTTCTATGGAAATAAAACTGAATTTGAAGGAAATATAGCAACAGAACAGCAGTGAAATTTCACTGAGGCAGCACTGGAAAGGTTGTCTGAGAAGGAAGGAAGTAAAAATGCCTGCCTGCCTGCCTGCCTGCCTGCCTGCCTGCCTGCCTGCCTGCCTGCCTGTCTGTCTGTCTGTCTGTCTGTCTGTCTGTCTGTCTGTCTGTCTGTCTGTCTGTCTGTCTGCATGTCTGTCTGTCTGCCTGTGCCTGCCTGCCTGCCTGTCTGCCTGCCTGTCTGTCTGTCTACACAAAGAACCTACATATTCTGTAACAATCTGCTGCCGTTGAACAAACTGTCAAGATAATAACTCAGAACCGCTTCAACTTCATGAATGGAATCGATTCTAACACGCACAATGGCAGCTTATCCACAAACACGGTCCACACACACAACCGGAGTGTGTGTGTAAGCATCAGAGGAAGGAAGCAGCCATGTCAGCGCCGGGACCCTTCACATGCTCTCCTCAGGGCCTCCTGTCAGAGGTGAAGCCCAGCAGCTCCACAGCGACCCACTGACCCCACGGCCTGCTTTCATCTGCACTGCTGACGTCTGCTGATGCTCACAGGCATTTCCTCCTGGCTTTGAACACAACCAACCGTTCATCATGACTTGTACAATGAAACCTTTCACAGCCTTTTTACACTTGGTAAACTGCTACTGTACACTTAAACTTTTTTTAAACAGAGACACATTTGGCCACAACCCTATTGTGTGCTGATGTGTCCTGAGGGCATTACAGGAAACACGTTATCTATGCAGGATGTGGAGCCAGAACCAAGCTTCTTACTCTGCTGGGTCAGCGTTCTCCACTGCCTCACTATGTGTGTTACAGTATGTATGTACAGTACAGCTAAGACTCCAGCAGGACTCCAGCAGCTGAAGGTGAACAGGCTCTGACATACATTTTGCTCTGGCTCTTTCCTTTGGCCTGGATATTGTGACTGAACACTGTCGACTGAGGAGGACTAGACTAAATCTAATGTAAGTTAATCAGTGACCAAATATCTAGATGTGGATCTATAATACTAAACACACTGCCGCCTCATTGGTTTCGTCACACTGACAAAGTAATAATAAAATAGAATCAGAGAAATATTTTACCACAGACATATTTGTGCTGGGAAGGACGCTGGTGATTCACTAATTACTATTACTTTTGGAATATTCATTTGCTTTTTTCAGTAACTTTGTGGAGAAATGTCAGAAGTATGGTACAGTACAGTATGTTCAGCTTTGGACTAAACCCAGTGTCAGTCATGTCTGTGTTCATTTGTCCAATTACAGTATGCAGCATTCACATACATTAAACGTGTCACAAGGTCTCATCTCAAAGATGTTAATGCTCCTCACGTTCTCTGGATTCATCTCACTCACACTGATCCATTTGTTTACTTTTACTCCATCCGGCACTGAATAGACACACGTTACTTAACAATTAAGACTCTGGCTTTTCCTGTTATCTGACAACTACATTTATCTTCACCAGGTTTACTTTCATTCAGATTGTAGCTCATGTTGTGGTTTGATGAATTTCACTCTTTGCAACATTATTGAGTCCTAGTGAGGCTAGTTTCTGTAGTCAAGTTAATACTAACTCAAAACAGCTGTACCAAGGTCTGGCAAAGACCACCCAGACGTCCTGGGTGGATCCACCTGAATGGTGGTCTTTCCTCCCTTGTTTCTAGCATGTGCTGCACTAAACACTTATTTCATGGACTCCTTTTTTCAGTTACTGTTTGTTTGAGTTCATACCCTGTCCTTCTGCTTGGTTTTGTGCAGTCTTGTCTGTCAGTCGTGCTATTTTGTTCCATCCTGGTCTGTGTTTTGTTTTATCTCAATTATCTGAGATGGCGAGATGGAGACAGGAGAGGGGAAGAACCCAAATGCAACGACACAACAAGGAAATTAAATGAAACATATAATTTATTAAATACAAAACAAACACAAACTAACTGCTTCCAGCAGGAGCAATAATAGAATAGGTAGCTATGTAACTAACATAAACTTAAACTAAACATAAAGCCAGGACTAAAGCTTGAACAGAAAATTACTGCAGGAACAAAACTAAACTCGCTACTGCTAAACTAAACACGCTCTGTAAACAAACCTGAACATGAAAAAGCCAGAAACAAAGACAAACCTCCAGAGTGGAACAAAGACACTGGGCATCAAAAAATACAAAACTCCACTATAACCACTATAACTGTAATGTGCACCAACAAACCAACAAGGTCTAAACCAAAAGACAAGGCTTAAATACAACATACAACAGGTGCATCAAATTAACATCAGACCAGGAACAGGAAATGTAGAACAACAAAAGTAAAAGGGCCAAAACCAAAAGAGAGTGTCTCAAGTGGTGCGAAGGACCCATTGTCACGTTTACAGTGTGTGTGACCAGTGGCTTTTTACTTTGTGTAGGTTTATACTCATTGACTCACAGACGAGATTCACATTCATCCAGTTTAATCTGATATACAGAAATAAAAACAAAACCCACATCTGTGTGATTATATGCCCTCTCCAGGGCTCCAGGTTACTCTCAGGTATGAACAGCTACAGTATGCTGGTGTTAGAACAGATTTTGGGTAATTAGAACAAATTAAGTTATCACCTAGCTACATTTGTACGTGTGTACTGTGGGGATAGACCATTGTGTAATATGTGTGTGTGATACACCCACCAAGTGGTGGAGGTTTGATGTTGTCCTATTGGCTTTGATCACCATGTGTCAGTACGCTGCTATGACCTCATTTACACTCATGCTGACTCACTGTCATCGAGACCTTTACATATTTAAATGGTTGGTGAACATGACTGAGTGACAGGTGAAGCTGACATTTGCTGCATCATGATTATTCTCAGTCAAACCATCAAAGAATGACAAATATGACAACTATGATGTGAATGCGTGTCCAGTTCAATAAATATTTTATCGTACTAGGCAAGTTTAATTTAACAATTTCATTTAATTCTTTTGACTTGGTCACACATGAAACAGGAAGAGAAGCTTCACATTCACCATGTCATGCTGACATTCACCAGCCTTATGTTAGTTCCTGAGCTGGTGGCTCCTGAAAGCACAGTAGGTTCCACTTGCTACAAAATGAACTGGTTCCTTCTCCTTCTGCTATTAAAGCTTATTTCAGTTGTTTTTATTTATATTAATTTTGTGACATGGAATCATCCCACCACTCCCCAATCAAACAAGCTGCAGATGATAAGCAGTTTCATAAACTGACCTCACAGAAGAGAATTATGATTTCATATTTGACAACCTAGCAGTAATATGGAGCAGTGTGACATGTGGAATTAATATCAGAATATATCCATTTTAGAAGGTTGTAACATAAGTGAAAGGTGTTGATTTTTGCTTTTGCTTTTGAATTGAATTATAACCTGAATGATTCTGTCAATACCAACAAATTAATGTGTTTTTTACTTACTTAAGTATTGCTGTAATGACCGTTTTTGCTAAAGCCCTGATCAGGCTCATGGAGAGCTTGGCAGATGTTCCACATGTTCCCTCTCACCTTTGCTGTCAAGGGACCAAGCGAAGTAAAAGAACAGAACATAACCTCAACTAAAACATCAGGTTTGTTCTCCTGTATGAAACTCTTTCAGCTCCAGCTTTTGTCCAAATCTAATCAAAACACAGACCTGTCGACTTGTGCTGCATTGAGCCTCTAGTTGTGACTGAAGCTGAACTTGGCCTATGCTTCTTATCTGAAGGCATCTGCTCAGACTCATCAAAGATGAGATCGTGTAAAACCAGACAAATGTCTTTTAGTTTGTTACGTCAGCTTTGGTATGTGTTATCTACTGCCTGGACAGTCAGCTGACTCCACAGACCGTCTCCACCACTCACCACCTGCCACCGAGCAGTGATTCAGGCTCCATGACTCTCAAACAATAATAGTTCACTGCTGACTCACCAACAGTCTTTAGTCCAGAGGCGTCTGTATTCTGTACATATGGGGCCTACAATAATGTGCTCAAACAAAATCACGGCTGGTGACATTTATTCATGGTTCACATGGTTTGCAGAATAACTGGAAGAGAAGGCTTTATTTTTCATTTATTTGAAAACGTTTTGGCCCCAAAGTGTTCAAATCATCATTCAGAGCACCTACACGTTATTATCTACGTCTAAATTATTTTTTTGCTGAATAATTTTTCTCAGTTTCACACAAGGCACAGAAACACGTCAGCCCCAAGCTATGAATAGGCCACTGTTGTATACGCACTACGTCTGAGGTGAAAGACTAAAATGAGGGTGAGTCCGTTGACTTTGAGTTAAATGCACCACTAAAGTCATATGTGTGTGTTCAACACCTAACTTCTTCTCTGTTTTCTGTACTTTATCCCAGAACCTGATTGTCTAATTGTAGTATACAGAAACAGATGATGTCTGATGAAGACAATTTGTCAATATTCATATTAAGCTGGTTGTTATAATTAAAAGAGTTATAGGGTGTTTTTTGTTTTGTTCTTTCTCTATACCCCAAATTAAAACAATGCTGGTGCCTAAACATTTTCCTTCACATCCTTCAAACCAAAGGTCACCACGTCTACAGTTCAGACCCTCTGCAGAGGTGACTCCTCAGCCACAGAGCTTTCAGTCAGTTTTAATCAATACAGCTGTCTGTGCTGTCTACGCTGCCTGATGATGCATCAAGCGTAACCACAATGCTCCGAATGGAATGCTTTAACTTGTGGTTACACCAGTGTCAGCATGCAGAATCTTCTGCCAAACGTCCCAATTGGGAACTTCACTGAGCCTGATTGGCAGATGGTAAAACATCCATTCTATCAGTTCTAAGTAGCTCTTTACTTTAACACAAGCTCGCCCATAACTCACCCTATAACTTTCCATAGGCTAGAGCTTAACCTACATTTTATCTACAAAGAGTTTGACATCTAGACAGACGATACAGGAGCAAACCCTTTACCAGGCAATGAGACAAACTACACCAAGTAGATGCGTTAATGTTGTTGGTGGCTCCTCAGGCATGCAGAGCTGTGCAGTAAATCTCCTCAAAGATGGTGGGGAAACAGTAATTACAGCTAAGCTACTTCATCCAAACAAATTAAGCCCAACAGCTGTGCCAGGCTGAAGCTGTTTGTTTCCTACAGCAGTCACGAGCTGTGATCATTGCATTTAGACATTCTCTACTGTTTCCTTGTTCTCTAGAGAAAAACTAAAGACTAAATTGAAAACAACAGTGACAAACAAACTGTAAAACCACATTCACTGTAGTGCCTGTGAGAAACAGATGCTGAATTATTGAACTTGGCTAAGTTCAAATCCAGAAAACTGTGTAAGTACAGATGTATCAATTGCTACTACAGTAAGTACGAATCCACACGTTTCCTTTATACTTACCAATCTACGTAGAATTGAGCACGGATGATTGATTAGCAGAGTCCTCCCATGACACGCCTCGATATACATATGCACAACGGGAATTAATATTAAGGCTGTTAAATTATTTACTGACCACAAAGCCAATGATCTGGTATGAGCTTCAAATGTGTTCCAATGAATGGATCATCGCTAAAGCAGGCAACCCGCTACAATGTTGCTGACTGTAACTGCATTTGTGATTATTTGTAAATTGATGAAATAAAAATGTTTCCTTTTGATTCATGTTTCATCCTGTGACGGTGCTTTTATACTGTAGTGATGTGTCCTGTCAATGGGTCCGATTACATCAGGTAAACCTGTAAACTGCGCTTTAATGTTGCCCTGATCAAACGCATTATGATGCCTTGCTGACATACAGATGATTGCCTCCCACAGAGCTGGCATGGCTCGGCTCAGGGTCCACTACCGGACCGGTCCGCAGCTCCTTCTGGATGCCCCCGTGGATGCAACAGCTGTGTGGTCAACAGCTGGATGTGCACTGGCCGCCTGGCTTCTGAGAAGGAGGATCTGGGAATGAATGTGCAACAGGAGGAAGATGGAGCACGAGCTGCAGTGTAACAGCACCAGCAGAGTGTTGAGAGGACTTAAAACCATCACTGGTAACAAGAAGCCCAGCACTGAGCTGGAAGTGTCTGAACGGACCATTACAAATACATGGGTATTCAGCTGACGTAAAAACTGGACTGGTCACACAACACAAATGCTCTGTACAGGAGAGCAAAGCAAAGTCTTCCTGCTGAGGAGGCTAAGGTCTGAGGGGAGTGCAGGGAACACTGCTTAAGACCTTAAATGTGCAGGAGTTGGGAGAAAGGAAGATGGTGCTGTAACCATCACTGCTCCAGAACAATTCCCACCCCCTGTACAGCACCGTGTAGTCTCTGTACAGCTCCTTCAGCGACAGACTGTTACAGACTGTGAACCACTGAACATAGAGTAACGCTGGAGGTAATCTGAATAGCTATGAACCAATGACTGAATATAATGAATGAAAGAGTACATACGTCAGGCACGATAAGGACGCAACCTGTGAGTGTGACACAGCTGTGACTCGGTTGTTGCTCGTGGGGCTTGGCTTAGATTAACTAGAGAAAATGCATAAGTACAGTAAACGAGCAGATTGGGCAACAGAGCCCAGTTGCTACTGTAGCACATGTCCGAGCCAGTGCTGTGTGACCTGACCCAAACACACGCAGAGTTTTTCTTTTTTACTTTAAAGTGATCAACATAAGCAGCCATTATATCAGTATCATTGCGGATCAAGCAGAGATAAAGACTCCTTGTACTATTATACTTTGTTCTCTCTCATATTCGCCCCCACTATGAGCTGTCACTGACACCTTAGTCCAGGCTCCTGTCTGCTGAGGCTGCTGCAAACAAGGCGTTGGGTGAACTAGTCATGAACAAAGCCTGGTCATCGTGTTGTGTAAACTAATTCCAGTCAGCCTCATGTACCTGGTGCCCTGGTGAGTGGTCACGCAGCAGGAGAGGATTCATTTGGTTTGATCTGTGCTGTGTTCTTTTCCCTCAGTCAGACCTGCTGCACTGAAGTAACACATTTGTCATCTCTATTCTCCCATGTAGCTGTACGTTTAATGTTTCTCTTTATGACTCTGCTCCCCTCCTCATCCTCCTCCTCTCTTAATCTCTTGCCTTTGATGCCATTAAAGGCAACTCCGCGGAGACTTGCAGCTCTGTCAATAGAAAAGCTGCCAAATCAGATTCAGACCCAAGGAAGCTCACTGTGATCTGCAGCTACACATCAGGGGTTTGTTGTGAAATGGCACAATAAACAGCAAACACTGCATCCTGTGACTATAGATCACAGAATAAATCCATGGCAACAATCACAAATGTTTCTTAGGTCATTCTGACAAAGATATTGATTTGATTTGGCCTTTTCAAAGTAACATGGTTCATTTCAGAAAGTGTGGACTGTAGACAACTCGAGTTAACCTCCATCTCACATGCTCTTTGTTCTTTCCCTCTCGCCTTGAGCTGCAGAAACTGAAGGTTGATCTTTGCCGCTTCATCGAAGACACCAACTCGGTGACACACATTTCAGCCTTTTACTGATGACAAAAGCGACATTTATGCTGCGAATGGCATTTGATAAGTGACAGCGCAGCCATCACTGTGTTAAAACATTAATGACCTTTTCCCGTTGTCACTCAACTGTTACCAAGTGTGACTCATGAGTTTGTGCACAACACACAGAGTGTGGGACAGGAGTATGGTTGAAGATCCAAAGCAAACCTGTCATTATTGCTCCACTGACAGTGAGGCTGGGAAGAAGGAGCTTAGATAGATACATGTACACACCCATGTCATGCAAATGATTAAGTGAAACTAGAGACACCTGACACTTCTATACTGATCAGATGTGCAGTCCATGATTGTACAATAAGTAATGTGGTTTGTAATAAGCACACAGCTGCACACGGAGCAGCAGATCAGAGATTGGATCAAAGGAGAAACCGCCACATGAAGCCAAGTTTCAATTTAATTATAGCACCTACAGTAAAGCAGAGTATAATGAAAACGGACTGTTTTACTTTATATAAAAGATTGCTTCTGAAAAGGATAAATGTTTTACACATGTTACATGTTCAGAAAGGAAGCAATGACCAGAACACAACAGGATAATAAAACCTGATGGACATTGTGGAGCCCATTTGTTCGTGGACACGCCAAAGGAGAATTGATGAGGACCAGTGATTTTCAATCTATCTGTGGCTGCAACTTGTTTTGACCCCAATATGTCTAGTGCAGTGTTTCTTCATTGAATACATTGCTTGGCCAATATGTGCTGCAGAAATTTGGCGCCAGTGTTGCCAGACATACAATAATTATCATATTTATACGCTAGTTTTGAGGCCTGTATGTTCTACGATATCATAGAGCCAATACATAGTGTCAAAACTATTGTACACAATACACGATAGGTTTGACACTGCTGTTCGTCATGTTTTGATTTAGTTTTGTTCCTGTGCTTTTTTCTCTCTCTATTTTTTCACCCCAACCGCTCGGGGCAGATGGCCGCCCACATCCAGCCTGGTTCTGCTGGAGGTTTATTCCTCGTTAGAGAGGGAGTTTTTCCTCTCCACTGCTGTCAAATTGTAATTAAAGTTTTGCTGTATGTGGGATCTGTTGGGTTTAGTTGTGTAAGGTCTTAAACCTTACTTGAGATAATTTTGTTGTGATTTGGCGCTATATAAATATAATTGAAATGAACTGAATTGCATTGAACTGAACATCACCAGAAACAGAGGTCTCCTCCCCTCTGTCCATCACATCAGCAGCTGCTGGTTGGTTCCATGATCGTGTTTGTTTGCACACTTGCACCTTTCATCCAGCATTGTGAAAGTGAATAAGCAAACATGAGTTCAGAACTAAAGTAAACTAGTGAAAGAAAAGACTCTAGTGGTGACTGATAAGCAAACCAAGCATCTTTATCGGCCTGTCTGTGAGTTGGTAGCTGCCTTTCAGGGATGGATTCTGCCGGGTGAATAAGGCTGAATCCTTTTGCCACTGCTGCGGTGCTCAAGTGGTGTTGGATATTACAGTAAAAAAAAAAATAAAAGAAAACAGTAACTATTCATTATTATTGTAGCCATAAGGTAAAACTATTAAAACATTTCAGTGTGGTAATTTTACGAAAGGTCATGTACTGTAATATGTGAGTTCATACATTGTATTGGTTTTGCTCTCTGAACACAGTGATGTTAATGCATTTGCATTTTGTGAACAAGTAAAACATATATCTGTCTTGAATAAAATAAAGAAGGGTTTGGTGAATGTGCATTTGAAACTGGTGGGGTTCAGTACCTCCAATAAGGTTAAGAACCACTGGTCTGGACACACAGCGTCTGAAGGCCTGGATGAGGAGTGGACGTATGGTTAAAGCTAAGTAGACAGGTGAATAGATGTCATACAGTAGCAACAACATGAAACAGACAAAGTTAAATCATCTGCAATATTATGTCCTGAGAAGAATATCAGCACCATCGCCACAATATTTTCATGGTTACTAGAACCCAGGGAAAAAGGCAGACGGTCCAGATCAGCAGGTGGGTCAGAGTCCAGAGGATGCGGAGCCAGAATGGGGCTGTTTGTAATGTGACACATTTTTATGGTGATAGTTTAACTGTGTTTTGAACAGTGAGTCGTGTATATACAGTGAGACAGTGAGAGTATATATATTTCTTATATACTCTTCTTGTAAAAGCAAAGCTGCCCATCACAATACGGCATTCAGCCTAATACATGCTGCCTGTTGAACTGCTGGACAGAACAAAAGAAAAGGTTAATATTAGTTATGACCTCTATGTCTGAGCTGGGATCAGGTTGGCAGAACATTTACAGTAGTGATTCAATATACTCACCACCATAAAAATGTTAGGGACATTTGGATCATCTTCATCTTGACACCTTGTCCATTTTTTTATTCATACTTATTCTGAGTTGGATTCTTTTTTAATTTGAACAGCTACTGTTTCTGGGGATTTGATAAAAAGAGGCTCCACCTTCACAGGACTCATGTTTGACTCACTTTTACAGTATCACTGTTATTATCCAGTTTACACTGTACTGTATAATAAACCAGACTTCACCTGCACTAGACACAACCACCATGTGGAGTTTGTTTCTGTGGGAACCTGATGTGATGGTTAGAATAAACCCTCAGCTGATAATTCAACCCATCATAAGAACTACTGTAATTGTTTATTCGACAAAAAGGATCCAATAGAGAAACCAAAAGGACACAAGGACATAGCCTAAATGGCCTAATATGAAAGAGCAGTAACCATAACACCATTCATATAATGTGTATTCCCCTGTGTTAGACTTACAGGTGCATCCAATCAATAAGCCAAAGAAGTTCTATTTGATCCATTTTACCATATTCTAGTTGCAGCTGCTTCTGTTCCAGGCTGCCATGTCCACTTCCTGCAGCACCTGCTCCTTGGTTCTCCCTCGTCTGCTCCCTCTGCCACCTTCCACCAGTCAGCCAAATGGCACGCAGACAGTTTGTCTGCAGTGAATCAGTACCGGGTCACTGGTCCGTCATGGAAGGAAAACCTCTAGAAGAGGTGTGGGCGCTAGGGTTCTACCACTGGACCAATGGTTTTCTGGACCCTGGAGCTGGACTAGTGGTTTCACTTTCTGAGCATTTATGTCTATTTGTCATTAAACTTGTCTATTCATTTCTCAGTATAAGCTGGCGTACATGGAACCTTGAAGAGCAGCTATTTTGTTCTCTGTGTGTTCAGCTCTGATAAAATGTAATTGACAATCCTCTTTTTAGATAAAGGGACGAAGGGTCTTGTTTCAGTTGGGAGCAGTGTATGCTTCTGCTTCCTAACAGAGATATTTATATTTAGTGATATTTATGTCATGTTTTCTGGGTTCAATTCCCGGAGGCGGCCCTGGTGCCTTTCTGTGTGGAGTTTGCACCTTCTCCCCGTGTTTGCGTGGGTTCTCTCCGGGTTCTCCTGCTTCCTCCCACAGTCCAAAGACGTGCATTAGGTTGATTGGCTTCTCTTCATTGCCCGTGAGTGTGTGAGTGTATGGTTGTCTGTCTATGTGTTGCCCTGCGATGGACTGGCGACCTGTCCAGGGTGTACCCTGCCTCTCGCCCGTAGCCAGCTGGGATAGGCTCCAGCACCCCCGTGACCCCGCACTAGGGAGTAAGCGGTTAAGAAAATGGATGGATGGATTATGTCATGTTCCTCCTAGTGTGTTGGACATGTTGAAGAATGCACATGAACAGTGGCTTCCTTTAGTGTTTTCCCGTGTTTGGCTCCAAGACCGCAGAAAGTGCGGTGCATAGTTTAACTGTTGCAATGAGTGTTTTCTCTGTCTTCTCTCTTCGCCTTTTGAAGTCTGCAGCTAGATATTAGCGGCTCTCAGATTAATCCCGCTGGCTGGCATGCTCATCATCCTTACAGGTGAAATAGATGCTATGGAGCCACTTTGTGCTGCTTTCATGGTGGAATTATCTGTGAATAGAGGTTCACAACTAAAGATGCTTGTGTCATTATTTCTCTGTGCACAGGAAAGATGATTCATCTGCAGTTTTTATTCAAGGTGAAATTACTTTGAAACAGTTTATACCATAAACTTACAGCTGAGCTGAGCCAGATTGGCCGGGTTGACTGGTCTGAAGTGCTGTGGCTCCAACTAATGGCTGTGGTTCATCCTGCTCTGCTGGTTTCAGTCATTAGGTCCTGAGCAGGACCAGAGGACCCACTGCACCAGACTGAGGTCGTGGTAGTTTCTTATTGACGTAAACACTCATCTAATCAACCCATTTGTCTAAAATTGTCTGAACCAGCGTCTCATTAAACTCGACTGATTATTCTTATCTTTGTCAGTTTCATTGATCTTGTATTAGCAACATTATTGTTTGATGTGACTGTTGTTCTGGTGTGGCTGCATTATTTACCCTACTGACACTCAGGCCGTTAGACTAGCTGCACAACATTATATTGTGAGAATATTCAATTCCGACCTGTAAACGCTGTTATTGTAATTTCTTCTTCAGTCTCTGACAGCTCGGACTGTCTGGCATCATGGGCTCTGTGCACCATTGGGTCAATTGTAACTTATCTTTTGCATGTAATCTTAGGATTAATCCCATAGTGAGTCTGCCTCCGTGGACGACAGCGTGTAGCGTCAGGAAGACACAGGACTGGCATTAAGCTCTGCAGATTATTATGGGGACAACACGCAGACGTTTCACCTGGACACACTTTAATCTGCTCTGTTCTGTTCTTCTTGGGTCTTTTATGGGTTTAAAGCTTTTTCTCTTTATCCTAATCTGTTTATCCACTTGTTTCATTTTTTTAATACCTGGGGGGCTCTGGAGGCTTTCTCATAATAACATTGGCTTTTATTGTGGATGACTTGACACTGAAGCTTCTCTCTGTCCATTTGTTTCCTCTGTGTCTAAATCCTGTGTTCTAACCTACAATAGAGCTGTTAAAGCTTCTGAAATGCTGAGCAGGCCTTGAAACTGTCTATTGAAAGTGTGGACGACAGATGGACAGTGATAGAGGGAGAGAGGGGGACCTTATAAGAGAGAGGAGGGACAGAGTTGGAGGTTGGTCTGAAAGCTTCAAAGTGCCTTTAGCAACGTTGGATTAAGGTCACAGACGCGTTTCATAATGACAACATAGCACAACGTCAGTTAATATCACAGTCACTCACTCTGCTGTGTGCTTTAGTGGGCAGCTCCCAGCACACTTCATGTTTAAGGTGGTGTGGGCTTTTCACAGGCAGTACTCCCTGAAGAATTTAACGAAATCCCCGTTAATCCCTGAATCCCCACCAGTTGCTACTGAATGATTCAATTTCCCTCTCATTGTCTGTGAAAGTGTGTGTGTTGGTTCATGCGCTGAGTGAGTGTGCGGCTTCATGCGCTGGGAGCATGCTCAGTGGCCTTTGGATTGACAGCCAGGGGGGAGGACTTTGTGTTTGTGTGGGGGAGGGAGGTGAAGGAGAGACACACTCATGTCAGCATTGGTTAAAGAATCATTCACTGCACAGAAATGTCGATGCATGTGTAGTGACTAACTATAATCTTGTTAAAAAGGTTAAACCAAACCTCAACAGTCAAAGATAATGATACATGTGACTCACGCATCTTTCTTAAGGTCATTTCAGCAGTAACTAACATAAAGATCAAGTGTAGTCAGGTAATCGAATCATTAGCTTTAATAAAGAGGTTTTCTTTGGACACCGGATGTGTGGCCCTGACCAAAGGATTTTCTGGCCTCACTGGATACAAGACCCTGGACCTGACTGTAAATCAATAAAGAAAATGGATTTGAACCAAAAACGTCCAATGCTTGGTGATTATTGTGTGTGTGGTTTATTACCAGGCAAAGCTAGAAAAAGGCTGATCATAACTGAATATTACGCCACAGTCCTTGGATCGTAAAAACCCCAAATGGCTGTAAACTCCCCCTCGCAGCCTGGATGAAGCCCTATGTCCTCAGACTCCTGCTGCTCTGAACTAATGCTGGTCTAACAGACTCGTGTCACAGATTAATAGAAGTCATTGCAGTGAAATCAGGACACGTCTTCAGTTTGCTATTTTTCTTGTTAGAAGAGAACCACTGCCACATGTCTGGGTATTCAGCACCTCCCATCAATCACCAGCCAGTATGCTGACCACGACCGCAGTTAACTGCATATAAGGAAGAGTAATTGATGCCACTTATCAGGTAATTTGGCACTGATGAGCATCTGACCACAGCAGATCCTTCTGCCTGAAGGAATCGATGGCTCCCATATGCTGCAGTGAGGGGTTTTGATCTGTGCAGCAGCACCAGAGTAACCAGAGATGGAGGGACAGATGGACAGTGTATCCACTGGTGACTCTGAAGCTCAGCCAGACAATTTTTATCCTCCACTCCTCCAGAGACACCTTTCTGTGATATATGTCCATATTATTCCTTTACCTGAGGAACCCTGCACTCATCTGTATGTTAAACTGTTGTTTGATGCCGTACTTTCTTAATGTTTTAACTCAATTATAAACTATGAGAGAGAATCTTCAAACAGATCAAAATATATATTGACATAGTCATAGACTAATCATGGGTCCGTGTCCTTTCTGTGGCTTTACTGCAGACAAGTCTAATCTTATGCAGTTCTCTAATTCTAGGAACAGGTCACAAATGATTCCCTCAGTGTCGACTCTTAAATAGAAGACATAAAATAGAAGTAGTGTATGTACAAAAACATGGGTATTTTGATTAATGAGTTCCTCACGCCCCCCACAGAACGGCAGCTACAGCAGCAACTCAGTTCTACCAGTAACATATATGTCCTACAATTCTAAAATGTAAAATGAGCCTTTCCAGGCAGCTTAGTGGTTGAGTCCGACATTAAACTTTAATTTGAAAACAGCGTTAGTGTCTAGTAATTGTGGTTAGATCACTACACAGTTATTTTTTGCCTGTGTCTAACACAAACCTACACCACAGCACAGGAGAGGCGCCATCACGAGTTGTGTCACTTCTTTGTGTTTGTGTTTGTTGTGCAAGTGTGAGCTCAGGCTCAGCAGATGTTGTTACCTGGCAGCTGCAATAGAATTCATTAGTGACGTTAGCGGTGCTTGGCTGTCGATATTCTCAAAGTCAGTTCTTCTGCTTCACCTAGTTGTAGCAGACAAGCTCGTACTGCGCCTGCACTACCTACAGTACAGTAACGTCACCGCGGCGCAAAGATGCTTCCACATCTCCAGTTCATGCAGCTACAGCGAATCACTTCTTGATTTTACCACATCAACTGCTACCTATTAAATCTGTTCCCATTTAGAAAAGGCATCATCACTTCTTTACTGTTTCCTGATTATTCCCATTCATGGGTCTGTACGGTACAAAGGGTCATCCTCCAACATTTGTGAAGAAGAAAAATATCTAAATAACAGAAAATGGCACAAATGGCCCAGACAGATTGTTACGTAGTTCAGAATGTAAAAGCATGACTGAAAAGAACTGAAGGCATCAGCCTTATGAATGATCATACAGAGAGTAGTTGCACTGTAACCATCCATCCATTTATTAATTCATTCTCAGATGAAGCTACATGATAAAATCACAGTTCAGTTATACTGTAGTCACATTTTGGAAAAAAAGTTTAAAATTTAAATCAAATCACTGCCCATTAAATCTCAAAAAAAGATAAAGACAGCTGCTCTCACTGATGATGGTTTGCACAGGAAACAGTAATAATCAGTTTCAGAAACTGAAAGGCATCTGACCAGGAACGTTCTGGAAAGGTTGGGAGATGCTGAACATGAGGTAGCACTAAGCTGCTGTGACTAATGTCCTTCAGCAGATTTGTAGTGAACTGAATTATTTAATACAGTAGGACAATTTTTCTGATTGGGATTTTGGATCGTCTTGTTTGTGGTTGATGTTGACAAAGCTGCTGTTGTCTGTTTAACTGTATATGGACACAGGCTGTCATACTGTATGTCTGGACCCATGATAAAGGTCATTGACAAAGACTCATTAAATTCTGATTGGATATCACTCAACCCTAAACCCTGTCATCAGTTTCATCACTGACTGTGATAAAAAAAAACAAACATACAAATTCAGATTAATCTCATTCTTGGTTTCTAAATGAAATCATTTTTGTATAAGCATTTTAAATGTCTAGTTAGCTTTGTTTTATTTTTTTGCTATTCATTGTTATTCATTGTTGTCCATAATGTCAGATCGCGGATCCCTCCTCCATCAGTGTTCAGTGCAGAATGACTCACAGGTTTCGTCACTGGCTCCACGTCCCTGCAACGAGAAACATGACGCAAATGAAAAAACTTCCCACTTTTTACTTGTTGTTTACTTGTTAAAACTTTGTCTTAGAAAGTGGAGGAGATCAAGCACATTGGCTGAGGTGAAATAAAGAATAGAATAGAATAGAATAGAATAGAATAGAATAGAATAGAATAGAATAGAATAGAAAAAAACTTTATTTGTCCTGCAATAGGGAAATTGCCATGTGAAAGTATTGTGAAAGTTAAGGGCGGGGTCCTCTTTGTAGCAAGTTCAGAGCAACACTATGATAACACTAGCTCAAACTGTTCCGTCAGAGGCCATTAATAAAGGAAGGATGCGCCGCAAGGTGCTGACCTCAGCTGATGCGGAGCTGTTTAGTGTGTCCCTGGACTGGGTAGCAGTAGTAATAGTGAGCTGAGCATGGAGCCCATTCAACTGAAAGGCATTAAACACAACCAAAAGACAGAGACAACAGAATGAAGTCATAAGGTTTTCGGTTACGAGTCCACACAAGTGCAGCTGGTAACAGGCTTTATTTATTTATTTATTTATTTATTATTTATTATTATATATTTATTCTGGCTACTTGACTACAATCATCATGCTCCATTGTTGTTGCTGAATGTCAGGCTCTAATAGGTCGCCAGTCCATCGCATCTTTATATAAAACCTAAAAATTATCTTAGCTAATTTTTTGTTCTCTTGAGGGAATTTAACAGAACTTTAACAGTGAAGTTGTTACACATGACTAATCTCTCTGATCTCTATATAATCTCCAGATCTTAGACTGGAGTCAGATACTGGCACTGGTGTCTTAAAGAAAATTGACTGGTCTAAACAAATTATTTTTTATTAACTGGATAAATTAAAATCTCTTTTATCAGAGACTGAACCAAGAGGTACAGTAAGTACTGAAACATACTGTACAGAACACCTGTCCATCATCATCTGTTACATACAGTAGATGGGACAGAGATCTGTGGAACCACGCCAACACCTCAAACTGGTTGTTATACTCCACAAAGTATCAGAGAACAGCATCTTCAGCAAAGGATGGTTAAAAGGTCCATTTATAATGTTTTTTAATGGGAGATTAGACCCATTACATAGGTCTGCATGATTTCTCAGTCGTAAATGAACTTGGAAAATCTCAGTATGTCTTTTTCATATGCATATGAGAAATGTCAATAGAATCATCAGCTGATGTTTAAACCCAAGAGAGGACGGTACTTTTAGCATTGAACTATGATTCGTCCTTGGGTTCAAGTTGTTCCTTCCACCAAATCTGAAGAAAACGCCCTGAGATACTGCTGTTAAATGCCCCTTTCTTCTTATCCACGTAGACATTTGAAGACATTTACCACAATGGGTGGATTAGAGGCACACACCTAATTGTGGCTGGGATAGGGCTATGAACATACACCTCAATGTTGGGTTTGTTTAATTAGGTGTTCTTTTGTCCTTATACTATGGTCAACAGACAGTTACAACCATGTGACCCTGGTACTGAGGACAGGCCAGAGACTAGGAGCAATCTAATGAAGTGCTTTCTGCCCAGCAAGAATGTGCTCCAGACCCCTGGGACCCTGAACAAGATTAGCCCCACTAAAAACAAATGGAGGATTGTATTATTACCTTTAAATACAGTCAAGCAAATGAATGGATGGAAAACATCAAAACAGAGGTTAGCACAATGGAAACATTCCATTCAGTTTTGCAGTTTAAAAAATAACCAAGTACAGTAAATGAACCAAACAGATTAAAGCGAAAGTGATTCTGACTTAGTTTTCATCGGTCCATCAGTCTGTCCCAGCTGTGATTTGGGTGAGAGGCAGGTCTCACCAGACCACTCAGGTCTGTACTGTATGTGGCAAGTCTGCCCCCAGCTGCTGGTTTAGATTGTTCAGTTCTCCGGCCAGCAGAACAATTCACGTTCTGAATCGTAGACAAACGATGCTCTACTTCACCTGCATTCAAATGTGTGTATAGACTCCTCTAACATGTCTGTTTCCTTACGTGTTACTCATTCATTCCTTGGTGAGATCATGATTTTCCCTTGACAAGATCAAGATTTTGCCCTTTTTTAAAGCCTCTGATTGAAGAAAGGTCAATCAGAACAGTCTTTAAAATTCCAAATCTACTAGATACAATAATGAATGAAGAGGAAATGATGTTATGTTGTACTCGCTACTCACTGTAAGTTCTGACCTCATTAACACTGTAGATCCTCTCTGTCACTGTCTGCATAACAATGGACCAGTGAGCAGTGACTATGGATTTCTATCAGCTAATAAACGCAGGCAGAGTAATGGGATTGATTTACAGCTGGCGTGATGGCACAGTGAAACAGGGCCTACAGGCTCGGAGCATCTGACAGAAACCTGCGTTTGTGGCTGTGACCGTGTTTTCAGGTCATCTGTCATAGAGACTATTAATTACTATAGAGATGAGGAAAAGATAGGACTTTGATTAAGATGAGTCATTTGATCACATGCACATTGGAGAGATGTTTGATGTTGGTGTGAGTGTAGCCATCTTTGGCAACACCAAGGTGCCACCAGTTCTCATCACCACATTAACATATTCTGTGTGTCGCCTCACATATATAGGGCTATTCTCAGTGTTGAGGCTTTGCACTGGTTACATTAATAATCCCAATAACTAATTAGGTTATAGACGTGAAGCAGGACAGTTCTGTCAAGGTTTGGCAGTAGCTGCTGCAGCACAGCTCAGAACATTGCTCATCCTTCTCATGTCTCAAGTACAGGAGCTACACCCTGTAACAAAAACCAGTGGTCGTTAGATTTAGATGACTTTCCTGGATATTTGTAGAACAACTGTGATGATAAATTTCTAGTAGATTAACATAATTATTCAGATTCAGATTAAGGTTTACGAGGTAAACCCCTTGATTTAAACTCACGTTGCTGCTGTTTTACATGTTAAGCTGCATGTTAAGCATTGGAACTCACAGACCACGTTCCATATCACAAACTTAATGATGGCTTATCATTCATTTACAATGTTCTTCTCATCTACTGATTAGAGATCAAAGACATAGAACAAGGATATTTATTTAAAAAGGAAGCTTCACGCAGAATTTGTGGGTCTGTTATTATGGAACCAACAATTCTGAATTCAGGGCTGCAGGCTGTGGTCTGGAACAGGACATGCTACAGTTCAGTGGTTTTCAGTTTCCTGATGATGCAACAAAGATTGCATCATTAGGCAATTGAATTGTCTTTTCTTTTTGACCTTAAAGCTAAGATTAAACCTGCCTGGACCTTAACCCTGGATTAAAGCAGTGTCATCTGAAACACTCTCATGTTGGGGGAATAGAATGTACGGTTCATATAACACACGTGTTCTCTGGTTCTTGTCTCCTCTGCAGTCACTTCAGTTAAATCTAGACTTCATTCGTGTGCCTGTGCTGAAATAAGAGGGATTTGCAGCAGCTCATTTGCATCGGTCTCTGTTAACAGAATAAAAAAAAGTAGTGGGAGTCTGAATTCCTCCCGAGCTGCTCATCCAGCACCGTTGACCTGCCTGAACTTCCTCATTTACCCCATTCCACCCTCCCTCCCCTCCAGCTGTGAGCTTAGTAAGCAGCATGGAATAGTTGACTAAACCCTCTAGACCTACAAATAGAAAGAGAATCATGGTCTCGGTTTAGAGAATACACATTACTAAATTACCGTACTGTACTACATACATAGCTGTAATATCCAATTCTCAGGTAGATTTGTCAGAATGATGAGCCGTCCCCTCACAGGCCATGTGTGCAGGCAACAGCTGCCTACTTACACCATATTCCAATCAGAGCAAGGGAATGACCGGTGATGTTCAGTCTGCTCACGTTCACTGCTGCATTTGCCATTTGCCTCCGGTGACACTGAAGCCCACAAAGAGACCAGATATGAGCATGGGTAACCAACAGGGGCGTCAACATCTCCAACAACAACTAGCACACATGGATTCTGCCAGCGGAGAGTGGTGACAGGAGTAACCCCCCCCCCCCCCCCCCCCCCTTGCTGTAACTGGATCGACCTTCACACACCAGGACTGATAATAATGTTCAATTTTAAAAAGGGACAACACACAAACACTTTCTTGGAAATTTCCAAGGCCTTTCTTTAAAACATTGAATTTCATTTCCATTCTTACCGTCAAATCCCATCAAATCCCAACTTCAGTTTCATTTTCTAATTATGAGTTTTACTGCAAAAAAATACAGAAGGACACTTAAAGAAAACCATTCATCTTTCCCACAGTTGTTACTCATTAGACAAGATGTTGATCATTATTAGGCATATTATAAAAGATTAAATTAGCGTGAGTCTACAGTGTAAAATAAGGGTCACAGAATTTGTTTTCTTGTAGACACACACACTGACTAAATCTACAAATTAATTTGCAATTACAAATTAATGCAATTACACTGCCTTACTGTACATGTATGTCTGTACAGTATGATGCTGTTGTTACACAGGACTTGCATTTCATGGTTGTATCATGGGTACTGCATGTTATTTAGTGTTTCTCGCACATGCTAAAGCATCATTTCACATTTCATTTTTCGATAATTTCACATACTGTACCTGTCTAGGAGGTGACAGACGCCCATGTTGCTGTAGAATTGCTCACGAGTCAAAATGTCACCAAAACCAAAAACTCAGGCAGGAGGCTTGAGCTGAGACATTGAGATGCCTTGTTTAGTTGGCAACATAATGCAGACCTGTACATTGTCTTTGGAGCACTAGCTCAGAGCTGCATCGCTGGTCACTCGGCTACGTTTCACCCACAGTTCATCAACCGGTGAGTAACGATGTTACGATGTTACAACATTAACAATGTTAATTTTCTCAGTCACAGTTCCACTCAATTTCAACACTTGAATTCTCTCAGGGAAAATCCTCTTCACCTCTCCTCTTCAGAATCTCAAAGCATGTATTCACACAGGGCATAAGCACATTTTTATCCTCTTTTTTTATTTATTTTTATCCTAAAAAAACAATAAACTACATCTTCACAAACCTGTTTTTTAATTTTCTTAACATTTACTCTCCTAAACAGAAACCTTCTGGTGGCTCATTAAACTCCCTCAAACATGAAAGCGACTGCAACTTAACTCTGACAGAACATCTGTAACTAGAGTAGGCAATGTGACGGTTGGACTGAGATCTGAGAGCTGCAGAAACACCTTGACTGACTGACTGATTGTCTGAGAATGGATGATACTAATTTCAGTAATAATCCTAGAGTAAAAGTTATCACTTTCTGAGTTTTCTTTAGTAGAACCTGAAGCTAGCTGACTACCTAACGTATCTCTGAGATTTTAGGCCCAAATATAACAACTTCCTTTTAGTGAAGAAAGTTATGAAACATCGGTTTGTTTGATATGGTTTCATATGGATAAGTGTTCTTAAAAAAAAAACAGAAACGAGACCATTGTCCTAGAAAAAGATCTTTGACTTACATTAAAATATAAAAACACAGGAAAAAGTTGATTCCTGCATTAGCAGGAATATACATACAATATACATACAGTACATTCCTGAACTATCACTATTGAAGACGAGAAAATGTCAGTAATATTATTTTATTTCAGATAATGTATGTATATTATACGCACAGAATCATTAATTTGTAATATCTGTAATCTGTTTATTATAATCTATTATAATTTTTTAAATCTTAGTCTACTAAGGAAAAGACTGTAACTGCATCAGCAGTTTTTTCTAAATCTGAATTTAGTCACACCCCCTGTTGAGCGATTCACGTGTTTTTACAGGAGATGAGAGATGTTTGTATATAAATATAAACGCCATGGCGAAACTGGTGAAAAGCATAGATGCATTATTACCCTTCACTGCTAGATTGTGTGATGCCCAGAGAAGCGTCACCTCACTCTCTGTCCTCTACACAGCAGCCTGCATCACATCTGGACCATGAAGCTATCATCAGCTCTGACCAACTCCTGTGTGTTAAAGATAAGACTTTATTATTCCCACGATGGAGAAAATCTTTTGTTTTCAGCAGCAAAGAGACTTTTAACAGAGAAAACAGGATAGAATAGAACAGACAGCAGTATTGACTGTACAAAAAATAAATAAAAGGGGCAATTTTACATAAAAACTAAAGTAAACTTTAAGTTTAAAAGTAGCTACTTTGCATATCTACAGAACAGCATACAACATATTTATGGTTGGTAGATGGATGGTTGACGAAGTTATCGCCCATCTTCACCTTACAAATAAGAGATATTGCAAGTTGATATTTGATCTTGTGGATGATTTTGTGAATTACACAACAACAATGAATGAGTACACCGTGAAAGTACATGTTGTGTGTCACTGTTGGATATGTTGTACAGTCTGATGGCTCTGGGGAGCAATGACCTGCAGCAGCTCCTTCCTGCACTGTGTGTGTAACAGTCTGGTGCTGAAGAAGCTGCTCGGAGCTTCTACAGTGGTGCAGGGCGTGGAGGGGTTCTCCATGATGGATGTTAGTTTACCAACATCCTCCTGTCCTCCACTTCCTCCATGGACTCCAGTGTGCAGCCCAGGACAGAGCCTGTTCTCTGAACCAGTTTGTTGTGTCTCTTCCGGTCTCTGCCTGTACTGCCCCCAGTCCAGCACACAACTCCATACAGGACTACTGAGGCCACAGTGTCATAAAAGTCCTTAGCAGCAGTCAGCCCACACCAAAGGAGCTTTATATTAGAGGGTCTTCACAGTGCTGCATTACCTGCTGTGGACCTGGCATCTGATAACAGTGTCTTCAGATTCTGGACTTGTCCAACTGAAGTAAACAGCTGAGGTTAAGGCTCCCTTCTCCCTGGTGAAGTTATCATGGCGTGCAAGGCTAGAAACAGCAGTAGACTCAGAATAGAAATAGTCTTTATGTAGCAGAAAGGCCACTGGACAGAATGTTGAAGTGAACACAGCAGAGACCTTGGAGGCGCTGGGGTATTGCGGGAATGTAGTTTATTTTTGACAGTGTTTGCTTGAAGCATTGTGTGTTTGGAGGCCTTCCTACAGTAAATCTGTTATCACTACAGATGGTTCCTGACGAGCAAACAGCAACACGGACTTTCCAACCGCACCTATCCACACAAAGGCACACGTTTCCTTCTGTTACTGCTAGTGGAAGCATCCTGTCGTAACACAGCCAATGACTCCACTTTACTGCAGATACGATTGTGGCTCTTTTGATTAGGCCTTTCAGAGCCCACAAAGCTGTCAGGACAGTCGTTTCCGCTTGTACAATAAGATTCTGCACCTTGTTATGCTCATCGAGTCGAGGCAGATGTTTTGTCTCCCTGGGATGAACTTCTGCAACCACCTGTACAGCAGCGTAGACGCAGCAGCGTGACCACAGTCACATGTAGCGTACAGGAGAGTAGGTTGCATTCAGACACTGATTGTTTTGTTTACTCCTGCCTGTGTGATGGAGGTTGACGTTTGAAGATATAAAGCAGTAAAACTACTGTCTGCAGCAGAAACCACGAAGCTGCCCCTTGTGCAGCCTTGTGTGTCTGTGCGTAGTCACTGTGTGCTGTAGCATAGCAACGTCTGCGTAGAAATGACAGCCAGCGTGTACTGTACATGACAGAGTTGCCCTGTTCTTCCAAATGTCATTGTGGCTCATGTAAACTGCTCAAGGGCATGCTGGGTAAAGCAGAAGGCTCCTGGTTCTAAGGGTAAACCTTATCCTACATACAGTATGAAACATGGTGGGAGGAGTGTCATCGTCTGGGCCTGTCCTGCTGCCAGCACTGATGAAGCTGTGTATGAACTCAGGGATAAAGGTTAAAGCAACAACTGTGTTGTGTTGAACTAATTACCATGTAAAATGCCAAAGGTCTGCAATGCTGTAATTGTTGCAAATGAGGATGGATTCTTTGACACTGGAGCAGCTGTTTAGGGCTGTGTGTTAACTGTTTCATTGGACAGGTTACTGTTTATAGTGTTTATTTATAAATCTTTGTGGACTAAATAGATTTAGCTGCAGAGCTTGGATGGTGGTTGATTGACAGATGACTGATCCTGATGTTGCTGCAGAAATTCAAGAGAGATCAGCTGCATGTTTGCAGCCATGACGTGACCTTGTAGATGTGATAAAACTAAGAAACAGAAGAGCTGTAACTTAGGTAATTAGACCATTATCCACCATGCTAGCAATACAGCTACAGTTGGCTTGAGTTGATGTGTGCAGTGTCAGTGGATTGACTGTTAACTGACTGATGGAGGTAGGCAGATGAAATGAGTGACAGGTCCTATGACGATGCCAAACAAACCTGGGACTGACAGAACTATGGGTTGTGTTACTTTGCCAGAAGGGCAGGTGGACAGATGGATGGACGGACGGACAGACGGACGGACGGACGGATGGATGGAAACACACTGGCAGGCTGACCAAGATGGACTGAAGAGAGAATAAGCAGAGAGGGGAAAAGGAAGGGGACGGTAATGGACAGATCCTAGTTCGCCTCTGCTCCGTGAGCCTGTGTGAAGGATCATTTGCTGTTGTCATCTTCACTGACGTTCTGTGTCCTGTCATGAGGCTGCAGCTGTCAACAGCTGGGAAATCAGCAGCTGTCTCACAAAGTCACGCAGCATCTCTTGAGCGTAAACCTAACAAGGCCTCATGGATCTCCCTAAACTCATCACTGACAGTCCCACCTCTCCTTCTGTGTGGGCCTCAGTCAGAACTCTTTTTGACAATTAAAACATCACATTTTACGATGGACAAATTAAAACTTAAAGTTAAAAAGTTTCAAAATAACAATTTATGATATTGGATTGAGCTTTGAAGCTTGAAATCTGTCGTTAAATGTACACACCACCCGTAACATTATATTAGAATGTAAAAAGGCCAAATCATTAGTAATTCTTTTAAAGCCATGAAGCTTAACATACATAGAGGTCCAGAATACAGATGTAAAGACAGTGACAGTCGTTGTTTTTAACATAATAATAATCATTTAGAGTTTGATTTAGAGAACTGTGCTTTCTTGTCTGTTTTCTAGTTTTTCATCTGTATTTTAGCAATGTTAAAAACTCAATCAATTAGAAGACATTTGGTGACACAACACTGTTGCCAGTTGTCATAGCAACACAGCACACTCTCCAAGTTGTAAATTGAATGTGTCTTTCCACAGAAGAGTTGGAGTGAACCTAACCTCAGAACTAATGATGCTTTAAATATATCCATAATTTAGAGACTTACACAGTGGAGCATCAGAATCTACAGTTTGTGTAGCTTCATATTTAGTGGGAACCACTTAGTTCATGTATATGTATATGTGGATAAACTAGATAAATATTGTGAATCACAGTGAAAATGATTAAAATAATTATACGTATAATTAATCTGCCATATTGTGTCTGTCACAAACAGAAAATAATAGTGAAAATGGAAAGAAGAGTCTGTCTGTCTGTCTGTCTGTCTGTCTGTCTGTCTGTCTGTCTGTCTGTCTGTCTGTCTGTCTGTCTGTCTGTCTGTCTGTCTGTCTGTCTGTCTGACATTTCAGAGTCAGGAAGCAGAGCTGCTAATGAAGCTGTCTGTTAGCTGTTATTTACCAGCTACTGTACGTGTTCCGTGTGCAGTGCAATGGTAAATCATTAGGAGGTGAGGAACAGGCTGAGGTTCCTGGAGGATGAAGATTCAAATCCAGCTCCCAGTAATAAAAAAGTAACTGACATGAGAGGACAGAATATCTCCACAGCAAACTGGGATCTGCTGCAGGTTATTGAAGGGTGGGACACCTGTCTTCACACATTATAATCAGCAGAACAGGAATGATTGGACCATCCAGTAACATACAATACAGCGGGAACTGAGCAGAAGAGTTTTTGACTGACTGTGTCTTTCCAGTAACTGCAGAGCCCACTGGGCCACACCCAGTAGGCCTGCCCTGTGCGAGACCAACACGCTCCTGGGTCATGACCACCATGTACCATCCCTGAACCATCGTAGCAGTGAGACAGACCTGTGAGTCAGTGTGTACAGGGCAGATTGTGTTTGTAGCTTGTCTGGTTTCATTCCTATTAAATCATCAAGGCTGCAGCAGTTATTACTGCACATTCCAGAGTTGAGTGACAGTCTGAACACACCTCCCAGTAACGGTCAGTACTGCAGGATGTGACAGGGATCTGCTGCTTGTTGGCTTCCTTCTCTTTGCATGTCAAAGCATCATCCAGCGACTTCTCTGGCCGTCTGTTCAGCTTTGACTGAGCAAACGCCTCAGGTTCATCATAGCAGGTCTCAGTAACTCAGGAAAAACTGCCTTACAGCTGTGAAATGCAACATTGGGAAGGAAAGCTGTTTTGTCAATAATTAAACTAAGAGCGAAAACATTGGGCAAACGTACGGTAAAAAGAATCATAATGTAAGTCATGTAAGCTGCACTGGGGGTAGCGAGTGTCACAGTATCACCGACTTTTATTTGTTCTGGATGGTGGTGAAGCGTTTCTCCGAAGAAGTCCAGTTGACATGACTTAACCTTAGGACAACTTCACCTGGATGATGGACGTATGGGAGGAACAGTTTACCACTTTTCAACAATCCCTTCATACGTTGGGAAGCAATGCAACAGTATGATGCGACGTGTAGGTGGAGACCTCCCACAGCCGCAGATGCCGTAGAGCCAGGGAGGCAGTTGCTCGTTTCCATCTCCACGTCCACAAACAGACGTGAACAAAGAGATGATCTGCTTCCCAGCTTGTGTTGGTGTGAATGAAGAGGATCCCAGAAGCCCAAACCTCCATGTGCTCACACACTGGTCCAGTGTGGCCTGTTGCTTGCATTCTTTCATTTTAGAACCTGTGAATAGGATGTAAGTCAGAGCCAGCAGTCAGTGTTGCTGATCCCAGCCAGGTCAGAGCTTTACTGATTACAGCTTTGGGTCTGATCATGTGTGTGGCTAAGAGGTGGTTGGGAGCACACGTCACTGCCTTTCTCCTCCACTCCCTTTCCCCTGTTGTGTGTGCTTGTGGGACATGGGTGAGAGTAAGATTCACCATTTTATAATTATTTTACTCAGAAATCTGGACATTACATATGAACCTCTTAGACTTATGTCCAGCTGATCCCTCTTTTAAATGTAACCTTAACTTAACTATGACTCAAGTTTGAACTGTTCAGCAGCTAAACAGTCATTTCATGCTAAGCGACATGCTGGATCCCCCTGTCTTTACACCTTCTGCTTTTACTCTAATTCAAACTGGAGTTGAACTCTGATTCAATCAAAAGTGAAACATGCAGAAAATCTTAAACTGAATTATAATGTTTTAAATGCATATTTTTCACTTCACATTCAGGAACAAGGACAAAGAATCAGACCAGTCGAACGCCAGCTCCTCCTCCGTCCATCCATCACACTGAGACTGGTCAGTGACCCTCATCCTCATGTGACCTGCAGGATAAGCCTCCATGACAGCACAGAGGGGAGAACATACTGAGCAGCTTCCTCCTGGGTTTGTCACCAGTCAACAACGCGTCTTTGTCTTCACCATCTTATCTGTGGCTTCATTCAGCTTAGACTCACATTCTCACCACAAACAGTGGTCAAGTTGATTAATTCCATTGTTGTGGCCACGGTGTTGCTGGTCTGACCGTCTGACTGTTTATGGTGCTTTTACATGGACACTGCACTCAAAAAATGATTCTTGCCCCTAATAAAACATATTTATATTTTTTAAGTATTATATACATGAAAATGGGATTTCAAATGATTACTGTATATATGTGGGGTTTTTTTTATTAACATACTGTAATGCAAATATACTCAAAACCACCAAATAACCTTTACTTGAAATCTGAAACGAGTTAATGAAACATGTTGTTCAGCATACACTCTAAAAAGTAATCATGACTAAAACTGGTAATATCTACTAAGATAAGACATCCATGAGGAGGATAAAATGGGCTTCAACTACAAACCCCCTGCTTCACAGGTAATGCTACACCTGACTGAGACTGAGCAAGAACTGGGGAAGGAGTTTGTACTTTAAACACAAAAAAGTACATGATGTTTATATATTATATTTCAGGGTTCATCAATAACAAATCAACTTTATATTGATAGTTATAGTTTTTATATAGTGGGTAATTACAGTACGTGACAAAATTACATAAAGTCCATGTTTTAGGCCTGATCATTTTTTTGAGTGTGGACAATTAGGATGTGAATAGGACCATGATCTGTTTGCGCCTTCACAGATTTGTTGGTTCGAGACGGTCCTGTGGTTCTGGTTCTGGTTGCCCCTGCGTTTTATGTTTTCTCTGTCTGTGTTCTGCTTGCATTGACTTTAAGTTTGTTATTATTGGTATTCACCTCTGTGTTGAGGTGTTGTTTTCATTAAATTAATCATTAAGTTCAATCTGTCTTGTGGTCGTACAACTATGTCCTGTCAGTGGGTCTGATTTCTAAACTGCCAAAACCAAAAACATTTAGTTATTCATTATGATTCTATTAAATTTCTAGTTCACAAACACAAGGAAAAAGGTTTTATTAAATATAGTTAGATAAGACATGTTAATCAGTCAGGGCTTAGTAAAATACTAAGGTATTTGAGTGAGACAGGCAGGAGCTGGCTCATACAGGATGAGTAGCAAGGTGCTAATGATGACCAGCAGACAGGAAGGAGGCAGGAAGGGGAAATGGTCCAAACCAAGGGATGAACCCGTATCCACATGTCTGGACTGATAGCAGACGTTCAGCGCTGGACTAACCAGAGGAAATAACTGCGGTTAGATAATATCTGGAACAAAACAATGGATCAGACAGTCGTGGTCTAGAACACCATTGTACCAGTGTGTTTTCTTGGATTAGTAAACATGTTAACATCTTAACAACCTCGACCTTTGGCTCCCATTTGTTCTTCAGGTTTCTTCTGTCTAGTGATTGTTCTGATGGTACAGAGTCACAGTAAGGGTCTCACACTAACAAATGTCCTAATCGTTTATATGGTAAAATCTGGCTTCACGCCTCAAAATGCTCATTAATAGCAACTTATTCAGCATTAGATAATCTGGTCCATACAGAAGGGAATATGGGATTATGGTCCTGTCCAGCAGAGATAACGTAACAATGGCTCTGTCACGGACACACAATCTGCACCCTCACTGTGCAGCACTAGTGGCTTCCCCTCATGACTACGTCTCCATTTCTAGGCTGGCATCCGCTGCTTTCAAACACAGAAATCTATGTGACATGTTGATCAGAGCTGATTATTAAAAGATTCTACGGCTCTGGCTCAGGCATTATTGTCAACACTTGCAGTAATTAAATCTGGATCATCTGGATCCAACTGGTGGTAATTTGAAGTTAATCCACACGTTACAGCTAATCATATAATTTATAATATTTTGAGGATGAAAATAGCAGACTACCAATCACATCATAAAATAATCACTAGATTAGATATAAATGTGTGCAGAATCCAGAGCCGCCATTCAGTCATGAACTATAGCTCAGCGCCTGGTTGTTTCGAGGTGGACGCAGTGAAGACTCGTCTGCGGTCCGAGCGCTGCCCACTCAGCCAGTCACGACTCTCAGACTCTTATTGCTTCCTAAAATATCCAGCATCCAGCCACATGCTGTTGACTGGCCTGTTATTGTTTTGACATATTGTGCTGTTTGTCTTAATTTGAAGTTTGATATTGAAAATCTTATAAATAGAATTAATAATAGGACTCAGACAGGTTAAGAGTGGTCATGTTGGCTCTGCCTGTGGGTGATTATAGATGCCTGTCTGTTCTTGGACAAACATGCAGGACATCATGGAGGAGCAGGACCTGGGGCTCCTGGAAACTCTTGGATATTCAGGTACCTTATGGAAACATCCACCTCCATGCTAAGGGCTTCACTGAGGCTCAAAGAACCTTTCTACATGTCTAAACTTTGATCTAGCCTAAGTATAAGTGAATAGTAAAGAACATGTGGAGGCTAAAGATCAAACTCTGTCCTAGTAGTTAATAAGCATTCGGACAATTAAATAGTGAAAAGTTCTTTTGTTCTTATAATTGTAAAATGTGACTCTGGAGGAGTCAGTGTCTCACCAATCAGCCATGAACTTCACTACAGTCACTGAGTGAGGGGGGCATGACCAGAGCCTTTCACACACAACTTTAGCAAGCAGCATTAACAAGCCAGTGCAATGACACGCTGGTTAGCAGTTAGCTTATGAAGCCAGTTATTACTCAATAACAGGTGGAGGATGGCCTCAGGTTCCTGCAAGGACAGCAAATGAAGCTTCATCGTTCTCTGAGCAGTCGCATGCTCATCTCAGCCAGGAAATCGTGCATTCCTTTTGCTTGTGGGTCATGGCCTGATGGTGGTTTGCAGGTTGTCTGTGTGGGTGTCAAAGTTGTGGGCGTTGAATGAGGCAATAGTCTGCTCATTGTTTCATTACGTGACACATGGGGAGGGTGAGCATGGCTGTTCCTCCCTCTGTCTACTAAGAAGCGTGAACAGTCAGCAGGAGGTCAAGGCGACTAGGGAGAGGAAGGCCCTGAGGGCTGGAGCCAAAGAGAAGGGAAGGCAGGGGGTTAATAGTGGGATTAAGCCTGTACAGACCCTCCCACACACTCATACTGGGCCAGCCTAGCGCTGCATAGACACTGGTCTAATGCCCATTCTATACTACATGTCATAAATCCAATGTCACACTTGTTCCATGACTGGATAGAGACAAACAGGGAACATTCTCCTCAGTCCCACCATGAAGGATCCTCCATAGTTGATGGAAGGGATGACAGCCATGACGGATCTCCGTTCATAGTGTCTGTGGTTGGAGACGAACGTTGCCAGAGGCTCAGATTTAGATTGTTGACAAAGTGTGCAAAGTAAAAATGTGAGCTTGGCACAAAACCACCTAATCCCACATAATCAGCACTACATAAGACAACAATACCAGAGAGGGACCCACGTATAAGACGGGGGCTGCACATCTTGAGCCAGTGGACGTTTACCAGTTACTGGCATGAAGAGTATGAAGACACACACACATCATCTGACTGCTCACACTGAAGCTGAGGCTCGTTTCCTATAAAGTCTGTAAACCATCAGGACGTGCGATGCTGTTGCATCCATGTGGTTCAGACTTCCTGCTTCCTGGTCGCAGCAGCCGTCACACTGGGAGAATAAATCCCAAAGTTGTGACACCTACAGAGATGATGCCAGGCTGCCTTTGAGCAAAACAGCATGTTTTGTGTTAATGCAGTAGATACTGAAGCATCGCTTAAAACAAAACTCGCTTTCAGGTCAATACACTGGATGTGTAGGAGGAACAAAGACATACTGTAATGTATGTTTCGTATCTGAGTGCAGACATTTGTCGTCACTAGGAATCAGAAAACCAAGAACCTGCTTTAGAGTTCTGGACCAGGTGTCCGAGGGTTCCCACTCATTTCTAAGTACTTTGAATAAATATAAAAACTCTGATGAATATTATGGTTTACTGCCTTTGTTGATCTTAGTAGTTTCCTCTTTAACACAGCTCTGCTTGAACCACTCGGAGGTGGATTACACAAAGAGTAGTGTGTGAGCTGAGAGGAATTTAATGGCAGCGTCCATCTGTGAAGTCAGAGGGGGGTCTCTAATCCCCGTCCCTGAACCCCCACGCCACAGCGGAGATGGACAGAGGAAGAGAGGGGCTATTATACTCCAGCCCAGAGCCTGTTTTGATGGCTGGGAGTTTTTACGAGGGCTTAAGGATCAGTCTGACTCAGGCACAGAACAGAGGCTCTGATGGAGCTGAAGCAGCCTATTCCCACTTCTTTTTGTTCCTGCTGTTGAACTTCTGTCTCATTTGCGAGAACCACTGTTCATGTGAGCTGAACAACATGCTTTTAGTGCTGATGGCTCAAAGCGTCGGAGGCTCGGCTGCGCCACAAAAAACAGCAGAGCTGCACCACAGAGTGATGTTCTCATGTCAAGGCGCTCAGCGCTGGAGGTGCGTGGCCAGAACGACCTCAAGTGTGTTTTCACTCCAACAAGTGAACTCCAGACGTCCAGCTACTGTATTAACATGATGATAGTCTCATTATACACAGAGACACTCAGTGTGATGTCATCACCTCAGACTCCAGCAGACCCACCTGTGTGTGTGTGTGTGTGTGTGTGTGTGTGTGTGTGTGTGTGTGTGTGTGTGTGTGTGTGTGTGTGTGTGTGTGTGTGTGTGTGTGTGTGCAGGATCAGCTGTCTCAGTATCTCCCATAAACACGCTGGTGCCCTAAGCTACAGCTTCTCTGCTCCTCATGAGTGACGTTCTCTCAGACTCTGCTCCTGTTGCTGCAGCTGTCAGGAGCTGTAATACTGTGTTTTCTGAACTCTTAGTACATGAATAACATCAAAGCGATGAACTGTCAGTATTCAACATTAAATCCGTCTTCATGTTGACAACGACTTACCCCTCTGCCCTCAAAAGCCCTGTGAGAGGGTATTAAACACATCCAGACCTGAAGCTCCGCACACTGACGCTGTCAGACCGTGAATGCTGCACATCGACACAGAGACACACGCTGATGTCCCACGTTCTCGTCTCCACCTTCACCAGCTCTCACCCGCTAAGATTCATGAACCAAGGCCCAGAAGAACTTCTACACGCCTACATCTTCCAGTTACTGATGTACAGATGATGTGAGGTTACTGTTCTTCATCGGTGGTTAGATATTAATGCCTCAGGTAAAATTATCATCATCCTTTAAACATGTTGAACGTCCACGCTTACAGTCTGACTGTTAAACACAACGCCTCCTGGGCTGAGGGGAGTATCGCACTGTGGTCACAATCAATATTCAAAGTGATTCTCTGTTATTATATATATATTATATGATGATAAAACTATAGTTCAGTTACTGATGATATATTTAATGTTGTATTTACAGTTACTGACGCTATTACGTGAATCGTAATAGCATCATACGCGAATTAATGCAGTTTTCTGCTGATGAAATGTGATCTGATCTTCACCATAGTCACAAATATCGTATTGTCTTGTTGTTTATAGCTTCTCTGATTAATAACTGACAGATCCCAGCGGTCTTACAATATCATTTCAACAGAAAGCTTTAGTGAGATTGTTGGCATGGTGCTGAGGTAAATATCCGCCCCCGTGTTCACGCAGAGCATGAATGAAATCCAATGTTGCTGTTGCCGTCCCTGCATCCTCACCCAGAGCCTCGGATTCACTTTGTCTTGGCAAGGCGCAGTTAGCAGCGCTGCCAGAGCCACTCAGCCAATATGGTGTAACTGATTTAAGGCGGATTAGAGATTCCTGCGCTAAGCTTGGGAGAATCCTCTCAAATATTCACAGACTGAATTAGTGAAAGAAACAATGCATCTTATGTAAAGTGTTTGCATCCTCTGATACTGTGGGTGGTTGGCCACGGCTCAAAGCCAGGCGCTTTATGGGGATGAACCTCAACATCTTCAACTACTGTACACATCATGTCTTCACACTCTGGACCTGCTGTTGCTCCTGGCTCCTGACTTTGCTTTCACTAATTCCCAGAAAATCTTCTCACTCTAACAGTGAATGTATCGCACACATGCTCCTGTGGTTCTTCTCTCCTGTGGTTTCACATCCTACGTATAAGTGCTACTTCTGTTTGATCCTGGCTCAGAGGCCACATGGACAATCATCTGCACACCGTCACTGCTGTGTGGAGATATGAAGAACAAAGACCAAAATAGAAAGGGTTCAAGAGTCACGCAAACAAGTTGATTTAATGTACACTACCAGTATTTAGAATTACAAATGATGATTTGAGCCCCGCGATGCAGTTGAAAATGGATGGATGAATAGATGGATGATGTGAGACAAGTCTATCAGACTGATAGTACAAGTCTATCAGTGGCACTTGTTCAATTTAACACACAGAGCTGTGGAACGGCTGACGGATGCAGAGGGAGTGAGGCTGTTAGTCCAGTGTCTCAGCACCACATGACTCCATTTCAGCACTGCCTGGACCCCAGCACACAATAGTGTAGCGAGGGATGAGCTACTACCAGTCATTACATGCATTCAGAGGCTAAACCCTTTACAGAACCTCAGCCTCCTCATAGATGGAGGCAGCAGACTATGGAGAGACGAGCTACCACTGAGTCATTCCACAGGAAGACAGCGGCCACTGGGATCAGGTCCTCTTCTACAGTCATTCTGTGAAGTAGCATCTGTAGCATCACATCCACTGCAACCCCATAACACAAGACACAATAGCCACATTTCAATCACCAACACAGACCTACAAAGCTTACAGTATGTGTGAGCTGAGCAGTGAATGCTTTGTTCTAGACTTGTTATGTCATTAATCCGGAGGTGTTCACCCTAAACAAGCCTTCATATACTGTACGAGCACCTCCACATGCAGGTCTCTGCAGGCACCAGCTGCCCACAGCCAGCCAGAAAACAGGGTTCAGTTGAAGTTAAAACAAAAAGCTGCTTCTGGTGCGAAGACTTGGTTTTGTTGTGTGACCTGTTCTATCATACAGTAGTTGCTGCATAGTTCCCTGTTGCTGCTGAATCTGGAAGTCCTAAACCTACTATGAGACGCATAACACATTGGTGCATAGAAATGAACGGATGTCTGACAATCTGGAAGGTTAATAACTTCTATTAGACAAATTATGAATGTGTAACGAATAAATAAGATTAATAACACATAAGCCACATTTTTATTCATTGTTAATACAGGAATTAGGCCACTGCAGAGAGTTATTACATATATCTAAAAACAGTATAAACATATTTTATTATAAATTTAATAGTTATAAAATCAGGGGATGGAAATGACAATACTCTACATGTGAACTGCCAGTCTGTGTCTGATGAAGCCCCTCAGAGCCAACCATGGAGGCTCCTCCCCTTCAAAATGTGCGTCTGAAGATACATCGACTTAAAAGTGATTCAAGCCGCGCGCACGCGCATGTGTGCGTCAAATCATCGAATGCAGAGTAATGACCAATCAGCAGCCATTTCAAGTCTTCAATTTGTTGATTTGATAAAAGCAGGGGCGCGAGGACAGGTCTTGGGTAGAGAGAGAGAGAGAGTGGGGCGTGAGTGAGTGAGTGAGTGAGTGAGTGAGTGAGAGAGAGAGAGCGAGAGAGCGGGAGGACGGGGGAGCCGGGGTTGGCAGCGCTACAGACTGGACACTCAGGCATCAGCTTCAGCGGCGGCTCCGGTGGACGAGGCTCCGTCCCGGCGCGCAGCGGTAAGTGGCGCCGCTCTGCGCGGCTTCTTCTGTCACCGCCGCGCGGTGACCGGACATGTTGACTGTCACGCAGATGCTTCATGACAGGCTTCTAGCTGTTCTTTGTCATTTCACTCCTTCACTCATTAGCGGCGCGTCAGTGACACATGCTAAAAGTGTGCGACAACTTTATTCTGCGCTATTGGACACCAGAACTTTTAGCTGAATACCTGTTGAATTCTGTGAATTGCTTCCAACAGTTTTGCTCATTAGTCGTGATTAGTGTGTGGAAGTTACAGCTGTGCGCCGCGTGCCAACGCTGAGGCGAATGGAAGTTGTTGGTAAAATGTGTGTTTTAATGAAGGCTGAGCGTCGGAAGGGGTCTCGTTCAAATCAAATGTGATAATCAACTTCCCCTTTAGTGACTGCTCGTTTTGTCTTTGATGTTCTCCGTCGTGGTCTGATCCGCATCTCTCATCATTAGGCTATTTCTGCGCGCGGACTGATGCTGATCCTTTCATCTTTCTGACTCCATCTTGATGTAAAGTTACACATACATACAGGCTGTATTTGGGTTGTGTGTTTTATATTTGGAAACCTCAGCCTCACACGGTGAATGGACGGTTGGCTTTGACTCTCATGGGTGCGGTGGTGACATATTGTGTTTGATCTAGCTGACATCTGTGGGTGTTTCTTATTGGGGTGCAGCCTTAAGACCAATTTATTCAGCAAGTTCATTATAACCATTCACTCAAAGAATGATTTAACTAAAAAATACAACTTCACTCAGCTTGGAGACGCTTCCTAATATTGCTGATGTGGAACCTTTGACTGATCACTGCTTGGTAGTTCAGACCTCTCGCTGACCTCGTTTGATTGAAGCTCTGTAGAATTCTGGGCTTTCCATGCAGGGAGGTGACTTGAATGTGCTCTCACTAGCATCCATCACCCATATTACACATCACACATTCCTCAGTGAGTCAAAGGACCACGAGCCATCGCTTCTCCTGACCTGAGCCCTAGAAGCTGGTCGGCACATAATCAGTTTACTGGAAAGATTAGCCTGACTTTACAGTGTTATTCCCAGGATCTGTGGTTATTTGGACTTTACAATAACTGGCATGTTTTATGTCACTTATAACTAAGTTGAAATGTAAATGTTATAAATTTATCATAGACTGTGTCAATTTGTGTCCCAGTTCTTCTATATTTAGGATTACTTTATAAAATCACAGCTCAGAAGCCTGTCCCTGTGCCTGCCTGTACCACCGTGCATTGTTTGTGACTATAATAGTCAGCGCTCAAATCTACAATAGGAGACTTTGTTCTCCAGAAGATTAGCAACTACCAGGGAGGCCTTAAGACAAAGACTGTCTCTAATCTGGGGTAATCGTAACATGCCATCAGTGAACTTACCCCAAACTGCCTCAAGGTGGACAATTTAATATACTGTGCCCCCAAGTATCACAGTTGATGCAGTTTGACTGCATAACCAGCATGTTCACATTCTGTCTTGTGATGTGAGAGCCCATGTAAAGGCTTTGCTTTCCTATGGGAAATGGAAAATAAAATGAATAATGAAGAAAATGAGTGGATTGAAAAGAAGAAAACATGTTGTTTGTTGAAGAGGTGATACAATTCACATTGTATGTAGCAACTGAATAAAGTGGGACACAGATGAATCCAGTAGCTCAGAAGTCAACAAAATCCGGATTCTATCAGCATTTTAAGGGAAAGGAGGACATGCAGGAATGGAAACACCGGCCTTATGGTTGAATCAGCAGAGTCCCGCTGTGAAAAGCTCAGACACCTTTAGTCTTGAGCCAGGCCACAGTCACTGTGAGACCAGTCATCCTCTATGTGGCCTGATAAGTCATTAAAGGTCCAGAGACACAGCCCAGAGCGAAGGCAGAAAACGTTCACACTGTACAAGGATCAGCAGAGATGTTTGGCCCTGCTCGTGGGTAAAAGCTCTGCTCAGACAAACAAACAGAGAAAAGGTTTCATGTCAGCGTTATTTTCTTTGTTAGGGTCAGAGCTGTAGCTTCAACTGGACTGAAACAGGTTTGACACAAGTCAAGCTACAGTAAACATCCACCAGTGAACTGTTAGTGTGTTTCTGTATGAAAGAACCACAAAAATGATATAAACTATTCATATTTTCTTTGTACTAATGTGACATGTTATTCATTTAATTTCACTATATCTATGTAAATAAGCAGAAATAGAAGTAAGGCAGAGAATACAGTGTTCTTGTGCTGTGTGCAGGCAGACGAGCAGAAATGACCTCAGCCCAATCCAGCACTGGTACTGGTACTGGTACTCTATACAGTACGTCCTGGATACAAAACGCACATAGGAAGTGATGACCTTCATTAATCCAGTAGACTTGGGCATCGGGGCGAGGGCGTTCTAGCGAGACTGATAAGCACTAAACTAAAACCCAGGATGATTTTGACTTGGTCAGAGACATATTTAGGACTCAGAGCAATAATTACTTCTTACTCACAAGAAGATTTGTAAAGTAAACAATATTTGAACCCTTAAGGAGAAGAGAAGCAAAATAACACTACACGTTGTTGGGCAGGTGTGTCTCAGCGCTGGAGACTGGTCAGTGAAGCAGAGGCAGTGTTGGTGAACCATTAACAGTGTGAGAGGTGTAGGGGTCAAGCTTCCCGCTGCATGAGACGCCTCCAGAGCTCAATGCTGCTTCAGCTCAGTGTGTATGTTCACAGACAGGGTTGAGAAGGGGGAGGTGATCAGGTATCAGCTCTCAGTAAGAAAACACATGATGGACATGATGTCATCACATTTAACTACAATGAAGCCCTGACACTGCTCTGTGTGCTAATTAGGCTGATGCCAATGGTCTTTGTGCTCTGTGTGTGTGGAGGTGATAAGAGTGATTCGGTCCAGGTGCTTTCAGGTACTTTCACTGTGGATTAAGTAGTGTTTGATCAATGCTTCTCCAACAGCAGCACATGTTTCTAGACTCCACCTTGGACCCCATCACCCCAGGTGTGTGTCCCAGTTCATGTTCATGCTTGTGATGGGGGATCGCATGACTCCCAGCATGAACCAGCAGCAGCAGCAGCTTTCACCACTCTTCTCTGACGAGTTCAGCTGCTTCTGTCTAACGGAGCAGCTAAACTGTTTGAAGACAGCTTCAGCCTTCCTCGCCGCTGCTTGACAGCTCCTCCAATTACAGCTCTACAGGCCCAATGTGGAGTGTTTGCAAATACTGTTCATCAAAGCTGGGTCGCAGAGAATGAATGTCAGACTTCTCAACACTCAGATCAGATGAGAAGCTGTTTTTGATCCTTGAAAGCATCTTATTAGTGTCAGATGGTTAAACTAAGGTTCCACGCAAGACAACCATCACCATCACATCTTTGCTGCAACACATGCATTCACCTCAGGACGACAGTACGATTACTGAAATGTAAGTAGCAGGAAACGATTAAATCATGAAGTTCAACCTACGATCACATTCAGATGAGACAAAAATCAATCACACTTTCAACTGGGGTGAAAAATTTAATTGAACCTAACAGCTTCCAAATATTATAAATAATTCACTCTGTTTATTTAAACCAGGCTAAACCATAAACCTTAGGCAATAAATAGACTAGACCAGTCAAATGTCAGGGGAGACAAGGTTTCATACTAGAACGGCACCAGACTAAGCATGATGTCTTATTCACGAGAGTTTTCACCACAGCAGCCACAGTCATCATGGACACAATATGTTTGACGTTATGCCATCAACCCACTGCTCTGTTTGAGTATTTAACCAACAAAGCAGCACATGCTGGATGAGCCAACAGGACATCTACATATCATCAGGTTAGAGCAGTGGCTCGGTGATGAAGGAGAGGATGTTGCTGCAGGACTGTGTTGTTTTGTGACGTCCGAAGCACCTGTACTTGCTCAGCGGTTCTTAGTCAGTAGATTTTCCTTTTATGTTTATGTGATGAGTCTCTGTCAGCACCCTCACATTTTAAATTCACACTGCAGTCGATACAGAAATAACAAGCATCACAAGACCTGAGACTTCAGAACTCAGCGTTTCCAAAATAAAACAGCGCTGCACATATATTCGTACCCACTGCTCTAAACAGAGGAGGGTGGGAGCAGCAGCATGAGCCGACTGTAACCATGACTTAGAGATTGCCCACAGCTCACACTGGGCAGTCAGTCACTTCAGAAAACACCACTTAGTGTAGACTGCAGTGGTTTTCTAATCTTGGACCTTGTTACAAACAGTCTGACCCCTAACCCCATGTACTGTAGGTAGACCACAAACACACAGGAGTGTCTTGTGTTTGTGTTGTCTTTGTGTGTCTGAGACTATGAGAAGACTCACACCTGCTGTTGAATGTGGTTGTGTTAAATGTGTGAGAGGTTGAGTGGTGCAGTTGTGCGGTCGAGTGTCTGGGCTAAACCGCTCATATTGAATGGAACCTGTTAGTCGGAGCTGTCAGCACATACCACCTTGTTGGTAGCCACCAGCCACCACCGAGGCTCAGGCCGTCCATCCCTGCTGCTGTGTGGGAGCACAAGCTTACCCAGCATGCACCAGGTGAGCAGTGGGGTCCTGAAGACCAGATCTGGCCTTGAGGCCTGTTTGGGACTTGTTGCTTCTTCTTTCAAAGAGTCTAAAACAAAGTAAACTACAGCCCTTACTTCCAAAAATCGAACAAGTGAAAACTGACTTGGTAAGATTTCTTGACATCAGATGTTTTGTCTTAAAACATCAACATTTAATCTCGTGAAATATTACCTGTTAAGCAAATATGGCTCATTTCAGGTATAATGACACTACTTTACCTAAAAGAAGACAAATACGCTTGGTAAGACTTTGATTTTTTGCAGTGCTGATCTGGTTCAACAGCTGCAGCTCCGTCTTCACCTGCTGCGTCTGACCGGCAGTGCTGAATATCGGTGACTGTTGGACGTGGCACATGAATATTTGATCAGGCTGGATTATCCTCACTAGACTACGCAGAAACACTCCCAAGCTGCTTTCATTCCTCGTCAAAGGGCTGAAGATGCTGATCTTTAAAGCTAACACAAGGATGTCATGCTGTCATGAGCACCTGGACAGCTGCTATAAAACCAGTGATTAGAGCCACCTTTAGATGTTCATCTGTCCTCTGCTCACTCACTCATGTAAACAAACACTGCCTGACAGGGTGGATGTTTGCTCATTTGCATAGTAATGGCCTGTTACATTCTGAAGCAGAGTGACAAAGCATTGTCTGGCTGCAGCTTCCCGGCTCTGTGGCAGCCGTAAAAACCCAGGTTCTCGTCATCAAGTGTCCTCCTGAGTGAAAGCAGTCACCCACACAAACCAGACTGCTGTTAAAGCATCATCGCATTGTGCATCTCCAGACTGTCCACATTATCTGACCAACTGTGGCCATGAAAGGTGATGTACACCAGAGTCACGGTGTTTCTATGTGCTGCAACACAATCAGCCCCAAGCCCCCTAGTAAATGGTTATATAGATTCATTACACATGCAGTGATTGATTTGATTCATGAGGACACATACAGTAACATACAAATAATGACAATCTGAATATTTCAAGAAGTTCAGTGTTTGGTAAATGGTGTCAATAATTAGCAAATTAACTCAAAAATCTAAAAATTACAGAACAAATAAGGTTTTTAATGCTACACCCGTAGTTCAAACCAACAAACCTATAATACAGCCTACATCCATGAAGCTCCACTCAGCCTCTCACCCCACTGACAGGGAGGCTGCAGCATGTCCACCACCTAGTGAGTGAGTTAGGAGGTCAGTGGGTTAGTTGTTGGAGACTCTGATCTTACCACTTCATAGACTCTACTGCTCCTCAACTTGGTACCAGTTGGATAACGTGTTAATTGTGTAGTTAGAGGACATCATGGAGACCATTGCATGGACACCTTTTGTATTTGCACCCGGACACAGGAAACACATGTTTAAGTTATGACACTAATAGTTTGTGCTGCTCAAACCTTTGACATTCACTGATGGCTGCTGTGTATTAACATCCATCCATCCATCCATCCATCCATCCATCCATCCATCCATCCATCCATTCATTCATCCACCATCCATCCATCCATCCATCCATCATCCATCCATCCATCCATCCATCCATCCATCCATCCACCATAAATCCATCCTGTCGCTGGAGGGCTCAGAGGAGTGTGCCCTGGAGCGTAGCTGGTAGGAGCCATCACACAGAGACAGGCAGTCATTTACACCTTGAGGCTGTTGGAGTCACCAATTAACCTGCTCATCACTGGATACAGGTGGAAACACACCATGCATCCTCTCGTTAGCAGTTGAGGTCCACCAGATTGTGACAGTATCTGGTTTTGTAATATGAAATATACTGTGTAGAAGATTTGTTCCCATTGTCTCATGTTCAAAAGTCTTCGTTTATGGCTGAGCATGTGCGACTGTTAACATATTCCTAGATTTTTGCAGTTGTTATCTGGGTTTCTCAATTATAACCCAGTTCTGGTGTTTCCACACCAAGTCAAGAAGTGGGCTACTCTGGATCTTCTGCTTCTCCTTCACACACATGCACACTGACTGTCTAACTGAGCCGTGTTCTCTTTGTCAGGTCAGCCGTCTCACCTGAATCACTGAAAACCTCCAGTTTATGGTTTATTCATAATGAGCCATCAGGGCAGAGCTGGACAGGCAGTACGACTGCTGCTGCTGGGTTCAGACGGCTGCTCTGTCCTGATGGAGAGGGCTGTTACACACACACACACACACACACACACACACACACACACACACACACACGCTGCTTGGTGGTTCTAGCTCTAATTGGTCCTCTGGGAGTTGTCGGAGGTCTCGGTGGTTGTCTGCAAGGTGGCAGCACATACACACACAAATACACATGTACAGTACATACACTAACACTGCTGTGTGTATCAGGAGAATAGGAAATGGAAGCGACATGGGAGGACAGGGGCTGTGATTGTCACCTGAAGGTCACCAAGCATTTAGCAGTCGTTGTAAAGACAAAGGAGCAGCAGAGGGAATATCACGCTGGCCTGGGCTGCTGTTCCAAACCGGCTCTGACTGCTGTTGTTCTGCTCATATCACCTTGTTATAGAGCCATTCAGCTGAAAAGGCCACAGGATTGGAGCTGCTTTGTGTGTCTGTCATTCTGTCATGTGCGCAGCTCTGAATCACTATCCGTTTCCTGCGGCTTCATTTGCATCAGGTGGTCGTCGTGTAATCCTTAGATAAGGTTTTACAGTATGTATTAATTAAAGTGGTTCCAAGGAATATGATTGACAGGTTTCTCTTCCTGCATTAGACTGAATTCTTTATCTCTGACTTCGAAGGAGGAGGTAGCTTCAACGGAATAATAACATTACTGCAGTTAGCTGTCCAGTATGTGACGTTTGATCGTAGGACCCTGGGATGAATCAGCTGCGCTGTAAGGATGCCAAACTCTGTAGTAAACAGGTTCATCTGACCATTAACCCTGTCTTCAGTCAGAGAACAGTTTCAGCAAAACTGCTTCACTGAATGATCAGTTAACCTATAATAAGAATAGCTCTATTATTTGAAGTCTTTCATTTCAGTAATTAATAGCATTTTAGACTAAAAGGAGTCTTTTTCTCTACGTCTACCAACCATTGTCAGAGTGTGAATGACTTTCAGCAGGAGCAAAGATCAGAGTCAATGTAGTCACCCTCTGCTTGTGCTTTTGTGGAGCATGTATTTATTATTTTAACAAATAACAAACACAGATGTTAGAATTCATCCTAAATAACATCTCAGCGAAAACAGTGAAAGGCCCACCTGACAGGTTAATATATATGTCACTAGGCAACGCAACAAACGATTCACAACAACATATTTTCATCGTTCATGGTCTTTGTGCACTGCATGAGGTTGATTGAGTCGAACTGGGACGTGTTTGCACACCAGGTCACGGCCGCAGCGGTGACCACCGCTCCTTCTGTAATCGCCACCGCCTCCATCTGCTTTGTGTACATTCTGTTACTTTAATGGTTGCATTAGTACAGTTAAGCTCTGGGAACAGATGGTGCATGAGATCAGCTGCTGCTACATTTAAATAAATGTTACATTGTTACTGTCATCATGTTTAAAAGCTCTGCTGAGCAGAAGATGAGGGAAAGCAGATTATTTGAGAAAACCAGTCTGATAATCACACTCAGTTCATGCTCCACTCAGACAGTTGTTACTGCGGATGTTGCTCCAGAGGCCGTGGAGGTTGGACAAATGGCAAACTTTCATTTCAATGCTGTTAATTGATTGCTGCTAGTTACCTGTCAAAGTATCCGGATGAGGAGTTATTGGCCTCGTTGGAACACGTCAGCTAAGACATTCAAATTACAATAATTACATTAATCATATAATAAATGCATGAGTGTTACATAGTTCCTGACCTTTGTCCTTAGCCTAGCACCAGTGTCCAGTGTGGGATGACACCACAGACTGCCTGAGGAAGGACACGTGCATCTTTTTGTTTACGTGACATTGAAGGATATTATCAGATCTTATAAGCTTAAGCGATTTTAAATTAGATTTTTCATGGTTTCCTATCTGTTCGTCACACACAAATCACCAGGTGAAACAAAAACAAGCGCGACCTGTATGTTACACAGAGAGAAAAACGGTGTTAAGCATGTTCAGTGGAGAAAATGCCCAGAACCAGGAAATGTGACGTTTGACTCGTTGATTGAGGACTGTTGGGCTGGAGGACTCTCGCTCCAGCCATGTTGGCTGGAGGCACCACAGTCCACAGTCAAACAGTCAAACTGCGACGACTGCTCCCTAGTGCTGAGGAAGTGGAACTGATGTGGTATCAACTCAAATCAAACACGGCACAGTAAGTCGAATTAGTTGATTACTCACTGCGATCACTGTTACAGCAGCTTGAAGCTGGTAACGTTTGAATTCAGGCCAGATAGAAGGAGCATCTACAGCGAGGCGCTGACAGAGTGGGAAGATAAAAGCAAGTTTGCTTTCAGCTGTAATTGCTGTGTAAGCGCTGCTTCCACATCCCTTCAGCATGAATGTGTATGGATTTATTGATCACATGAGCAGTTTTAAGTGCACAAAGGCAGTTGTTCAGAGCATGTTTCTGAGCTAAGTCAGTGGCCAAGTCTTTATTTATAGCCAACACACTAAGACAGTTTTCACACTGTGAAACATTGAAACATTGGATTGAGAGAATTGTATCTAATATGATGTGTATTCTATTAGGCTGTGTGGTGTGTGGCACGCCCACAGCTTGGACACGACTCTAACTTTTAATGTTGAGCTGTGTGAATGGGAGGACACATGGTATGTGCCCTGGCTGCACGTGGCTGCAGTGGATTCTTTGATCATATGCTACTGTCGTATCGTCCCTGGCTGAAAGCCACATAGGGGAAAGTTACTGCTGTTGAACTATTAGAGAGTGTTGAAGCCAAATCACTCAAGTCTGAGCCTCTGCAGAGGAGCAGCTCACAGCTATGGAGGAAGAAAGCATCAGAGCTGGGAGGGATGTTATGTCAATGCTCATTTTGCTTGTTCAAAATTAGAAAATATTTTTTGTATGAACTGATTAATACTTGTCAGAATGAATGAATGAATAATTATTACAGGTCAAAATCAAAGAAAGCACATTATTCATTAATACTTGTCTGAACACGCACCTAGGGAAAAAGCCTCACCACTTATCTGTGTCCTGACCCAGTCAGTATCATGCTCTGCCCCCCCGCTCTTTCTCCCCTCCCTCATGTGCATAATAGCACATCTGTTCGGGTGCAGTGAATGATGACCTGTTGGGTGGTGAAGGCTGTGAGTGCATTTGTCATCATTTAGCCAGGCAGAAATAAAACTTTGTTTACATAGAGACTAGTAAAATGGGAATATTCAACATTAGCATAAAGAGGAGATTCAGCTCTGCTCTTTACAATTGTCCAACACCTCGCTGCAGTTTGTCTTTCTAGTGGAACAGCTACTATACACCATGTCTCCCCTTTCACTTTGCTCTCCACACCCATCTGTTGAACGGGGCCGGTCAGTAATAGCGTCTGTGTTTCACTGATCTGACCTAAGCTGCCTCTAAATGACTGCTGCTGCTTTGACAAAGCTTCTCAGAGCACGCTGGTTGGACAGGCTCAGCAAATCCACTGTGTTGCAGCAGTCCCACAAATCTAAACTGTTGTGTTCAGCCATGTTTTTTCTGCGTTTCTTACAGATTTATTCTCCTGCCCATCGACAGGCTATGACTGATAGACTCGTCTTCCAGGTCGAGGCCGTCCAGCTGGGAAGATAGAAGCTCTGCACCGTGTCGACCTGTTGGCTCTAGGACAATGCGGCCTGTCCCGCTGGCTGTGCTGTGGCTCTGTGTGGCCACGTCCCTGGATGCACTGGCCCTGATTGGACAGAAGACGGCAGCGAGAGAGGAGAAGCTGCTGAAGAGGGTGAGGCGAGGGTGGATGTGGAACCAGTTCTTCCTGCAGGAGGAGTACACCGGCAGTGACTACCAGTACATTGGAAAGGTAAACGCTTCATTGTTTCACAGAGATGCATCATCGTGTTTGCTGTTCTTCTAGAACTGATGCCTTTAGACTTCTATGACTGTATATTTTATTTCTGGAGTTTGTCAGAATCAAACTCTTGTGCACTGGCTTCAGATATGAAAGGATGTAAATTTAATAATTAGGCAAAGTTATTTTTTGTGTAGCTGAATGGACCTTTTTAATTAATAATAAAGGAATGATTACATGGTTGCTTTAGTACAGGTGTGTCTGCTGCTACGGCTTTATCTGCATGGAGCTAACATTACTGTTGCTCCCAATCATTACTAATGTACCGCAGAGGCTGCTCTGGCCTGGTTCTGGTCCAAACTCTGGAGTGGACGGCCGCACCTGCAGTACTGATCACAGTAGTGATCCAGCATGAGTCAAGCCATCACTTGTCCTTGGTTCCATTAAACAGTATAAAACTGGGCCAGTTTTAAGGAACATATGCGTGTTTCTACCTTTGTAGTAACGTGAGGCATACTATTCAGAAAAATTAAGCTTAAATGAGGCTTATGGACAACTTTTTAACAGCTGCTGTGTAAGTGGTGCTCATTTAGTCTAAGCTGGCCACGTGTCTCAAACCAAAACCAATGATGGACATGAGTTTGTAGCTGCTGCTGCTCTCCTTCCTCAGGCCCTCACATTTTAAAACACAAACAATTAAATCTCTAAAATTGCTAGTGTGATGTTTTGCTCACCCAAAATTTGAAGGCTCATTGATGTTTGCTGTACAGCAGAACAGAAAGGCTGACAGGGAGAAACGGAGGGAGACTCATATGCAGAATGTCGAGGACACACACCTGTACGTAGGGACTCACGGTGGTGAGTCCCTACGCGCAGACCCCTTCATACTCATTTACATTCTGATAACTCACATCCATCTGTGACAGTTTGCCAGTTTAAACTGCAGCCTATGGAGGATTTCTGCTGCAGCGTCCAAACTATTCCACTGATTAGGTTTTTAGGTTTATGTAAATGTACAGTAGTGAGTAAAGTAAAATTTCCAGGTTTATTTAGTGTGTGTTTTCATTCACATACAATACACAACATACACCAGAGCTGTTCCGCATCTTATACGTATCACTCATCAGTGATGCAAGCTTTACAGTCAAAAGACAGTAAAAATGTGTTGTTTTTCCATCCCAGGAGTTTACTCGTCGAGGCTCTTTCTTTGAGACACTAAGTGATTCAATACTAAAGATTTGGCCTTCAGTCAGAGGGAACAAAAGCACAAGCTGAGACAACAGGAAGCTGTGTTCTAGTCAGTAGGATTCAAAGTTTTACATGTAATATCAAACGAAGTCGGTGAGAGCAGCCCCATTGTCTGTGTCCGACCATGTGTTCATCTCTGTGACTGAGGATAATGCTGCAGCAGGGAATGTTGGGAACCCGCTTGTAGGCTGATTGCTGAGGTTTGTAGAGCGACGATAGTTAGACTTGTTAGTGTTTGATCAGTAGCCAGATGCCGGAGGTGATGTGCAGCTCAGTGTGAAGCTGTGCCTAACAGCACAATACCAGTCAGCTCTGAAACAGAGTTTGCCGTGATTCAGATGAACAGAGAAGCAGCGCACCGCTCCTCTGAGCTGCAGGGCGTCTGCTGGGTGAGCAGATACGTGTCAGGGACAACATATGGTTTCCAGACAGATTAACAGGGATGGGACGAGAATGCTTCTAACATACAACAATACTTATCCAGCGTTCTGCCTCCATCCCTGTTAACGTGAAAGGAATGTGGAGCCTTTATACTAGAGGACATAAACCTCTGAGCTGCCACGTCTGAAATGAAATGAAAATGAAATAAAAGGAAGAATTCTAATTTGTAATTTTTATATTTTTGTCAAAAAGCATCCTTATCTTAAGGTTTAAAGATCTGAATAGTAAGTATATGTGTGTGTACATCACCAAAGTGTAGACTCACCTTCTCTGACTGTTTACTTTGTAAAGTCTCACTGACTGCATAAAGAATGAGTGAACATGTGAATCATAATAATCATAACTCAACATGTTTTATATTGCAGATAGAATCTTTGCTTAGATTGCTGCTTTGCCCACTCTTTATTGTCGCCATGAGCTTCATTAGATCAGCACATAAGATGGTTTCACTTCAGGAGCCTCGTCAGGTTCATTTGTGGAATCAAGTTATAAACACTAGTTAGATAATAGTATAGTTAATGCTAACATTAAATTAACAGATGAAAAGATATTCAGGACAGTGTGTGTCCAAATTGTGCAACTGAATGGAGAAAAACATTTTAACAACTCTTTACTGGGTCTGTGGACACAGTTCTTATGAAAGGAAAGAACTTTAAACAGTAAAAGGAAATCAAACAACAACAGGAACCAGGTCTCCCTGTTAAACTTAAAGGTTGAGATGTTTGAAGGGATGTGTATTGTGATAGAGGGGATAGGTCCAAGTGCTCAACTTAGGCCTCTAAGTTCTAATAACTGGCCTCTGTGTGTGCAGGTCCACTAAACTCACCCAGTAGCTAACTGTTATGGCTCATCTGTCCCTTTGCTCTCAATCTCGTTTTTATTCACAGCACACTTGTTAGGTCTGAACATCTCTACTGCAGTCGGTACACAACAACCTGCATGAGATCTGCTACACCAACTGGGCACAGTGGTCAAATTAGGGCTTTTCTGGTATGAATGCGATGCCACTGACAGCATGAACATGATGAAAATCATCAGAGGCAGCAGTGCATATAACACTGATGTGGAACACATATAAGGACTCCAGAAAGCATCCCTGCTCTGAAAATGTCTGCAGGCTCCATCAGCTTGTGTTAGGTGAAAGCACGGAGGTGTTGCAGCCCAGCAGACTGACAGATCAAATCAGACTGAACACTGCTGGAGAGAAGAGGCAGCAAAGATCAAAAGGGAAAGAGGCAGGAAGAAATGGAAGGAAAGGCCAAGAGTGGGGTAGAAGAGGGAGCAGGGAGGGAGGGCAGAGGAGATGAGGACAGAGGGGAAGGAACAGGAAGTGTAGGTTATGTAAGGTTGTAGACAGAAAGAACAACAGGAAGAAACACAACAAAAGTCATCTATGAAAAAAAGACGCAGAATATTCTAATACTAATGTGTGTAATGTGATTACCAAGTAGCAGTAGCTGATGATGGCAGATACTCAGAACAGCTGACACAGACAGTCCAGCTTTATTAGTGAATGACGCCAGAAGAGTCTTCTGCATCATTATTAGGCACTAGGGTTTTTAGAGTTCTTGTCACCTTAAACAATAGGCACTGAAGTCTTGGTTTTGGAAAATGGAATTTACCATAAGAAATAGCTGCCTCCCTGCAGACAGTCCCACAATAGACGATGGATATCAAGAACATAAGTTCTCTTTAGGTAGGCAACGTAGAGCTGGGATACACCTCCCGTGAACACAGACTGCATCACTGCATCCAACAACCTATTCAACAAGTAGTTTGGCTCAAGGGCTTTTCTAACACAAGCACGCCCAGAGGTGAAGGGACAAAATCTGGACATACTCGGGACAGCCAGGAAGATGGACGATGTGGAGCAGGAGATCATCCACTTTGAATACTGTATGTGTGTGGTGGTGGGGGTGGGGGGCGGGGGGCAGTATCAGCAGTGAGCAGGAAGAGCCTGAAGGGATCATTTGCTTTTTGCTGCCTTTGTGTAGGCGCGTCTAATTATCCCTCAGTCTCATCAGGACTGTGTAGAGATCCCATTTAAAGCTGTTTGCTTGTTCCCAGGATCATCCATCATCTACTGAAGCAGCAGCATATTCAGCCCAAGCAGACTCTGCTTTATTAAATACAGTATTCACCACTGAAGCACTCAGCTTTGTAGCACCTCATGGGAAACTTCGCTTTCTTTTACCACCATTGGCATCAAACCTTGTGGACGACTGCTTAGAGCACAAGCTGCATCACACACAGAAGGAGCTCACGGTACCGACTGTATTGTTGAGATGTCAGGATGCTTCAGACCATCTAATCTGAGCCATGTAGCCTCTAAGGGTCCTGACATGTCCATCTGATGCCCAGTTGGTTTGTGGTGACTTCAGAGATGTGCTGTAGCACCAAGATAGTGATACTAATACTGTGTCTGTGGTTCTGTACGGAGCAGACGTACAGTATGCAAATGCAAGCCTTTTAATGGTACCTGAGACTTTCTGTGGTGACAGATGTTTTTCATACAGACGGTGTTCACTTCTCAGGTGCAGCTAAGATGACTTTGCCTGTTAATGACTGAGGGTTACGTCATAGTGAGTCTGTCAAAGCGTCACAGTGTTTACGCCACTGACAAACACAGGTCACCTAGTGGGTCAAGCGTCTGTTGCTTTACTGTCTGTGGAGCATGAACTCATGACAGGGTAAAAATAGGATCCTCCCATTGTCCACCCAGCATCACTTACCCAGTGAAGCCTGCAGATTCAGGCTGAGTCAAGCATCCATGGTCCATGGACGGTGATGTAAAGATGCAAGATGAACAACACAGGGTCCACAGAGTCAGAGCTCCCACACAGGAACATGCAAAACCTTCTATCAACCACAGTGAGAGGAAAAAGAGAAGCCATGAAGGCTCCTTCTCTCTGCCTCCCACACACACACACACACGCACGCACACACACACACGCATGCATGCATGCACGCACACACACACACACACACGCATGCATGCATGCACACGCGCACACACACGCACACACAGATATAGGTAAAATCAAAGGCTTGAGCCTAACACCTGGCCTGAAGGATTAAAAAGGGATGAAGCGATGGAAGGTGAACAGGAGCCACTTGAGGTTGAGAGATTGGAGGCGGAGGTTGTTGCTGTAGGTATCACAGCAAAAGCAGCAGAGCTCAGAACAAATGTGATAGAAGTTCGGTCCTTCGGGCAGATCACAGGCTGGGCTCTGGGCCTCCAGCTCTTCATTCTCTACCACAGCTTTGCTTTTAGAAGCCTCTTGTTTTCATCTCAGTCTGGAGCTTTATGAACTCTTCACCATGACGTGATCCCGCTCTGCTCATCACCATAAAAGTAACATCAGGCTAAAATATGGCCCGTCTCCCAGGTCCATTCAGAGGGAGAGCGCAGTGGGACTAGTGAGCACTCAGTGTTCCTAAACACCAGCTGTGATGATGGTGAGATGTAACTTGCGCTAATTAAAAAAAGTGCTAACATCACTCTGTGTTTATGTAGGTCATTCATTATATATAAGTCAATTATTATATATAGCTGACAGTAGAAAAAAAACAGTGTTACCAGATCAAAGGTGGGTTAGAGGGAAGATACAGGAGAAGGAGATACATTGTTAGCATTGTACTTTACCTTTTTCCTCAGACAGACAGTAGTTGACCAACAGGACCACAGTGCTGCTTGTAGTTTGTTGTTTGCATACAGGACATGTAGCAGTTTTCAAAAACGGTTTCTTAATAAAGTATGGTCGTTTAAAAAAATCCTTAAATTATTAATCCTGAGCTCGTAGCCACATTGTCCTAAATCTGTGTTCAGATCAAGTTCTGTTTTGACCTAATCCCTCCTCCTGCGTCTCCTTAAAGGCAGCACCATGGAGCCCTTACACACAGCAATACAGTATCATTAAATGAAAACATAAGTAAGAATAATAATATTAAAACACAAGATTCAGACTAAAAACCACATTAAACACAACTAAAAACAAGTCTCTGTCATAAGAGAGACTCTGACTTACCACATCTCTACAACTACTTCCTGCTGAGGGGACTGTGGCAGCATGTGATCAGTAGTTTTCTGGCTTGTTGGACATGTACTGTAGTGTTGCTCTCTACATAATACATGACATACTTATTGAGTGGTTTCCATCTGCAGCTGCAGTCCGACCAGGACCATGGCAACGGATTGGTGAAGTACGTGCTCTCGGGGGAGGGCGCCGGCACAGTGTTCGTCATCGACGAGAACAACGGCGACCTGCACGCCACCCGCCGCTTGGACCGCGAGGAGAAGGCCTTCTACACCCTCAAAGCCACAGTGGTGAACAAGCGCACCGGTCACAAACTGGAGCCGGAGACTGAGTTCGTAGTGAAGCTCCACGATATCAACGATAACGAGCCTCAGTTCAGCAGAGAGGTTTACACTGGCAGCGTAGCCGAGCGGTCCGACATCGGTAAGGACTTCACCGGCACCGCGGGGGTGTTGCGTCTGTCAGCAGCAGTCATGTTAATGTGGACGTCCCTGCAGGTACGTCGGTCATCCAGGTGACAGCTACCGACGCTGATGACAGCATGTACGGGAACAGTGCCAAGCTGGTCTACAGCATTAGCCAGGGACACCCCTACTTCTCTGTGGACCCCAACACAGGTATGTGGACAAGCATGAGCACACAGAACCAACGAGTGCTGCTCACTGCTGTAGGCTCAGGCTGATCACATGACCTAATAACACAGTACTGGACGGAGCAGTAAAGCTGCCGTCTGTCTGGTTAATCAGCTGCTTGGTCAGGACTCGTCATCAGCTCTTCAGTCAAACCGTGAACCACCACTTACAGCAGCAGTAGGTGCCTCTAAACAAGTCACCATTTTCATTAAAGGAGGGGTTTGCTAACAGTGCGAGTTTTTCTCTAGATCACTATTTCCAGTGATGAAACTCCACAGCAGAATAGCTGCAGATCTACAAATTCTTTTATAACAGAAGTGTTGTTGCATGCCAAAACAAACATCGGTGTAGAGCAAGTCTATTCAGTTTTAGAAATGTTTATATGTCTTGTGCCAATTCGACTAAAAGGATTTAAAAGATTCAGGATTCAAAAGTCTTCAGGACACAATGAATTGAAAAACATGGTGAAGAGTCCTTGTCAGCGGTAAACAGTCCAGGTTGGGGTTCAGTTCAGGGGGCGTGACCTACAGTAGGTGATGACACAAGAGGAGATAAAGAACAAGCCTGTAACATAAAAGGAGCAGGGATCAACCAGACTTCACACTGTCACACTGCATTTAAAGCCAACTAGTGATGAGAATACAGAAACACTCAGCTTCAACAACTGAAGATGGTTGATTATTGTCCATGTTCTTGTGTACAGGTGTGATCCGCACAGCGTTGGGTCCTGGCGACATGGACCGGGAGCAAAGGGAGCACTACCAGGTGGTGATAGAAGCCAAGGACATGGCTGGACAGAGGGGAGGGCTCACAGGGACCACGGTGGTGAACATCACCCTCAGTGACGTCAACGACAACCCGCCCCGCTTCACCCAGAGTAAGTGTCAGGACAGGACGGAGCAGGAGGTGTGGGCACTACTGGCCGCAGCTGGTTCCTTCACTTACCGTTCCTTCAGACAGTGAGCGAACGGTGTTACGATGGCAGTACGCGCCTGATTCAGGGTTTGTGACAGCTGCACACTGTTTGAAGTCACGTTAGCTCAAAGTGACATTTCCAACCCCTGCAGGGGATGAAGGGATGCAGAGGCCGGCACAAGCGTTTCAGGTGCCCTTGAGCAAGGCACTCCATGCTACCCCCCCTTTCCCAATTGTCAATGACAGTCCTCCATGGGGATTATTAAATAGAAAAAACAGATCTGTGGTTTCAACTGTGGAGCTGTTTCTGTCCAGCAGTACTGCACACATCAGGCCAGGATGCTGCTCTGCACATGTAGCTCCCAACTCTCCCACCATAACTCATTCATCCGTTACAGCGGGAGCCTCATCCATTCAAAGAGTAGCTGTCTCTGCTGCAGACGTGGAGGTTGTACCAGCTGTGCCTGTCCTTTCATTATTTCTTCTTAATGAGTTCGTCCTAATTAATCCTTAATCACAGCAACGGTCCCACTGTCAACATGTGGGCTTTGTACTAAGCAGCAGAATCTCCAGACTCAGCTGGGCCTCACACTCTTGAGCTTTTCCATCATGCTTTAAACGATAATAGGCCAGAGTTCAAAAAACTCAGCTAATCAGTTAAAGAACTCAGAAGTCCTGTAAAAAGGCTGAGGCCATGAATGGAACTGGACCCTGTGGGATCCTCTGAAGGGAGCCATGCAGCGGTTTATTACAACGGATTAGCTTGTCCAACTTTGCCATCTAATGTTCATGGGTGGAACTAAATCTATAGGTCTGACACTTGCAGTGATTAGATGTGATGCAGCAGCCCTTGCCCTTGCAGTTACATTGAAGTACGGCACAAAATCCTTTTTGTGCCCTACTGTCTAATCATCATTGTGTATCAGATCCTCCTCCCCTTTGTTCTCGGTATTGCTTCCATCTCTGCCTCATTCATGTCGCAGGCTCCGTTAGCACTCATTCACTCCATTAGTGGTTAGGGCGGCTTGGACCGGTCTCACAGTAAAGGCTGCTGGCTGACAGCTGGACTCCTACTCACATAAGGACCAGTTATAGAATGTTACTCTTACACATATTACACAATTAGGCTGTTTTCCCTTGCTTTGCATCTGCTTCCTTTTGGTCTTTGCCAAGTAACAGTTCGTGGGGCTTAACCTTCCTTCACCCCTGTGGTCGCTGTAGCTGTTGGGAGTAGGAGGCTGATGATGGAAGCAGCCTCAGGTTCTTACTTCACAGTCTCATGTCGTTTGCATCCATTAGGAGACTTTTCACGTCTGTGTTTGTGAGAAGGAAGAGTAGCAGCAAGTAGCTGACATCAAAACACCACGTTAGCACTTATTCCAGAGAACAAAAGGAAACCTAAACTCACCGAAGCCTTTTAACGATCGTCAGCAGTCTGGCAGAGGGATGTTCCCCCGCTTGGCTTCCATCAGCGGTTACCACAGCGTCGTTTGTTCTCCTGTCTACCTGTCTAACCATCCGTCTGATGTTTTTTTTGTTCACCATTTATGCTGTCATGCATTTTTCCTCTTGGTGTCTTTGAGATAATGTAGTGCAGCTACTCTAACGGCTGGATCCATCTTTACTGGGACTTACTGCAGCTGCTCTGTTACAGGATCACTAGACTAAAGGTGGTGATGGTCATATTTATCTGAATGGTTCTTAACTGTCTCCAAAGGCCCCATTAGGCAGATGCTTAGTGGGGAAAATGACAAAATCCTCCTCCAGGATTTAAGAAAACTGGTTTGTAGTCTGTTGTACAGCAGTAGTCTGTTGTAGTACAGCACAGAGATACAAGCTGTAGAAACATGATCGTAGACATACAGTAGACGAAGACAAACAGGGGGTGTGTGAATGTTGGCTGAGCAGTGAATGATGAACGGTCAGGCAATGTGGCTTTGACTGCCACCCTGCTGGTTACTGTAGGTATCTGATCATTTATTGAAAATAATTTCCTAAACCTGAAGGACTGGAAACGAAAAGCACAGACAAGGAGATGGAGAAGTGGAGGAGGTGAATGTACACTTTACACACCAGTAAAAACCTTAAGCCTTGTTTTTACCAGTTGGCTTTAATGAGGAATTACACACACACTCAGATTTAATGCATGAATTAATAAATAAATGGTATTAAACACAATTTAACAGTTTTATGTGGATCAGCAAAAAGTTCCGATTTAAAACACTGTGCATGTGACACGATGAGAAATGATGCCACAGGCGACAGATGCTACCTTCTACAGATGTCATGTGGTGACAGTGGAGCGGCTGTGAAGGCTGCTGGCTTCACACCTGACTGGTGGCTGACAGGCTGACCTGGCTCCAGCCACCACAGGCTGAGCAAATCTGTCCCATTAAATATCAGCCTGTACAATGCAGCTCTGCCTGGCTCCTTAACGCCAGGGAACAACCCCACTCTCAAACTACAGTACGTCTGAAAACATGTTGCATTTCAGTGCTAATGGGAGCGTGTTGTAATTTTATATAATGACAAACAATGACAGAACTGACCTCGATGAATGGCTCTGATCAGATTGCTCGTGTCTTGATAAACCCATGGCTGCTCATGTGCTTTCAGGTATTTACCAGTTCAGAGTTCCAGAGTCGTCCAAGTCTGGAGCCACAGTAGGAAAAATCCAAGCCACCGACAGAGACATTGGGAGAAACGCTGAGATGTTCTTCACTATTGTCAGTGGAGACGGCATGGACATGTTCGAGATCTCCACGGACAGGGACACGCAGGAGGGGGTCCTCATGGTCAGCAAGGTGAGAGCTGCTAACAGCGACTGTATGAGCACCTGGCGCTCTGGGTTCAGGTGTGGGGCGCATACATGGCTTCCTTCACCACATGTTGAGTAGTGGGGGGTGCAGTAAAGGTACAGCAGGCCAACGCTGCCTCCATGTTGAAGCCTGATGCAGACAGCTAGGTGCTGTTGGCCTGTTGTAGGTATGTCATGGCACTAAATCACAGCTGTATCACCAGCATAAAGCACATAGTTGTGTTTAAAGTTTGAGCTACTGTACTGCATATTCTACACATCATGTTTCTATAAAGTTACTGTAGAATAAGGATAAAGTAGTGAATCTCTCACATCTTTCTACTTATGAGGATCCTGTCCATGTTTTACCTGCTGCACTGTGAAATATGCAAAGTCTGAGGAGGCTGATGGTGAAAAAACAATTATTAATCTACACCAACGCCACAGACGCTCCTTGAGCCTTTGCTGTGGGCACAAATGCAGCAGGCATATGCCTCTAGTGACATACAACACAACTATGTTTAAAGCTCTTTGTTTGTCTTGCTGGCACCACCTAGAAAAAAGAGTTCATGTGATTCTGTCAGCAGGAAAATGTCCATAAATCAAGTGGGATGGCTCAGCTTCTGAATGGCTGCTGCGAATTTCTTGCTGGTTACTAGTGGATGTTGTGTTGGTCCTAACAAAGTTACATCAAAATGACTGTTGTTCATCTTCAACTGCCGCTCCAGCATTTGCTTCATTCTTTCTGCTGCCTTTGTTTGCAGTCTCTGGACTACGAGAAGAAGTCGTCGTACACAGTGGAGGTCCAGGTCCAGAACACAGAGGTGAATCCTCGCTTCATGTCTGCAGGCTCTAAAGACATGGCCACGGTGCGGATCAGCGTGGAGGACGTGGATGAGCCTCCGCTGTTTGACAAGGCCAGTTACCGGATGGAGGTGAAGGAAGATGCAGCGCCAGGCGTGGCTGTGGGCTCGGTCAGCGCCATGGACCCAGATGGAGCTCGCAAGATGCTCAGGTGAGCAACCTCCTACCGTGTAAGAAAAGAAGATCTGGAATTGATGGTTTCGACCCTTTGTGGTCCTTTATCAGCCTTAAACAGGAAGTTCCTGTTTCCCTGTAGCTGGCACATCTATTTTAGTAGAACAGTGAAGCGAGTCTGACTTTAAATGGGCTGCCGCTCTAAAGGCTGCTGAGGTTGGTGGAGATAGAGTGAAAAAGGGGAACGAAAGTGAAGTGAAAAGATCCAGTAGGTGGTAGAGTGATTATAAGACTGTACAGCCGAGTGTGAAAACTGCTGAACACATTGTAAACACAAAGCCTGGCTTCCAGGCTGTGTTTAATCCCTGCTGCTCTCTGCAGAACCGCTTATTACGCTGCTTGGCATTAGCATCGCTTGTACTGCTGGTAATTGTGCATTACTCAAACGGAGCCTGCTGCATCCTGGGAATGTTCTGACACCTACAAAATGAAAAGCCTGCATCTCTACAACTAGCTGTGTTGCAGTAGCTGCTGTTACGATAGCTGAAACTTTTCTGATTTGTGTTACTGCCTAAACACTAATAGGACAAAACACGCTGAGGCAACGCAGAGGAGTGAAGGGGCAGTAGCATAGTATGCTCAGATGATGATGATGATGATGATGATGATGATGATGATGATGATGATGATGATGATGATGGTGATGGTGATGATGATAATGATGGATGAAGTGTGCATAGTGGGTAAACTTATGAGGAACCTGTACAATTAAATCCAGCATAGGATCGTCACACACACACACACACACACACACACACACACACACACACACACACACACAAACACACAGTGTGTTCGTATTGCTCTATGAAAGGAGTCGGTCCAGGTTCAGAATCTCCTCTTTGACAGGCAGGAAAAGACGGCATCTCACTTCTATTATCTGTGAAGTGCTCTGAGTCTGTGAATAGCTGCATTCAGCAACTAGTTAAAAATAGAGCTGACTCTGTGAGCAGTTCACAGACAGCGGGAAGAAGCCGTGATGCTAACAACAGCCTTGCACAGAAGAGGACAGAACACAGCAGTTTCAGTGCAGCGGGTCCAGCATCTAAACTGCATTCTCTGTCCTGAGGTGGACTCTGAAATTGACTCTCTCATCTCCTCAGGACCAGCACATTATTCTACATCTTCACCTCACTTTGTACCTAAAGCCATTCATGTGAAATCCTCTTACTTCTGTTAACACAAAGAATCATGGCAGGATTTGGACAAATACTGGTATTTGGTGTCACCTAGAGAAGACAGTGTGAAGACACGTCTGGTCCACTCAGCTCAGTGTAATGGTTAGATGCAGAGACCAGCTCCATCTTAATGGAGCAGCCAGACCTTAGACATTTACCTGAATTGATTGATTTCATACCTTTGATTTTAGCTGACCATGCTCCCGTTCAGCAGCCGTAGGCGGAACAGAGGCTTCCATGGATGGTGACGCTTATAATGTAGGTGTGGATCAAAGCACTAGACTCACAGGAAAATAACAACATACAATAAATATAAATTCAACCCTTATGTGTCATACCTTTAAGTTTCACCCAGCATTCCTCTAAGTCTTCTTCAGCCACTAAAGATGGTGTCCTTGGCTTTCACATGGTTACAAAATACAGTGCCATAAAGACAGTGGACAGTACCTGACATAATGTGATATGCCTCATATGTGACACAACAGCATCCCAACCTGCTGGCCCAATTTAAGTTTGAATTTTATGTCATTTGTGTAATTCACATAATTCACCCTGAGGCACAGAAGAGTGAATCCCACTTGTGCATGTGTGGCGGTTCCCCTCCTCTACTTACCTGAAGAATAGTGGGAGATGATTGGCGGAGGTGATATACCTCCTGTAGGAGCACGCAGTGGAAAGGCGCGTGTTGGTGTTTCAGTCATGTGCTGAGAAAAGAAGCTGAGCCGGTCCTTTTACCTGGACCGGCAGTCACTGATGGTGATTGTGAGTACTGCAGCCCGATGAAGTTGGACTGGCGGCCGCCATCGTTCGTGTTTGACTGCTGCGAGTTAAGGAAGGAGTGAATCTGGCTGCCGGCTGATCGGTGCACTTTGTTGTCAGCTGAATTTGACCTCTCCTGCGTCGTCGCTGCTGCCGCACAACTTTGTTGACGCGCTTCGCTGTCTGTTTTAATAAATTAATCTTCTGTGTCATCCGTCTGTATTGTGGCTGCTCTGCTCGGTGTTATCGTGTTTTTAATAGTTGGGACTGGCGCTTTGGTTTATTTACAGATTCCGAATTTTACTGTCTCTTTACTGTTGTTTGTCTTTTTTGTATTGCATTTTTTTACTTTATTCTGTTTTTTACATTACACCGGTGTCTGCCGTAGTGGAGAGTGGAGCAGAGAGCGGGCGCACCGGCAGCACCGGTACGGTCCAGGAGTGGGGGGGCTGTGGAGGAGGCGTTGCATCAGCCTCCACTGGTAACTGCATGAAGGACCAATGCAGCAATATCTGGGCAGGTAGCATGACTTCAGTGTCAGTGGTTCTGGAGAACAAACAAACAGGAACAAAAAACACGGGACAGTTTAAGGGCTCAGCCTGATGTGACTGCACTTCAGCTTCATGCTCTCCTAGTGTTAATGATGTCAGTCTCAGTAAGCAGTGCGCTTTAGTTTTGGGTTCAGAGCTATTTTCCTGCCTAACAGATATTGTGTTTTTTAGGTCTTGGTTGTTAAGTTGGTTAGTTTGTCAGTCTTTAGCTGCATAAGGACCTGGTTGGTGAGTTTCTTTGTCCATCGCCTGGCCACCACTTAGATAGTGAGTGCCCCACAGAAATAACAAAAACCATAGGATAAGGTAATCTTTCAATTTTCAGATAGTCCAAAATGTGTGTGATGATGAATTCAAGAGTATGTGATCAGATTCTTAGACCGCGTCCCCTCAGGCCAATAAGGAAAATCAGTAGTTCCAGAGTGTGATTCACAAAGGCTTGGCAGAAAATAACACACAGAGCATGACAGGAACATGGGAATCTTTCAGACTTCAGGTCAGTGAAGTCTGCAGCTTGGAGGTACTGGAGAACAAAACACAGGATCTGAGGCAGTAGCATGAGACAATCTGACAGGGGAGTGACTTGAGGGTATAAACAGACTAAGCCTGGTCCCACGTCGACAGGGATGAACCTGAACTGGAGGCTTGGTAGCCAAGGTTCCACCAGTGGACCAGCGTTCTGATGGGAGCATAAGGAAGCAGCTTTATCCATACTCCTCTTAAAACAGCAATACCAGCATTACTTTGTTTTATCCCTAACGTTCACTCTGTTATGCTGGTTTCAGATACTCTATCGACCGTCACACTGACATGGATCACCTGTTCAGCGTCCATCCAGGGAATGGCTCTGTGTTCCTGCTCAAAAACCTGGACAGAGAAGAGAGAGCCTGGCACAACATCTCAGTCATCGCCACTGAGTTGAGTAAGTCCAAGAGGGATCCATGATGTATAAGACATAGTCACATGTATAAGATGTAACTAGAAGTAGAAGCTCATATATGCAAGACTTTATGTGGAGGAAGCTAGGTAAGGTAGTAGGTAGAAGCACAGACATGAGAACAGAGCTCCTGCAGATAAAAGCTCCAGAGGAAGAACCTCTGGGTATTTGTTCCTTAAGGGTTAATGATCCTTAGCAGAGATGTAGAGGGATGTTCCAACTCTCTGAGTCTTTGTGGGTATCTTCTGGTTACATCCTGCTGCTGCTAGGCACGGATGATTTCAAGTTCCTGCAGTAAGAAAGCATTGTTCTGCTTTTGTTCTGATTGACTTGTTACTTTGGAGTTCAGTTCTCATTAAGATCAAACCCTTAGCTTCCACAAACGCACTGACTCCAGCACAGTGTGAAATGGAAGCTTGATTGGTTTCCCAGCTGGGACTGACACACACTGTGAACATCACTGTTCACCATTACACTCATCACAGTGTTCTGCTTTCTTCTTTCATGTTGTGGTGCAGAGTTCAAAACTGTATTTATACATTATGTGAAGAAGAGCAGACATTAGCGCTGCCCACTGCTGGCTCCCACCTCCCCTCATGGTGTTTGTTGTGCTCTCCTTCTAGATAATCCTCGTCAGTTCAGCCACGTAAGCGTCTACATTCGCCTGTTGGACATCAACGACAATGCTCCCGCCTTCGCTGCAGTTTACGAAACCTTTGTGTGTGAACGAACCAAGACTGGAGAGGTACTGGAGCTCTAGCAAAGACATCCCTCAGTCAAGATTTCACAGCACCTCACAACTCCTTACAACACCTCGAACCTTCTCATACCTCCTCACATGAGATATGAGAAGGTATTAATTCTATTACACCTTGTGTGAAACATGATTAATGTTATCATGGGTGCTGATAAGCTACGACTATGCCTACAGTACGAGGAGGTTTAGTTAGACAGTGACTAACAGGTCTTTGGCCCAGATAGACCTGGTGTGACCCAACAAGTACATGGGCCTGTTCTATCAACCTTTTTAATATATTATAGCACTGTGAACACAGAACATATGATGTGTGATTTTATCATACAGAATGTTCAAAAAACAGGTCTGTAGAGAGTAGTGCTGAACAAAGACATTTGCAGTTGAAAACATTTGCATCACTGCTAATGCACCACTACCAATAAAACTAACAGGCTGTTAAAAGCTGAACAGTACATAACCACTGTATGACTGTGGTACCCTGATGTTGAAGCACACATAAGAGTCAGTGAGTTAGGGTTAGTGACTTGTGAGAACCTGAGCGTATGACAACTTAGTCGCTGCCTTTAATTCACTGCATACTGGTTTCTCTCACAGCGGATCCAGACTGTGAGCGCTGTTGATGCTGATGAGCCACAAGGAGGAAACAAGTTTTTCTTCAGCCTGGCTCCCGAGGGGATGTACCGAAGCAACTTCACTGTGCGAGACAATGGTGGTAGGTACAGCAGCTCCAGACCGGCCGCAGTGGACCAACATAATGTAATGACAGAATGAAGTGGTTTGAGCCATGCCGAGCTCTAACTAACCTCTGTCCACGTCAGATAACACTGCCAGCATCCTGACGCGCAGAGCCAGCTACAGCCGCCTCCACCAGAGCGTCTACCTGGTCCCCGTGGTGATTACAGACAGCGACTACCCTGTGCAGAGCAGCACCGGCACCCTCACTGTCAGGGTGTGCACCTGTGACCGGGAGGGAAATAAGGAGCTGTGCAATGCAGAGGCTCTGAGCAGCTCCCCTGGCCTGAGTACTGGAGCTCTCATTGCAATCCTCCTGTGTGCCATCATATTGCTGAGTACGTATGGGGAACCATCATTTATCCCAGTAATGGGTTGAACAACAAATGTTAAGCAGACAAAGCGTCCAGGAAACCTGTAGAGTGTTAGGGTAACTAGAAGTACAACCTGTGCCACAGATCAAACCACCCACTGCACAGACACTGCTAGGTTCTGAAACCCATTTACATGCTAATGAACACAGAATCGGAGAATGACAGATGGAGAAGGAAGTGTGCCATGTTTGATCACTCTGTGCAGTGCTGTAAACACAAGCAGCCTCATCAGCTCTAATGGAAAACAGCTGCAGACTGTATGGAAACGACGGCATCTCATCTGCCACCACATCCACTGATCCTCTCATTCACACGGTGGTCACAGTCCAGGGAGCTGCTGGAAATACATATGTATGAAAGTACAGTTACTGCAGGCTTAGTGGACACACACACACACAGGAGGCAGCCACTGCTGTAATACAGTGTCCACACACACTGGTAGGTTAAAAGCAGTAGAACTATTTTAAGTAGATATCAGTACTTGATTAGAACAGGGCTCTGCTCCTGTTGCTCTCCTTCTGCTAGTGTAGCGTTTACATCGCTCCTCCTCCACCACAGTGTTTGTCTGCAAGCTTCAAATCCTCCTTGTCTCTTAGGGAAAGTTGTTACAGACACTCCCAAATGTCCTATATACCGGTTGTGTACCCGCCTCTTGTTTGGAGCATTTGTCTTTCCATGCAGGCTCCATCCTGGAGCTGTGACAGATTGGTTCTGGGTGTTGATCCAGATTGGTTATGTTTGCTGAGCATCCTTTGGGGACTATAAGAGAATAGCGTCCTTCTTCTATAGCATTTGTCTGTTCGTGTGTGTAGCCAGCCACCTTTGCAGGTAGTAGAGATAATGATACTGGCTGACTGCCGACAGGTGCACTTAACAACTCAGATCTGAGTATGCTCCATTTGACTGAACTTTAAATTGTCTAATTCTTCATTGTTTTTTTTACCCTGCAGTGATCGTTGTCCTGTTCACGGCGTTAAGGCGTCAAAGAAAGCAGGAGCCTTTGATCATCTCCAAGGAGGATGTCCGGGACAACGTAGTGAGCTACAACGATGAGGGCGGTGGCGAGGAGGACACCCAGGCCTTCGACATCGGAGCACTGCGGCACCCGGAGGCAGCCGCTGCTTTGGATGACTGTGCCAAACAGAGGCGAGACATCATCCCCACTGATGCCCTGCTGTACCCCCCCAGCTGCCGACCCACGCCCACTGCCTCTGGCCTCATCATGCCCCCGGTCAGCATGGTGTCACGAGATAATGGGGACGTGCGCCACTTCATTAACCAGAGGGTCCTGGAGAACGACTGCAACCCCACAGCTCCACCCTACGACTCGCTGGCCACCTATGCCTATGAAGGCACAGGCTCAGTGGCCGAGTCCCTGAGCTCACTGGGCTCAGCTTCATCGGAGACTGAACACGACTATCACTACCTGAGTGACTGGGGGCCCAGGTTCAGGAAACTGGCCGATCTGTACGGGGCAGAGGACAGTGACTTCTCCTAACACACACAGTCCTACCACATGAATATTCAGGGAGAGGAAAGAAGATCTAACAACAAGCTTTAAGAAAATGTTGGAACATGCACATGAACATATGGAACATGGGACATTCAACAATGCCACCTACTAAGTGCACATGGATCCATGTGAAGAAACGTCCCACAGTAAACATGGACGTACAGCAACTGTAAATCAACCAGCGCAACGGTGCTGCCAAAGAACCTGAAGGCCTGTTTCAGGCCTAAATGAAGTTTGAACCAACGCCGAACTCCGTTCTGTATTGAGGATTCTCTTGTTACCTTGCTGTGATTGTTGAAGGGTGCTCTGTAGTGTTCTTGTGGCTTTAAATGTGCTGTCGGAGCCAAACTGACTGAGTGTTGGTCAGTCACCAAAACCAGTGTAGTTATTTCCAGGCTGGACAAGCTGCAGAGATGAAGAGTGTTGTTTTGACTAAGTGTCCTTCTGCTGCCCTGAAAATGAACTGACTGGGGGGTCATGATTCAAATGACTGCTGTGTCACACGACCATTCCAGAGGGATCCTTGGTTGGAAGTGGTATGAGAACAGGACAAGTCTGACTAAATGCACTGATTTCCTTCTGTTTACACAGAAGCCATGTGTTTGCTGCATCGTTTCCTTTTTGGGTAAATTGTACTAAGAGTATGCAACTGCTGTAAAATGTTTTCTGACCATTGTTTCTTCAGGGCAGTCTCATTGACTTCACCAACTTTTCCACCAGGCCACATTCAGTTTCAACTGGTTCACAATCACTGCTTCATTTTCACAGCCAGTAAATGGCTTTAGGCAATAAGTAAAGGCTAAAGCTAACAAACCCTAATGTTGATGGTACAGTAATTGGACTCAGTCTGTTTAGAAGCTTAACATTGTCTCCAGCAACTACACATAACAGCTCAACGTGTTAGACCAGTTATGTTTTGACATGTACTTGTACTTGATATTCATGGGTGCAGTGCAAACACAATGACATCACACTGTTTGTATAATGCTTTAACCAGCACTAGCCCTGGTCCAACCCCAAGAACACCTGCAGACCACTGAACATGCGTTAAACACAATCGTGTCTGATGACGGGTGTTCACAGCTCTGCTAGTGTAGCTGTGCAGTAACCTGGACAGCTGGTGCTCTCATTCTCGTGCTTCCACAGTCACTGCTACACTGATGCTACCCAGCTATGAGCAGGGAGTACACCTCCACCTACAGCCCCTCCTGGCTCTGTCCAGTTTTCACCAATGACTTTACCTGTACTCAGCATAAGAGCTCTGACAAACTCACCTGTTACTGCAGTCAACAGACCTGTTCAGCCTGTTATCAGTCACGACAAAGGCATGTTTATAGAAGAAATCGTGTTTTAAGTGGCAGCCATACTTTACAGTCACAACTGCAGCTTGAATGTCTTTAATCACTGGTAACCTTATTTTTGTGTAATATTTTTGCTTGCACCTATTTCCCATCATATAAAGATATGATCTAAGTCTTTTCTGCCAGTTTCTTTGATGTGCTGGTTTGTTTATTCAGCCCATTCTTTGGTGTCGTTCAGTAACATGTTGGTCTATAACTACTGAGGGACAAACGTCAGCCTCAGTGCTGTGATTGAACAAAAGCTGCAGTATCATCACATCCAGACTTCTTCAGAACTTTGGTTGTTTGATTTCACATTTTGTTCCAGTTGTATTTTGTGAATGTTTGCTGTGAAGGCTTCAAACTCAAAATTTTCACATGTTCTTGTTTATATGGGTCCATTAATTTTGTACCAAATATTTATAGGAAAAATAATGATATTCATGGAGGGACAAGAAAATTCAAATATTGTCAAGCTCTGTTTTTTAATGTGTGAATCTTTCTGTGGGCAGTCCACCGTCCCAATATGATGATGTATAACAAGTTGTTTAATTTTCTCAAAATAAACTTTTACAGTTAAAAACTTCCTTTGTTTAATAAACAAGGACAATGTGCGGGAAATAACAACTCCAAAGCAAAGAGTAACCAGATTTAGATGCCACTTTCCATCTGCAGTCCTTGGGCAGGTCACATTATCCACAACAAATAAAGTCGTAAAAAGCACCCAACACTACAACAAAACTAATCTGTCATACCCACAGACACACACCCACATTACAAAATACACAATATACTGTACAATATGTACATTATCAAATTTAAACTCCAAAACCACACATTAACATTTTATCAAGGTCATCCAACAATAACTGTCTAAAAACACTAAAAGCATCCATCTAACCATCCATTTTCAGCCGCTTATCCAGGGGCTGGGTCACAGGGACAGCAGTCTAAGCAGAGAGCTCCGGACTTCCCTCTCCCCGAACACTTCCTCCAACTCCTCGGTGGGACCCAGGCGTTCCCAGGCCAGCTGAGAGACATAGTCCCTTTTGAGGCATCCAGAACGGCATCTGAAACCGTTCTGTACATCGACATGCATTACTGTAGGCACCGCACCGATCCTACTCACCACCAGGTGGTGATCAGATGAGACGACCATAAAGTCTAACATTGACCTCCAGCCTAGGGTGTCTTGGTGCCATGTGCACTGATGGGCACCCTTTGTTTAAACATGGTGTTTGTTATGGCCAAACTGTACCTAGCAAAGAAGTCCAAAGACATAACACAACTCGGGTTCAGATCAGAGAGGCAGTTCCTCCCAGTCACGCCTTCCCAAGGTGTCACTGACATTGCCCACGTGGACATTGAAATCCCCCAGCAAACTGATGGAGTCCCCAGTTATAGCACTTTCCAACACTCCCTCAGAGACTCCAAAAAGGCCGGGTACTCCACACTGCTATTTGGCCCATAGGCACACAAGACAGTGCCTATGGGCCACCCTCTCTTTCACTGGTGAAAACACCAACATGTGGCAGCTATGCTGGGGAGCTAAGAGCAAGCCCACACCAGCCCGCCGCCTCTCACTGTGGGCAAGATTAGATTCGATGAGAGCCCAGCTACGTGTGGAGGTGAGCCTGAATATTTCTAGCCAGTACTGCTAAAGTTCCTGGACAAGCTCAAGCTTCTTCCTCCCCAGTGACGTGACATCCCATGTCCCAATAGCCAGATTTGTTGTCCAGAGATTGAGTTGCTGAGGCTCCAGCCTTCAACTGCTGCCCCATCTACTTTGCATAAACCCCCTACGGCTCCTTGTGCGGGTGGTCGGTAAACACGTGGACAGCCCCATGTTGCTCCTTTAGGCTATGCCTGACTGGGTCCCAGGGGAAAGGGCTCGGATACGATGGTAACCCTGGGTCTGGCTCCTGTGTTATATTATTTATAGAGGGGTTTGTGAACCACTCTTTGCAATGGGAGACCCTATCAGGGGCATTAAGCCCCCAAAAACATAGCTCTAAGGGGCCTCCGAACACACAAACTCCTCTATCAGAATAAAGTGGCAGTTCATAAAGTACTCAAAGCACTTTTACACTTCATCCACCTTCACGCACACACATTCACAAAACAGTTATATGTGATGTTGACTGGGGGGCAACATGCAGGGTTCAGTGTCTTGAACACTTTGGACAAGGACACTTCGGGCATATGACTCATGGTTGTGTCCTGGCTAAACACATTCCAGGCATTAGCGATACTAAGAGGTGGAACTGGGAAACTGTTAATCACAGAAAAGCGATCATTAGTCATGAAAAACTATTGCAGCTACGCATCCGCAATTAGATGAGAGGATATAAAACCATGCACAAAACCTTGCAAACATATATTCAACAACACTCCTCAAGTTCACACCACCCTGAGGCACTCCTTCAACCCCTGTCCTTCTCATGCACCCAGGTAAGAAAAGAGTTTAGGAAGATCAAAGCCAGGAAAATTGTTTGGAGCCAATGGCATCAGCTCCAAACTCCTAAAGTCCTGCACAGGTGAACTGTGTGGAGTTATGGAGCACGTCTTCAATCTAAGCCGCAAGCTGAGGGTGGTACCACAGCTTTGGAAGACCTCCTGCCTGGTACCAGTACCTAAGACCGCACACCAAAGACCTCGGCAGCTTCAGACCAGTGGCTCTGACGTCCCATCTGCTGAAGACACTGGAGAGACTGGTCCTGGGTCACCTCAGATCTGCGGTGGGAACCTATCTGGACCCGCTGCAGTCCGCCTACCGACACGGCATAGGAGTATAGAACGCCTACATAGAGCTCTTTCTCACCTGGAGAAGCCTGGCAGCATCATGCTTGGGGCTGTCATGTCATGTGTTTTGATTTCTCCAGTGCCTTCAACACCATCCAGCCAGTGCTTCTGAAATTCAAACTGGGGAAGGCTGTTGTGGACCTCCATCTGACGGAGTGGATTATGGACTACCTCTGGCTCTTACAGTTTGTGAGAGCCAGGGGTTGTGTGCCTGACACTGTGACCTGTAGTGTGGGGGCCCCAAAGGATACTTTCAGGCCCCTTTCCTCTCTACTATACGTCAGACTTTAGACACAACACAGACAGCTTTGTTCTGCATGTTCTATGACGACTCTGCGATTGTCGGACTGATTACCCATGACGATGATGCAGAGTATAGAGGACTTACTCAGAACATTGTGGACTGGTGTCATCCCACCACTGCTGAGGAGACTGCGATCTTTTGGAGGGGGCCACTCCTGAAGACCTTCTATGACTCTGTGGTGGCATCAGCCATCCTGTACGTTGTGGTCTGCTGGAGCAGCAGCATCACAGTGAGGGACAGGAAGAGACTGGACAGGATCATCAACAAGTCCAGCTCTGTCCTGGGCTGCACTCTGTACACGGTGCAGGAGGTGGGTGAGAGAAGGGTCCTGGCTAAACTGACATCCATCATGGACCAGGACTCTCACCCACTGGAGGACTCACTGTCTGCTCTGGAGCAGCATCAGTAGCAGACTGATCCACCGTCGCTGTGTGAAGGAGAGATATCGTAGATCTTTCCTAGCTGCTGCTATCAGACTGTTAACTATCTCCCACACCACAACTGATAACCATCAGTGGTTATGTAGAAATGTACTACAGAAATGTAATATTTGTTCAAAACTGTACAATATTTATATTATATTTATTCAATATACAATAACCCTACCCATTACTCCACTCTGCCCACCTGTACAGTGTTGTATTGTGCCAACTCAACCTAATTTGATTTGATTTGTGGCTGTATGTTTCATCTGTTGCTGTACTTTCTTTACTGTGCCTACGCGGTTGTGAGAGAGAATTTCCCAACTGTGGGACTTTCTTATTCTGTAACAATGGCTCTAGCTGGCTAGCTCTGGCGAGAAGCCTCGCAGCCAGTGCACATCCAGCTGCTGAGCATAGGGTTTCAGTCGCAGTGCAGGGAGCTGCAGACTGGTGGACCAGCCATGCATCCTGAGCCGAGCCGAGGCATGGCATTTGTGTGGGACACAATCATCAAATGGTTGATAAGGGCAAAATGCAAGTGCATTTTGCAGCAAGAGCAGGTTTACCTGATGTAATCGAAGCGATCAACTGGACACATATTGCTATAAAAGCATCGTTTTTGTCAGCAGATGTCAACAGAAAACATTTTCATCAATTCATTCAATTTCATCAGTGTACAAATAATCTGGGTCACGCAAATGCAGCTACAATCAGCAACATGGTAGTTAGGTTCTTGGTTTAACGTTGATCCATTCATTTATTGACCAGCGTGGTTGAGAACAGATTTGAAGTTGGTACCAGATTGGTGCCTTCTTGGTCAGTAAAGAATTTAACAGCTTTAATATTAATTCTTGTTGAGCATAAAACCTGTGTGCCCCCAAATATCATCCTGTCTTCAGCGTCTGTGATTTAATGTAGAGACTTCCTATTATTTACTGAACACAGTGTCAGGAGGGCAGTTCGTCTCTTCCTTCAACTCCCCCTGTTTTGGTGACACTTTGGTGGTTAACTTTTGCTTCACATCCAACTTTATGTCAAAGTTGTGTATAATTATTCAAAACTGGCTGAAGCTGAACGTATTACAGAGGTAAATAAAAATAAAGACAGCAAATCCTTAGACTCACATCAGCATCAGCTGCCTGGCAGCGACTTCCAGTAGCTGGCCTATGCTGCTGTTAGTTAGTTAGTGGTGTTTTATTTTTCCCTTGCTACCACAGATATAGAACAAAATTATCATTTAAAATAGGCCACTGTTGCTTTCATATAAAATTTTTATTCTACATGTTTTTGTCAGTAAATAAAACAGAGAAACGAATACATAACAACATGGTTGGATAAAACAGAATCACATAAAAGATTGACACTTTGTATTCTGGGCTGAAGTTAGATTAATCTTTGATAGAGTGCAGTTTGACTCTTTTAGTGGCAATGAAAGGATTTTAAAGCTGTGTTGCTCCCACCATCTGTCACCGCTGACGGTCAGTGCTCAGTAGCAGCTTTAGTGATGACCGCAGCAACAAGGAGTTCACCACATGCCTCCATTAGTGCTTCACTGTTAATCTTTGATGGAGATGTCATGTAAAGAGCTGGAAAGACACTGTCAGACTCATTCACTCTGAATGCCCCCCACACACACGCACTTTCCAATTTCTTCGCTGATGGTCCGCCTGAGTCTTTCAGGTCTCAACACACAAGCTGCTCAGTGCTTGACGTTCTCCTTGCCTCTTTCTCTAAGGGAGCTAAAGATGGCTGCTACTGACTGAGTCTGACAAAAAAAGAAGTAATCAGCTCATTTAGAAGCCATGCAACTATGCAACACACATCCATCTCCCAAATCCCATCATATATGCCTATTCACCTTCACAGCTAGGGAAAAATTCTAGATTCTAAGAAAACAAGCACGGGCAGGATGGTTGGACCAGTGACACAGAACCCTGGAGAACTAGCTAACTATATGCAAATTTTAAATGAACCCTTTATCGCTAGGATTCTTGAAAACATTGTAGCTAGATAATTATCTGATCACCTGAGTAGGAACAACCTGTACCAAGATTTGCAGTCAGGATTTAGAAAACATCATAGCACAGAAACAGCTCTGGTTAAGGCTGTTAATGATCTTCTCTTAGCTTCAGATAATGGTCTAGTTCCTGTCCTTCTCCTGTTAGATCTTAGTGCTGCATTTAATACAATTACCTACAACATTTAGACTAGAACATGTCATTGGAATTAAAGGAGCAGCACTGGGATAGTTTAAATCCTATTTGTTGAACAGATATCAGTTTGTTTATGTTAATGACATACTTCCATACTGTATTCACAAAGACTAGCTTTGGAGTACTGGGGGTACAGGGTTCTGTGCTTGGTCCACTTCTGTTCAGTCTATACTGTACATGTCCAAGAAACTGATTAATACATTTTTTACCTCTAGGCTGGACTACTGTAACTCCTTACTCATAGGATGTTCTAACAGCTCATAAAAAAGCCTACAGCTAATTCAAAATGCTGCAGCCCCAGTTCCAAGTCCCGTGACTTGGAAAAAGAGATCACATTTCTCCTACATTAGCTTCTCTGCGCTGGCTGCCTTTAAATTGTAGAATAGAATTTAAAATTCTCCTACTCACCTACAAAGCACTCATGATAAAGCTCCTTCTGATCTTAAAGACATCATAGTTCCTTATGCTCCCAGCAGAACGTTTGTTCTCAAAGCGCTGGGCTACTTGTGGTTCCTAGAGTCATCTCTTGTGCCCTGTTGTACATCAAGGATAAACATCTCATGTTCTGTTTGACTGACTAAAAGTTTATGGCCTGTGTCTGTCTTTTACACCCTGGTCTCTGGCTCCATCCTATCTGACTCTCCACCAGAACCAAGGCCATAAAACCAAATGCATCTTGTCTTCGAAGCTTGGTGTTCTTTCCTTTGGATAACAAGACCCCAAAGATGCAGAAGTCACAGCAAGATAATGTGGCATGAACAATTTGATTGGTCCAGAGAGAAATTCCACTGGGCCCAGGGAAAGAAGTTAAAAGGCGGAAACAACCTGAAGATTTTGGGCTCTTTGCATCACACCTTCGTGGTAAGTCGTCTGGACGGTGTGACCAGGGACAATAGTCCTGAGGACTAGGGTCTCCCACAACATCTGCAGCCATCACGTTCTGGGCTCATCAGACTCACCAGCTACTACAGGCCCTGCACCAGCATAAAAGGACTGTCTCTGAAGCTTCAGAGGCCGTGAAACTGTCTTACAAGCGTGTGTTTCTGACACAAACACCTGCTTATGACAATAGTCAGCAAAGGAAAACAGGGAGAAACATGGTGAGCTCCATCTGAGAAGACGTGCTCTGCCACAGACACTGGTTAAAACAACAACAGGAGAGGCATCAGATTCGCCCAACAGAGAACAACTCTCATCTGATTGTTCATGGGAAACTTCCACCACAGGGAAGCAGAGCTTTAGGTACCAAGTTAAATATGATTCAGATCACTGGCAATGATTGTTAGTCACAGGAACCATGGCTTAGTTAAGCTGCAATAGACATAGACTGCTGGGGGACATTATTTATACACTGAGCTTTATTTCCATCTATTTCTTCAAGCCAACAATCTCCCATGATTGTTCTATGTCTAACTAACTTTGTCTCTTTCTCTCTAGTAGTTGTGCTTCTCCCTCCATTTGGTCCTGTGAGCAACACATTGGGTGTGAAATCCAACACATCCAGGTACAATCAGTCTTACTGGGGTGATTAAATGATGAGCCGGTCTTTGTTTCACCTCATACTTCATAGAGATGTTTCCTGAAATGACCCTGGTAGTGAAGCAAAAGCCTGTTACATAGTGTAGGAGGATTGCTTATGACAGAAAGTCGGGTAATCAATGTCCAATCGATTGTTTGTCATTTAGCAGTGTGAACCAGTAACTGGACCACACGTCCTGTTCATGAGTGGAGAAAGCAGATGGCTTAACATGAACAGCTGGAGTTGGCAGAGAGATCGTCATTATTTTTACCTTCTTTCTGGAAGCAACAAATATTGAAGAATTCCACAGTGAGACAGTGTAGAGCTGCTCAAGGTCACAGTGCTGTATGAAGTGGATCTTTTTACTGTACATACAGTACAGTTGGAAAGTTCACTCTGCTTTTATGTGAAGACACTGAAACACTACAATTATGATCAATTGATGCCTGGCCTGAATCCCCATAACTCGTTGAAACTAGGCAGAGACTGTCTGATGAAGCTGCTGTGACAGTAATTACATCCTATCTTTTCCAGTTTACCATCGATTGAGACACACCAGATTCATAAGGTCCCAAAGGCAGAGTTTCACTGGGCCTAAAAACAGGAACCACTCAGATCTGATCAATACACCACTGTAGGAAAGATAGGTCCTTCAGTATATGTTTAGATTTGTCCATTTAGCTATCATACATCAAAGACCACACCTTCTGCAGCAGGGCTGGCTAAGGCCCCTGTCACCTGTCAAATCAACAATAGATGCAAACCACAGAAGGTTGTTTTCTCTTTTCGTGCATAAACCTTCAATCTGGTTATGACAGAAAGAAACAATCGAGTACACAAGATTAGATTTGGGATTTACTGTAAGTTTTCAGCATTTGTCTTATTGCTACAGTGTAAACAAAAACCTGATGTTAACAAGAGGAGCAACAGATTCAAGTCAGCAAACACACAAAACACTACACTATTATGAAAAGGTCATTCAGTATAAACAGTATCTGTGTTGTTGTAATGAAGCTGCATGCACATATAAGATGAGGAAGGACTGTAATGGAAGACATTACAATACATTACACAAGACACAATACATTCTGCTCTGAGCCGTCTTGTACATAGCTGAGTTCTTTTTTTTTAGTCCAGTTTATTGTCCGAGAACACTCCCAGGTTTTTGTACTCCGTTACGGCCTCCACATCTTCCTTTTTAATAGTGAGAGGGGTGACAGCACTCTCAGATTTCCTGCTATGGAGCAGGATGGGGTTGATATGCAAACTGGAGGGTGTTGACTGAGGGTTTGACCAGAGAACGCAGGGAGTCCAGGTTCAGCCTCTCAAAAGCCTTCATGATGTGAGAGGCCAAAGCCACTGGTCTGTAGTGATTGAGGACTCAGTGACGTGAAGTCTTATTCACTGGCACAATGCATGACTTTTTACACCCAAGAGGAACTCTCCGCCTTTGTGGGTTGAAGTTTGTTGAGCTCCTTTCTGACTTGATCTGCTGTGATTGTGTGTGAGGTGGGGGTGGATGAGCCCTGTGGGTAATGTGGAGGGGGGCCTATCGTGAGCAGTGGGGGGTTTAGAGGCCCAACCTGGAATCTGTTAAAGAAGTTATTAAGTTTGTTGGTCCTGTCCTTAGACCCCTCAGTATCCTGGCTGCTAGACTTATAGCCAGTGATGGTCCTCATGCCTCTCCACACTTCCCTGGTGTTGTTGTTCTGAAGTCAGTGTTCCAGTTTCCTCCTTCCCCTCCCTGATTTTGACTGACAGCTCTCTCCGAACACTCCTGGCCGCCTCCCTGTCCCCTGACCTGAATGCTTTCTTCTTTTCCTTCAGGGTGGCTTTTGATGTCACGAGTGACCCATGGCTTGTACTTCTCAAAGCAGTGAAAAGTTTTCTCAGGTACATGGGTGTCCCCGCAGAAATTTCTATAATCTGTGATGCAGTCCGTCATTCCATCAATGTCCTCTCAATGAGGTCCACAGAGAACCTCCCAGTCAGTGTGTTACAACTCCCCCCGTCGGCTCCCTTAACTGTGGGTGGCGAAGCCTGCTGGGGAAAAATGGAACCTCTGTGTTCTAAACAAAGTCCAAAGTCAATATCAAATTCAATCTGCCCTTCAAGGAGGGCGACGACTAATCTCCTTCAGCAGATGCAGGAAAGGAGCAGGCATCGGATGTGACCAAAAGCGGGGAGCGCTCTTTCTGGACGGCCCACAGCGATACTCCTGGAGCCTGTAGCGGGAGAGAGTGTCTTTTTCTCAGATATATATATATATATATATATATATATATATATATATATATATATATATATATCATAAGTTTATATATAAAAGATATAAAAGAGTTAAGAATGCTTACGTCTACCTCCCAAGTCAAATTCCACCCCTTCTCCTATTTACTACTGTACATGTACACTTAACAGTTAACTTTTTCTGTGAAACATACTGTATAAATACAATTTTATGCCAATATAAACAAACAGTAAGTCAAATAGTACACATCATTTAAGATTTATAAATTATTAGAAGAGACAGCAATTCCACTCTTCAGTTGTTGCTTTCTTAAGTGCGTCTTTATCTATTTGTAAGCACTGTGCATGAAACCACCTGCAACAGCCATCACACTGTGTCTGTAAAAAAGGGCACACGAATGAGCATTTTATAGCATCTGAATGAAATTGTTATTTGTTCTCATTTATCATAGTTATTACCTTCTCTGTTCCAAGTCTTGCACATTGTAATATTTAAACATTACGTAACACAGCACCATAACAGCCACCAATTACTAAAACAATAACAGTGCTTTACCCAGTCGGTGAAGGAAGGTCCTGATCCTGATGGCTTAGTGGTACAGCAAATAGCACAGTTTATCATAAGATCATATCATATCACATATCTATCAGTTCTGTGCCGCTTTTTTCAGGATCCACCATCAACTGTACTGACTAACTGACTGTAAGGGCCATATTACAGTACGACATGGTACTTTTGAATACTACAAAATCCTAAACTATACAGTAAAAGTAGTCAGGTCTTTGTGGGGTGATAGAACATGTCTTGTAGTACAAGACTGGTCTGGGTCTGGTATTATGCACCAAAGTCAAGTTATTTACCATCAAAGTTGACAATTTATACTGTATTTTAGTGTAAAGTATCACTTTTAATTACTACAAAATGTACAGCAAAAGTACATAGATGTTTATTAGTTGAGGGACGTATGGTATTTATGCGGTATTTCACGTGTAGGTTTCCGTAATTACAACAGATGAATCCCCTGAAATGGGGATTAGCGACCGTCGTGTTACGCTCTGCTGTAAACCTTAGAATACGGGCGCAGCACATTTTTGTAGCGCGGCTGTCTGAACGACGGCTGAGCGAATGACGGCTATCTTGACCGCAGTCAATCCACTTGAACTACTTCCCAAGATCGAAGTGCAGAGCTCTCACTTTGAGAGGTTTACGGAATTACTGTTTTAACGCTTTTCATCTTCACTTGATTCACCTGACCATCGCACTCTGTTTTTAACTATTGAAAATTAAATAAATGTAATTTTGACTGAATACTGATAGACTGTAGTCAAAACAAATAGTAATTAACCATGCAGCTAGATTCAAACTCTCAACCTTAGTATCACAAGCTTTACACTCTAACCAATTGCACAAACCAGCCAGGGCAGTGGTCAGTGCAATAATAAACCACAGGGCCCGACCGCAAATATTTTTCATAGGGCCCGGAACTGCTCGCGGGGCCCCTGAGTAGTAGTGTAGTCGGAACCATGGTTCGGTCAGGTTTTAGCCGGACATAAAAATAAGTCTTGCGTCACTTCCGGTCGGTCTACGTACAGCTAAGCGGAGTGTTATCTTAACGATGCTTCTGTTCTGTTGCGGTTTAAGTATCAAACTATGTAACTAAACATCGTGTCAGTGTTCGCTCCAGCTGGAGACACAAAGTGTGCAAACTTTACAATGAGTTCTGTGAAGACAGCGACGAAGAGGGTGTACACGAAGCTGCCCGTGTGGATTGTGGAGGACCACCACGACGTAAGGCTGCCTCCAGCTCTCAAGTGACCCTAATAATAGCGGTCTACTTATAAACAACACGCTGAATAGATCCCACAGTCTGATACACGCTGTACACGCAGTGGTTAAGGGTAGTAGACTTTTAAAGAGGGATGGATTTAGTACATGAGACAAGAATTACCCTCAGAACTCATGTAGTAACGTGTAACACGTTTTACTGTTTCCTGCCCAGGTGGTTAATCATATCTACCGTTCTATCGCATCGAGACACCTTCCACAGAGGAACATCAAGATGGTTCACTTGGACTCGCATCCTGATCTCCTCATCCCCGTCAACATGCCTGCTGACACGGTCTTTGACAAAGAGAAGCTCTTCAGGTCTGTTCGCTCTCCTTCTATGTGTACGGTACTGGCTCTGCTAACCTCCACTCTCCTTGTTCTGATTTCTTTTTGAAATGTATGAATATGGCAATGGTGCATACAAACTGTCTTGTTTGAAAGATTTTGGTTCTAACAGTCCTGTCTTCTCTGGTTCAGTGAGTTGAGCATAGAAAACTGGATAATGCCCATGGTGTATGCTGGACATGTGTCCTGTGTGATGTGGCTGCATCCATACTGGGCCCAGCAGATCAGAGAAGGAGAACACAACATGGCTGTGGGCAGGGATTCCTCTACCACCACCATCAGGCAGGATGATACAGTGTTAATAATACAGTTGTGTTGTTTTTTAGCATTTCATCATTATGAGCTGAATGAAGCATAATCCTGAAGGAGTCTATGTCTCACCCCTCATCACTGTCTGTGTCTTCTTTTCGTCTGGCCTTTACAGAGTGACGAGCACTGATGACTACTTCCTCAGCGACGGTCTGTATGTTAGTGAGGAGCAGCTGGAGGACTCTAAACCTCTCCTACTGAATGTGGTCAAAGTCAATCCTATCCAAACAGGTCACGTGTTACCCACAGGTCAGCACCTCGACACGTGTGGGACATGAAGCACAACCTGAACAGAGGGGAACACCTTTCTGAAAACGTGTTGTATTTGATGACACATGTGTGAGTTAGGCTGAATGTTCTGAGATTTGCCTTTAGTGTGTACTGTAGGTGTATAAATGCACTTAAAGCATCTAGTAGCTCTATCAAAAACCGTGACTTCTTGTTTGATTTCTTGTTTTTGACCACTTATGGGGATAGACGCACGCAACATAAAGTCACGCTGATATTTAATTTCAGAGGCCAAAGCAGAGGACCCAGAGAGGTGTCTGCCAAAGAGACTACGGACAGAATGTAGTGAGGCTGCGGAAGCCAGCTGCTCTGGGCCAACGACCACCAACATGCTGCATAACGTAAACAAGGACCAGGGCCACACTAGGACGGGGCTGAAGGATGATGGTGGCGAGGATGAAGGATCAACTAGTTATGTTGTTAAAAGAATATCGTCAGTCTTATCTCAGACAGAGCCGTATATATTAGACATCGATTTGGATTTCTTCTCATGTAAGAATCCCTTCAAGGAACTATACACACAGGTATGTCCCGCTTCGTGGAGCATGTTTCACCATAGACTGTTCACATTTAGTCATTCCATCTATCTATCTGAGATGACACTAAATAATAAAAGTCAAACCATGAATAACTGTTTCATTTATGAAACATTCAATTTAGTGACTATAAAGTTGCAGAAGAGTTAGTTCCATCTTACTGGGGACACACCGGATTCTAATTAGTGAGAATTGCACAACTCAACTGGGGTCCAAAGGTGGAACATGCATTCAAGTTCACCACTCTATGGCATCAGCCAGAGATGAGCTGATGTGGACAGCCACTTGAAGCCAGTGCAGAGGAACAATAAGGTGAACATATATGACCATACGGTGGTTCAGTGGAAAGTCAGAATATGAAAACATATAATCCTGAGCCCTCCTTGTATGTGTGGCACAATGTAATAAAATCTGAAATAAATAGGCATTGAATTATTTGGAAACACAAGCAAATCATCAGTTATACGTATTTATGGACCTGAAACAAAACTGTCACTTAAATATTTCTTCATTTTGAGGCTGTCTTCATTCTGGTAGCTGATGTAAAGGATGTAAAAGAACTGAACATTTTGACATCACACACTAAACATGGGGAAATATGTGTAACCTCAAGTGTTTGTATTCTGTGTCAAGGACGAATACACCATCCTTAAGGAGCTCTACCACTTCAGGGGACCTGGTCCAGATGCTAATCAGGTCAGAGGTTTAGTTTCGACATCACAATATACCAATATAACATACATTCGGAGATGGTGAAAGTTTTTACTATCCACCCCACCCAACCACACATGCACACACACTCACAACCTACATTCATATCAGGTGGTGAGTTGTTCTGATGTAGACCTATTGCTGCTCGGTTCTGTATAATAACTCCATAGGCAGAATTGTGTATAAAGCTGCAGCATACGCGCCCCAGCCTCTGTTTGTAATCTGTCTGGATAGGCTTAGATCTATATACAGTGGACACACAGTTGTGTGTGTCATGTGAGTGTCATGTCACCCAAAGTGAATGTTAAGGAACTAACTAGCCCTGTTCAGAATGCACCTACTTCCATGTCAGCCGGTTCACTATATCTGCTACCTACTTCTCTAACTTGTACCAAAAGTAGTACATGTTGTAGTTGTCATAGACTGGGAATTAAAAAATGTCACTGGACAGATAATCATAACGAAAACAACTGCCACAATCCAGAAATGATCTGTATCGCAATGTAAAATTATATTGGTCTTAGATGTACTGTTGATGTTAATATTTTAGTAGGAATATTGTTATTTTAACTACCACTATTACCACAGTAGTTGGTTTAACGTACACAGTAAGTGGCACTAAGGAGTTCAGACTAACTGTTATTAACTTGAGATCTGTGCTCAGGAGGAGCTCGATGAGTGTGTGGACAGACGCATACATCAGCTGGAGGACCTGGAGGCAGCCTTTGCTGATCTTGTGGAGGATGATGGAGAAGACACAGTTGCACGCTGGGCCAGAAATGCCGGGTAAGGCTTTGTGCTGTAGTTGACACAGTGTTCCACTGCTGGCTCTGGGTGGTGCACATAATTGATTAATGACACAAAGTCCTGCAAACATTTAAAGGTTTTATCAGAAAGAATATCTTATCCTGCTCTAACATCAGCCTTCACAGGATTCTCATGTATGTCAAGTTCAGGGATTTACTGGGTAATCTCTTTGACTGCTTTTCATAAACATGTTTCAGCTTGGCTTCATTAGCCCAACTGGTTTCCAGTCTGAAGTCTAGAAATCCCTGCCCCGACTATGAGATGGTAAGAATACGCTACTGTAATGTTAAACGTGGCCTTACTACTCACACAGGCTTTCTATCACTGTAGTCTGGCACTGTAGTCCTTTGGAGTCCAGGGACCACTCCTAAAGACCAATGGGCACTCATTCTAAATGTCTTTCAAAGTAAATGCCCACATACATAAATGTTCATTCTTGCTACACTTTGCTCTCATGGTTGTTCTGTTTGTTTTGGTTTCCCTAGTCCATCTCTCTGTCACTCCTCCACTGCTTTTTTTCTGTCCTTCACTTCTTTTCTCACTGTACCTTCTTTTCTCTCCTTCCCTCTCAACCTGCCCACCTTCAGGTCCACCAGGCGGGTTTGACCTGTGACTCTGTTGAGCTGCCTCACCACATTAGCACTGATGAGGAGATTGACAGACTCATCTCAGCTGTACAGTTGTTTCTTGTGGCTCTGCCCAAACCTACACTGGTCACTATGTCAAGGTAAAAGAGTAAAAGATTGGCAAAAGAAATGATCTGCTGAAAAATGTGACAAATGTAGGTAATTTGTATTTATTTTTAGATCAAGCCTAGATGAATACTGCCCAGTGGAGCAGGTGGATTCGGTCCAGAGCAGAGTGCTGGCTGTGTTGGAGGAACTATATGGACCGCTAGACTTACACAAGAACTATGAAAACAACAGCACAGACTCAAACTGCCAGCAACACACCTTTTAACACACACACACACACACACACACACACACACACACACACACACACACACACACACACATACATACATACATATTAGGATGCACTATTTAACAAAGACAAGCACATTGAAGTGTGTTGCACTGGACATTCACAGCACCGTGCATTTGCAGCTGGAATATGTTATGGCACAAAATAGTTGTACAGAATAAACCAGATCAAATAAAAGGTGAAATACTAATATATTTGTTTTAGAGCACCAGAAAGGTGTTTTTTTTTTCAAGAATGCCTGTGATTCTCTTTTTGAGATGATTTTTTTTTGTTTGTTCTACATCTACTTACATATCAAAACTGAAATTTATCATTTACAAAATGTCTCCAATTGTGGAACTACATAAGGAAACAGTTCAAACTCAGGGGCATCAGCGACTTTGGAGGAACCTGATGGTCATCAAGCAGAAGAGTGTGGTTCAACTCCTGGCTCCTAGATTCTGCTTGAACCCAAAGATGCTGCATTAGCTGAAAAGCAGCTACAGCTTTTATTGGTGTGTCCTGAAGTCAGTAAATTCAGAATGGAATAATTACTATTGTAAAGGTTTTGATTTTTTACACATATATAACATTTTAACAATTCATAAATAATAATTTAAGAGACAGAGTTTGGTGCTTTTATCTTTGATGTTTTGGGTGATTAATATTATATTAGTGCTCCACGTCTTTTAAACAACTATCCCTGGTTTCTCAAATTGCAGCAGCTATGATGAATGTTTGAGTGTAAAGCAGGGAAAACCAAGGAGCTGGTGGTGGACTTTCACAGGCATACACACTCTGCACTAACACCTGTGAACATCCAGGGAAGAGACATTCAGAGTGGACTCTTACAAGTACTTGGGTGTTCACCTCAACAATAAACTGGACTGGTCACACAATACAGACGCACTGTATAAAAAAGGACAGAGCAGACTCTATCTCTTAAGGAGACTGAGGTCCTTTGGAGTCCAGGGACCACTCCTAAAGACCTTCTATGACTCTGTGGTGGCATCAGCCATCTTCCATGGAGTGGTCTGCTGGTGCAGCAGCATCTCAACAGCAGACAGGAAGTGACTGGAGAAGCTCGTCAGGAAGCGACTGGAGAAGCTCGTCAGGAAGCGACTGGAGCAGCTGGTCAGAAAGCGACTGGAGCAGCTGGTCAGGAAGGCCAGCTCTGTTCTGGGGCGGCCTCTTCAGTGCAGGAGATGGGAGAAACGAGGATGGTAGCTAAGCTATGATCCATGATGGAGAACGATGCCCACCCCCTGTATGAAACGGTGTCATCACTATGCAGCTCCTTTAGTGACAGACTGATACATCCTAAGTGTCTGAAGGAGCGACACCGTAGGTCGTTTCCACCTGCTGCTGTAAGACTTTACAACCTAAGCTGCTCCTAGTAAATCACTGTTATTGTAATTGTTGCTACAATTGTCACCTTATACTGTGGTCACCATACAGTATGTATGTGAGTGATTGTGTTGATATATAGGATATATTTTTAATTTTACTTGAATTGTTAATAATCTTGACTCTGCTCTTGTTCTGTACTGCTGTTGCAACATGGAAATTTCTTCATTGTGGGACGAACAAAGGTCTCTCTCTCTCTCTCTCTTCTCTCTCTCTCTCTCTCTCTCTCTCTCTCTCCCTCTCTCTCTCTCTCTTTCTCTCTCTCTCTCTCTCCCTCTCTCTCTCTCTCTCTCTCTCTCTCTCTCAATAGTGTCTGAATAAATGTCTCACGTATGAATAAAGACAAGTTGGTTGGCGCAGCAACTTCCGCTAACGCATCATTTGGAGTTAGATCTATGATTGTGAGCTCCTCTCATCTCATGATAAAGTAGCTGCACAGCAGCAGGACCAGCCTCGGGTCTTTATGACGGAGTCCTGAGCAGCGCTGCGGCCGCTTGTCCTGCAGAGGGCGCTCGAGTCGTGACCGTGAGTAGGCGATGGGCGTGTCCGCGTCCGCGTGAACGCCTGAAGCGCCTCTCCAGCGACACTCCTGCGGCTGTTTGTAGCGGCGTCAGTAGCAGAGTAGCTCCGGCAAACGTAACGGTCTTTAAAATGAAGCAAATCAGCTGTCCTCGTATCTGCGTCATTATCCTGAGCGCCGTCGTTTTTACGGCCGTGCTGGTTATGAACGCTTTGGCCGGAGCAGGCAGAGGTAAGTAGCCTCTGTCCCCGTCACAGCCTCCGAGTAACGGGTCCGACCCGCAGATGGCTCCGTGCGCTGGGAAACGGCGGAAAAGGGAAGGTCCAGCACGGTTTACACTGTTCTCTGTCGGCGACTGTGAATCTCAGCGTCCAAAATGCCAAGGAAGTGAAAAAGCAACTCGCTGCTGAACTTTGTGGACGCAGTGTGTTGCGGGGCCAGGGTGCGGCGGAGTGGGCGCTGCGCGTTCACATCTGCGGCTTTTTTCCTTAAAGCGGATGAACTGCAGGAACAGAGTCTGTTCTGACCACTGCTGGACTGACTCTAAACTTTACTTCACTACGTTTCAGTTCTCGCGCTGTTAAGTTAATTTTGTTGTTACGTGTCCAGTATCTAAAGGTTACGTAAAAGTTGTTCAGGCAACAAACATCCATTTATGCATTACTTGAGAAAGACGTGACATTTGACTAAACGTCCTTTTCCAGCATAAACCATGTTAATGGCAGATTGTTGCTTAATTTAGGGTTTATACTTTTGCTCTCTGGCTCAGTTGATTCAATGTTATTATTGAAATATGATTTTCAAATTTGTAAAAAGTACAAAGTCACAGTACAAATAGATTTTTATGCAACAGCTCTTTAGGCCTATTTTACCAATTTCTAAATCAGTTAATTACATAGGAAATAGCAGCAGTAAATATGCATTAAAAATCTGGCTTATTCTCTTAAAATAAACAACTTACTAGTTACGTTAGTGAAGATTCCCTGTGATCCAGGTTGAGTCAGTCTGTGGTTACTGGGCAGTGAAATATCTGAATTCAATATTCATCTTTTTATAACCTAAATGATGTAAATGTGGATAATAAGCGATGTTGGGATTGGGTCTGAACAGCAAGGAGTTGGTTTTGACTGTTATAAACACTATTAGATATTTCAGAAGGTTTTTACAATTTTTTACATTGCAAATAATTATGTCACTTAAGACAGGACTGTCTGAAAATATAATACTTTACTTAAAACATTCAAGTACATCAAAACTGCAAAGTACACCTTATTATGGTCTTTTAATAAATATTTATACAGTACAGTAACAGTTTTCAGAAAGAACGCTAAATGCACGTGACTGTTTATTCAACTATGAAGTCAGAAATAACAATAGTAATAGCAGCTCCCAACATATAAACTTATTACTCTGAGTTCTTCCACTTAATTCAGTTAGATGACGAAGCAAGGATGACATTCTGTTGTCTTTCTCTTCACCATCTTCCTGGTCTCTCCTGGCTCAATCTTCTAGCGCATTTGTGCCATCCTCTGGATTTATTCTCACAAGGAATCCATAAGCAAAATTAAATAGAGTCTAAATTATTCAGACCTCTTTCAGCTGTCAGCGTTGATAAGTAAATACTAGTCAAAGGCAAGTGTTACAGTAGATAGCATCAATTCAGCCTCTGTCACCAAAGATGCTACAGTTCAGTACAGCTAGATATATAAAATATTGTTGCATATTTTACAGTGCATTAATAACTGGGACCCATTGACAGTGTAGCTCTTCAATCAGCAGCTTAATCATGCAAATAACCTTTGACAAAGCAATGCTAGCTCTTAGTTAACCTAGATAGAAACCAACCCAGACGGTGGGAACTGCGTTACGAGCCCCTGTCATTGCTACTATTAGCATTACATTACATCGGGTTAGGGTGTGAAGAATATTAGCTACAGCGTGTTGCACAAAAATCCAAATGTGTTGAAAACAAATGTTTCATATTTTTGGCACGGAAGTAATAAACTGAACGATAATATATATACAATCATGTGAAAGAATTAGGACGTTTGTATGTATGTATTTTTGTAACAATTTTGCATTCTTTTTTTATATGTGGATATTTAATCTCAATTTTAAAGGGATACTTCACCGCTAAAGAGCAAGTTGTGTTATAAAAATTAGACATGTTATTAGCCAAAATGTGAAAACAAAATAGGAAAAAGCGACAGTGTTGTGGCTGAAAATGGTCATATCCTACAATACCCAGAATCCATTGCGCTCTGACAAACCTCCCTAGCTTCAGTGTTTGAATAAAGACATAATTTCTAAGTCGTTTATCAGCTTTTATTTTGAATCAAGGCAGACAGTTGTGCAGACAGAAATTCTTCATTTAGCCAAAACCCTCTTCTTTTCTCCATCGGCTGTTAATGACTGGCAAAACAAGACAGAAGAGTCTCTGTGGCGATATGTCTACCGTTGCCTTCTGCGCATTACAACCTCTAAAGTCCTCAGTGTCAGTGCTTATAGTCTGGAAATTAGGGTGCAATTCGGGCAATGTGGTGTGAATCCTGGACACAGAAACTGGCTCTGGAGACATGGAGTGTCACTACCAGCTAAACATAGTCTGGCTTCACATGCTGCCTGGACTCTGGAACCCGACTTCTTGAGAGGGGAGTGGGTCTGCTGGCACTGCTGCCATGTGCTGGAACGTTCCTTGGTGAATGGGGGGGTTGTCGGGGGCAGGCCTGTCACTGTTTATAATGTGCCTATGGGCCAAACAGCAGTGCAGTGTCTGGACGGGGAGCTGGAAGGTTCCGCAGCAGTCTCACGTGGGCGGAACAGTGACACCTGGACAGCTGTGATTGAGAGGAACACCCTACTCTAAGTCGCATAATGACCAACATGTTCAAGCGAGATGTTTCTGTCAGCACGCGTTGCACCAGGTCAGACCCAAGGTTCGACAACGATGGTGGTCATGACATCTGTATTTAAACCGCGTGTTTTAGACGCTCAGGTGAAGAGAGAGGCTGACCTGTTAGTGAGCTATGAGTATGAGTGAGTATGACAGACATTGCAGGGTGGTCAGTCAGCTGTGCTGGTTCTTTTCTATGTGAATATTTTCTTCAGCTTGTTTGATTCTGGAGTGGAGGGACCATGTTGTGTCACATTATTAATACAGTAACATCTGAATAGTGACATCATGGCATTAACCTTGGCCTCCTCCACAGTAACACATCCCCATCAGCAGTGGCCAGAATGCTTTCATAGACACTAATCAAACCTTAAAATATGTCCAAACAGACTGTTTTAGTCTGAAGTAAAGAATCCACTGAAGTTCAGTGTGCTCATTAAATAAGGTTGTTTGTCTTGGCTCAAGTTTTTTCTACCTAACAATGAATCATCAGACTGTTTTGAGACATTTTCCTTGTTGTCTCTATGTGTCTGACTCACATCCTCCAGTGCCTATTGCCCATCTACTTGTTCTGTGGCAGGAAACTGTATAAGCAGTTTTAGACAACAGTGCCTTGGTAGCCTGGCAGCAATGCTGGGTTTGGGCCAATTCCCAGTATTTCTATGCTGCTACTCCACCCAGCAGCTCTGGGACTGACTGCGTCAGCGTTGAACCTCACGTTGCTTTGTTGTGTTCCAGGGCCTTTCTATTCCTCCACGGGTAACGTGTCATCACGCTATGAGACCAACATCACTCCAGCCGGCTGGACCTTCTCCATCTGGGGTGTTATCTATACCTGGCTCACATTGATGGTCTTATACCTCACCTCCTACGTGTTCAGGGGGTAAATTAAACCTTTACTGACTCATTGCAGATTGACCTGGTCTTGACTCAAGCAACCAGCACATGTGTTTCTGTTAATAGGTCCTGGGCTCAGAGTCTGCTGCCCTACACCTTCTATTTCTGCTGGCTGGCCAACATGGTGCTGAACATCGCTTGGCTCCTGCTGTGGGACAGGGAGTATGTTTGCTGCTTATTAAAGCTTCAGATGAACAGAAAACAAACAAACCAGCAAACCTCTGGCACTGGTTTCTCTGGTTCCTGTAGTTTCTGGACCTTACATTTGCCATAGAATAAACAAAGCAGCTGAGAATAACGCTGACAAATTATTATTTGGCCAGATTTTAACCAGATATATAACATTACAAATTAAATCCAGTCACTGTCTGTTGTTATCAGAGTGAAAGTGAACCACCTTATTATGAATACATTTAATGTGTGGCTTTCATAAAGTTTTTATAATATTCTGTGAATATTAAAAGTAGCAGTCAGCCTTAATAATAATAAGTGACTGGACTCTTTCATGTGAGTCTGTATAAATGTGTTTGGTATCAGGCACAGAGGGACTATAAGAGCTACAAAGCTATATAACATACTGGAGGTAGGATGATTGTACAACCACTGATGGAGTTGTTGATTGTTGTTGACCTGACCCTGTGTGTGTGTGTGGCAGGTTAATGCTGGCAACTCTGGTTGTATTAATCCTCATGGCCATTTCCAGCTACAGTGCTTTGTGGTGCTGCTGCTTTGCCACAGATCACTATGGACTCTGGTTACAGACGTACCATCGTAAAGACCTGGCCTGTCTCAGGATACTGGTAGGCTCAGACAGATGTCATGGTGCTTTCTGGAGGCATCCCTTGTGATCATGTGGTTTTGCTTCCTAATGCTCAGGTGCAGAACGGTTTGGCTCTATATGCCACCTGGCTCTCCATCGCCTCCCTCATCAACTTTGCTCTGGTTCTCCACATGTGGGGTGTGGACAGAAGCACAGCAGCAACGGCGTCTCTGTGCATCCTGTTTGCAGAGGTGATGCTGTGGTAAGTTCTGATTGGACCCGTGAGTAAGGAAGGAGCAGCATGTAGAGGCCCCCTATGGGCCCCTTAAGGAACGATGAATGATTTCATCAAGAACGTGTAGCACAGCAACTGTTGGGTGTGTGTGTGCAGGTTCATTCTGGAGAACTGGGTGCTGGACCGTTGGGTGCGTAACATCCTGACAATCTACCCTGTGGTGATCGTGGCTCTGGTGGGAAACGTCTTCAGACACTTCAATGCAGCGGATCCCACTCCAAACACTTTGTTCATGGGTAAGTGGAAGATGAATGTCAAGTATATTAGCTCTAGTAATATGAATACACTGTGTCTTATCAATAACTCGGAACCTGACCCCAAACATCTAGCTTTGACTAAACAAGCACAAATAACCTGTTATATTTCAATATCGTATTGTCGCTTTATTTAAAAGAACAATCTGATTTGCATCGTGTTCATATTTTGAATTTTTGACAGAAAAGGGCAAGATATTTTAGAAGTTACTTTAAGATTAAACACGCTAGTTTGTCTTTAGTTTTAGTCTGTTCAGTATTAATCTTGAGTTTGAGGGTCATTTCATTGTTTACAGTGTTCTGAGCTGTGAATAGGTTTTAAAATCTTCCAATTTTAATACAAAGCATTGTTATTAAATGTCAAAGAATAATTCACTGCACTCTATATTTCTGCTAGTCATTTCTTATTTGAAAAGGTAAAAAAAATAATGCAAAATAATAATAATGCATAATGCATACCAACCAGTCATTTCATTGTTTACTGTGTTCTAAGCTGTCAAAAAGTTTTAAGGTCTTCTATTTTTAATAGAATGGCAAATCATTGTTATTAAATTTAAAAGCTGACCACTCACTGAAATGTGTTAGAGTCACTGACCCTCAGCTTTCATCATTGTTCATATTGCTGTCCTGCGTTTTTATGGAGGTCCTTTGACCAAGGCCTTGCTTTCTCGTCTTATGTTGCCAGTTGTGCTGCTGGTGGTGGCGTGTGTCCTGTTGGTTTCCCGTCTATGCACTGTGGTATGGAGGAACATGTGGCGGCCCCTCCACTCCCCCGGTTCAGCCCGGCTGATGGTGTCGCCCCTCGATGGCAGCAAGTTCAGGATGTTTGCTTGAAAACGTACTGCTTGACTCCTGCTCCTCTAGCTCTGCATTCAGATGCTTCAGTGCATTCGCATCCTTGTTTTATATTTTCTCTGACCACTTCATATGTTGTGTTACTTTCCTTTATATTTTTTTGTGGGGGGATGAAGCACTTTGTGCTACACTTTATAAATGAACATTAATTGATTGATAGGGATTGAGAGGAGGTGGATTTAAAACTGCAAATGGTATGTTAATATCATCTATATGTAATGTGCTTTTATACAGAATGTGCACATAACTTTGTAATACCTTAAATGTATTACTGTTTGATAGAAAGTTTTAACTGAAACAATGTGTCTACAGTTGAATTAGGTGTTGGCTTTCTAATTTTTGCTAATTAAAGCATGTGCTTTCACATACTGTCGTTTGATTTTGTTGTTACTGTTTCCAGTTCTCCTAAGATGAATTTGTGCAGCCACATGCAGGCCTCCAAAAGCGTTGTGTCCTGTCACTAATAGGTGACTTCTTCATTTCGAAATACTCATGATTTTCGCCTTTGCCTTACACACACATGTTTTTTATGTTCTGTCCACCCCATTTATAGCAAATATTATAATCAAACACCTGTTTAATGTCAATCTTTCTGAAAGCTGGGATGTTTCAGTTTCTCTAGATGGTGCTGATTTATCTAACTTTTAGAAGTGTTTGTTTTAGAAATGACAGATATGTGGACGAAAGACACACTTTTTATTTTTTATAGTGACATTTTACGTGAATAGAGTTACTCACTGAACTGTGGCTTAGAGATTCTCCAGCTCAGCAGAGATTCTCTAAATGTCTCTGATTCCTCACCCGAAGTCTGTTTCCTCTGATCCTCTGATGCCGTAGATGATTGGTGGGTTGGTTGGTTGGTGGGTTGGTGGGTTGGTTGGTGGGTGGGCTAAGGGAACATTTAACATGAAGACGTGATTATATCATTTTACTGTGACTGAAATAATGAGGTAAAGAAAACATTCTGTCCTTTTGTGCAAGCACATAGTAAAACAGCAATGATGTTACTGTTCACAGCCACATTTCCATGAGAAGCACCTTAATAGTTTAGATGATGAGCACTTTTAGTTTGCAGAAATGTTTGAGTTGTGAAAATGAAGCATGTGTTGTGTAATAATGGCCTCTAAGCGCAACAACACAACCATAGCACGAATGGTATGAAAAACAGCAGAGCATGAAAAGTGTTACCAGCTGTGGGTCTGGTGTCATAAAGAGCAGCAGCTCACAGCAGGACGTCAGTGTTGCAGTTGTGCCCCCTGGTGGCCATTCGTCATTTGTGTTTCTTTAGCATATTTGTTCATTTATGTTAAAAGGGATTTGTTGTGGTTTGTGTTGCCTGGAGCAGCTCAATAGAAACTCCAACCAGGTGTGCCTGATCTGGGCCACTTTGCTGGTGAGGGCTGGTGTTATCAACAACAGGGTGGACTGCAGGCCGAGACCATGACATTTAGAAAAGAATTTGAAATGGATATTCGTTTTGCTTTTTGTTTCACACCCAGGTGTGCAGGCGCTGGTGGCTGAATCTACCTCATTTAGGAGGCAGAGTGACTTGGGATGGAGGGCATGCCATGTCAATTAGTTTTTTGAGACTTGTTTTATGAATAAAGAATATGAATAAGAATATCTTTTTCTACTCAGTCACTCCCAGTTCTATCAACCTTACAGCTGCCCAGTTGGTACCTTGTCCACAGCATCATTATGTCATGCTGTGGAATGAGAGTGTTTTGGTTGTATTTTCCCACTCTGATTTGTTGGTAACATAAGTTGATAGAATCCTAACTATTGAAGTTCATGCTTGTGCATTGACTTGGTCATTGTGTAGTGGACTGTCCCATTGAACTTTCCCATCTCCTAGTCATTCGTTATTTGAAAAGGTAAAATACATAATTCATAATGATAATGCATAATGCATACCAACCAGTCATTTCATTGTTTACATGAATGGCAGCAAGTTTAGGATGTTTGCTTAAACACACTGATTGACTCCTCCTTCTTTAGCTCTGCATTCACTCACTTCAGTGCAATCGTCTGTTTTTTGAAAACTGCATCTCACAAGGGTAGAGTTTGCAATGATTATACTTTTTAAAACAATGTTTTTGTTATTATTTTGTGTACTGGGTGCTATTCATCACATTTGTTATGATGGTCATTGTGGTAAGATGTTGCACTCCACATAGTTAATTTTAGTTTAAAAAAAAACAAACAAAATAAATCTAATCTTACCCATCACGCATGTGTACCAGTATGGTCGCCTTACCGCTCCAGTCCAGTAGGAGGCGGTGACATCTCAGTTTTGTGATTGAGTGACTGCAAATACACAACATAGAGTAAAAACGACGTATTATTAGGGATGAATGCAGGCCATTTAAAATAGTATTCAGGTTCATACAGGAAAGGGTATTTAATACCAACATGTAGTGTTTATTTACTTATTTTGTTGTTTTGAGTAAAGCTTAAATTGGGCCAATCCACACCCTAGTTTAGAATGTGGGGGTGATGCGCCCAAATAATGTGAGTACCGTCAACAAAAAGCAGAAGAAGTAGAAGACGAGGAAGCGGAAGTTGGGGCGCGATAGGACTCAGTAGAACCCGGAGCAGCTCAGCTGGACGTATCTGCTGTTCTGTAAGACGCTTCTTTCTCAATAGTCCGTGCTACTGTGTCTAAAATGTCAAAGAACACCGCGTCTGACCGGTTTAGGAGAGTAGACGTAGATGAATACGATGAGAACAAGTTTGTGGACGAGGAGGACGGAGGAGAGAACCAAGGCGGTCCGGACGAGGCAGAAGTGGACTCTCTGCTCAGACAATATCCTTCACTTTATTGTCACTGATCAACTCTGGTTCATTCATACGTCCTCATTACAGTCCTGGGGGCTGGCGTGACTGAAGTTAGCTAACCAGCTGAAAGCTAGGAGCAGGCGCACGTTGACTTCTATTTTTAATATGACATTTAAGGGTGTTGTTGCAGTTGTACCGAGGTCCAGTGGATCGTACTGTGGAACATTCCTTTGGGCACTTTGCAGCAGATCTGAGGCATTTCCGGGTGTCGGTGCAGGAGGGTGTGGTCGCCGCACGACTTCTCTCATCGGACTGTTCGTTTATTCTGTTCCACTGTCACACATTCACGTGGAAAGTACTGATTGACGAGATCTAAAACCGAGAAGCTTTAGGGTTAGAAACTCTGCTCATTCTGAGTTTTGAGGCCAGTGACATCACGAGAAAGTTAAGACAAGCAGCAAAAGCTGGAAATAGAAAAGAATGTAAAAATCGTCCAGGTTGTTAACAATTCAAAAGTGCGTTGCTGTGCAACCTGTGTATCTGCCACATCCATAAAGACCCAATTAATTACATAAGGTGCTGAATAAGATCATAGGAACCACATTCCTCCTCTACTGTCCAGACCTTGACTGTTGTTTTGCAAGGGGAACATGAACGGAGCTCTGCTTGCTGTGCTGAGGAACCCTCCAGTCAACACCAAGAACCAAAATGCCAAGGTATCAGCTAGTCATTCTTACCACTGATTTATGCTTTTTCAGGCTAAATAATGTCTCTATGTCTCAGTGTCTTTAAATGTTCTGACCACAAGCTGTTTTCAGGGTGTGTAGCTTAGTATGTAAATGGGATGTGATCCCAGGTCACACTAATGGCATTTGCTGACATATAGTGAACTTACATGTAGTCTCACAAAGCAGTGACAATGGCTGCTACACGCTCCTCTTTTTGATCCTGATCCAGATTTGTCTTTGAGCAGCGGTGCCGTGTAGATTCTGTTGCTGGCAGGTGAGCTCTGTGAAGTAAGAACTACAAGTAAGCAGCACTGGTGGAAATCCAGTCATGGGGTGTTTGAATCAAGATTGAGGTGGCGCTGTGTAATCACGGACCTGCCTCAGCGTTTTGGGATGGAATAAAAGGAGAAGGTGCATTTCTACTACTTTGTGGGCCTGCATGAACCATAGTCATAGAAATGTACCAAAAAGTCTAAAAGTGGATCTTCAGCACATGAATAAGTGAAAGCTAAATCTACGGAGAACAGAACATTACCAATAAATATGAGTGGTAAGACATGCAGTCATGTAAATAGGAGACTTTACGTTGCCTCAGATCTATGTGTGTGTGTGGGGGGGGGGGGGCTTCATCCTCCATTGGTGGATACAAATGTACTAAATGTCCCTCTGCATATTCTGCATTCTTCTGTTTAAATGATGTCATCTTTGAAAGCAGGTCCATAGTGTGATGACATCATTTGAACTAAAAAGCACTTTCTGATATGACAAAAGGCAGACAGATGTTTATTACCCAGTGGTACATTTAATTGACCATTGTTGCTTGTTAACATGTCAAAGAAAGAGCGATGACAAAACTGCTAGAATGACATGCTGCTTACATTACCTGACTTGAATAATGACTTATTCTGCAAGCCTCTTAGTCCAGGTTGAATGTAGAGTGTGTGTAAAGAAGAATTGTCCTTTTCTTTTCACCTGCTTGTGTAGATTATGATGCTTCATTACTAGGTAGATTCCGTGCCCTGTGTGACGCATCTTATTCTGTGTGTAGGAACGGGCAGAGCTGCTGGTGGTGAAAGTACTGAGCAGCTTTAAGAGCAGCGACATAGAGAAAGCTGTAAACTCGCTGGATAAAGCAGGAGTGGACCTGCTGATGAAGTACATCTACAGAGGCTTCGAGAAACCCTCAGACAACAGCAGCGCTCTACTGCTGCAGTGGCATGAGAAGGTAGAGCTGCTGTGACCACAGAGCAGCATACGCCTCTGACCCTCACTGAGTGTGTTCATTGTCTTGTCCTCAGGCTCTGGCAGTGGGTGGAGTGGGCTCCATCGTCAGAGTGCTGACCGCCAGGAAGACCGTGTGATCAGCTGAGAGCCTGCAGACACGTCTCTGCTCGGATGAATCCAGATCAGCCTTTTCCTTGTTTCTATTTTTGGACATCCTCATTTATTTTTGTACTGGATCGGAGTGTCTTCCTGTCTTACTGTTGTCAGTCTCACCTCTCCTCTGGCCTGTAGAAGTGCTGGCAGTCAGGCGGAGGTGCTGGCACCTCTGACGGTCTGTGCTTGCCCAACGCATCAGATGCTCCACGGCAGATCTGTGCTCCTTTCACACTGCTTCACAGCTGCTCTGCTGGCTCACTTCAACTTCTCCTCTACTTCCTCCATGCGGCATCTGTCATTCTGTTCATTCCTTTGCCCAGTGCATGCTGGGATTGGACTTCTGAACATGTACATGGACTTTATTTTCTACTTACACAAGTTACATATTGCTATAATTTCTTTTTTATATATGAAATAAATAAGAAAAATAACAGACTGATCATATTTGTGTCTTTGAGTTGATTACAAGACTCGTTTAGCTAAAGTCTTGGATTCTGTCTTGGCCCCTCCAGCAAGTGGGATGTTATCACATGGTTAGTGGTCTGACTCCTGAGCCATAAGGTTAAATCTCTGGACCACCTCGAATTCTGGCACCTTAAATCTAGGACCTATCCCAAAAGAATGTCTGAAGATTAATATATAATATGCAGGTCAATCAAAGCTTATTTTAAATAAAATGGCAAGTTGGTTAGGAAGCACTATCCAGACAGGTGGCATTATATACAGCAGGAGCTTTGGCTTCTTGGACTCGAACATTCTTTTAATTTTTGCAAAACAATAATTTAAGTTGACATCATTCTGCAGGTGTTACAGGTTTAGTTGTTGTGTACCGTCATCACAGGTAAACGTGTATGTATCCCTGGTGCTTAACAAAAATATCTGTCCAGATCCAAAGAGGAGAATCTGTGCTGTTCTACTGTCAGCAGGTAGCCTTAATTGACTTGTAACAATATAGTATGTGTGTTATAAAAGAAATGGTTTGAGAGATGTCTTGCTTACACATGCATGAGCTGGAACATCAAACCCAGCCAGGAAAAAGTTGCACTTACTAATAATTATCAGCGCTGCAGTGCAACCCGTAACTGTGTATGATTGGAGTAATGTCAGAAATAATGTTCAGAACATTTGCACTGCTAGCGCTGCAGTCAGCACATAAACCAGTGTTCCATGTTGAATACACAGATTTATTGTCCAAAAATGCAGTTAACATGGCCCCACACACACGCAGGTACCAACTGAGGCCGTTTTCATGGCGCTGTGATTTATATGTCTGAGCACTCGCATCAGGACATTTAGTTTCTAAAAACCTCTTTCCTAAAGCTGTGTAGAAAGTGATGGTTTAATAACACATTTACAGAAATAAAAGCTAAACAGAGTTGGCACACTAACACTTAATTCATAGAACAGGTTTGACAACATAGTCCTGACTTGAGATTTAAAGTCCACAGTGATGCAGACGATGGGCTAAAGATGAATGACTAACAAACTGCTGTCATGCAGGTACCAAACTCCTCCTACTGCAGCATCAGCTGATCCTGCTCGGTGTTACATGCTACAAGTGGTAGGAGGAAACGATAAATGCAGCTGAATCCAACTTCACAAGGGTTCTCGTTTAAACCGAAACACTGCACATTTTTCACTTCATTATTCCAAATACAAATATGGTCTAAGTACCTTAACGAAGGAACAGTAGAATGGGATGAGCGCTAACAGCAAACAAACAGGTGAGAACTGAGACTAGAACTGAAATTCAGTGAACACATCCATGAAGAAGCCAGCTGCACTGGAAAAGTAACACGTCGCCTCCAGCAATTTTTCCTCCGAATGTGCCATTATTGAACAGGGAAAATGAGCAGCAGTGAGGTTCTGGAAGTTGAGTCAAACCAGCGAGACATCCTTGTTTCAATCTAATGCCCAAGCAGCTCCTTCAGTGTGAGGTTGACCCGCCCTAGCTAAGCTAAGCTCCTCCTCAGGTTTTCCAGCTAGACGACATCCAAATGAGCTCCATGCACATCAGCATCTCTTTTCTACAGAATGTTTGAAACTCGTGTGTGAACGTACCAAAGCTGCAGAACCTTAGCTTCACCTAAACTATGATTTCACAGTGTCCTGGTGTAACATACAGACCTACTGCGAGCTGATTGGAGACAAAATATAATGTACCTGTTAAGTTCTCTCCAAGCTGCAGGTGATAATGATAAGTCTAAGTCTAACACCAGTGGGTCAGCGTTGAGAGCGACTGGTTGGTGGAATCAGCTATACATTGTCCTCTCCAGTCTCTCAGTTACAGGAGGAGGAGCCACTGAGCATCTGCTGTTCCAGAGCTTTGGTTCCTCACACAGTTATGGCAGCCACTGAAATCTTAACAATTTTCTCCTTTTATTTGAAATACGACAAACGAAAGAAAAGACAGCACTGAGAACATTACTGGGACATAAACAAAACAATTAGCTTCAAATTAGCTTCAATCTTCAGCATAATTAGGATTCCTTGCACTGCCCACTGCTCGTCAAAAGGAACACGTGCAGCCTTCAAACAACCGTTGGGCCTCAGTCCAAGCAGGTCACAAACACAAGATCTAAGGAGGCAGACGAGGAGGTTTCTGAGCGACAGAAGTCTTCAGGCCAGGTGAGAAGCTCCAAGCTTGTAATTTGAATTAAGGAGCCTTTTCAGTGTAACATCGTTGTTTTGTTGATTCAGAGATGCCTAAAAAACAGACTTTGGTGGAGTATACTAGTGGAACCTCCTTGTAAATACAAGTCTTCTACACCATAACTAGGTGGTGCAGAACTGAAACCAGGCTGGAGTTTGTCAGATTCATCCTACATGGGGTCCACGACGGGACGCGTACACTTACAGCGTTGGGTTCATTAGGAGCCTTTTTCATGGTTCGGTCAGTTGCTAATTCGTTGAATGTGGTTGTAACAGAAGGCCCAGTTGTAATACTGGCAAAGGTGGTCTTCACTGTCAAGTAACGTACAATGATCCAAAACTCACAAAGTATAAAAGAGGCCTTTGCAGAAAACAAACATTTTTGTACTTGGAAAACAGCTCTTTGTTAGATGACCCTTGTTTTGAGTCACTGTCAGACGTCCATCACCTCCGATGTACTGACCTGCTACCTTCTACTGAGAGAAAGAGACACAGAGAGACACAGAATATAAAACAAGGGCTTTTCTTTTTACAAGAGTCCTCGTCTCCGTCACACACGCTGCCCTTCTCGTTTCTGTCCTTCTGCTGACCTCCTGCCAGTGTCTGTGTGTCTACTTGTGTTCTTTAGTGGGGGCAAAGTAGAGCTCCATGGGTTTGTTCACCTTCCAGTATTTTTCACTGACCAGCTCCAGAGAGAATGACCCATTTAGAACCTGTGAACAGAGCAGACCATGTAGAAGGTGTTGAGCTGCTATATGGCTTTTTGACGAATAATTTCCATAAATATTACAGCAATCAGGGACAGGAGACTAAAGCAAATGCATATATTGAATTTAAATTTTTACACCTTTTACTTTCAATTTAAGTGCTGTCTCTGAATGAGGGTTTAATACATCACTGGAGTTTGTTACACTGCAGTGTGTACCTACAGTGAACTGGTTTCCAGCGGTGGGGATGTATATGGTGTACTGTTTCTCTGACGCTGCCTCCACGTTGACAGGACTGGCTTCTGTGTTTCGTCTCAGCTCCTCCAGAGCCAGTCGGACGGCCAGGTATTTGGACAGGTGATCCACCGTGGCGTTGCCTGACGTCTTGATATAGCGAGGTACAAACTCCATGCTGCCGCAAACACACCCAACAATACAAAGGTGTTGTTACACATTTAAAAGCTAATATGTTAATAAAGAAAGACATTAGCTGTAGCTTGTTGTTTCCTTTTTTAATCACTGTAATGTTGATGTTCATAAATACACATTAAACGATGAGTGTGTTTATTTTCAAATATCTGGATATTTCAAACTGTGAGGTTTATTAGCCATAAGTAAAATATACAGTATTTCCAAATGTGTGAGTAATAGAAGATAAAAGGACGGAAAATGTTATATTCCACCAGATTAACAAAATGATCACCAACTAAACTATAATACACATAGTGCTGTCATATCACACAGCTACATGTATTATAGGGAAATGTTTCCAGGCGTGCTCTACCTACTGAGCTACCAGGCCACTTGAAGGGCTGTTGTGTTATACTGTTACACTTAGACAGGTTGTTTTCAGTAACTCCAGTGTTTAACTGGAAGAGTAGGATGGAGGTGTCCTTCATTAGTCGCTTTCTGAGCGGCAATCATCCATAAAATGTTTGTCAGAAGTACCGTTATTGCAAAAGGACCATGATATAGTTTAGGCCATATCCCCCCCACCCCTAGTAGTAGGACAATATATACCTTAAAGGTTCAGGGGGAGGACTTAAAAAGAAAGAGTGTTGATGCTCTAATTAGCAGTATAGTAAAAAAGGGTGTGAGGGAGGCGATTGTACCTGTTGTGTCCGTCATCCTTCTCCATAAGGGTGGGGTGTGGCCTAAACACCAGTTCTATTTCACTTGCGCCACCATCCATCACAGCGTCCCCACCCCCATTCTCAGCAGCATTGTCCATGTCCAAACCGCTGTCGTCGCTGGTCTTGGTCCGTTTGATGCTTGGACCCGCCTCCTGGCCAAAGGAAGTAAAACCATAGTATCTGAACCCTACGTGCTTAAAGTAAACACTGCATTAGTGACTGGACCAGTGCATGTGTGCGTGCTCTATATGCCACCATACCTGGTTGCTGTGGACAGAAGCGTTGCTGCAGTGGGAGGAGTCTCCATTGTCTTCAGCGCCGCTGCCATTCTCCACTGTGTGCCTTTTACCTCGCTGCAGTCTGACAAAGAGCATCCAGAGGGATCAGACTATGCGTGAATGTATTATTTGCCTGCAGTGAGGAGGCTGTGTTTACCTGGTCATAGCCTGTATCTTTAGCCCTTCTTCTATGCTGTGGGACAGTGCTTGCTGGTTGTTGTGTTTGCTTATTCGAGCTAACACTCTCTCCTGGTGGGCTTCGTACTCGTCACGGCTGGGGTAAATCTTACCTAAAATGGGATGAATGACAGAACATGTGTGCTACATATACACATACATACACATACTACATACGTGTACTACATTCCTACACAGTATTTCCAAACAGTAACACTAAGCTTCTTGTAATTACTCACTAATCAGTGCATCAAAGTTAGGGTCTGGCCGAAGGGACCTCTTGGACACCAGCTTCTTACGGCAGGTAGGACACTCTTTATTACTGCAAAGACATGGAGTTATAAAACAGAGTTTGCTATCAACATCAGACTGCTATTCACTTTATTCAAGTAGCGCCAATTCACAAAAATCATCTGAAGGCACTTTACAAAAGTTAAGGACCTCATAGACTTCAACAATACAACTGTAAAGGAAAACACCAAATCCCACTTGAGCACTTCCCCTCACCCCCATTATTTGAACCAACACATGCTTCCACAAGCCAAACCCTATAAAGTTCAATCAGCGCAAAGTGATGAGTTAATCTCTTAAAGAAAAAAAAAAACACGTTAAAATCATTTCAATACATACATTTCCAGCTGAAATCCCAATGCTGCCTGAACAAGTGCACTTTCTCACCAACATTACATTGCCTGATATGAAACTGTTTGACTGATGAACCAAACATCTTGTTATAAAACAAGATAAACTGAATACATTTAGGTGTAGACCTGCACACAGTGTGTGGCAATCAAAAGGTTTATAGTGAACAAAGATATTTGTAGGTTACAGCACTGAACTGACCTTGAACAGGTAAAGCAGGTTAAGCAACATTTAAAACTGTAATTGAAGAGGCACTGTTCATGTACCAATGTCTGTCTCACCCTTTTGGTGAATAATGTTATGTTACAGCTTTACTAACCTTGTAGTGGGACACACAACACCAGAACTGATAAACAGGCTTCCTAAACTTAGCCGTAAGTAATGCTGTTACTTCTTATTATCATCATCACTATCAATAATGTTTGAATATGGTAGTTGCGATGTTGTATATCATGGCTATTATTAAGTATTATGTCATTATGTATAACAATATAATCTAGTATATACATATATACTACTGCTGAAAAGGCTAAACTGTCCATCACAATGACATTCAGCCTAATACATAGATCGAAGTCCATTTTTAAAACACTAAATAATTTTAATACACTAATAAGTGACTTGATTTCACTTATGGGAATGTTGATCTTTTTCTCAACATTACGTTTGAGAAGGTTTGAGGTCAAGAGGGAGAAAAGAAACATGAGGTTTATGACACACAGCGAGCTAGAAATAGGGACAGAGCGCTTTACACAGCACGAACTGGTGTGCTGTGTTGATTCAGACCTACTGGTCATTGCAATCGCGCCTTTCCTGCCTTTAGACTGAGGCCACCTCACAAGGCAGCTGGTTAACCGTGACACTGACCAGTCCCACACCTGGACATATACCACAGTCGAGACAAATGGTCCTACAAGGTTAAAGACTCACCCAGATCTCAAAGCTGTGATGATACAATCAGCACAGAAGCGGTGCAGACATTCTTTGGTTGTCATTGTGTTCTTCAACATGTCCAGACAGATAGGACACATTAGTTCACTGTGTAGGGACCTGGGTGACACTGCGATCTCCAGTCCATCTGTTATAGCTTCCTGTACCGGTATAAAACAGAGACAGACGTTGGTTAGTACAGACACTACTCCACCTGTAACAGTCCTGCCACCAGAGAATCAAAATCCACACTGGATGGATTCTAGATGCCCTGTGCAGGTTCATGTCACTGTCTAAATCTATGCTACTTTAAATGAACAGAAATGTAAAATGTAAATATCAAGCGTCAAATGCAAAGCGTAAAAAAAAAAACTGGAGCTGCCAAAAAAATGCTGAAAGCAAATCTCTACAAATGTATACAGATGAATTTATAAACTGTGAAGGGTGGGCGTTACCTGTGGAGTTCTCTGTAGCTCATACAGACTCAGTTCCCAGGTCTTACTCAGGGGTTGAACCCCATTGGTCTGAACTGTTTGAGTCATCACTGCAACACTGTTACAAAAGAAAATTATAACGACATTTGGTTGTAAATAAATCTTAGATGGTCTAATTTCTACCATGGATAAAAAAATGCCATTTTTCTCACACACACACACGCACACGCACGCACACACACACACACACACACACACACACACACACACACACACACGCGGTCTCCAGAAACCCCAGTAAACACCAGATACCATCTTTTTTACATTTTAACAATAAAGCTTGCATTACAATCCAATAAGCAGGTTTTGAAGAAACCATGAAAGTGATGATCATGAATGCTGCTACATTACAGACATATACATAATTTATTGAAAACGTTTTCATAAAGACGTATTTCTATTTACTGATGTGGGAGGAAAACAACTGACATCATGAGAGTTACTTATTATGTGCAAAGATTTCATAGATTGGTTTCTATGCCAAACATTTATTCTATTTGTAAGTTGTGTTTTTTATAATTACAGAAACCCCCCACCGGCCTAACAATGAACCTAGTCCCATCTAAGCTTTTCCCCGCATCCACGGGGCTGACAGAGGGGGAAGTGGAGGTGGTCCACGGTAATCACAGGGTGGCTCAGTGGAAGCTGCTCTATTGTACACAGATACTTAAAATGTATCAGGAAAGAACCCAACCGGGGGGACAACGTCTGTTTTCGGTTCCACTGTCCCCAACACAGCCGTCACATTATGCGTCGAACATGTGTTTGAACCTGCTCGTTGGTTTGGTCCAGCCCTTCAGTACTTTCTACTATGTGCAGGTAATAGACAGAGCCCGTGCACAGATTTCTGTGCCTCGGCTAATGCTAACTACCTAACACACAGCTAGCTATTGAAGCTGGCAATTGAAGCGAAGCAGCTAAATATACAAGACTTATAAAGCAAACAAAGGTAGATGTACTTTGTTCTGATGATTTACACATTATCGATGATAAGAAGGCTAATATTTAAATACAGACGGGTTATCGTGAATGTGTCGCTGTGACATGAGAAAAAAACAACAACAGAGAAAGAGCAGACGCGCCAATCTCCCGAGGTAATCTGTGTGTTTGGCTTTTATTTACTACATTCAAACCGCTTCAAAGTCTAACGTGAACGACCAGTGACCAGATACACCAGAGCGAAATACCTCTAGATTGTAGGATATATTGTTCTTTCTGTACTTACATTTTCAGTTGAAGGTCCGAACCGATCCAGTAAGCGCGTTCAGGCGAAGGCAATATGGCGGAATCAAAAGAAGCAATGTATTCTGGGAAATGAAGGCACTGCGCCAGAACGGCCCGGGTCCCACAGCAGCATAAAGATATGTGAAGATATCACATTACTGTCGGAAAATCACACCCGCGTTCCCCCAATCTTCAACTTTATTCATTATTCAGACGCAGTGGCAGAAATCTGCCCACGGGTTTATAACGCAGCTCGCCACAAACATGCCTGTACTATCCAGCTGTGGCAGGTGTCCTACGTGCCATGGCACGTGTCCACCTGGGAGTTGTTTAGCATTCACATCGTTGTCATCACTTGATAGTGTCGTTGCGATGAAGGCTACTCCCACTGGCCGAGTATTCGTGGCAGGTCCGGGCGGTCACTTTAAGGTGGACACGCGTAGCCTCGGGTGGCACCTCTGCAGAAGAAGCGAGCGGGGGTCGGAGTGGGAGGAGGCAGCAGGCAGGAGGCAGGGGACACGACGGGGGAGGGAGGCGCTGGAGCTCCGGGACATGAATGAACCATGGCCGGTAACGGCGCTTGGGCTCTCCCGGTCTGCTCCTTCCTGCTGCTGCAGCTCCCGGTGGTCCCGCTGCCGAACCTCCGGTCCGCGGAGGTAAGTCGCCCTCGCCTCACTTCACAGCGACGCCGCGGCTGAAGCTGGGCTTCAACTGGGCTGCGTCCCAGCTTCACGGCAGGAAGGCGCAGCGTTGAGTGCGATTGACTCCTAAATCAGGATATGAATGGAAAATGCTGCTTCCTGCGGGTGCTGGAAGCGGGAATGTTCGCTTGACCGTTGTTTCAGCGGGACTTACGTCTGCGAAACGACTCCACGCAACGTTTACACCGAAACAAGCAGCGCGGCAGTTTAACGTCACGAGTCAAGTTGCGTTTATTGAAACTTTACTCCTCGAACTGTGACACGACTTAACACCTGGAGGTCCAGTCCTGCAGGGAGCAGCTGTGCCAAATACTCCACGTCCATTATCTTCAGCCTCAGGAAAACATGCCTGCTCATGGTTCTCTCCCTAAAAAGCTCACAGAGGAGAGGGTTCAGAGACGTTCTGTCGGTTTAGGCCATGATGCTTCAGTGGTTCAGTCTTTGTATTGATCCACATTTCACTACATCGAAACCCAGGAAAGTATAATTCATATTTAGTCAGGTGAATTCAGAAAAATTAGTCATCTGTTCATTCAGAAATGCCGCTGTTCTGACCTGAACCCCTCGGCCTTTATTTCAATAATCCCTGGTTAAAAGTGATACAGAGTTGTTTGTATACTGCCTTAAAATGGAAAGTTGTAACCTTTATAATGCTTTTATTCAATATCCAACTGCCATATATTCATAATTCAAAAAGTTTAAATTAAAGTTGTTCCAATGAACTGTGGTGTCAGATTATGCTGCTCGACATCATGTATAAGGTATAATTCAATGTAGGGTGAACGAAGCGACTGATGCGATAGCAGAGGTTATGTTGTCAGTCCTTGACGTGTCCTGTGGCAGTAATGGTTGGACCAGTAACTGAACAGCTCTGAGTGATGATCTCTGCAGAACTACTACAGAAGAAAGGGAAAATCTCCTATAGACCCACGGCGGCAGGTTACTGGATGAATAAATAGAAACTAAGGAAGCTCAGTGTGTGAAGGACGTCCAGCATCCGAGTGTAGCAGCATCACTAAGAGATGGTTCACGGTGACCTGAAGCATCTCTGACTGTCAGCTTTACCACAATGTTAGGTTCTAAGCTTTACCTCTGCAACACCTTAGGGTTCCCAGCTGATTAAATGCCTCATATTTCAGTTCATTTGTTGCTGCCATACAATGAAAGCACACATTTATACTGCACAGGAAGTCACAGATTGTTTTGTGCGAGACTGATCCTTGTGTATTACATTAGCGTCTGCAGTTGGAGGAATGTGGTGTAGTACACAAAGTAGACATGACATGTGGTACGCTCCGTGGATTAGACTCTGGCTGTGCAATGTGGCTAACCAGTCTTTCTACAATAGTAAACACAACAGTGATGTAATGTTCTCTAAAAGATTTGAATGGCTTAATCCAGCTTTTGATCCAGAGCCTGAATCCAGATGTGAGCATGGCTTTCAGTCACAGGCACCAGACCATGCATTCTATTTTATATGTGGTGTCTTGTTTCCAGATTAGTCCCCCCACAAAGTCTTTTTATGGAATGTTGCTTCAGATCAAAACATGAAAGCAAATTTTTGTAATATTCCTTTTATTTTTGCATATCTGTTTCTATAATTACCTATTACATAGGTAACCTGTGTGTGCGTGCGTGTGTGTGTGTGTGTGTGGTTGGCCACAGGGCTCTGCCACAGATGGGGGCTTGTGTGGGCTTGTCGGGACCCTGTTGGATAACACACAGGGAGCCTAGAGGTGACTGTGTGTTTGTCAGTAGAAACTCAAAAACCCCAGGACTGGAGCCGAGTCGGTTGACACAGGCATGTTTAAAATGTCCCATTAGCCATAAGAATGTTGTCTATGCAGCACTTCTACATATATAACATAGATAACACACACTGAGACTGAATATCCCACATGCTCGCCAGACATTTATCTGTGAATGGTTGAACACTTTCGTGCTCAGTACAGTGGTCATGAATAAAACTCTAAACCAACAGAATGTGGTTGATTCATGAAGACAACACAAACAACTATACTGTTTCCTGTTTATTTAGGGGATGGTTACACGCGTATAGGAACCAGAACAAATGAAATGATCCACCAGAAGGCCTGACCTCTGACTAGGACACACTGAGGCCCTGCCTTAATCGTCTTTTAAACCATCACCGTCACTGTGTCATACATACAGTATCTACCTGTGTGAAGGGAGGGTGGAGCAGCATGGAGCCCTACATGCTAAACACACAGACCACAAGATGCTGGGGTCACCGACGTGACACTGCAGATGGAAACCGCCTGAGAAGTGTGTCCCACTGTCAGACACTCGTCCCAGTGCTGCCTTGTTGACCTCATCCTTACTTCCCTCAGGAGGAGGTGTTCCAGTGGTGGGGGGAATGGTCCAGCTGGTCCTCTTGTTCCAGGAGCTGTGGAGGAGGAGTCAGGAGCCAGGAGAGACACTGCCTCATACAAAGGTAACACCTGGTTGCTCTGTCCTTGTGTGGTGGAGCTCCACCTCCCCCACGCTCCAAACACAGGCGCCCCCCCCTGCTCAGTGACAGCTGGAATCCTTAGAGGACTACAAGCGTTTCAGATGGTGTGTGTGTGTGTGTGTGTGTGTGTGTGTGTGTGTGTGTGTGTGTGTGTGTGTGTGTGTGTGTGTGTGTGTGTGTGTGTGCGTGCGTGCGTGCGTGCGTGCGTGCGTGCGTGTGTGTGTTGCATTCTACAGTACGTCCCTCTGTCAGACGGGTGGGGGTTTGTGTGAGTTTTCTGTTCAGCCTCCGTCTACTAACATGTAACACTCACGCCTCCCTGTCGTCTCTACTGCTTTACTGTCTAAACATTAGGTGGGTGGGCTATAATGCAGTCCTACAGTGTTGACCTGAGTTTATACTCAAGTAGTTATGATACAAAAGACTTGAAACCTGGTGACAACAAATGTTTCCTATGTGCCCATGAGCACAATAACAGCGGAGTTCTGGGGAAAACGTAATCTTACCCATCATTGGAGAACCTACAGAACAGATGCAGAGCCTGTTACTGTTTACATTAAGGAACTGCTGAGTGTAACGGAGTCAGCTGTAATGTACAGCGCCTGTCTGAGGTGTAGCAGACCCAGGACCAGTTCTCAGGTGGAACTGGACTGGGACAGAGAACCAGGTCCTGTACATGACTCTGTTGTGAGGCCTCTGAGCTGTTGGTTGACGGTTCTCCATTTATACAGACATAGCTTTGTTTCCTTCCAGCTAAGTCACTACCAGCAGCTCTCCTTCAGAAACCTCATCTGTTTGTGCTGACACACTCCTACAAATAGATCACTTTGGTGAAGATCCAGATTTGCTTTCCTTAAAAAACCATCAGACAAATTCTAGAGGTTCACACACACAGTTATTGGCACATTCTCAATGAGGTAAACAAAACTACCATTATCTACTTCTGCTGCCAGAAGGAAAATAGTGAGAGTGGGCTCAGATGAGCGATATGAATAAATGTGAGAAGGAGCTGCATTCATTATTCTATAGGGTGAATGTGTTCAAGAGGGAAACCTGCTCGATGCAGGTTTTTGTTTCCTCAGTTCATGGTGGAAGGCAAGTTATTTAGGAATTCTTTATTATTTCTGATGAATTTAAAAGCTCGCTGAAATGGGATTTGTTGGCAAAGATGACTTTGTTGTGAATTAGTGCAAATAGAATATTTAACTGGCTGCTCAGTGACTGTTTATTCTACAAAGAATTGGGACTGTATGACTGGAATCATATTGACAGTCGAAAAGCAAAATCCATTGATGGTACCATAGAAACACCTTGTTGAGAGGAAGATGACCGTTAGATTGGTTTTGGTTTTCTTTTGCAAATATTGTCTTCTTTGTATCTCAGGCTGCCCAACACCCAGAATGCGAACACGTCATATTGTGAGGGCTCTCCTAAACAGTATCAGCTCTGCCCAAACCAGGTATGCTGCTGCTCTGATCAATTCAAACAGAAGAGTCAGTTTGAAATGAGAAACTCTAATGTACTCGTGTTTTCTAGCCCTGTCCCAGCACAAGCCTAAGCTTCAAACAGCACCAGTGCTCCCAGTTCAACTCTAAAGCTTTTGGAAGAAGGTACTACCAGTGGATGCCTCTCTACCCAGGTAAAGTGTATAATGTCAGTTTTTCTGTCTATAAAGTGATGAGGCGCATATGTAACTGCTGCATGTTTTCATGTAGCTGATTACATCAGCATTTCCAGTAAACCATGCGACCTGCAGTGTACCACCACTGGTGGAGAGCGGCAGCTGCTGGTTCCTGCCCACGATGGCACTTTCTGCCGTGATGCTAAGTTCCAGGGAGTGTGCATCGAGGGAACATGTCAGGTTTTACCTTGCTCCTTGAAGCTTCACTGAAACAGTGTTACACTTTTCAATGATTCTTTTGGGATGTGTAACAATAGAAGGTTTTACTTTGTGTAGCCTGTAGGTTGTGATGGGCAGCTGTACAGCAGTCAGGCAGTAGACAGATGTGGCGTATGTGGAGGCAATGGGACCTCATGCCAGCATATCTCTGGATCCTACAGAAAGGCACTCACACAGTTAGGTAACACACCCACACAAACACAACCATACACACTAACACAAGTGCATGTGAAAACAGCTGATTCCAGGTCCTAGAGCTTCATAGAGAGGATGTGTGTGTCATCACCATCACCCCGAGTACGGACTCCGTACAGACTCGATAAGTTGTATAAATAATGTGCGCTATTTATTTTTGGATGCATAATAAACAGTTTAACCCTCTTCAGATGGTGTTACCTGAAGGTCTCATTCTAGACATGTGATATTGTTATATAAACACTCTACTATGAGTAAAGTTATGTGGTGATTGATTTGAGGATTTCTAACTACATTTGCTTTTTATGAAACAGCCTCCCTGAATTCTGTGGATTATCTTCTATACAGGTTCATTTTGTCCCCAGATTAATGCTTTCACCAACAAAAACACTAAAATCAGTTTTTGATTGAATCAAACCTCCAATGACATTATATAACAGAGGAAGTGTTTCTTTCAGCAACTTTGCTCAGAAGTCTTCATATATTATTCCAGTCAATTCGGTTTGCATTAAGGTCATACCATGGGACAAACCCTTCAGTCTGTTACCTTCATCTTCTTGGCTGCTTCATGACTGACTGTTAACCTAGATCATCACTGTGAGCATCGCTGTGACTCTCACTATCGAGTCAATGCTAACATTTTATGCCATGGATCTGACAGTGACATCCAACTTCTCAAACCCAGCTTCAGGTAGATGTGAGGCCCAGTTTGCTGCTTTATGTCACTCCAACGTAGGGCATGTTACACCCCATAAATCAGCTGCTATTCTAATGGACTGCCAGGTATTCATGTATTCATGTCCATGTAACGTGCACTTGGAGCGTTTGGAGCTTGTATAACCATAGATGGTGACTCCACACACAGATCCTGGAGAACTAGTCATTCTCCTCCCTGCACTATGATGTAATGCGTGGAACAAGAACAGCTTAAGTTTAGCTTGTATGTGTTGTATGATGAGTTACTAAATCATTTTCTGGATGATTGTAAAGTGCAGATGTAGTTTCACCCACTCTGGTACGTGACAGGTCTCTGCTCAGTAACTCAATTTATACAAGCTTTTAAGGAAAATTCTGAACCAAAGTGAGTCACAGACATTTAAAAGCTTTTAGACAAATTAAGTTTTAGATTAAATTAAATTAGATATTGAAATAGAACCATAAGTGAAACAAGCTGTGTGTTACATTTACAGAGAACCAAGTGTTTAAAGCCGTGTCCCTCTCATCAGGTTATGTTTTTATCACCAACATCCCAGCTGGAGCCAAAGATATTCAGATCATAGAGAGGCGCAAGGCTGAGAACATCCTGGGTGAGAACCTACAACTTCTTTAAGGTCAATATGCTCATTAACAGACATTCATACATATTTATTAGCAGAAGGGTCAGTGGGAGGTTTTTAGTTCTTCTTAGAGTTCCATCATTTAGGTATTATACAACACTGTTACCCTAACACCCAGTGGCCCAACTGGTTCCAGTTTATTGACATGTACTGTTACTGAACCATCATTGTCTCTATCTTGCCCTATATTTCCCCTATTGTGTAGCTCTGTCAGATGAAGGTGGTCATTTCTTCTTCAATGGGAACACAGTTTTTGACAATCCTCAAAACTTCCACGTGGCGGGAACAGTGATTAAGTACAGGCGACCAGGCAGCGTGTTCTCCGATGGGCTGGAGTACGTCATGGCTCAGGGTCCGACACTGCAGGGCCTCAACGTCATGGTACAGCAGTAGCACCACAGCTTCTCACTATGCTTTTATTTGTTCAGATAGACGTTAACCTGTATTGTGTTTATCCTTTTATGTAGTATTACAACTTGAATGGGAAGCTCCCACACATCACTTATGAGTATATTCTTCCTCGGGGGACCCAAGGCGTCGTTGCTATAGGAGACTCCACAGACCCTGCTCATTCCCAGCTTGCTCTCAATAACGCCTCCCTCACCTACGGCAAGGTGGCAAATCACAGCAGGGGGAGTATAGGGTCTGTTCACCAGCACAGCCCCCCACTGGGAGGCCCGGACCGTACAGTTCTCCATCTGCAGGAAGAAGACTTGTGGCAAATCCAGACGGCCAGCCCTCCACCACCACCAGCTGTACTGGTCTACAGTGCAAGAGACTCCCCCAGTCACGTCTTCAGCCACAATGATGTGGAAGAGCAGGGGCTTGCAGCGCCACCAGGCTACCGTGAGTCAGAGGCCGCTACAGTAGTAGCTATACACAGTGGACTGAAAATGGTTTCACTGATGTCAGGTGCGAGGCAGGAATATAACCTACTGACCTGCTTTATGGTTCAATAACTATATAATCAATAATAATAATAATAATAATAATAAAAATAAATATATAAATAAAGTTAATGTTTAACCAATGTTTTGTTTATTAAATTACCATAAAATACACACTGAGAAGCTTTGGGTCATTGAATACTGCTGTAGACATAATGGGCTGTCCTGTACGCTATAAATGATGGAATGATAATAACTGAGTAGTGAGATATAAGTATATATTATTAGGTTATGACACTTACACATATATACAGTAAAACACTATTTATTTGTCAGTGCTCTTCAGTAGACATATTATTATCTGAGGGCTCAGACCTTTTCTTTAGTATAATATCCGATATTAGTGTAATACGCCTGTTTGTCATGTCTTATTCAGTTTTTCTTTTCCTTAAGGGAGTTCCTCCAACTCTGTTGATGAGCCATCAACTGCTGATGAAAACGCTGTGTTGCTCTCATTCTCAGGTACAATAGGTTGGTGCACATTAAGGTCTTGTGAGGCCTGTACATGGTAAAGGAATTTGTGATGAACACAGGCTGTTTGAAGACACTGAAGCTGAGCTGTACACAAGTAGAAACACAACCAACATCTGAAAAAGTGCATGAAAATTGTCTCAATTTAAATATATCTAAGTAAACTATTATAGGTAAACTATAAATAAGACATTTTATTGAGACAAGAGGTGCAAGCATTGCTTTTTTATCCCTAAAGAGGAATAAAAACTCTTGTCTGGGGTTCTAATAAAAGGCCTCTTCATCACCTTGCACCAAGAAGTCCGCTTTTTTCAGTTAAGGCTTCTGGATCCATTCTGGAGGGAGGGTGGACTAAACCAGAGAACCTGTCGACATTCTACAGTCTTGTCGCCTTCAAGAGCTGAGGGAAATGGGAGATTTTAAATTACTCAAGGGGTAGCTCTGCAGCATACAAAAACACCATAGAAAATCTATATCATGGTTCCTAACATGGTATTTCCTTTACTGGAAAGTGAACGTGGCATTATATGAGTGAGCACTGATAAAGCAGTAAACGTAATTTCAGATATTGTAGTACCGGTAATTTTACTACATCCACATCCATCATTACTATTCTCTACCAACCAAGTACACGTCTGGTTTACAGGAAAGAGTGATATTTAAGGCGGTAACAGCTGATTGTTCGCTGTCAAATAACCACAAACCTTTATGGGCCACGTTTAGACTCGAGAGATTTGGATCAGATCAGATCAGAACCATGATGGCATGCTTCACTTGGAGTTTGAGACTACAATGATGATTTATTATTCATTCAAATAAGATACGGTGTTGGTTCTGTGACTCAGGTGGTCAGGGTGGCCCCTCTGCAGCCCTACCCAAAGAGCCGGCCTTTCTGCTGCTGGAGGACCTTCAGCACAACCACTCAGACTCAAGCTCTCGCTCCCTGACGAAGTCGAACACACACACAGTCACTGGTGAAACAAAAGCAGGCTCCCTGTTGGAAATGGACCCCGATGTGCTCGCAGTCAGCGACATCCAACACACCAGGGCAGACGCTGACACCCACACTGCTGCTGTCCAGGCAGCCAGCACAGAGAGGTAGGACAGAACCGGTGGAAGCTCTGTTCAGAGCTTCACTCCAGTTGACCACCTTGCGTGTTTGTGTTATTCTCTTTGTAGCAACGACTTTGATCTGGGTCTAGAGCCAGATATTAGTGTGGCAGATATGTATCGTTGGAAGGTTTCTGCTTACGCTCCCTGCAGCTCCTCCTGCACAACAGGTAAGCTTGTCTATCGAAGGCTTACAGACCATGTTGTTTGTATTATTTATTGTATTCAATGCGTTGTTTTTTTTTTTTCACGAGACAATCCTACTATTTAACTGTTTCCACAGCGATAAACTGCTGAGCATCAGCGCTGGTGTCATGAATCCACCCTGTACATCACCTGTACAATGCTGCTGTCTGTGTAATTCACCAGGTTTCTCTACCAGCTATGCCTTGTGTGTTCGATATGACGGAGCTGAAGTTGACGACACTTACTGTGACTCTCTGACCAGACCCGAGCCCACGCACGAGTTCTGCTCTGGGAAGGAGTGTCCTCCAAGGTGCTGCCGAAGCTGCTTCATCACACACAGAACCCATAAGAGAGTTTGTTTCATTAACTGTCTGAGGGTAAACGTGCTACAAGAGCGTTCTACTGAATTTGAGAAAATAAGCAAAAATCAAGTAAAGGCCAGTTTGTTTTTAAATGTCTATCTACAGTGGTTTATTCTCCATTTGCACAAGATCACTCTCCCTCAGAATCAAAAGACTGTTGAGTGGGAGCTGGATTTACTTTTCCTCTTCGTCTTTCACCTTCTTCCTCAGGTTCTGCTCAGATCATGTCTGTTTTATTTCAAATTAAACACAAACTTTCTCTTCATCAGTCACTGCATCGGGAAAATTCAAGGCCTCTTTTAAATATTTATAGTAATTCATAAACATATTACTATAGACTTGCATCTGAATGTTCTGGCTTGTTGCCACTAATCAACGTTCTCTCTGCAGATGGGAGACCAGTGGCTGGAGCGACTGCTCGCGGACATGCGGTGAGGGAGTTCAGTACCGGACCGTGCGCTGCTGGAAGATGCTCTCACCTGGCCTCGACTCCTCCGTGTACGATTCCCTGTGTCTGACGCACGGCCTGCACAAACCAGCAGCTAGGAAGGTCTGCCACGGCCAGAGCTGCGGTCCACAGTGGGAGGTGTCCGACTGGTCAGAGGTAACGCAACCAGCCATGATTAATACTACAGAGTAACACTGGCCATAGCAGCAAAACACATCCCATGTCAACAACAAGCTACACATGGAAGGAGCCTGCTCATTACCTGCTGAGTCACGGGTAACCAGTTTCCAGGTGTGTGGCAGCGAAGAAGCCTCACCTTGTTTATCTCATCATGAAAAAGCTGTTCATATCATCTGTCATCTGTGTTCACTGCCTGAAGTCCTGATGTGTGAGCATCCAAGTACAAAGACTGCACTGTATCCACTGTCACCTTCCTACAGATACATTACATGGCCACTTATCTACCTACTCTCCAATCATACACATGTGCAGGACGTGACTGTATTCACAGCAGTTGACACTTGCTGATGGAAACGTGGAAACATACCACGAACTGATTGATTGCATGTGTGTGCTCAGTGCTCGGCGCGCTGTGGCTCTCGTGGTGTTCGGACCCGGGACGTTCGTTGCTCCACTGAGGTTCTACCATGTAACAGGTCCTTTCAGCCATTGCTGCATCAGGAGTGTGAGGGGCCACCCTGTGACAGGAGGTGGACAGTGTCTGACTGGGGGCCTGTGAGTCTAAACAACACATCTCATGTTTACCTTATTGTATTTTAGCTTCAGACATTTGACTGCCTGTGTGCGTGTGTGTGCGTGTGTGCGTGCACCAGTGCTCAGGGGTGTGTGGACAGGGCAGGATGCAGCGTGCCGTCATGTGTCGATCGTCAGGTGGGGTCGTGATGTCGGAGGAGCAGTGCGACCAATCGCTTCGCCCGCTGGCCATCTACCCCTGTGGTGACAGGGACTGCGCCCCCCACTGGGTGGAACAGGAATGGCAACAGGTAAACACAGTTTTGGCAGCATGATTTCCTGGGTGTGGGATTGTGCAAACGATCCATGTTTGGTTTTCTGTGCCAGTGCAACGCTACGTGTGGCCGTGGAGTGCGGTACCGCCAGGTGCTGTGTGCTGGGCTCCAAAGCGGGGTGTTCAAAGAGTTTCCACACAGCAGCTGTGACCACAGCAGGAAGCCTGAAGCCAGCTCCCAATGCTTCCAGAGGCCATGCTCCAAATGGTTCACCACCTCCTGGTCCCAGGTCACTGTCTGTGTCTGTGCCCTCTACGGCTGGAGCATGAGCTCAGTGTCTGTAACATAATGTGACCGTCCTGTCCCCTCTTGACCTCGCAGTGCAGTAAGACCTGTGGAAGCGGAGTCCAGGTGCGTGAGGTAAAGTGTTACCAGGGGGAGGAGTTGGTGACCAGAGGCTACAGCTGTGACTCTGCCCTCAAGCCAAAGTCCAGACAGAGCTGTGAAATTCAGACCTGTCCGACCGCAGGTACAGCACTCAGCAGAGCATCTGTGGATCAGCTTTTAGATGAGGAGGTGAGAAGTCAAGGCGTTTCCTCTTTTCTTTCTCCAGCATCATCTGTGGACAACACGTGCCAAGACAAGCCAACAGCCAACTGTGGCCTGGTCCTTAAAGTGAAGCTGTGCTCCCACTGGTACTACAGAAAAGCCTGCTGCCAGTCCTGTAAGACGCCCAAACCCTGATGAGGACCCACCTCAGCACAAACATTCAACTGGTGCTACACAGAAGCATGCTGCTACCAATGTGTGGCCTTAGGACATCAATATTAGCCTTCCTACTGTTACACTAGCACTGATGTCCAAGGTCAGCATGTTGTCACTGCTTTATACCTAAAGTTACTCACACATAGAAACTCCCACATATTTAGGTCACTACTGCTTTTTCAGCAGTATTACACGTGTTTAGGTACTGAAACACCCCAGCACAATGTGAAGGCAGAGGGATGTTCGTTCACCATACGCATCCTAATAATACTGTCGTGCCCAAAGCACATGAAGGTCCAACTGCAGCATGTTGTTCACCCGACAACAGTCCGGGTCAGGTTACAGCAGCTCACTCCTCCAAGAGTCCTGTCTTCATTCTCTGGGCAGGGTTTGGTTACATGCTGAACCTCAGGGAGATTTCTTCTCCCCCCAAGTCTATAAAACCTCAGGATTTCAATATGAACATAGATGTAACAGGTGAAACATCTACTGCATCATAAAGCAATACATGACGGTATGGTAGATGAACTACATGCACCTACATTAGCTGGTTATTCATTCATCAGGTGGCTGGTGATAGATTGGTGAACCCTTCATCTTCATTGGAGGACAAATCGATCACAACAGTCCCTTAATATTAACACGTATCTTCAGATAAATCGGCCTGAAGAGATGTTTCTTTAAGCTAAATATGAAAATAAAGCTGATGTTTGTCTTTGTCTGCTCTGTAGAAAAGATGAGATGTTCTTTTTACCATACAGCTTTAAGACTTACACACAGGTTTACTGTAGAACAAACTAACATGCAGCTGCTGTGAGATGGCATCTGGGTTGAACACCCTATGGATCTAACAGAACCACCCACTGTGGCACCCCTGTGCCTGCTCTAACGCAGGCCTCTGGTGCTGCACTGTATCACTCGTGATTAATAAAAGGACCAAATTTTTTTAGGCTTCTTGTGTTTTTAACTGCTGCTTCTCTCACTGAACTGACTTTGGACTGAGTGTGTTGTCTGACTGTCTGCAGTAGGAACCGGGAAATGACCAAATACAGGGCAATCCTAATTTTAGGGCTTGCCAGCGTAACTATGGTAACACAAGATGTATTTTATGGGACTAAAGAGAGCGATAAAAAGAAAAAAGACCTCTCTCTACTCTTCTTGTGATTTTGTCTAATACCTACTCTCATATTCCAATAGTTGGATGTAGAATCACTTCAGCTAAATTCACAGATTAGATCAGAGGCTTTTATAATTGGGCCTAAAATAGTCTTTGACTTTCTGTGACATGAAGCTGAATCAAAAAAGTAAGGAAAAACAATCTGACCTACAGTACAAACATACACAAAAGAACAAAGTGTAAACACGGTGGTACTTTCATAAAGACACAGTGATGTGCTTGTTGTATGTGGATGTACCTGATGTGTCACAGGATGTTGACCGTCCTGTGGAAGCCTGACCTAGTCCACTATCACTGTCTGCCTCTGGTGGTCACTGCCCACTGGCACATCTGGTATGTTACATAGATAAACCTTTCATAGTTTTCCTTTCCCGTTTGACGAGTAGCTGTAGAGTATCTCACTATGGAAATCCACCCCCCCCCCCTCCTCAGTGATGCTGGAGTTGAGAAGTCTTTGCTGGTGGTCTGTCTACTGTGAATGTACTTTTTTAGAGCATTTAGAGTCTTTGTTGTGTCAGATGTGATTTGGCCTCTAGGAAAGTGCATCAACATTACTGTACTGCAAGATATGCACAATGGTTAAAAAACACCTCCTTTATCATCTTATTATTAGCACCAGAATGGAGTCATAGATAGACATTGATAGAGTTGTGGGTCAGTTGAACCAACCCCAAAGGGTCTGGATCATGATGGTCACCACTGTGACATCGTCTGGGTTCAGATGATGTGCAAAGCAGCAGCTTGGAACAGAAGAGAGGGGACGAGGAGCTGACTCATGTTTATTTTGCAGTGGCACAGTAAAGACTTTTGCAAATGACGACAGTTAGTGGATGTCCAAGCAAAGGGAGGGTGTGTGTCCTCAGCATACACTGTTTAATAACATATACCACAGCTGCGTGTAACAGTTCAATCTATCGAAGCCTGACGTGATACTGGTCTACTGGGCAGTGAGAGCTACTGGGCAGTTAAAGCTGGTCTACTGGGTAGTTCCAGCTCACACACTTTTCTACTGCCACATCAATCGTTATGGTTTCTGCTGATTTTCTTTGCCACTCACCACATTTCTCCTTTTGAAGAGAAATTGTATCATAATATGGGATTTAATAATTCATCATGCATTACATCCACCAGCATAGAGACCTAGAGCATTGCTAAACACACTGTCACAAAGACTGACCTGGTAAAACTGGAAGACAAAAGGTTTGTGAGATATTAGTTGTAATGAGTAAAGGCATCATGTGCAGAGACAAAAAGGCCCTTTAACAGCACTCACTACAGGTTATGGGGTGGGGGTTGATCGTCCTGTGCTGATCTCTGCTATGGAAGTAACGCTCCAGTATGTTCCATGTGGTCAGCTCAGTTCTGGTAATGTTACTACCAGAAAGACTTTGCTCTTAACTTACTTCATGTGCATCAACATATCCACACTATTCTAAAATCTAAACCGATAAAAACAGTGACGTAAATCCTAAATGCTGAGTTGGCTCTCATCTCCCATCGACCTCTAAATACGCTGCGTGAGGACCACCAGCATCACAGACGACCGAGGTCACCTAGAAATCGTGTAGAACCTCCAGCACGCTGGCGAGAGACCAGGCCTGGGTCTCACAGCTGAATGAGCAGTACTGGCCGTTCTCATTGGTCAGCTCTGGCAGGCCTTTCCAGGGAGACCTGAGAAAACAAACAGTTACCACCAACACTAAACACGCAAACCGGTGAGCAGGTAACTGTGGCCAGTCCCACCTCTCCAGGTGGGTGTAGTGTCGAGACAGAACGTTTTTAACGAGGTTCACTGTTTGGGCATAGGTTTCTTGTCCCATCTTCGTGGCAAAGTAGAGTTTAGCTCGCAGGAAATAGCCGACTGGCCACAGCCACTCCTACACAGGCAGAGGTAGAGTCAGTGATGGTCCAAATGGATGGTTGGATGGAATCATATAGGTCAGACATCTTCTACACAGTTACTACAGATAGAAGGCCTGAAGCTGTGTCATCAGCGGGTAGGTCGGACTCACCGGGCCTTGGTGGTAGTTGAAGCCTTTGGCCAGGTTGTAGTTGTCGTTGTCCAGTGCGTTGTCATACACCCCACAGTACACCATGTCACTAGGACAGCACAGACTCAAACATGTCATTTTACTTGAACTGTTGTCCATGAGTGGAAACACCTTGTGGGTGTGCGAGCACTTCTTACTCTGGGTCCAATGTCTTCATGCCCAGGGGCCCAAGCAACTTCTTTTCAGCCACCTCTAAAGCCTTCCAGGCTCTGTCCACCGTGAACAGCTCTGGAGCCTTTAAAGCACAACCCACAATCAGTCACAAACAAGACTACAGCTCTAGATGAGACATTAAAGCCGGGGGGCTTCACCTACCACCACCATGGAGATAGTGAAATTGGGCCTCAGCTGGTAGTCACACCAGGGGCTGGAGGCTCCATAGCTGTCCTTATAGATGCCCTTTTTATGCACCAGCTCTGGGCTTTTTTCATGGGGGTTGTTCGGGTCATCAGACACCCAGAAAGCCGCTTCAAAGGACTGTTGGAGCTGCTGGTTCCACTGGGAGTAGGTGACAAACTCTTCTTTACCTGGAACACAGTGTAAACGTAGCATAATGGAAATAAGAGTATCGCACCTAGTGTGTGTGTGTGTGTGTGTGTGTGTGTGTGTGTGTACGTGTGTGTACACATGCATGTGCATACCTTCTCTTTGCACTTTAGCTCCATCGTAGGGATACAGTCCTTTGGCATGGAGACCCACCACCCAGCGAACAGCTGACTTACTGAGACCAACTATCTCGACTGCTGCTCCGTCTCTGGACAGACAGTCACACAATGAAGAATTCTGAGCCACTGAAGTGGACGTGCATCAGAATGAGAGGCGTTACCTCGGAGTAGCTGGCATGCCTTTGTTCCTAGCTCTCTCACTCTCTCCCATTTTGTCCATCCAGGTGCCACAGTTAAAGCGGTTCCCCCCGGTGACGAAGCCAGTGGCTGGGTCCACCTTGGCCGTCACACTGAAGCCTGTAGAGGAGAAGCGGAGCGGATGTTTCATTGTAGACACACAAGCCTCTTCACAGTTCACCACCTGCCTTACCTTCATCTCTCATGTTCATGTCTATCTTGGGTCCAGCATTTCTCTCTCTGAAGGAGATTCCCTGTAGGTGGCACTGCAAAGCCTCTTGGATCACATCGTACAGGGGCTGTTCCTGTAAACACACACACTACAAAGGTCCACATTGCTGCAGGCGTGTGTGTCTGTTACATTGTGGGTCCTGTACGTACCACCTCTCCAGGTTTGCATGGCTCACAGTCGTCAGTAGGGTACATCCGTGTAACTGGGCAGTTAAGAATTTCATGACCTTGGGGAACATGGGTAGCGTAGTCCTGAAGCAAAGAAGAACACATCAGCAAACTATTATAACAAAGTACAAAGAGAGAGAGAAGTCTGTTTTATTATCAGTTATTATTATCATAATCATCATCAGCCAATTTGCTTACACCCACTAATGTAATGTAAACACCCAGTATGCATGCAACATTCTTCATCCACACTAGACACAGCACAGACATCAAGCAACCTCACCCATTCAGCGCTTATGTGCACTGTCATTTGGCGCCTCACCCCAGTTTGTGTGTGTATCTACCTGGATGCACTGCAGCCACCACCACACAGCATCGCGACAGTTGTACCGAGCGCAGCGTCCCTCGCCCAGCAGGTTGGGAATCAAACCGTGACGCAGGGTTCCAGCAAAAGCCAGGATGATGTTCCTAAGGAAACCAAAAGTCATTTAGATTAATGTCCTAAAACATACTTTGGTTCATAAGTGGAACAAGGATGTGTGACTTTTTAACTTCAGTAATGACACCATCCATCCATGGATGAAGGCAGACGCTCAAGAACACGATTCTTTTACTCACGTGTCTAGAGATATAGTGTTGACTGTCAAAGAAAACGCTAAACATCCAACTACGACACACAGCACACTGAGAATAAATGTTACCGAGCCTCAGTGTGTCTTCCAGTAAGAAGCATCAATCCTCTGAGCGCAATGAAAGTGTCTCTGCCCCAGCAGCGGAAAATTCCAGAGGAGAAATGAGGAAGACCTGCAAATATATCAGTTATATGTCACTAGAATCAGGGTTTTTACATAGTGGAACACACTCTAACCTATACTCATCAGATTTTCTGTTGCTAGGTTACCTGCAGCAAGAGATACACAGCACTGCTCCTTCTGGCCTGTGATCGGACTGACGCGATAGGGGACATTCTCTAAGTTTACAGAGAGCAGAGGAAGAGCCGGAAAGCGGCCGACTCCACACATCTGAACCGAGCCCAGCGCCAGGTGACGAACAAAGCTGGAGCCATTCTGGACAAAACTGGACCAAAACGACCAAATATCAGCAAACGAGAGAACATGTCAACGTGATCAAAATCAATCACCCACTTTACCTCGACATTTGTTTGTAGGCAGCATCCAGAGCTGTGGTGTAGGTGGACACCAGAATGGCATCAAAATAACAGGGAATGAGGTAGCGAGGGATGTGTTTCACATAATCAAACATGGCTCCCAACCACTGACCCACCTGCAGACACACAAAGTCAGTACCTGACATCCCCACCGGTAAAACCTGAACCCAGCTACAGTGTGGGAGGACCTCACCAGAGCCAGAGGTCCCTCTCTGCTCGTCAGCCGGTTAGAGACAAAGTCTATCAGCCAGTCTCCTTGTCTGAGGTTAGCGCACACAGGATGGCCCAGGTCGTTGTTCGGACGGACGTCCGCAAACACCGACATCAGCCCTGCAGACACACAACAGCTACCGTCACACTCCAAAATGATCGTGGGTCCTGGTGGACTCCCTACGGAACGTGGGTCCTCAGGCTCCATTCTCTTGGGCTGAGGGGGAGTGTTTGCCTCTGGCTCTCCTGGGGTGGATAACGTTGACCCACCAGTGGTCATTTTTTACCTCGGGTGTCATCACTGTGGCTGCTGTGGCTCTGCCTGGTGGGTTCTGTGTGGGTGACTCGGGTTGCGAAGCCTGCCCTGCTAAACTAAAAGGTATGTACAGTAGGATCCCTGGATTTCTTCCCTCCGCTCGTTTGACTGGGTGTGGCGGCCGGCCTTCTCTTCACAGGTGATAATAATAATAATAATAATAATAATAATAATAATAATAATAATGATAATAATAATAATAATAATAATAATAATAATAATAATAATAATAATAATAATAATAATAATAATAATAATAATAATAATAATAATAATAATTTTAACACACAACACCAGAACCTATAAACAGGCGTCCTAAACTCAAGTGCAAGTACTGCTGCCATTTACTGTTAATAATGTTTGAGTATGATATATTATGATATTGTATGTCAAGTTTGAGACCCCTGATCTACAATGTCATTAGCATCCATAGCATAAACACCATCTACAGCATCCACACATTCTACACTGTCAACAGTGTCTACACTACCTTGCAGTCCAGCATATTTGAAGGTCTCCCAACCGGGGACGCTGTAGCAGCCTCCACCATCTTCCTGTTCTTCTGAGCCACAGCGGAACAACAGGACATTCATGTCTGCTAAGGTCAGTTTGGACATGAGTCTGTGAAACACGCAAATTAACATCATATATAAAGTCCAGCAGGAGGAGATTCAAATATTCTTCACATTAACCAGTTCTGCTCCATTAGGGCTAATCAGGGTGTGGCTGGATGACGGCTAACAGCTCTGGACATGCATCACTCACTGTGACAGCGGCTTTCGCAGCGCCTCAGGTGGGTTCTCATCTGCAACACTGCCTCGCTTGTACTTTGGGCTGAACTGGGACAGGTAGTACCTGAGGACCCCCACCACCTTCTGGGCCTTTGGGTCCAGACTCACCCTAGGTGAAGAAGGATGGTTGGAAATTACATGAACTAAAGGCTGGTTTAAATAAAGCAGTGTTAGTTTTACCTGAAGGCGATGACGCTGCCAGGTGTCAGCTTCTGGAAGCTGATTTCCTGCACAAACTCAGACCGACCTTTAGATGTCACCCCAGCTTGCTTCACCACTTTACTGTCCTGTAACTATATGCACAGAACAGTGCTGTGTTATTGATATACATCGTTTTACTTCGTACAGCTTCAGATGTAGTGATGAGTCCATGATATTTAGTATTACAGCTATGTGCTCTTTGATTTCCACTGTGTATTCTGGCATGCCGTTGATGTAGTCGTCATCTTTCCTGTAGATGCCAACGTTCCTTTCCACTGTCCTGGCCTCCAGTATCACTTCCTCGATCTTTCCTGCAGAGACAATGAATGTTTTCAGCATAGAGAACTGTGGTCCACCCCTAATATGACTGCTCCTTACCAGGTATGAACATAGGTGGGACGTTGGCATCATACTGGTGAACCTTGGGGTCCTTGAAAGCCGTCCTGCACACTGCTACCACAGACTGGTGGGTGACGGGACAGTGGCGGGTAATCGCAACTATGTCTGCATCAACCTGGTCTACATACACCTTGTGGGCAGAGGCTTTGCAATTAGTCTTTCTGTGATTTGTAGGACATGCAGCACCACAGACAGAGATCTAGACTTCGCATGTACCTGTATAAATCCTTGGGCAGCTAGCTCCTGGTGAAGCTTGTTCAGTGCCAGTTTCCCAGCTATGATGCCAGAGTGAGGTCCCACTTCACTGGCTGAGGAGGCTGGTGCAGTCGCATTCCACTTGGGGTAGAAACGCTCTTCCTTCACGACAGAGATCTGGACACACATTATCCAAACTGAAACAATGTAGAGTAAAAGCATAGCTACTGCAGCTGGATGGATGGGTCATTTGTGCGTGTGTCACCTGGTGTGGTACTAATTCATCGTATCCTCTGGTGGAGCCAGTAGCACAGCAGGCCATGGAGACAACAGCTGAACTGGGCAGAGAGTCCAACGCTGAGCGAAGCTATATCAGAAGCACAACCCACTGAACATCTGCAGAGGTAAACAATCACACTCAACAAGCTGCCCTGCAATCTGACTCTCACCTGTATGGGGCACTCATTGTCATGCGTCACATCAAGGAACATGGCGTGTGCAATGGAGGGGATCAGTGGACGGAGACTGGGCTGAACAAAGGCTCCCACTGGCTCACCTCCGTAACGATAGACTAGTCGGCCCTCCTCGTGGCAGTCACCAGCTGACATGGCCTCTGTGGGAGGAAGGAGGGTGAGACAATTTAGACCTGATGCACCAGTTCGTACGTTCAAGTTTATGTTAGTCTGAGCAGGTGGACAACACAAGTTAAGCACAAACATTTAGCTGTTAACGCTCAGAGTGATTCTGATAACTGTAAAATTTATACCCACGCCTTGTATTCTATATATTTTGAGAAGGTGGTACTATCTAGTGTTGTATACATTTAATAGGGTCCCATCCCAAGCTGAGCAGAGTGGGAACCTTGTGCCCTTACTGAATAAATACACAATAGTAAGTGAACTTCTTTGGCTGCCGTTCCAGAGCTTCCTAGAGCTGGGAATTAGACCTGAGTAACATCCAGAAAGAACTGATTCCTGGCTTGTCTTGTGTCAATAGATAACTTGCCTTAAAATGTTTCTGTTGAACTGAGTGTATAGTTTGAAGGCTCCGACTCGGCCCCAATGCTGAGCAGCTGCAGTGGCATTTAATGTTGCTGCAGCTGTTTCACCTCAGAGCCTCTGCAGTGAACCTGACGGTGCATCGTATCCGTTCACACCAGACCCTTATTCTAGTTTCACTTGGTTTCTAGTCATCAGGAGTGTACTGTAGCATCTTTTTGTTCTAAATGAACCAATTTTTCAGGTGTGTGTCAATACCTCGTATCAGTGAAGTGATCCCTAGCTTGGTAACAAAGACGTTATCCAGCTCCTCACTGCCGGTGAAGAGTTCAGCCACCACATACAGATTAGGACACACTGTTCTGGCCACGTCCAGCATGAACTAATTCACCACACCATGGCAGCACAGCAAAACAGAGTGTGTGTGGGGTGGGGTGGGGGGTTAAGGCATTCAAGTAAAAAGAAAGAGGAGTGGAGACAATGCGAAGGGAACACACCACACCATTACCATGCATCCAAGACACAAGGTGGAGAAAAATGCAGTGAAGAGAAAAAGAAAAAACACAGTTAGTTGAGTTCGTACCTCGTATCAGGCTGCTAATTCCCAGCCGATTTACAAACACATTGTCAATCAGCTCGCTGCCTGTAAATAGCTCAGCTATCACATATAGATTGGGTCTGACCGCTCTGGCTGCATCTAGCATAGCCTGGACAGGGCAACACATCAGCATCAGATAGAGAGAGAACAACAGTTAACACAGGTCTGAGGACATACAGTAGAAAAACCCTGCACTGGACACGTAATCGGTGAATTACACACTCTCCATAAACTTTTGTATTAGGCCACGTTAGGACCGAAGCAAACCTATGATCCTAAACCTGATGTATGACATCACCTCAGCCACATGCAGCGGTGTGGAGTGGCAGTTGTCCAGTCTGACTCCATGGAAATACTTGGCTGTGATCTCAGTGTACTTCTGCATGTGGGCCCACAGGTACGGACAGTCTTCAGGTCCGTTGCCATAGCGCAGTTTGACACTGTCACCCCAACAGATCAGCTCCCGGCGCAGGTACACGTTTGAGCCTACAGGGAGTGAGGTACAGAGGCTAACAACTACCTCACTGGGCCAGTTCTGGGTTTTTAAAAAAAACCTTTTATATGTGTACAGGCTGATTCCTGTGTCTGTGTTTGTATTGGATCATATGACTGGTTTTCTGTGTCTACCTGGCTCAGCAAAGTTGCGCAGTGGATCATCCCCCATCACCCAACCATTATGAGCCAAGCAGTGACACATCTTGTCTGGCTGGTTCAGAAGCTCCATCTCTTGCTCCAGAGTCATGTCTTGATATGGGAAGGTGAAATACCTGGGAGAGACAGTGGACAACGATCACATCCACCAATGTCACGGCCCAATTACATGCATGGGTTTCATGCAGCATTACCTGGTCACCAGAGGGTTCTCCTTGGTAACAGGCCCCAGTTTAGGTCCATGATCAGCCAGACGCTCATAAGTTACATTTCCCAAAACACAGTTGACAGCCTTGATGTATAAAGGCACAGAGTAAATGTTAAGAAATGAGGATTGTCAGTGCTGAATTTTGATGGTTAATGATCTCTAAAGCACTTTTCCCTCCGACGCTTCTCATTCTGCTCACACACACAAAACAGTGCCCCTCCCCCCCACTTATACTTGTACTGTAACCTACCAGACCCCTAACCTAACTGTGTTTCTATATAAAACCGTAATGGCACGTCTTTATTGTTCTAATAGAAATCTATAGAACCCAAATGTTGTGTGAGGTCCTGTCCTTATTCTAGTCTGATACGTGACATGAGCCTAACTCTGCCTGTTACTCCTGTACCACACCTGCTCCTGATGCTGCTGGACGACCTGGAGGTGTTCGGCATTCAGCTCATTCAGTTTTTGTCTAAGCCAATCACAGCATTCTTCAATGTGCTGTGGGGAGGAGCTGCAACAACAACAACAACAACACACTCTACAGTTTGTAGAAGCAACATTTATTAATTGATTAAATGACAAGCACTCTCTAAAGACAAAAACCATGGACTGATTCACAGCCTGACTGCACAAGACAAGTGATGTGGAGTTCTACCTGTGAGGTACAAACGTCTCCAGAGCAGAGTCCATGTCCACTGTGTTGCCGTAGCGACGGTACAGCAGGTCCTGGGTGATCTTCAGGCCATGTTTCCCCCCAGTCTTACTACGATCTGGCTTACTGCCTAAAAGCACATGTGTAAACAGAGACTAGGAGATTAAGGGACATGCAAGTTGCACACAAAGCCACAAAACTCTGAGACTCTAAGTTGCCACTGTGTAAGAAAACCAAAAACTTTCTAGACAATATAAAAACACTAATTACTGACCAAACCTCCCTGTATCAGATGTCTACTTCTGCATGGGACTCTGCCCGTTTTAACGCTCAGGTCCCTGTTATGGTGTTTTCCTCCCAGTCCTTCTTTCTGTGTCCTCTTGTGTTAGGAGCATTTTTGGTTTTGTGATGTTTATTTGGATTAATGGAGTTTGCCAGTAAGTCATTCTATTCGTCTCTTTGCTCAAACATTTGAAGATTCCGCCTGCCATAATGAACCTGTCTTCCAGTTGCAGTGTTTTTTATGCTGCAGGTTCACTCTTTCCTATTTCAGGGCACAAACCCTGCAGCTACTCTGAGCCTGCCAGACTTTTTATTGCAATGACGCAAGCATCGAGCTACATGCAGTGATGTTCACTTAGTTTCTGACTAATACTTGTCTCCACTGACCATTTTTCAGAAGGATCCGAAACTGTTCCACGGCACTTTCCACTTTGACCTGGTAGAACTCCCACAGCTTGATCTCAGGAAAGAGATCCTGATGCATCACTGTACGAATGGCCTGATAAACACAAGGAAGAAAAAACAGCAAATTATTTCTTAGTACACTGCAGCCTTCATAGCTCCTTTCACAATGTCCAGCTTTACTCACATTCAGATGACTCTGGCTGGTGATGTCAGCAGGAAGGCCTTTTGCCTTGTAACGTCCCTCCGCAATTCTGGTGGTCAAATGCCATAAAGCTCTGTCTAAGACCCAGGCTGGGCGCAGGTGGGGGGAATTCACCAGATTGTAACCACACTCTGGATGTTCTCGTATCCACTTGCTGTTGGCAGCTACAAAGACAAAGCAGATTTGGTGGCCCCTATAATTTACCCCATCACGTTTGTACAACACAGAATCCATGTCCCTTCATCCTTCACCTGGGTGCATTCATTCACGGTACATTTTCACAGATTATCAGATTATCAATGTAAGGACCTGCCCATTTAAATAGCCCAAAAGGCAAATTAACTGCCAGGGAAAAGACCTAGTGATGCTAAACTATGACAACTCTTATATAATATTGGAATCAATAAAAATTTGTTAAGAAATAATGGACCATTCAAAGTACAGCATAGTTAGAACATGCCCTGACCAATGATCCATTTAAACCTTTATTCTGAAAAGCTACTGCCAAACTAATGTTGTATGTTTTCCAAATATGTTGTGCACCATATCAAGGATATGAGTTTTATGCATTTATGTTGAAAAACTGTGTTGACTTGCTTTTTTAAGTTTACGTTAAGGTCATAAATATATTTATCTAAATAATAAACATTAACTCACCAGTGTGATTGTACACCACATCTGTAATAGACAGCATGCTCCACTCTTTCCTTAACTTCTCAACCAGCATTCCCACATCTTCCCAGCTATAGCGCTGACCCTCTGGGCTGAAGTCAGGGTTGAAGGCCAGCTGATCAGCTAGAGAGTAGCAGGACCTGGACACTCCTAGAGTCTGCAGAGGAGTGAAGTGGATCATGTTGTACCCTGGAAAAGGGCAACACCAAGGAAACACTTATTGAAACACACACTTTGCACAAGGCCACCAAACTTTAATACCCAACTGTACACAGTGTAAACATAGAGTACACTCTGTTTGTCTATGTTCCTTAAACAAGCCGAGGAAACCGAGGAAGGAAATTAATAAATGACTGACTGGCTGTCAATACTTTAGCCTCTACAGTTCAACTGTATGGTCCCAGTTCGTCTACTTGTATGAGGTTACAAATGACACACTCACCTGACTCCTTGGCTACTCTAAGCCTATCTGGCCAATCATCCAAGTGGCCCAGGCATTTTGACAGGTAGGTCTGAATGGTAATGCAGTCCAGCGGAAGGACTTGGTTGTCTGATCCAACACGAAGAACTGGGTCAACCACAATGTATCCTCCCCCTGACCGCTCTGTGTCTCTGCAGCCAAACAAAGAAGGTAGAATAAGCAGTAAACCATGTTCAACAGGGAACAAGGGGAGAAAGAAACAAAAAGAAGGACATTCTTACCCACATCCAAAATAGTACTGATAGGACCCAGCTGTCTTCAGGTCCAGGGAGCAGAATTTATCAGAGTCATCTTCTTTCCCCGACGGGTAATTCCAATCCAGAACACGGAAGATGTGTCGTTTGAACTGCTGCCCCTCCAGTGGGTAGTTTGTGTGCACCATAACCTTCCTGCCCTGAAGGCTTGGGCCCAGGCGGAACTGCAGTTCAAACCCTTCCAGAAAAGTAAAGTACTAAAGTATCAGCATTGACCAAATAGCAACAAGCTTAATTCTGCTTCTGTCTGTGCATCCTGGCACAAAGACAGTATAGGTACAGTATTGTGAGCCAGAGCTTGTACCTTATTAATATATTTAATCTGGTCCAGGTTGAGGTTTACCTCAGTAAATCCCTATTGAATATGGGCCTTCTTCAGTGATACAGTACACTAAAATCAGCTTTAAAGACAATAAAAGTCCATTATCTGTTCTGTACAAATCTAGTCATTACTAAGTCACTCAGTGCATGCTAACGTTTCCACTGATGCCTTAAATCATGAACCTTTGTTTCCAATACATTACATTACATTTTAATTTAAAAGCTACCGTATATGGAGAGGAAACAATCATTGATTACCTTGTTCAAGTCTGAACAGTGTCCTCTCTAAGTTTTCCTTTTCGTTGAGCATTAGGACTCGAATCTGCTTCAGGTGTTGAGGCAACATCTTATGAAGATCTCGTCAAAGTGAAATGATCTCTGCTCTCCTGCAGAGAAACAAGGTGGGTGAACAATTACTAACCATCAAGTCATCAGTTTATTGTAACTGCAGAGGTTTTAGGCTCTTTGACAAGGTGATGCTGAAATAGGCTTCATGACTTCTTTAACTTGGATGTAATCTATTGTTATTGTCTTGTTTCAGGCTCCTGCTTTGGAAATCTTGTGCTGATGTTGTAAGCAAACGGCTTATTGAAAGCTTCCATACAGAACCCGAGGCTGCAGAACGCCACACACTGAATAGAAAAAGTGTTCATCTTCAGCCGCTTTCCTTTTCCTTCGGTCTATGACAAGTGAAACTATTTTAAAGCTTTGTTTACCTTATTTATGAAACTAATGCTAACACACTATGATTCAACTGCATTTTGTTTCTTCTGGGTTTCATTTTTTTCATGTGTGGACAATAGCTTTTAATGTATGACTAAATCATTGCTCAACCAGAGTATGCAAAGCCTGCTACAAAAGGTGCTTTATGCAACACTAGGATGTGTGTGAGCTATCAGAGTTTGGACCATCAGAGAAGCAACATGAGAAAAGTTATAGGGAAAATGTCCAGAGGGATCGTGTTAGGACATCGTGTTAGGAGAAGAAGGTATTGGTTAAGCCTGGACCTCTAGGCAATCAGATGATTGAGTGTTGTGCAAACTTGTTGTAAAACATGAGGAAGTTTGTCCTAATACTTGCACAAAACGAGGCATGTCTGTAATTTTAAACAGACAGCAGCTAAAAATAATTTAGATACAACCCATGAAGTGGAAAGCTACATAGACCAACAATAGCTTCAGTAGTAGCACATTCAAACGTGCATAAAATATATAGCTTTTTTACACACACCAATGTATTTCAACTATTTATTTGATATAAATCTGATGATTATGGCTTAGAGCTAAAGTTGAATATTACATAGGTTTTTACACTCTAATGATCTAATTAACACCTTTTTGTGAGTTTGTGTTTGTAGCGTACTAAACCAGCTGACTGTCACTGACTGTCCAAAATGAGGGAGAGCCATAAAATGTCAAAGGGTCACAGATGCTGCAAATTTCACTGTTTAAACTACCCAAACAAACCGAGCTTCTGACGAGCTTCTGAACCACTGAACCAAGATGCACGTTTACATATATTCTATTGAATATTCTATTGAACAGATAACGGGAGCAGGTGAAAGCATCCACAGTCACTGAACCCTCGGTCTGCGTCTGCGCACTGCGGCGGCCTGAGCAGCACAAGGTCAGGATTCCAGCCGTTAATGTCAAACTGTCTATTTATAAAGCTCAGCCTGCTCGGCTCGTGGAGGTCCGTGACCGATGCAAGGTGAAAGAAACACGCACAGGGAAACGGCAAAATTCAGAGACGTGAAGGTCCCGACTGTGACTGATTCCAAACTCCAGTCAAAGCAGCAAATTATGACTGCGTCGCTTTTGCTGCAGAACACAGCAGAGTCCACTTTGCTGGCAGTGACTAATTCATTGATCGGTCAACGTGAAATCGACTGACGACGTCCAAAGCACTAAAAATACAATTAAACAGATGTCCGCTGATGCAATCGGCCACAACAGAAGACGCCGCTGGAGCCTCGGAGCTGTCATTTACCGAAGCAGCGGCTGTAGGACGACGGGACAAGCTAGTACAGAGCTTCCGACCTGCCAAAAACGAAACGCAGAACTGCAACAGCCTAGAGCCTGCGCAACCGTGTCTGAATGTCCGCCTCTACTCGCCTGTCAGTTGTGTCTTCGCTTGGCCACAGCAACAGGAGAACAGTTAGCGGTGGAACAGAAGCTCGGCTGTTTTCCTGTGTGGACGGAGGCTGACCTGGGGGGCGTGGTCTGCAGGCCGAGACCGATTACCGTAATACCCCGACAAAACAGACGAGACAACGAAACGCACTAGACAACAGAAGGCAGCAACTAACAATCTGTTATAGCCTGACAGGAAAAAGTAGAGGAAGAAGACAAGAGAAACTGAAATACCTTACATTACTTCAAGGTATAATGATTAGATAAAATATATATAGATGCTTCAGGAACAATAAATGGCAGAGTAGGTTTTATGTTTGCTATTCCGGAGTCAAACATTGTGACATATAAAAAAAATTATGCTAACTTATTATGGCAATATGGCAATTGTGTGTTACAGCGAATAGAGGAAGTTAAACCTTTAAGTATAGAAACAATATAGTATTAGACATTAGACATTTAACATGTGTTATTGGTGAATGTTATTATTAAATTACTTCAGTATTATGTTCTATAAAATTAGATACAATAGATACAATAGTAATAGTATTTGGATTCCTGCACTTAAAGGGGTAGAGGGAAATGAAACCTCTGATACCTACGCAAAAAGAAGCAGGGTAATTCAATTCAATTCAATTTTATTTACAGTATATAGCGCCAAATCACAGATAGAGAGAGAGAAAAGTACAGAAGCAGCAACAACAGAGCACAGGCAGGATGGTTGAAAGGAAAGGAAACAGAGGAGCTCCATGTTTAAGACCCCAATCTACTGTATGTCTATTGCAACCACCAATCATTGCCAGTGACCTGAACAAAGGAATGTTTTAAGCCTGATCTTAAAGGTGGAGAGTGTGTCAGCTTCTCAAACCTGAACAGGAAGCTGGTTCCACAGGAGAGGAGCTTGGTAACTAAAAGCTCTGCCTCCCGTTCTACATTTAAAGAATCTAGAAACCACAAATAGCCACAAATAAAAGTGTTCTGCTGGGAGCATAATATTACAGGCAGCCAATGCAGAGAAGCTAATGTTGGAGAAATGTGATCTCTCTTTCTAAGTCCTATCAGAACTTTGGCTGCAGCATTTTGAATTAGCTGTAGGCTTTTAAATCAGCTGTTACTGTAGGAAATCCTCTGAGTAAGGAGTTACAGTAGTCCAGTTATCTCTGTAATATAATGTTATGATGAACTGTATCAAATGCAGCACTAAGATTTAACAGAACAAGGACAGAAACTAGACCATTGTCTGAAGCTAAGAGACGATCATTAGTGACTCTAACCAGAGCTACTGTATTTCTGTGCTACTGTATGGTGTTTTCTATATCTAGACTGGATATCTTCATACAGGTTATTCCCACTCAGGTGGTCAGATAATTGTTTAGCCATGATTTTTTCAAGAATCTTAGAAATAAAGGGTACATTTGAAATGGGCCTATAGTTGGCTACTTCTCCAGGGTCCAGAGTAGATTTTTTAAATAAAGTTTTGACCACAGCCACCTTAAAAGCCTGTGATACACAGCCTATATGTAAAGATTGGTTGATTTGATTTACTGTAATATGGACAAGCTGATCAAGGGTAGAACTTCTTTGAGTAATCTGGTTGGGATTGGGTCTAAAAGACAAGTGGACGACTTGGAAGAGTTAATTATTGAAGTTAACTCCATATGAGTTATGAGGGAAACGCTCTCTAAGACAAAGGACTTGGTAAATTTAAAGTTGATAGATCTAAACAGTGATTTCTGTCATTTGGAGGAAGACGCTGCTGAATGTCTTTTCTAATGGTGATAATTTGATTAGTAAATTGGTTCATAAAGTCATTGCTGCTGAGATTTAAGGGGATAGTAGACTCAATACAGCTATGACTCTTACAGTAGTCAGCCTGGCTACTGTGCTGAAAAGAACCCTGGCGCTGGGCCTGGGGTCAATTATTGTAAATTTAAAAGTTAATAAGAAATAGTCAGATAACAAAGGGTTTTGGTAAAGAACTATTAAATTACCAATTTCAACCCCATATGTCAGGACAAGATCGAGGGTATGGTTAAAACGGTGAGTGGGTTCATTTACCTGCTGAGTAAAACCAATAGTGTCTATTACAGTAATGAGTTAAAAGCAGTGCTGAGACAGTTACTGTCAACATCTACAAGAATGTTAAAGTCTTCCAATACAATGACTTTATCTGTGCTAAGAACTAAGTTACATAAGAATACAGAGAATTCAGTTAAGAGCTCGGAATATGGAGCAGGAGGACGATAAACAATATAAGACACAACTGGCTTCTGAGAATTCTCGTAAGTCCTCTTTGATTTGTGTGTGACTTGTATAGTTTAGGTGGTCAGGAAGCAGACACAGTCTCTATGCGATAACTAAAACTAAGACTAAGAGTGGGTGGCTGCTGTAGAGAACATGCAGAGAGGCTTGTAAGACTGCAACAATATATAATAATGTGAAAAGACAAATGAGGGTTTAGCCTTATATTTTAACCTGAGCAACCAGTTCAAATTTAATGATTGATGATTAAAAATATGGATGGGCAGTAGTATGGGTCCAATAAAAACTCAGAACATGGTACCAGCATTTATTAGGATTCATAGTGATGACAATTTGAATTCAAAATTCAAAATTCAAGATTTCTTTATTGTCATTCCACTCAGTATATGTACAATACACAGGCTGAAACCAAATTCAGTTTCTCACCAGCTGCTGACAGTGCAGAGTAGTAATAAAACCTAATAATAATAAGTTGTAATTTAAATAGAATATGCAGAATAAAATAATATAAAATAAAGAAATAACATACTTTACATACGTAAAACATATTTCTTAGGGTGACGACAGTACACTAAATTGTAGATGGCAACCTTTACACTCATTGAGCAGCAGTCTTCTCTTCAGAGAGGATATTAATGTAAGTGTGAGGGGTGTAGTCCACTGAGTGTCACAGCAGTGTGGATGTGTGTGTGTGTGGATGGGGAGGGGGCGTTTATCAGTCTCACTGCTTGTGCAAAGAAGATGTTTAGCATCCTGCTTGACCTGCAGCTAATGCTCCTATACCTCTTGCCTGGTGGCAGCAGGGAGAACAGTCTGAGAGGGGCGGTGAGGATCCTAATGATGGAGCGGCTCTACACACACAGCGCTGCTGGTAAAGCTGTTGCAGGTACGGAAGAGGGGCACCAACAATTTTGTCAGCTTTTCTAAGTCTCCGAAGAGAGTGAAGATGCTGTTGTGCTTTTTGGTGACTTCTATGGAGATGATGGTAGAGGACAGGTCATCAGCGAGGAGCACGCCCGGGAACTAAACGCGCCACAGCGGCACCATTTATGAACCATTTGTGTTAGTTGATCCTTGCGGGCCTGAAGTTGATTACCACTTCCTTTTGTTTTAGGGAAATGCTCCACACTGTAAGCTCTTCTACTTCCATTCTATATGTCGACTCATCATTCCACAGTTGTGTCATCTGCAAACTTAATGTGGTTGCTACCGTCACAAACTGACTCCACATTTGTGACAAAGAGGGCACACAAGTCAGGTTTGGTTAACTGAATTTTACTGTAAATCAGTTAACATAACTAAGAAACAAATATGGCGTGTGAGTAGGTTCAATATCAGTAGTGTATGGAGTGTTTGAATGAGTGACAGGTAAGATGTGTGTTCAAAAGAAAAGACAAACCAAACCACGCAGATGGTGAGAAGTGCAGGAGAGACCTTCAATCGCTGAGGCAGATGTATTTATAACCTCAGCAACCTAACCAGGTGCCACCGCTTTGCTCTGATGACCACTTCCTGTCTGCTGGCACCTAGAAACAAACAACAACAAAACCAAAACAGAAGGGGGCGTGACACCCTCTCCCATAAAAGGGAGGTTCTATCCTGAACCTCACAAACATGATATGCCATTACATGCCAAGGTTGAGAGCAAAACCACCCCCCTGGATAAAGACAATCCATGCAGAAAACTTCTCTCGCCAGAGACACCTTCCAAAACACCACTCAGTCCTACACTGTACCACGTCAGCTAATTTAAAAGGACGAAGGACAAGCTGGCCAAGAAAAAACAGAGAGAATTACATGGATTTAGGATCCTACAGGTACACGAGATAATGCATATTCATTAACATTATCTGGGCCCTTAATCTGTCGAATGTCCAAGATATGTAAAAACAATGCTCACCTCATCAATCTCTGATTGGGATTCTGCAAAGACTTAAGAAAAGTCAAAGGGTTATGAACAGTATAAACAATCAAAGTCACATTTGGTCAGTCGTGCCCACATCAACCGGTCAAACAGAGCTTGAATATGCTGGACGTGGATGTGGTGTCTGAAAAGACCACCACCTCATCCAAGTACACAGTGCAACTACTGAGGCCAGCCACCGCATGATTCATTAACCGCTGGAAAGTTGCAGGTGCATCACGTAAGCCAAAGTGCATAACAGTGTAGAAGAACAAACCCGACGGAGTAATAAATACTGAAATTTCCCTCTTTTTGAGAGGGGGACCTGCCAGTACCCTTTATGAAGATCAAACTTACTCACAAATTTAGCTGACCCTACCTGATCAATACAGTCCTCCATTCTCTGAAGCGGATATGAGTCAGGTTTTGTGAGATTATTCACTTTACGATAGTCAGCTGTCAGAGCTCCAGGTCCACTTCCTGTTTTAGCGCAGTAGTTTCGTTTTCTTTGCATCATTCTGTTCACGCTAACTTTACTTCCGGTTTTCAGTTCACGCACCTGTGTCTCATTTGTCATTACTCACCAGGACATTTAAACACCACCTGTCACCTTAGTTATCCGCCAGATCGTTTGTACGCATGTCGTCACTTTCCAGCATTTCATCGACAGATCATTTCGTGTTTGACCCCACTCCGTGTTATCGACTTCTGATAATCGCCTGATCCTGACTTGGTATTGTATGCTGTGGACTGTTGCTGAACCGTGCCTGTCCTCTGGAAGTGATTAAGCCTGCTCCTTCTGTGCCTTTATATTCCTGCCTGCAAGTGTATGACCTGGACTGTCTGAGACTACGATTTCGTATTAAAGCCCTTTTACTTACTCCGTCTGTCTGCTGCCTTTTCGCTGTGCATGTGGGTCCAATCCCTACCAAAACCTGACATCAGCACCTTAACCTGGAATCTGCTTTTTTAACCAGAACACACAGAGAAGCCCTTTAGATGAACATTGCCCTTATCCAGCATATACTAATATATATACTTCATTCTCCAGCTGTGACTTTTTCTAATGCAGATACCTGAAAAAAACGCTGCTTGATGGGCTCTGCATTGCCAACATCAATGTCATGTTCTATTAAATATGTTAGAGTTGGAGTATCTGAAAAGAGTGTCAGCTTGATCGGGATGAGTGATGGTCGAACCCATTTACATAATCAAGAAGGGGGTTCCTCCTTCAGCCATCCTTCAAAATGGTCAGTGGGCATTGAACTCTCTGTCCAAATGGTAAGTCGTTTGGGCTAAACCCTGTACAGTACTTTCCTGAACATATTCCCAGGCGACTAACAACAGCCAGGGCAGCCCTTCTTCCCAGTCGCCAGACAGCTCTGTCAGAACAGACAGGAAGTAAAGTTGGAACCTTGGTGAGACTGGATCACTTTTGGAATCCTGAATATGAAAATGAACTGGGACAGAGCCCTGACCACGGCTTTAGCGGAAATAGTGCGAACTGGATAAGCAGCCAGATACCCCGTAGACTGACACATTACAGTCAACAAACAGGTGTGTCTAGATTTAGAACGGGGCAGAGGTCCCACACAGTCAATTCATCTGGGACCTGCGCTGCATGACTAGTAGCACGTGTAATGGCACAGGCTGAAAAAACACCATCAGGTGCTAATGGTCTCACTGTGACATCATCAGCATCAGCATCAGTCCAGTTCTTCGCCAACGGGAACCACTCATCAGGCCACACTTTATTTCCAGCCAAAAAATTTCCCAGAATCATGTGCACCCCTTCTACTGGCAACGGTGGACTGACACCAACTGAGACATTACCCTGCACTAGACCACAGGTGAGACCCACTTTGTGCACTGGAATGGATAATGGTACCAGTCCCATCCCTAAAATTACGACACACTGGCCAGTATTGGTTTCATTTGAAAATTCCAGTACTGACTCGAGAATAAATTAGTCCACAGCCCCAGTCTCTCTCAAGATTTTGATAGGGACTTGAGTCCGATGGTTCCACCAAACCCCTGCTTTTGGTCTAAAAGCCCTTTTACCATGTTCATATGTATGGTGGGCTTCATTCTTTGCATCATAAGTCCTCCTATGTGTCAGAACAAATTCTTCTGTTAAAACCACCGCCTCATTTGGTGATGGAATCTTACGTTCATTAATTAACATCGCAACATGATCTGGCACTGAAGGTTACAGAGAGCTTAATAGGTACTAACCTATTGTTTTTATCATTGTCATCATCTTTCAAACCTTCTACTGTATGTTTTATTACTACTCTCTAATTTAGCATATGACTGCACAGCCAGATCAAAGAAACTGGCTCCACACCTCCAGCCTGGAGGGAAGTGTGTTTTCACAGCAGAAGTTTATGTGGTCCGTTACACAGTCTGTGATGGCATTAATGTCCTCCCCATGTGGGTCGCAGAGCTCCGTCCACACAGTGATGTTAAAACAGTCCCTGAGAGCCTCCTCGCTCTCAGACGTCCACCTTTTGACTGTGCGGGGCACCATGAAAATGCATTTGTTTGAAGTATGATGGCTTTATGAAAGTATATACACTAGAACAGTGAATGGTGAAGCATGTTTAGCTTTTATTATCCCAGAGTGAAATATCGTAAATTATACAATTAGCAATAACATACTACTTTACAGGAGTGTTAACATTGAATAGAGGAAGTCAAAACCTGCAAAGCTCTCAGCAGGATCAGATCCAAGCAGTTGTTTAGTAAAAACAAAGAGTCAAATTCAAGACAAGGCATAGTACTAGAGATATGAAATACCCTGGATAGAGAACGAAAGGTCCAGTTTTTATGGATTCCTGCACATACAGGTTAGGAGGTTAATGAAAAAGAAAACTAGAAGAAAACATTGATTTCAATCTAAAGTACAAAAGAACAGAGATTAATTAAATACATTTAAAAAAGAAATGGAAAAAGAATGAAGAAAATAAAGGTAGATATTATTTTGAGATAAAAAAAAACCCGACTTGATGGAAAAGGCTGAAAATCACGATGAAATTTGGACACAGGACTCAAAAATGGAAAAGCTGAGGAAAAACTAAGGCATCGGGAAATGTGGAGCAGAGAGTATGTGCAGTTACAAAGACGCTACAGAAAACCAAGTTAGACTTACTTATGTGTATTGTTTAGTGACTGTCAGAATGTCAGAGTGTATGAAAGCAAAGCACAGTGTTGATACAGTAGAGAAGAATGAGAGCGGTTCAACATGTCATCTGATACAGTTACTTTACAGTAGTGAAACCAAGGAAGGTGAACTACACAAATCTAGAATGTGTCAGCAATACTGCACTAATTTCGTTCTTATACACATACTCAAATTGCACAGATTTACACAAACATATTAACAGGTAGAACTGAAGGCTGCAGCACCACATGATAGGAAGATGAATAATTTCTGAAACATTCTAAAAGCAGCCAGTTTTAAGAAAATGTCCTTCATGATGCTGTAATGCTACAAGTTACCAGCAGGTGTCGCCAGTCTGACACAGTGAAACATTATGACACAGTTGCTTCTTGTTGCTTCAGTGCTGCAGAAAACCAAGGCCCTGTTACATGATGCAGCTTGGTCACTGGAAACATGCACATGCAGACAACATGGTGAAGAAGTACAGTATGTATGCCGGGGCCTGGGAGAAGGAACAGGCGAGTTCAATTAATTTGACGATCAAGCTGCTGTGACAGTAGAATGTAAAACCGGAAGTAGACCTTCAAAATAAGATGTTTGAACAGGACGTACAGGTGCTGATTGACACCTGTCTATGGACTGTGGAGAGACACACATATGTATCACGGTACATGGATCCCTTAATAATAATAATGCTCTAGGACCTTGAATATGTACATAATTAATATTAGATATCAAATATCTTGATGCTATTACTCTTAAAGCAAATCAGACAATGCTATATTGTAGCAAAGACAATTAACAGCATAAGTGAGACAAATGTTGAATCTGCTTGAAATATATTGATTACTGACGAAGGTGTTAAGGATGTCTGGCTTTGGTGTCATCAGCAGCTCTGATACACAGATGGTTGGTTGCACACATATGTGTCTCACTGGCACGACTTCCCGCTACACACAGTGAAACCGTGAAGGAATGAAGATGTTTAATGTTTTGACCTATGATTTTTTTATAATGTAACCAGATGTGCGTGCATATCTATCTATGTAAATGTTACAGATACTTCATAAGAAATACTGTATAAGAAAATTTTCTAGGAACTGGAGCCTTAGAGCTGTCATTTACAAAAGAAGCGGTTGTAGGACAACGTGACAAGCAAGTACAGAAAGTAAAAAAAATATATACTGTATATAAAATAAATTTTTACTTTTAAATGACAAATAATAAGTATTTTTTTAATAAGTTGGTATAAGTGTTTTCATCAGTATTTAGTGTGTGTACACTGTTTCTGTGTGTGGCTGAACTCTGGCCTTAATAACTTCTCTGAAGGTCACATTAAATATCAAGGAAATTGCCCCACACTAAGCCTTAAAAAGGAAACGAGGGTGTATAAAATGTGATATTATACCGGATCATAACATGTACTTCGTACTTGGTCAGTAGATTTTTAGGAGGACTGGTGCTGAATAGAAAATCATCCTTACAGTGTCTAAGTCCACAGATAAAACCAGCAGCCAGCTTCTGCTGGTTCTGAATTTGCTGCTCCAAAGGAAGAAGGTAAAAGTTGTGTGCGTACAACAACAAACAAATAACAACAAGCACATGTACAATGCCAGCTTAAGATCAAAGCATTTCTGCACAGAGCAGTGTTTGGTCCACTGAGGTCATGAAGTCCTTGTGTCACTATCTCACCAGTTTATGAGTAACAGCAGATTAAACTCTGTAAACTCTGCTTTATGTGCATGAGAAGCATGTTTTACACATCAGCTCACGTTCTGGGTCCAGGCTTCACGCTAATATGACTCCTTATACACTATAGTGTATACTGTGTACATATATACTGTAGCTGTAGAACAGTCACTTTGTTTTCAGTTCTCCCACAGTGAACCAGACATGGTGGTTTTGTTTTAAGTGGACCCGCCAGGTTGCTGTGACACAGCTTCAGGTTGTGTTCTAACATTTTCACATTTCACATTTTCCCCACTATAAACACACTTGATGTTAACAGAAAGTGTGATGATGCAACGAACAGGACGTGCCCCGGAAAGAAATAGCTTATCAGGATGTTCCAAGAGTCCGTTCATCAGGCTGTAAATGTGCTGCAACAGCAGCAGGTCTTCACTTTAAAGCGCACACACACACACACACACACACACACACACACACACACTGGAGCCACACATTGCTGTTGTGCTGCTGCAGCGCGGTGAGTACTCAACCTGTTTTTATGCACACAATGTCATATTTTAGATGAGGATGAGTGGCGACCAAACCGTACTCCACTGTTACCTTCCTTGGGTTCACACTGGTCATATGAAGATGACTTGTGTGATGGCAGCTAATGTGAAGGTGTTTCTACCAACAACCAACAGAAGGGAGCTGTCCGGTCTCCCTGGACTGTAGGATCTGGGGTGTGGGTAGAAGAATTTTTAGAAGCATTTTTCAGATTGGAGATGTTTGTAAACAAACAAACAAACAAACGTTTGAAAACAAACAAACGTTGTTTCATGAAGCTGTTATTTAATTGTCAAAACCTGGTCTTATACGGGTCAACTGTTCTGATGTCAACTGAGCTGTTCATTGAACACCGCACACAGGGACTGAGCATCCAGCAGGGACACTTCAAACTGAATCATTTCTGCTCTGACTTCACAGCCAGATGTCTTGGGTGTCTTTCTGTTGCCTCTTCTCCATGTCTGCGTGGTGCTGGCTGCCAGCAGGCTGCTACTCCAATGGCAAAGTCACCAAAGCCTGTGGCAACATGGAACCTCACCACGGTGGCCAGGGTCAGAGCGGCCCCAGCCCCTACCGGCTCACAGCCAACGCCTCCACGTTCAGCCCTGGAGACCACATCCAAGGTGAACGTCACATTTGCTTAGATGTCAGTGATGTCAGGGCATGCTTTATTAACACCTCGGTGTCCTGGAACCTAAACCCCAGTTAAGCTCTCTGGAACCACACACTTTGATGGCTTCCTGCTTCAGGCCAGAGACGCAGCCAGTGCAAACTCAGGTTCCACTGTTGGTACTTTCACCTTGATCGATTCTGTGACAACACAGCTGCTGACCTGTAACAAGCAACCGGTAAAGATTGATGATGATTTGAATGATTGATGATTGAATGATTTATTCATCTATATACACACAGTACTGTATTTATCCTCAAGGGTTCCGCTGTGAGCCACACCAGTGATGCCCAACAGACAGAGGTTGGAGTCATATGGAACGCTCCTGAACACCCTCCTGATGAGGTGCAATTTGTGTAAGTTTATTTAGCAGGAGATCTGCTTTCTGATTTCTGATAGATATATATAAAGACAAAATGATAAGGGTCAGGCAAATATCTCAGTAATGACATTTGCCACCTTATGTGCTGTAACTGAGCCTGTGCCACAGCGTGTAGGACCAGTGATTCACCACAGTCTTCTTAAACCAACTCTAGACAAACAGATATCATTTTTACATTTTCTATTTATTTATTTGTTTGTTTATTACATGTAAACTAAGCAACTAAAAACCACTGACTTTAGACCAGGGCTGTCCAACCCTGGTCCTGCTAGTTTTCCAACTCTCCCTGCCCCAGCTAACACTGAATACCTTGGGTCAGGGTAATCAGCAGGGAGAGGCGGAAAACTAGCAGGGCGGCAGCCGGGGTTGGACCGGGGTTGAGCACCCCTGCTTTAGACAGTCCTAATAAACCAAAGACCTCTATCAGCACTAGTCCGCTGTAGCAGGTTTCCTCTCCTTGAGTTCAGCGGGTGGACACTGCTATGATGTCCTGCACCTTGACACAACTTCCGAGGTTTGCCTCTGTTGTGTATCTTTCAGGGTTACTGTGGTCTCCCATTACAAGGTGTTTTGGGTGAAGCTGCCTGGTCCGACCGTCTATAAACAAGGTGTTACCCCTCACCCACCCGAGTCCACTACCAAACCCTCAGTCCACACCACCACACCAGCCCCTTTGCCTGGACCTGTGAGCGTTGGACCCATTTGTCAGTTGAGTACAGGAGCTCTGTGACGACTGGTGACCCTCATCTTTCACCTGTAAGTTTGTTTCAGATGGCTGTGGCCAATCTAAGTCCTGTCTGCTAGACCCTCCAGGATGTGACCCAAAGGAAGATGGTGGCTGCTTCTTCCTGTCAATGACTCCGCTGGAAACAGACAAAGTGGTTTGACTTCTACCCATTTTATATCCTTTATTACTGAATGTGCTACAGGACATGTGATGATTTTAACTATGTGACCTGCTGTTCGCAGTCTGTCATATTTGAGCTAAGTGGTCCAGCAGAGGGATACATTGCTTTTGCTCTGTCCTGGGACACTTGGATGGTAAGTTAGTAACACATCATGTAGAGGACAAGTAGTCAGGGTATGAAAAAAAGTCCTGAGAAGCTTTCTGTGTCTGTCTTCTTGTGCAGGGCAACGATGACGTGTACATGTGTATAAAAGATGAGGATCGGGTATCGGTGAGCGCCGCCGTCCTCAGTGGACGGACTCACCCTGACGACCAGACACAGGTAAAAAATAGATTTATTATGCACATTATGCTGTGTCAATAAGTTAATTAGGTTCAATAAGTTGATGTGCAGACGTTGGAGGATTTGAGTTGTAGTCTGTTTATTGAACAGCAACCTGACATCCCATATAATTAATTTATTAAAATGGACATGATGCACAGGCTCACCTCTGCGAAGTCCCGCCTCCAGCTCCTCACAGGGAGGCGGGCCCTAACAGACCGCTTAGACTCATGAGGATGATCTGCTTTGTGACAGAAAGTAGTACAAGTGAGAAGGAGGTGGGAAATGTTCTAGGTCAAACCCACTTAGACCTCAAAGGCAGAAGGTTTCTGAGATTGGATACCTTTACCACACTGAAAAAATAATTAAAAAAATTTAAAAATAAATTTTCCAGTAGTGTCAATTTAATTCAAACATTTCTCTATTATTAGTTTTGTGTGTGCTCTATTTAACTAAATAGAGTTCTGAGAGTTTTGAGAGTTTTTTTAGTTGAAACATAAATACTGGTAAGTTTTAAGTTGCCACATTATTTGTAGTATTAGTATTATACTGACAACTGTGATGTTTGCTTTTGGGGCTAATAAATGGTAAATCTCTAACTTTGATGTCTTCACAAAATGTTTGTTTAGTATCAGAGCTGAATTTGATCCATTTATGGATGTGATTCAGTCTCTTAGTAACACTGTATTAATAGGCCTTAGGTTGCGCCAGGCCTTGTGTATTACCTCTCAGTTTGCTACATTTGGTATCTACGGTGGCCTGTAGGTGCAGATTTTATCTTTGACCACTGGGAAAATTAAACAGTCACTTGAAAACAGAAAACAATGCCTCTAAATATAAACTGATTTAAATAAAAGAGTTTGTACAAAACAGATCTGCTTTAAATTTTAAAGCTCATGGGCTAAAAACTGACACAAGTCAGATATAAAAAGTCCACCTGAAAAGAAAGTCTTGCCTTTAATCTCAGCTTCCTGTTTTATTTGTGCAAACTATTTGTGCAAACTTTTAATTTAAAAAAGTTTTAGCTTCTAAATTTAAAGCATTGTTTTTCTTTTTTCACATGACTGTGGTGTACTGTTGTCTCTGCTCAGACCAAAATGTTTTTACCAGCCGTTTATAGAAACCGCACAAACAGCCTCTCCTGCTTCCTGTGTTCACAGTCAGGACTGTCGTCCGTGTCGTGGAGGCTGGCGGATGGAGTGATCCAGTGCAGGTTTAGCAGAGCCGTCAGGCTGTCTAATCAGGAACCGGGCCGCTATGACCTGGACCAGGAGTACTTCCTGTTTCTAGCCAGTGGAAATGTTCAGTTTGGTAAGTGAAGTATGGGTCACTCCTTTGTCTTATGTTTATGCTTATGTCATAGTTATAGTAGGTTAGAGTTAAAGCTTTATTTTGGCTGTTTTATCAGCATCACATCCTAAAATGGACATCAGGTTGAATTAAATATGTTGGATGCCAGTAACTGAAAGCATTATAAAACACAGAGCTGTAACCATCATAATGCATAAATCATCACTCCTGCTTTTGTTTGTTTTTACTAATGTTAAAATAATACTTTATGATATAAATTTCCTTCAATTTCCTTTAGGTAAAGTATGGAAACATAATCGCCAACCACTCATCTCCACCCACAGAAAGCTTATCACGGGCCGCCCTGATGTCCTGGAAGGCTCCCGGGGACCGATGCTGATGAAAACACATGGTAGGATGAACTGAACCTTTATATTCTATAACCCTGAGACATTACAACTCTGTTTAGCCTAACACAGACCAGTACTTTTTACACTGAGTGAAGAAATTATGGCTGGACAACAATATTCACTGAATTGGTTCTACCTGTACAGGTGCCATGATGATGTTAGCATGGATGCTAACCGGAAGTGTTGGAACCTTCGTTGCGAGTTTCTATAAACCTGACTGGCCAAATCAGAGTCTGCTTGGCCAGAAAGTCTGGTTCCAGGTAATAAACTCTGACTGCTCTGTATGACAAAATGTCTTCTCTAAATCCACTTTTCTGCACAGATGCACGTACATGTAAATTACATTCCACTTATTTGTCTGTTGGCACTGCAAACAGTCCACAGAGGTGACTTAGGAGGTCTAGAGACCTAGTCTCACTTATTCATTACATGGCTGAACCCTGAGGTTTGATTCCTGCCCCCCTCAGTCATGTTCCAAAGTATCCTTGGGAAAGACACAAAGCCTCAACTTGCAGAAGTGTTAATGCATGTTAACATTTTATTATACCTTACAAATATGGAACATTTATCACAGACGGCATGTTACCAGTCTGGATGTTCTAGACTTCAGTTCACAACTGCTAGAGAAACTGAAAATAACCTTATTACCAAAAAATCACAATTCACCCACGCAATACAAAGTGATGTACAGACACACAAGACTAAAGAAGATGTGTGAGTGATGCTGTGCTTTGTGTGTTTAGGTTCATCGAGGCCTGATGATGTTGACGGTGATGCTGACCACTGTAGCGTTTTTTCTTCCTTTTTTCTACAGGAAAGCTTGGAGCAAGGTAAGAGCAGAACTGTGCACATCTGTGACCACTGTCAGTGACAGCGTCCAGCAGTAACTCATTACCAGAGGAATGTCTGTCTCTCCCTTTCTGTTCGTGTGTGCAGCATGCAGGTGTCCATCCCTACTTAGGCTGCTGTGTCCTGGCATTATCTTTAACTCAGCCAATAATGGCTGTGTTCAGACCACCACCCGACTCTCACAGGTAAACAATATTTGCGATATTTGACCTCTTCTGAGGCTTAGTGGATAAAACATTAAGGCAACATTAAGTTGGTTCCATGTCTGCAGCTACAGCAGCTACTGTTACTGCAGCTCAGCGGACTTACAGATGTTACACAAAACCTATTCTCCTATAAAGTATCTCATACAACTACACAACTGCTGTGTAAAAGGATGGAGATAACACAATCTGTGAAGTCCTTGGATGATCACAAATGGTGTTTTCTTCTTCTGTGGAGCACTGTAAGTGGGAAACAGTGAGAGACTCGGAGTCTGTTTCCAGATCACACACTAGGAGACACTCTGCAGCTCTGTTGATGACATCACTGCATCACAAATTACAGAACTACATAAACTCCACTACTTCTGTGTGGAGAACAAGGTACCGACCATGAGGTGCTTCTCCAACAAGTCCCAGGTGACCCCTGAACTTAAAGTCCTTCTGAACAAGATGAAGAGGTATAAACTGGAGGAGAGGTTAGAACAGAACAACATCCGGGACGTTTGGAAGACACTGAAGACCATCTCTGGCCACAGAGAGAACAGAGGCACTGGGTCAGTGGATGGTGACCGACCGAGACTTGGTCAATGAGTCAAACCTGTTTCTTTACAGATTTGACTCCAGCCCTTCCCCCTCCATGTCACACCTTCCCAGCCCAGCAGTGTCCCCCATTCCCACACTTTCACACCTCTCCAGCCCCCCCCCCTTCCTCAACCAGCCCACCTCCACCCCCCTCTTCCTATTAACTAAGGCAGCTCAGGGATCAAGCTGCAGGTCCAGATGGCATCGGCCCCAGACTGCTCAGGGACTGTGCTGACCAGCTCTGTGAGGTGGTCACATACACCTTCAATCTGAACCTTGAGTCTGGAGACGGTCCCTGAGCTGTGGAAAACCTCCTGTGAGGTCCTGGGCCCTAAGACTAAGCACTAGCCTTGACCGCCGACCTGATAAAGACCACAGAGAGGCTCCATTGAGACAGTGAAGGACCCGCTGACCCTGGCGCAGACTCACCTAGAGGCTGCTCAAACCGCTGTGAGGTCATGTTCTTTGACTTCTCCAGCGCCTTCAACATGCATCAACACTACATTGCTCGCTGCATGTAGAATGCAGTGGCTAATTGCTGTGTCTTTCCACTCGTTTTTGCCAGCTTGCTGACAACATAAAGGTTTGGTAAATACAGTATATCACACAGATATGATATTATGTGTGTCTCTCTACAGGAGATGCATATTTAACTGGGCCCACTGGGCTGTTGGATCCCTGACTGAGCTTATGGCAGGTGAGTGAGTCTCACTGCATCTGCTCATATTAACAGCCAACCCAGCAGGATTATGTAGTGTGCTCTGTGTTCACAGTGGCTGCCATGTTTGTGGGGATGCATCAGTCATCGCTGCTCCTCCCCTCACCATGGGCAACACATGTTCTGATTGGCTATGTTACGTGGCTGGCCTCATTCAGGCTCCTCCTCCTGGCTCAGAAACATCTCTCTATAAAAAGATGTATGAAAATATGGTTAAATATTTAGCTTTATGTTGTGTTGTTTTAACTCTTGTTCCTTTAACCTACAGCACTGAGGTCAGATGAACAGCAGTTCATTCTTTCTGTCCAGTCAGAGCCCAGTGGCTGGGTAGGTACCACTTCACATCATCACACAACACTTTAACGGTGGCTGGACTTCAGTTTCTCTGCCAGATGTGCAGCATGAGTCAAGTCAGACTTGTGTTGTGTTCAGAGACTCACTAAGTCCACTCAGAGTCTCAGTACCTTAAAATAGTCATGTATACAGCCTAACTGTGGTGTAAATGACGAGGCATTGGTTGAGGTGTCCTGTTGCTGTAGTCTCATGTACTATCACATAAACCAATTAAAGTGAGTTGTGGCTTCCAGCATCCTAAGAAATAATTTTACTAATGAACATTTATCCCTGCATATGTCGGATACTGACTCAGTCTGTCAGACCATCCAGACAATGATGATGAGCATTACTGGGGCATGAAGTAACTGTTGTGAGGAAGTGAATGTTTCGATCTTTTAATGACTGCTTCACTTTGTTCCAGGGCTCTGTCATAAAGTCTCTCATCTTGGCTGTCCTGGCTTTGGGAAATTCTGCTTTTCTGGTGGCCCTGCTGTCTTCTGTTGTTAATGTTTGATGTTTATGAATAATATTTAGAAACAAGTTCAACTAATAGGCTGTTTTTGGTCAACTACCTTTATACAGTAACTGCACCATAATATGAGCATTAAACCAATAATGTAAACCAGAAATTACCAGAAACCAGTAATAGAATGACCTACTGTATTACTAAGCCAAACACCAAATTATTTTTATTTATAATCAGTTACTGTTTATTGTTTATATTGAGGAATTTAATTGTATTTGTATATTTGTGTTAGAAATGACGGAGTTCATGTTTTCGGGACTTCATTCATACATAGATCTTCAAATCATCAATCAATCAGGAACAAAACACAGGTTACACATCATGAATCAAACACAGCGGTGACAGCGACTGTTTACTCCTCTGAAACTGACACCAATAAAAACAAAGTGTTTCCACTGCACATGTGACCATTAATATGCATTCAGATAAAACACCACCAAGTCATTAGAAGCTGATCCAGTCCCTTGTAAAAGTGAGGACATCGAACGAGGACATCTCATCTGGACATTAACATCAGAGAACGCAACAGCATGAATAAGTGAACAATAATCATCCATCCATCCATTTTCTACCACTTGTTTCCATGCGCAGGCGCCGCAGTGCTGGAGCCTATCTCAGCTATCTACTGGCGAGAGGCAGGGTACACCCTGGACAGTTTGCCAGTCCCTTGCAAGGCAAACAGTGATTTGATTAATTTGTTTATGATTAATGAGTTAAAAATATTTAATTGGATGTCAGTCGGTTGTCTAAGAATAAGTAGCGTTATAAACCACACTAAATTATGAGAACTTTATTAACTAAATAATATTGATCAATGGTATTTTCAATAACGGCTGCTCACAACTTTCAGTTATTACAGGGAGACATTTATTCTAATGAGGTGATCAGTAGGATGAGTTTGTGTAAGAATTAGTGTGTGAGGTAGAGAGAAAACGAGAAAACAGGGAGACAGGGGGAGGCTCAGCCCAAGTCTGATAGATCACATTTCTCCTACATCTGTTTCTCTATCCTGTAAAATTAGGATATGATTCAAAATTCTCTTGATTCCAAATCTCTTAGATCAGTTCCATCTCATCTTCCAGAAATCGTAGTTCTAGATCTGTCTGTAGTTGTTGTTGCTCTTCTGTTTCCTGTTTCCCCAACGTTTGAAGCAGCTGGCCACTTTAGTTTGTTTGACTTTTGTTGTGTAATGGTGCTACTAATTAAACTCACACAAAACTGACTGTAATAAATAGTGAAAATCATTTTGTGTTAATACTGAAACTTTGTTCTTTTCTGGTATAAAACAAACAAATGAACTTTGCCGTTCCAATTCTTTTAAAATGACTTAGTCCTATAATAATTGTAAAAAGAAACTGACTGTTCATAGAATCATACGACTACAGAATCTTGTTGTGGTGCAAAAAACTGCAACACTGCCCCCTGTTCCTCTGTTCCCCAGAAGCCCCATAGCCATCCTCCAGCCCAGCTTCCTAACACTGCATCACAACACAAATAGCAAAGCCGGAAATATATCACAAAACATTTTTATGTGTGAATTTAAAAGCCTCCGTCTGCCGACACACAGAATGCTAAAGGAAATATTATTGTATTTAATGAGAATAACACAGTGTTACAGATATGACTAACTGACAAAGTAATTAAACTAAAGAGCTACACTCAACATTTCTCACAGCAGTACCAGGAATCAAATAACAAGAGAAGTAACCAATGAAACCATACTACTGTATAGCAGACATTCACCCATCTGTCGTTTTCTGGTCCATTAACGTGGTAATTTAACAAATGTATGCCAATATCAATATTCCTATCTATTTATTGTGATACACCTTGAAATTAGCAGTTTTAAGAGTTTACCTAGCTGGATAATGTTGTACAAATTCATTTGTTACTGCTTTCATCAGTTAATTAAAAATGTTTAATCAAAGACTGTGAAAATTCTGTGCTACTCAATTTCAGTCCTCATTCCTAACGGATCGTCTTATATGTCGGCCTCGAAGACTAATTTGGGAGTAGGAGGATGTCGCCCACTTCAGCATCAGGCTGTACTCATGTTATGTCCAAAGACTGATAGAGTATTATGTAACAGTCTTAGCCCCACAAGACACGGCGTGTAAAGTGGTATGACATCACAAGTAGTTTTCCAAAAACATAAGACATCACACAAAATCATGAGAATCATTAAATGTACGTGTACTGTATGTTCCTACAGTTTGATGAGGATCATGTGTAGGAGATTATCACGTTGAGGTTCACTGACGCTAATCCTCTGAAAAGTTGAATGAGGATGGCTGCACATGACAGATGTGTGTGTGTGTGTGTGGGGGGGGGGGGGGGGGTCAGGATGAACACGTGTGTGTTGCAGATGTCACTAAAGCTTCTGCTTTGCGATTGGCTGCTGCCCACACATACATCCTGTACACACAACCTCACGCACACACTGGATATGCACTCTGCATCCCACCAGCACTGAGCGGTGGCGTTACAGAGAAGGGTGACCAATCACCACGGTAAGATGCAGCTCTGCTCTCTGTTCTCTGTGTCTCAAAGTTTTCATTTAACGCTAGCAGGCTTTATAGCAAACCCTGTGAATTATGCTTTCACATATCATTTCAGTTTTAATACACAGTATTAATATGATCATGATATATGTTGTTGTGTGAGCTTGTGGTACGTAACTTGTTAGTAAAAATTGTTTTATTTGATTATTTTGACAAGATGATTAAAGGCAGAACTTCTTTGAATAATCTGGTTGGAATTGAGTCTAAAAGACAAGTAGACGACTTGGAAGAGTTAATTATTGAAGTTAGCTCCACATGATCTATGGGGGAGAAGCTGTCTAGGTAAGATGGAGGTTTGGATGTCTGTCATTTGGATCATTCCTAAGTCATTGCTGCTGAGATTTGAGGGGATATTAGGCTCCACACCACTATGACTCTTAGTCAGCCTGGCTACAGTGCTGAAAAGAAACCTGGGGTTGTTTTGGTTTTCCTCAATTACGGAAGAATCTGTTTTTCTATCTTTCTACCTGTTTTCCTGCTATAGTAAGATTTCTTTCTTAAAACAATGAGGTTCATTTACATGCTGAGTAAAACCAATAGTGCCAATCAATAAATTCAAAGCTGTGTTGAGACAGTTGTCTAAGAAATTATAAAGAAATCTTTATCCAGCCTTGATATTAACTGTTGTTGACTGTTTCGTCTTTTCCTAGGGACTAGAAGCCCATTGCACTACACTGAGTTACCTTTGTGTAGTGTGAATTTAATCTAAAACTGGCTTTTGTGGTTCTGGTTGCGGCTTTGGCTCCTACATTTTAGTGTAACCAGTAATAATGATATTGCAGTTTATAATACACTGAAACACTGATTTGGTGTATTGACATAATGAGGCTCCCATCAACCCCTGGAGGCACAGCCCACTTGTTAACGCAGATATCCTTTACAGTGTTGGAGCCTGGAGGGCGGATGGAGAGAGAGAGGAGATGAGGAGAGCGAGAGAGCAAGAAGAGAGAGGGAGAGATAGAGAGAGAAAGAGGGGGAGGAGAGAGAGGCGCAGGGATACAGTAAATATAGAGGGAGGCAGGGACGTACAATACTCTGCCAATAGAGATTTATCTTTTCTGCTCTACTTCACTGACAACAAATCAACACAGGTCGCTCGATCCTTCCTGCCTCTCTCCTCTCCGCCACACACGCGCACACGCGCGCACAGTCATATGCACACTATCGCAAGCCGTCGGCTTGCATGCGTCCCTCCTCGCGCCGGCGGGTGGCCGCCTGGCTGCTCGCGCTGCCGCTGGGCAGAGGTGGGGAGGAATACGCGCGCCGCGGCCGCCTGGAGATGATCTCGTTTTGGCTGCTGTGCTGGAAGCTGTTGGTAGGTAAACGCACGGCGGACACACGTCACCAGCCTGCGGGCTGCGGAGCAGATTTGGGGCTTGGCGTTTGGCAGCGTCGCGTGGCCTGTGCGTGAGGTTTTGGCTTCGCTGCGGCACATCATCAACGCCCGCGTGTCTGAGCGCGCGTGTCACGGTTCTGGTCTTTAGCCCGGTTTTAGGAAGCTCACTTATATAACGCGCAGCTCACTTGTCCTCTCATGTAATATGTTGATTCCGAAACTGTAGCAGAAAAACATAATATTATCAGAACTGGTTCATTAATTCAGTCACACCTCATGACGACCTGGGAGTCATGATCCATCATGGAGCTGCAGCCCAGCCCTGTCTGTCACCAGGAAACGCTGGCACCGAGGCATAGTCTAAAACTAGTGCATGTGAAGATTTAGCATCTATACAGTAGCTGCAGCAGGCAGTCTGAACCTACTGCACTAACAGTACAGTAGTGCTGTTAATGGCCAAGGTGCCTGAAAATACAGTCTACTGCCGAGTACCTCTGAGGCTGTTCTAAGTGAGGGCTTTGGGGGCAGATCCTGCTAGGCAAGGTTATATGAGAGGCAGACAGATGCTAACATCTGCAAGCAACAGCTGCACTAGCATACCTAAATGAAAGCTGACCCAATGCATCTGCTAAGCTCTGTCTTATTTTATTCTTTACTTGATGGGAAAATGGCCAGATGAAGCTATTATGGGCTGTTTAGCTGCCACACTAGCAGAATCTCTATTCTGGCAGGATTACAACAAGGAGATTTGTACGAGATGGTCGAATCTGTAGCAGCCAGAAAGACACATTAATGGATTTAGTCTATATTTGTGTTCATGGTTACCATGGCTCTAGAATATTCACATTCTGATGTTTGCTGCAGGAAAGGTTTGCACTTTGTCTGAGCAGATGCATTGTGTCCTTTAAAGCCAGACAGCACAGTGTAATCTACAGCATTGATCTGTTCATTGTCACTCATTTGACTGACGGCTGGGCCCAGACACGCTGTCAGGGATTGATCCTCTGGATCCATCACCCAGAGTTCAGTCTGATAAAACCAAGCTGGGTGTGACTGTCAATGAGCATATGTACATAACTGCATCAGAACTGACTGAGCAAAGGATGAATACATCAAACATAATGATAAAATAATTAAATAAAATCATTGTGATATTTACAAGCTGCCTCTAGTTTGGAGTGTGTAGTCCAATGAATGATAAATAAATCATTCCTAACCTAAATAACCTAGTAACCCAAAGAAGGAGAGGCTAGTACAGTCTAGTATATTTTATAATATCAACTATTCCTCAAACTAGATCCACACCAGCCTTATGGTCTGTGTTTCTATTAGATGTTTGGATAATTTGTTACAAATGAGATTTTAAGACTTGGAACCAAACTCAGTTTTACTCAATATTGAACATTACTTATGATGAGGGACGTGAGGTGTGTCTAGGATGCTCTGGATCTGAGGTAGACAAGGACATGACATTAGTTCAAGTAGAGCAGCGAGTGATGAACTCCTGGTTGCTTTTGGAGATATGGTGAGCAGAGCTAGTAATGGAGGGATGCTTAGCAAGGTTACCGGGGGGTAAAGTCCATGTGGTAAGCAGAGCTAAGTCTATAACTGATATCCTTGGTCAAATAACCGGGAGGTGGGCAACAGAAGAAACAGGCAACAAGAGACAATTCAGGTCCAACGGCAAGGAGGGGAAAATCAAACTAACAGTACACTGATTCTCTGCCTGTAACTGCACTGTTACAGGCAGAGCACTGTACACTGTTGGTACAGTGCTGGGTCAGATAATGTCTGAATGGGTGGCAAACTGGGCTGAATGGGTGGCAAACAGAAGTGTCCTACAGGGACATGGAGAGACCTCACCTCAGTGACAGTTGTGGACATGAGGAAGGAGAGGAGAACTCACCAGCCTGTTTATCTGGGAGCTGGAGCTGAAGACAGGCAGCAGCTTTAAATACCTGGGGGTCAGGGACGTGCAGTCGGGGGAGAACGGCACGGCACTGGTGGGGGTCATATCAGTGAGGATCTCACCTAAACACTCAGCTGGTCAAGAAAGCACAGCAGCAGGTGCAGTGTACGTCCTCAGGAGGTTTGTCCCCAAAGAACCTCGGTTGAGAGCAGCTGCAACACCGTGTGGTAGAACAGCACCACCGTGATGGACCATAGACTCAGGCAGAGGGTGAAGACCGCTGACAAGGTCACCGGGCCTCCACTGGCCTCTACTGCAGGCTGTCTACCCCTGGAGTCATCAAGGATCCCACCCACCCCCAACACAGACTTTTCACCCCTCTACCCTCAGGTCACGACCCAGTTCCTAATCAGTTTGCACACAGTTGCAGCTACAGTCATGGCCTGATTGGATTGGAATATTTGTACATGGTCTATATTTCTATTTATGTGTTATATACCAATTTCTCCTTTTGACTTATACTGTAACTTTATAACCGACAATGTATTTTATATCAAAGGTATATTTTGTTGTGTTAATAATATATAATATATATTAACATTTCTATGTTGTTGGAGTGCATTGCTGAGGACTGGTGCTTTATATTATCGGATTATTTTAGCATTCTCTGCACATGTGACCTAAATCACTGCCTCCCTTTGCATCTATACTTAGTGTTACCATAGCAACAACTAGTGGCTATTACAGAACCAGCACATGCCTGGGACGACAGCCCATAATAATTGTGCCAGGACAAACAGGCTCGTTCACCTGATGTGCTTGTTTGTATGATGCCCTGGCTCGTTCACCACTCTCATTTGTTAAGTCCAAACACTCAACGTTCCTTTGTTTAGTCTCTGTTGTTGTTTGTACAAACTAAACCAGTGACATGTTGAACTTCTTCATAGTATTTTCTCATAACTCCACATAGTCAGTACATTTTCTGTGCCTCATTTGTTGCTCCTGTGCTGATATTTACTTATATTTTGTCACGTCCGGGCTTGTCACCCGCCCTTCACACTGAAAGGACTTCCTGTTTCTCCGTTCAGTCCCCGGATCATTCAGCACACCTGTTAGCAGTTTACTAATCAACACCGGTATTTAGCATTCACCCCTCACAGACTCCAGTTGCCAGATTGTTGCGTGAGATCACCACTTTCCAGCGTTTCTAGTTCTGCCTTGTTGTGTACCGTGTTTCCAGTTCTGACCTCCGATTCTGAGCCTGCCTGATCCTTGTCTGCCTTGATTGTTGCTTCTGCTTGTTACCAACCTCGCCTGCCTGACAACGATTCCTCGCCTGCCGTTTTGGTATTGTACTCACCTCTCGTGTCTGACCTGTGCCTGTCCCTGACTACGCTTCTGCCTGATCCTGTTTAACCGGCTAGATCTCCTGTGTATGACCCTGCCTGGATTTGATTCTGCATTTGGAATAAACGTCATTCTTTAACTCATCGTTTTCTGGGAGATTTCAATGCCCATGTGAGCTCTCTGGTTTGTGTGCGCTGTGATGTCATTTACTGTACACCTGTTCCCATTTGTAGTGTTTGAGGACTCCACTTTCTCTCTTTGGTCACTTTCGTGACCGTTACATGTTAAATGTCATGTTCCGTTCCTTGTGTGTGTGTGTGTGTGTGTGTGTGTGTGTGTGTGTGTGTGTGTGTGTGTGTGTGTGTGTGTGTGTGTGTGTGTGTGTGTGTGTGTGTGTGTGTGTGTCTGTCTGTCTTTGCTTGTTGTCTGCTTTACACCTATCTGTCACTTTGTCTGGTTTCCTGCTACTCGGCCAGTTTGTTTGTCTGTTTATATTTTCATCTGATTTCTCTTTGTAATAGTTTGTCACTTTCAGTTCTTGCTTAGATTTTCAGTGATTGTTTCTTCGTTCATATTCACTCATAGCTCTGTATGATGTGATGTCTTTTCTGGTTTTGATTCTCATCTCATCTTTGTCTTAGATTGATGCTGTTTGTGGCTTTGTGATGTGGCTGTTGCTACTTTGTTTGTCTGTCACATGATGTTGTTACAACTTTGTTTGTTGGTGTCCACACAGTGTACAGTGTTTTTGTCTGACCTGTGTGTTGTGTTTGTTCTGTATATTTGATTTCTTACTTGTGCTTCACTTGTCTCCCACGTACGGTTGTCTGCTTGCAATGATCTTTGGTTTAAGAGCATTTGGTTTTGCCATGTAGAATTTAGTTGAGCTATTTGCAGCTGTAGTAAAAAAAAGTGTTAGTCTCTATTGCAATCTGTTGCCATTTGTCCTTTCCCAGGGAGGCTGAGAAGTGTGAGATAGTTGGAACACACTCTCCTGTCCCCCTTCTTGTGAAGAGGGACAACCCCCCAGTTGTCCAGTCCAGAGGAACTGTTCCCCTTGTCCACGTGATGTTGCAGAGGCGTGTCACCCAAGACAACCCCACAACATCCAGAGACTTGAGGTACTCAGGACGGATCTCATCCACCCCCACTGCCCTGCCACGAGGAGCTAACAAACTACCTCAGTGACCTCAGCCTGGGTGATGGGCAAGTCCACCTCTGAGTGCCCTGCCTCTGCTTCCTCAGCAGAAGGCATGTCGAAGGGGTTGAGGAGATCCTCAAAGTACTCTTCCCACCGTCTAATAACATCCCCAGTCGAGGTCAACAGTTCCCCACCTCCACTGAAAACAGAGTTGCTTCCCCCTCCTGATGCATTGAACGGTTTGCCAGAATCCCTTTGAGGTCGAGTGATAGTCCTCCTTCATGGCCTCCCCGAAATCCTCACAGAGTTTTTGCCTTCGCAACAGCACGGGCTGCAGCACGCTTGGCCTGCCGGTACCCATCAGCTGCCTCAGGAGTCCCACAGGTCAACCAGACCTGATAGGACTCCTTCTTCAGCTTGATGGCGTCCCTTAACTCCGGCGTCCACCGCCGGGTTCGAGGATTACCACCACGGCACCGGAGACCCTGTGTCAACAGCTCCAACCGGCCGCATTGACAATGGAGGCAGAGAACATGGTCCACTCAGACACTATGTCTCCAACCTCCCTCAGAATCTGAGGGAGGTCCGTCTGACAGAGGGTTCAGCCAGACGTTCCCAACAGACCCTCATGATACGTTTGGGCCTGCCAAGTCGTTCCAGCCTCCTTCCCTGCCAGCGGATCCTACTCACCACCAGGTGGTGATCAGTTGACAGCTCAGCCCCCTCTCTTTACCCGAGTGTCCAAAACATATGGCCGTAGGTCAAGTTAAATTACTACAAAGTCTATCATCGACCTCCTACCCAGGGTGTCCCTGTGCCATGTGCACCAATGGACACCCCTATGTTCGAACATAGTGTTTGTTATGGCCAAACTGTGCATAGCACAGAAGTCCAATAACATAAGACCATTTTGGTTCAGATCAGGGAGGCTGTTCCTCCCAATCACACCTCTCCAGGTATCACTGTCGTTGCTCACATGGGCATTGAAATCTCCCAGAAAACGATGGGGTACCTAGTTGGAGCGCTTTCCAACACTCCCTCCAGAGACCTTAGGAAGGCCGGGTACTCCACACCATACCGTTTGGCCCCTTTGGTAAGCCCCTACGACAGTGAGTGACATATCCCCCACCTGAAGGCGCAGGGGAGCCATTCTCTCGTCCACCGGGAAAAACTCCAACACATAGCAGCTAAGCTAGGGAGCTATGAGCATGCCCTCTCAAGGAGCTGGGTTCCAGAGCTCAGGCTGTGTGTGGAGGTGAGCCCGACTATTTCTAGCCAGTCCCATTCAACCTCCTGCACAAGCTCAGGCTCCTTCTCCCCCAGTGACGTAACATTCCATGTCCCAATAGCCAGATTGGTTATCCAGGGATTGGGTTGCCTAGGCTCCCGCCTTCGACTGCTGCCCACTATGCACTGGCCCCCTACCGCTCCTCCTGTGGATGGTGGGCCCACCTGAGGACGATCCCACGTCGCTCCTTCAGGCTGTGCCCAGCCGGGCCCCATAAGAATAGGCTTGGCCAACCAGGCGCTCGCATGCGAGCCCCAACCCCGGACCAGGGCTCCAGGGCCAGGGCTCCAGGGCACAATACCGGGCAACGTCTCAGTCCTTGCTCGTTTTTCTTTCATGGGGTGGTTGTAAATCGCTCTTAGTCTGGCCTGTCACCAAGGACGTATTTGCTTTGGGAGACCCTACCAGGGGCATTTAGCCCCCAAGACCACAGCTCCCGGGGTCATTTGGGCACACAAACTCCTCTAACATAAGGCGGTTCAAGGAGGAGCTTTTCAATCATAATAAGTTAATTCAAATTTCATACAGTATAAACCGTCCTCATTACTCATGCAGAGTAAACATATGTAGAACAAATAACTTGCTTCATTAATGAGTTATAGATCTGCTGAGTCCTGGCATTCTGACATGCCACAGAGAGAGATTTTATACAATTTATTTATTTATATTAAATAATATCCTCTACAAGTTAGCAGTGGTAGTGATCTACGGGTGTCTAATTAATACAGTGTTTACATTACAGTTAAGGTAATAAAAATAATAAATCTAATTTATAATGCACTTCATATTTGAAATGCATTAATCAATTATCATCTGTTTATCCGGGGCTGGGTTGCGGGGGCAGCAGTCTAAGCAGAAAGCTCCAGACTTCTCTCCCTGGACACTCCCTCCAGCTCTTCCAGTGGGATCTCAAGGTGTTCCCGGGTCAGCAGAGAGACATAGCCCCTTCAGCGTTCCCTCCCCAGGGAGGCGTCCAGGAGGCATCCGAAACAGACTACCTTAGCTGGCTCCTCTCCATGTGGAGGAGCAGCAACTCTACTCCAAGCTTATCCTGGGAGAGAGAGTTCCTCACCCTGCGAGAAACTAGAGTATGTTGCATGTGTAATAAAAGTGCAGGGCGTTACTATAATTTAATTGTGCAACTTATACAGTGTTTAGAGTAAAAGTGATATGTTACAATAACATAACAAAAAATAACACCTCTTAAAGACGTAGATCTATCTAAGAATCATTTTTAAACTGGTTGTTAAGCTTGTTAATACTATCCACTACAAGTTCTGAGTGGAAGTCTTGGATCACAAAATCTAGCTGATGACACACACCGCACACATAATCTTCACACTTCTGACATTTGATCAGAGCAGCCACTCATTGGGCTATCTGAGGTCATGGTAAACTAGCATGACTAGTCTTGAAAATAAGTTACTTTGAATGCAATTACATTTGTTATTTAATTAAGAAACCATTGTATTTAATACTCTTAATACACACCACATTAGACCATACAACAGATACTTCATAATAAAATAGGTTTGGTGTAATATATGTATGTTACATGTAAGAATGAGCCCATGGGCCTCAGTAAGCCTGTAGTGAATAAGAGGAATGTAAACAACTTTGCGCCACCTATTGGTTGAAATGAGACTAGCATCCTGACTTTTTCAGCTCATCCCAGGAATAAAAATCATAGTCGGCAACACACCCGTGGCACAGTGGCAACACAATTGTACTTCAGTGAAAATGGTGGTCATTTTGTTTTGATACAAATATACTGTAGTTGTTCGTAATCCTTGTTTCACCTGGTTTTGTATATCACACTAGGTGTTTCTGAACACCTAGTCTGATCTCATGTGTCACCTGTTGGTTCTTCCTCTTATTCCTATATCCCCAGTGAGGGATTAAATTGTTTGTCTGCTGTAGCAGCCATTAGTTCACTTGTCGGCATATAGTAGCAGCCTCTCTAGCTGCTCCCAGTGAACTGTGTGTGTGTGAGTTGGTAAAGTGTAACACTCTGCGCTGGCCTTGTCAAGTGTTTGGAGCAGTCCATTGAGGAATTCAGTTAGTCTGATGGCATCTAATGGCCCAGTTACTTTTAGATCCCCCTTCATTAGTCCTGCTCTTTGAAATTATTAAATTCATTGAGTTAAACTAATGACTGTATTAACATTGATCAGATTTTTGTGCTCTCATTTGTTCTTTTTGACCAGGGCTTTGATTTCAAGTACTTGAGGTGGACAGTCCAGTGTAATGTGGAGTGAGGAAAAGAGGTGAAGAGGTGAGTGCAGCCAGGTTGGAGCGGAGGGAGGAAAGTGTGAGTGTTGTGTGACAGAAGAGTGTCAGCAAGACTCAATGGGAAGGTGTACAAGATAGTGGTGAGAGCATCTCTGCTCTATGTGTTAGAGATGGTCATTTAGCATTAAGAAAAAGACAAGAGGCTGAGATGAAGATGTCAAGGTTCTCTTTAGGAGTGATGAGGTTGGACAGAATGAGGAATAAGCTCATCAGAGGGACAGCTCAAGTTGCCTGTGTTAGTAACAAAGTCAAACAGGTCAGGGGGACATTACACCCCAATCATGCCAATAAGCCACTTGCAGTAGAAAACATACAGAATATTGCCCCCAGCCTTTTGGTGGCGTTTCCAAAGGCTCTGATAGGACCTATCCAACTCATGTTGAAATGCAGATAAATGCTATAAATCTATATTTTGATTGTGGGACCATAAGAACACATATGTAAATTAGATTAGTATTTATTATAATACCACACGTAGACATGAAATCATACAGTTTGGAGATTTGATCATGTCCTTTTTACCAGTGAGGTATTTCATATATCCCGAGCATTTCATCTTCCATAAACATATTCCTATGTCTATTGCATGTTGTTATTTACGGTCCATATTAACTAGGTTACAATTCTGTTATTTGTCCACAGAGAGCCACAGCTGGACTAAGGAGGACAACTCCAGAATTAACTGACAGTAACCACGACAACGATAACCCTGTGGATGATTTCTCCACTCCTACACAGCAAACAGATCCAGTTGCCATGGAGATCAACTCCTCATCATCACTAACAGACCTGGAAAGAAACAACTCATTTAGCTGCCACAGCCAGGAAGTAGAGAAGTTGCAGAACCATGAGGTTGATGGGGTGGAAGAAGCACATATAGATGAAGAATATGGAAAGAGAGATGGAGATGAGTGTGACTATCTGGTGTTTGAAATAGGACAGTCAAAGGAAAAAGTGGGAGGGAGTCACAATGGAGCACGACAGACAGAAAAGAAGAAAGAAGGTGACGATAGAGGAAGGGAAGAAATAGAGGCAGAGAATAGACAAGAAGAAAAAATAGAAAGAACAGGTGGAGTAAGAGGAGACATAGAGGGAGAAGAAGAATGGAGAGAACCAGAGGAAGTTGAACAAAAGAAAACCACAATAATGCAAGAAGACGGATATGAGGAAGATGAAACACAACATTGTGGGAGAAGAGAAATAAGTGGGGGGGAAAAAGAAGGGTATGAAGGAGACAGTAGAGAAGCAGAGATAGAAGATGGAGGAAGAGGATACACAAAGCTTGTCTGCATCTCTGACAGCCCTCTGTGCTCTTCCTCATCAGAACCTCTCAGTGTCACATCCGATTCTTCAGAGCCACCAGTAGCGGCCATGTGGCAGGAAACCTGTGCTCACAACCTTAGCAACAGAGACGATCTCAGCGACAGTCACCTCAGTGAGTGCCTACAGGCCGAACTAGCTGTTGTGTACTCGGACAGTGACACTGGGGAGGAGCAGTGGCTTGATGTCACCAAACAGGAGGAAGGAGGTGGAAGAAACTGTAATGGTGAAAAAAGACAAGAAGACCAGTGTGAAGACATAGTTACTGGACCAGAGGAGCTGAGAGCTGAGGAAAGCAGAAAAGAAGGAGTTAGTGATGAGGAAGCAATGAAGATGAGAAGAGATCTGTTTCTCCGCTCGCCTTCTGTCAGTTCCATAGCCAGCTCCACGGATCCTGACAGGAGGGTAAGAGATTTACTGATTCAACAATCTTCTACAAGTTCATTCACTTAACCATGAACATCACATTCCTCTCAGCTTCCTGTAGATTTCTGTGTTCACCAAGAAACCCACAGTGAAAATGTGTCCACTGAGCATGTAGACTTCCTGTTGGCCCGCCAGCAGTGGAAAAAGATGGAGGAGGAGGTCAAAGGCCAGCCTATCCCTAAACCAGGGCTCATTGTTCAGGGGAGCTTCCAGGGAACCTACACATCTCTGTACCCCCCCAGTCGCAGCCCCCGACTCAAACACAGGTAGGAAGGAGAGACTGGACAACGGTACCTACACTAAACTTCATGACTATACTAGTTTAAGTTTTGGTGACTTTACAGAGCTCGTGTTTGCACACCTGTTCCCTGTCTAGCATTTTCAGTGAGGTTCACTTATACTGTATACGGTTTACAGGCAGATTCTTTAATTATTGGCCAAACAAATAAATATGATGGATTCTCTTTCTAGCAGTATTTTTGTGCAAGCCTAATTGATATTCACTTTTCTATTGTTGTATCAATGAAGTCATTTAAACAAAATAGGATAAAGCAAGAGAAAAACAAATCTCAAGAGAAACAAGACAAGTTTGACAGAAACAAACCAACAAAGTATAAATGTAAATCACAAAAACAAAATCACCGCATAGCAGGAAGAAAAGTTCAGATTAAAACATAAGATCTAAACACCACTGCTTAACAAAAAAACTGTCCTGTTGCCAAAAGGACCTGTTTTTGTTTTTTGTTAGTGTTGTGTTGCTATTAATATGGTAATATGGCCTGTAGTGATAGATGTAGCAATCCCAGGTGATAGCAACATCAGGAAGAGCACAAGAGGACCGAGAAGTATTAAGGGCTGAAAAAGGTGATGTGGAGGGTGAGGGCACATGTGGTACCCGGTTCTGTGCTTTTTGTGTGTTCTTTATCACTATTAGGGAAGACATTGTTTAGCATCTTCCTCCAAATGACAGAAATCACTGTCTAGATCCAACAACTTTAATAAATTTACCAAGTCCTCGGTCTTACTTAGAAAGCTTTTCCCCTATAACCCATATAGGGTTACAGTAACTTTAATAATTAACTCTTCCAAGTCATCCACTTCTCTTTTAGACCCAATCCCAACCAGATTACTCGGTGAAGTTCTACCTTTAATCACCTCGTCCATATTAAATCAAACATATAAAACATTTTAAATGAAACCCCACGCACACACACAAACTCAACCTGTCCACCAACATAGCGACATCACACAAGATCAACATGAACAAGAGTATATATATTACTTTTATACTCCTCTCCTCTGTCCATCACAATACAGCATTCAGCCTAATACATACTGCTTGCTGAACAGGACAAAAAAAAGACAAAAAAGGAAAAAAATATGTTCTAACAGCTCCTTAAAAAGCCTACAGCTAATTCAAAATGCTATAGCCAGAGTTCTGACAAGACTTGGAAATAGAGATCACATTTGTCCTACATTAGCTTCTCTGCACTGGCTGCCTGTAAAATGTAGAATAGAATTTAAAATTCTTCTATTCACCTACAAAGCACTTAATGATAAAGCTTCTTCTTATCTTATCTTATCTTATCTTATCTTATCTTATCTTATCTTATCTTATCTTATCTTATCTTATCTTATCTTATCTTATCTTATCTTATCTTATCTTATCTCATCTCCTTATGCTCCCAGCAGAACACTTCGTTCTCAGAGCGCTGGGCTATTTGTAGTTTCTAGAGTCTTTAAATGTAGAACGGGAGACAGAGCTTTTAGCTACCAAGCGCCTCTACTGTGGAACCAGCTTCCTGTTCAGGTTTGAGAAGCTGACACACTCTCCACTTTTAGGACCAGGCATAAAACATTCCTTTGCTCAGGTCACTGGCAATGATTGGTAGTTGCAATAGACATAGATTGGGGTCATAATTTATTAAAAAATTTTTTGTGTTATTTAAACACTGAGCTCCTCTGTTTCCTTTCCTTTCAACCATCCTGTCTGTGCTCTGTTGTTGCTGCTTCTGTGGTTTTCTCTCACTCTCTCTCCTCACCCCAACCTCAGGATTGGCTGCCCACATCCAGCCTTGTTCTGCTGGAGGTTTTTTTCTCAATAGAGAGGGAGTTTTTCCTGTCCACTGTTGCTGTGAAAATTTAATTAATTAAAATTAAAGGCTTGCTGTATGTGGGATTTGTTGGGTTTAGTTATGTAAGGTCTTAAGCTCTACTTTATAAAGTGCCTTTAGATTATGTTGTGGAGTTGTGTCAGGGTGTTGTGATTTGGCGCTATAAAAATAAAATTGAATTGAACTGAATTGAGAAGAAAAGTGGGCAGGACTGCACTAGCACAGCCCTAACCCTGACAAGTTCAGCCAGATGGGGCTGGAGCATGAGTGTACATTTCCTCAATTCGGACTAAAATTGGCTGGGGTCTGGTTCAGCCTGAGAGTAGAGAAAAAAGCTTAGTGCCTGGAGTTCAGTATCTTATGACCTCAGATACTATAGGTTTTTGTTGTTCATGAGGACCTAATATTGCACCTCAATTATAAAGTAATTTATATTACTTCTGTTCTCTCCAAAAGGGAAATTTGTCCATCAGAGTCCAGGGAGCCTTCCCTGTCCCTCACTCTTTCTCCCAGTTCAGAGGACTCAGGCCTGGATGACTCACTACACCGCATCCCCCTAGAGGAGCCAGAGAGTGCTGTGGAGAGAGAGATCCGACTAACACTGGAGAGAGAAGAAAAGCACAGAAGAGAGAGGGGGATGATTGTACAGGGCCTCGGTCCACCCAGGTAGAATCAAATCTGCCACCATTCAATGTCTATCAGTAAAGTAAAACTGTGTTGTGCAGAAATATTAAGACACTAACACAACTACTATGGGTCATTTGACCCTTTCTACTAAAAACACCTAGCCGGGTGGGCATATGACCCGCTTGCTGTAGCCGACATTCTGTGAACTTCTGCTTTTGTTATGTAAACAGGGACAATACTGGCGCAGGTACTATGGTCACGCAGCTGCTACTGTCGACAAGCCAATGCTATGTGGCTTGGGATGAATTGTATGTCTTATTGATGAAAACCAAAAGAACAAATTTACTGCGTTTTGAAACCTGTGTTTCACTTTGCCATCTTAGAGAAAGATCAACACACAGGCACCTTTTCCTTTGTACCACAGTTTTATTCATAAAAACAGAACCAAAGAAATTTTTTTTACAAATATGTAAATAAATAAATAAAACTGAATCAGCAAATAATAAAAATTGAATGAGTGCATTTCAGCAATCACAACCCTGGCATTACCACAGTATCTCTCTATGGTGGGCTTTAAACTGGGACAATCTGCTTTGCCAGCCAATGCTCTAACAATTGAATCACCAAGACTGGCCAGATTCTTACAGCTTGAGTGACACAACTCTTAGTCCTGTATGGAAATACACCCATCCCCGGCTGGCCACCCCCAGCCCCACAGGTACCACTCTCCACCATCCAAAATGGGGGAACCTTTGAGTTCTTTGTGTGTGCTACTGGTCAACTGGAATTTCCCCGCTGTGGGACTAATAAAGGTCTATCTAATCTAATCTAATCTAATCTAATCTATGTGATTATGTGCTACTGCTTCAAAAATAAAATCAGTTTTATTGTATTTTAGTTGTATTTCCCTGCAACATACAGTATACTATCATTTTTACAAATAAAACCCTATCTCACAAGTGAGAGCATGAGGGTCAGTGAGAGAAAGGGATGATTACACCACAAAGGGCTAACTTAATTAGCGCCAAACTAAACAATCAACTTGCATTAGCAAAAAAAATCCAGTTCAGTTTATGTATATAACAATAATTCGCTGCAAAAGTCTTCTTTACAGAGTAGGATTAAGACCCTGCAGAAAACTATTTGGAAAAAATCATCTGAGGGAGAGGCTACCAGCTAATCTACAGTAAAGCTGATGGAGAGTGTAGGAAGTTGCCAACAGAGAGTCAGATCAATTATTTCTGTAATGTGACTTTATTTCTAAAAGATTTATACCATAAAGTCATTGCTGCTGAAATTTAAAAGGACATTAGTCTATACTAATACTAATCTAAGCTGTTATGTTTCTTGACACTTGGTGGTACAAATCAAAGGTGTAATTTTATCACCCTGGTTTTAATGTATTTGTGAAGAACTGTATAGGCTGTTAGAACACTATTAATACAGAGATGTGCATTACACTGCTCTTCTCTCTGTATAGACAATCCACACTTCACACAGGACGCTCTCCACCCCGACCTCCAGCCTGCCGCACCCCCACTCTGTCCATCTCTCCTTCCCCTTCATGCTCCTCTTCTCTTTCCAAATCTGTCTACCATGAAATGACAGCCAATAACGTCATCATCCTGGAGCCTGACTCCTCCAGTTCAGCTTCCAGAAACCGCCTGCTGTCCTCTGCTATTGGAGGCCTGTCTGATTGGCCAGCGAACCCAGATGCAGTGTCCTCCACCAATGTCATTGTAGTTGAAACGTCCAACCTGATCATTCGAAGCGCTTCTGAGTTCTGCCTAAGCTCTCCTCCTTTGACAGTGGAAACACAGGAGAGCACGTTCTCATCGAATCCATTCTTTAAGCTACGATCTCTTAGTAGCCAATCACTGGTTGAGCAGGAAATTCGGATGGTGAGGCAGAGGGAGGCAGAGTGGAGGAGGCAGAGGGAGGAGATGTGGAGGAGGAGAAAAGAGGAGGAGTGGAGGAGAGGACGAGAGGCATACGACACTGTGCTGGTGTCTCCGAGCCTGAGTGATAACATCACCTACAAAGGTTAGTAAAACATCAGAAACAACCTGTGGAACAGGTGTTCTGCAACCTTCATAATAATGTCTGTGTCATTTCCTGCTTTTGTGTTTGTGTTTATTGTACATTTATGCCAGTTCCAGAGGTTCCCGACAGATGTGTTTCCTCCCCTTCTTCTCCTTTGAGGACACGCAAAATGGAACGATCCAGTTTGTCTTGTGACCACAAGGTTGGCTGGACGCATGCACACAAACAGTGGCTTCAGAAAGTATCTGTATGTTTGTATATAAATAGAAGTGATACTTTTAGATCAGTAAAATCAATAACCAGTCTTTAGTAGCTTTTAATTCATAAAAAGGTTGAAATCTGTTATGTTCTTTAGTGGACAGGCTAGTACCGCCGTGTGAGACAGGTCTGGCAGAAGATACCTCAGCTACTAAACCGGACAACTAATTTCCCTACTGGGACCGAAAACCACCACTTGCGGTACTCACGACCAGGACTAATACTAAACTAGGGTAGGATCTGATTTACAAAATCCACACAGAGACAAAAAAATAAGCACATAGAATTAATTGAATAATGATCCACTTTCACAACAGGAAAGAAATGAAATTAACACAAAAGAACGGCGCACACACAGGCAACAATATTACATATAGTAAACTCAACCAAATTAGTTGATCTAAAAAATGAAATGACATGATGACAATACTCACTCCTGCCCAGCACTTACATAGACATGAGACATAATTAGAAAAAATAGACAACATGAACACTAAAATGAGAGTCATGCAACAGTCCCAACACAGGTTTAGGGTTAACAGACCCACAAATTAGAAATCAGGAGCTTAAATACCTGACCAAACCACCAGGTGAAACTAATTACAATCACGACCAACAAGGACCACAGGAAATGACGTCACGGACAAGAAACAAGGAGCACATACATGGAACTGAAGACAGGATAAGACCGCCCTCTAGTGACGTGATGAGTGCATTGTAACGGTTTGGAGGCATCTAGTATGAGTCTTGTTGTTCTTCAGGTCTTTGGCACATGTGCTGCTAGACAGCCAGCTAACAAATGACTAACAAGGACTTTAAACAAGGCTTTCTTTTCATGTTGTTAAGAAGTTCCCAGCTTATATAATACTATAACTGAAACAAACAGACAACTCAACAAATAAGCACAATAACATTACACATGTCAAAAAATTATACACTTTCACATTCATTTGTACTCACAAAGAATTAGCCAGGGTCCCAGCGTGGTAGCTTAGCAGCTGTAACAGTTTCAAACATATGCATGAGCCACCTTTGTTTGTTCTTGCTGCTAAACCTAGCTTACTTCAACACAGAAAGTGCGTCCAAATATGCTATTAAACAAGCGCTGCAAGAGCACTCACGCAAACACTTTTGCAAGAGGTTCGCAATTGCAAAAAACACGTGAGAAATCAAAGCCATAAATATGAACTGAAGTATGAAGTGAACCGACTTGAGAAACCAAATAATACATATAATAATAAATTTTCCAAAGTAAGCTCATTATGAAAAATGCTTTTTTTATGCTGTAAAATCTGCTCATTATTATGAAATTGTATTTCATAATGGTTATTTTAATAATAATACAAATGATTACATCTGCCTTTTTATTTAAATCAAGAAGTTTTTATTTCAAAATGTCGTTTTTCATAAGTTGTTTTTTTATTGCATACCGCCCTTTTCCCCAGTGCCGTATTTATTTCATAATGTCATTTTCCAGCAGAATTACTCTGTCAGGCAATTATGACGGTAGGCGGTAGTATACGCCTTAAAATGTAGTAGCTCTGACAACTAAAGTAAAACACTGGTCATGAATATCGTTACAGGTGGACGGTATGGCTGCAGGACAGAAGACAGTTTCAGACTTGCTCAGAGAAGTTCTTAATGAAATAGATGTGTGACAATATGTGTCTCTGGTCTGTGCTTGCACACGCACACTCTATGTGTCACGGCGCTCTAGGTAGCGGACCCACACGCACAGCGGAGACAAGGCTCAGTGAACAACAAGGGTTTATTCGAGCTCGTGGTCAGGCAGGCAAGGGTCGGTACACAAAGACGGCGGGTTTCAGTACAGGCAAGGATCTGGCAAACGGTGGTCAAAAGACAGGCTTCGGTCGGACTTACGGCAAGGCGGTATCACAGGTGAGGCGGAAAGCAAGGTCAGGAAAACAGGATCGGTAACGAGACAATACAGGAATGAATGCTGGACTGCTGGCTATAACACAACGAGACAATCTGGCAAATTGCTGGGCTTAGAGGTGGTGCTTAAATACTAATGAGAACACAGGTGAGTAATGATTGATAGAATACAGCTGTGGATATCACGTGACTGCAAAGTAAAACAAAAGTGACAAGACAAAACCGGAAGTATAAGAAAATAAAGCAGGAAGTAAGTCCAGGCTGTGACACTATGGAGGACTTTACTTATGTCTGCCATTTCCAACCACACAACCCCTCAAAGGTGTACAGAATATCTATGTGAAAAAAAATTCAGAAAAACGACATTTTGAAATAAAACGTATGGATTTAAATAAAAAGTCAGATGTAATAATTTGTGTTATTATGAAAATAATCGTTTCATAATAATTAGCAGAGTTTACAGAATAATAAAACATATTTAATTTATTTATTTAATTTGGAAAATGTTTGTGATTATTTTAGAATTTCACGGTCAATTTAAATAATTGTCTCATTTATTTATATATGTATTTATTTGGAAACATTTGGTGGCTTGCAGTGTAAGAATAGAGATATAGAGAAAAGAGGTATAGAACAGAGTCAAGAATCAGAGCTTGATTCTTGATTGACTAAAGAGTTTCTGAATTGACTGAATTGTTTAATAATATTATTAAGAAGATAAGATAAGAAAACCTTTAATAGTCCCGCAGTGGGAATTACTTCTCACAACAGCAGTACAGATTAGCGAGAATACAGCAACAGAACAGTTTGTGTTGCTCAGTACAACGCAGTACAGTACAGTTAGAGTGAGTATGAGGTCATTGCAGGGTTATTGCACAGTAATGAATATAATTCTTGTACAGGTTTGAACAAATTCAAACGAATTGCACAGATAATTTGTTATTTGTTGCACATTGTGTAAATATTGGGTAGACAAGTGATAATTCACAGAGTTTGCACAAATATTGTGCAGAGCAGGTTGCTATATAAACCACTGATGCAGTGGGTGAGTGACTGTAGTGGGACGTGGTCAACAGTTCTGATTGTACAGTCTGACAGCAGCAGGTAGGAAGGATCTACGATATCTCTCCTTCACACAGCGAGGGTGGATCAGTCTGCTACTGAAGCTGCTCCAGAGCAGACAGTGAGTCCTCCAGTGGGTGAGAGTCCTGGTCCATGATGGATGTCAGTTTAGCCAGGACCCCTCTGTCACCACCTCTCACCACCACCTCCTGCACCGTGTCCAGAGTGCAGCCCAAGACAGAGCTGGACTTCTTGATGATCCTGTCCCTGTATTATTTAACTTTAGCTCAGTACAAAAGTTTATTAATTTGAGATTTCATGGCTTAGTTCATTTTCTCAGTACCACTATCATTTGGAGGCTGATCTTTAGACTAACAGGCAAAAGTCAAATTTTGATCTGTTCAAATTAAATTTGAAACGGCATGAAGTCTACAAAGTGGCGAAGTGAAGCGGTTTAATTACTTTCTGAAACCACTGTACACACACCATCATTCATTGTCTACTTCCTGATTTGGTTAATCAGTTGGACTGATCCTAGTTTACAAACTTATCATTCTTCTATTTTTTTCATTTACCACCCACCTGTCCGTCTATATGTTTGTCCATCAATCTGTCCGTCTGGCCATCCATCCATCCGTCCGTCCGTCCATCCATCCATCCATCCATCCATCCATCCATCCATCCATCCATCCATCCATCCTCAATTGCCTTGTGTTTTTCTTTAGTAAAAACTATCCAGTAATCAACCCATAATGAAACTATTCATCCATTCATACATCCTGGATCAAGTGCTTCAGCAGAATGTCCCCTCCCCCCAGTTTCCCCCCATCCTCTCTTCGGTGCCAAGAAGACAGAACACCATGGCAGAACGATGGGAGGCCTCCCTGTTAGCCAATCAGAAAAAGGAGTGACCTGCAGCAGCTGTGTAAAAGCCAAAAAGTCCCACATACCGAACTCATCAGTACTTTGTCTAAAAGCTCTTGATGGGCCTGTGTGACAGCCTGTTTCTTGATTAAAGCTGTGACTTACTAAGTCTGCGTTTATGGTTGTAAAGAGGAGTGTTTCTTTCAGTGAGTGAGCGTGAAGATACATCATTTATTGATTGAAAACTGTGACTGTCTGACAGATTCTTCAGCTTTACTTGTAGACTAGAGGCATGTTTTCTCTGAGGTGTTCAGCAATCATATTAATACCAGAGTTTGAGATTTTTAAATGCATGTGCTATGTACAATGAAAATACTGTAAGTTGTATTCTCCCTTAAAGTTTTCTATATACAGCACTTTGACTCCTAGACTTTAATAACTTATGGCACTGGTAAACTAAGATTTGCAGATTTTTATTCTTGTGCCTGTTTGTAATTCAGTGATTTGAAAATATTTTTAATTTTAGAGCTTTATTTTTTCTGTATATTATAAAGTGACACATCTGCAGCAATAGCTTCTATAGGGTTTTAATATGCAAAGAAGAAGAAAATTTGGTTCTTTTCAATTAGCAATTCATGCATTTGAAGTGCCAGCAAGACTCTAGACTGAAAGGTTCTAATTATACATTTCTATGGAGGTGCAGCTTTCACTGCTGGATACACTGGTTTATATAGATGGATGGCTGATAGACAAATGGTGGAGTACAGGGCGCACGACACAGATCATAATGAAAACCCAAGTCCATTTTTAAAGCTAACATATTCCGCTAGATTCCTGTACTTGATACTTGTAATTATATTTATTTATTATACTCCAACATATATTTGTAACAGCATTTCTCCAGTATTTGGAGAACGAAGCCACAGAATGTTTTAATTGTGTTTATTTCACCTCTATCAATAAATCCTCGCTTACTCTGTGCACAACCTAACCTGACTCTTTATACGCGACAACTCACATATAATTGCTACTTGGCTTAAAGCTAATGCCTATACTGTTATGTTCACTGATTTTACATGGATGTCACTAACATTATACAGTAACTGTCCTTCCTGCCTGTTGTGGAGCAGATTGTTGCATCCTCTTACTCTTGTTGTGGCTGAATGATTAAATTATTAAGAGAATGAGACATTTTAAGGTCTTCTGAATTTTTAAAATATTTTTATGTCCTGTTTTGTTTCCTGAAAAAATAGATTTATTGTATTGTATTTTTGCTGCATATAACCTATTTCTTAATTCAGCTATGCTAATATATCTGTAGGCTTGTAAAGAGATTTATAATAAGGGGCAAATGACTATTTGTAATTGAAAGTCTGACTTGTGTTCTCTACAGAGATGATGTTTGTGAGATGTGTGTGTTCATTCATCTATTAATGAATTTGGGTCTTACTTAGTTTAGTTTCTAGTCTCAGCAATGGTTGGTTTCAATAAGTTAAACCTGACTCAGTGATGGAACAGAGGTGCATTGTAAAATTAGTAAAATATTAAGGTAGGCTGAACTAATCTGAACCCACCAAGCTTTAAAGCTCAAGGTTGTTGCAGATGTTGCCGCCTGAGTGTTGAAACCTGACTTGTCATTACTGTATGTTTCTATGTTAGCTATATTGTATGGTAGTATATATTACATCCTTCTATAAACCAGTGATTGTCCTGCGGTGTATCCACATCCACAATCTTATTGACTATTTAAACAACTTTACAGTATTATTATGGAACACACATTTTTCTGGTTCTGCTTTTGTTTGTTTGTTTATTTGCCTTGTGTTTCAGTCATTTGTTATTGCTACAGTACATTAAATGTCTGGTGGTGACATCTTCAATAAAGCCTTCTTAAACCTATTGTGTATTTGTATGAGTGAGATACAGTATATCTTCTTCAGCTCCAAAGTTGTTTTATGAAGGATTTTCTGAAAAATGGCATGGCTACATTCAAATGAATTTGTCTCTGCTACCACAAGATCTATTTGACTGCAAGTAGTGTCATAATGTAGGGGACACTTGTGAGATGTGATATGAGTTAGTGTTAGTGTTACTGTTATTGATGTGATGTTAATAATATATATTAATATAATAATAGAAAGTAAAATGTTTCAGTTATATCTAAAGAGAAATGAATATAAAAGCAGAGGCTAATGAAACTTTTAACCCCCATGAAATCATAGCACAATCGGTGAACATCAACTCAGCAAAAGGTTAATTTCAATACAGTAAAGCAGGACCAAGTTATAAAGATTTTAATGCAAACAGTCAAATGAGCTTAGGAGTTTCCTAGTGTGGATATTCTACATGTTTTTCCACTACTATGCACCTAAAACAGCAATAAAAGTGATCAATAGAACCAAATACCACTTGCCAATACCAATCTAAACATATGTGAAGGTGTTCATTTGTGTCCTCCCCGAAGGTAGAAATAACAGAGATGGGATCAGTTCACCAGCAATATGGGCTTTGTGTGATAATTTCTGAATGTGTACATTTTTTTATTTAGCTAGCAATTAGCTTAGCATTTTTTATTTTTTAGCTCATAACTCAACACATGTGATAGCTAGGTGCATATTATATTAGATTCCTTTAGATTAGAGGTCAGGGCAAGCTACAATGCTAACTACTTGCTAACGGTTTATTATATCATATGTTCGTCTGTGTTTGACGTACATGAACAACACTTATATAGTGTTGTAGCCCTGACTCAGCTGTTTTGCTTTTAATGTTAAACATGTCTATAGTCATATATTCAGCCATTTGAACCCCAGGGGTTGGCCCCCTGCCAGACCCTAATCAGGATCTGTGGGGTCGAAGAAGATATCATAACTGTAGAATTACTTTTTCAAAGCTGCTTTGGACAAATCAGACAAGATTAAATACTTTCACCCAGGGACTCACAGTGATGAAAAGCTTTAACAAAATGAGAAATTAACTGATGTCACAAAGCTACTCTGATAGAACAGAACTCCTATATGAAACCTTTTCCCTTCTAAACATAAAGTAAACCATTGTCCTTAATATAATGTAGTTTAATTCAAACAATTCTAAACAAACTTTCTTAGGAGATGATTTGCTGTAAGTTTGGATTGTCAAACTAACAGTAGAATCCATCCACCCATCCATCCATCCATCCATCTATCGATCTATCTATCCATACATATATGTTGGTTCTGGGCGCATTATAGAGTTGTGCATTCATATACATAGTATAGTGTTTTATACAAGGATAGTTTCTGTTCTTTAACCCTTTATTTCTGTCAAAACCAAGTCAGTGAAAAATGTCCACTGTGCAGGAACCTCCAGGATCTTTGGTCTAGCACATGTCCCTGTAGGTCAACAAGTAAAGAAATCTGGCTCCACTGAGAACCAAGTTTTGACAAACAACAACAATAAAAATATGAATTATTAATATTATTAATATAACTGTGTCAAGTGTCCATAATGTTGTTGTTATGTTGATGATTTCCCATTATCAACATAACCCAGACTTACATCCATCACTAACAAAGGTTTATTAGCATCACCATTAAAAAATTCCAATTTGTTCTTCCAAATACACGTTACTGCTAACACTGTCCCGGTTGAGGCTGGAGAAATTATTGTGGCTATGTTATTATCTGCTCTAGTAAAAATGTGTCCTATTAAAATACAGTAAGGTCTTTATAGCTCCCACAACAACCCAACAGTCTTACAGACTCAAACCCTGTACATACTGTTCATGTATGTACAGGGTTTGAGTCTGTAAGACTGTCATTTCCATTTAGCTTAATGTCAATTCAAGAACCTTTAAGTAAAGCATTTTAAAATTTGTAGATTTGAATAGTGGTTTTATACTACTTTACTATTTTGATTCTTTTGCACTTTACGCTGTAGCTGTAGCTGCTTAGATAATTGAAATTCCCATTGTGGGATCATCATGTTTATCTTTGTTTAGCTTAACTTATGTTTACTGATCTTAACGTATATCATCAAATCCTGTCTTATCCCGGAAACTGCAGCTGGTTAGGTTTAGCTCCATGCTGAATTATTTATACAGTTTTTCCAAACTGTTGTGTAATATGCTCTTACCAGTGCACAGAGCCTTGGCTCAATCCAAATGTGTTATTCTAATTATCGTCTACAGTACCAGCTCACACCAACCAAATAGAAGCAGTTCTGTGTGTTAAGTTAGCAAACAGCACAGCAGGGCTTATGCTTGTTCCACTTTCTGATACCTGGTGCCTTCTGTGTTTCTGCCCATTTGTCTGCCAGCCCCTCTATAACTCCCACGCTCCTCATCCTTTCCCCATCATCTTCACTGTCCTCAATGATGATGAGCTCAGCCTTTAGGGAGCCCAAAAACTCCTGGCTGTCATCCTCTGCAGCCTGGAAGCCCATGAAGATGGCTGTGATTGACTGAGTGGGGTCCAAGCTGTGGTGGAGGCTGCTGTGTGGGGTGTTGTCTTCACAGCGACCAAAGGCAGTAGGGTTGTTGCTGTTCCTTGTTTGATGGGCTGGACTGTAAGAACCAACACTGATGTAATCACCAACGTGTGGCTGGATCGCTTCTTGGTGATGACAGTCACTGGGTCTGATTCCATAGTGAAGCCTCTCCCTGTGCTCTCCAGAGTGATGACCCTTCAGGAGGCTGCTGTGGTTGATCCTTTTCAGATCATCAAGCTGATGTTCTTCCCACTTTTCTATCTTATTTGAGTCCTTCTCTGCTGCGTTGTTACCAATGTGTGGCCTGTGGTTTGTGACACCACAATCCTCCATTTCGTGTCTTTCATCACTGTGCTTATAGAAATAATGGCCTACCCAGTTGACTGACAGATCAGAGACACAGCTCATGTCCTACAGGTAGATATGGACACTGGTCATTGTTAACATCATTAACACTAACATTTAATCAGTTCTAATTTAGTCTAATCAAACTGCTGATTGTATTGTTAATATGCTGTCATGGACTCAAGCACTCTGTCCTATAACCTCTGTGACCTTGTATCATAATTGTTATACTGTAAGTGAAGCTTGGGTCCCTTTACCTTTTCTGCAGCAGACAGAACTGGACTGTTCCCATTCAGGAGGTTCTTGGTTATGTTGACTTCCATGGCTGTGAGATACAAATCCTTCAGTTTATGTCATTAAACATTAAGTCTATATACGTTATAATCAGCAACTACTATAGACGATGCTTAACGACATTATGTCCACCCGTTACTTATTAAGGACATCAGATGTGATGGTTTGGATTTTTACCTAGTACTTGGAATGATTTCGGACCTACTGGACTAAATGGTAGATCTACTTCTTGTAGTTTGTCCCATCACAAACAACAGGACACGAAATTACTTTCAACATTACTGTTGTTGATGTGTTTAACTTAGAATGAGTCTCAGTGGGTTCTGGGACTAGTTTTCTGATTTAAAAAGGTTCTATAGTCGCAGAAAATGACTCTGTTAACATAAATTCAACTTTGGTGCAGGCTGTGTTGAAAAAAACATGTCTTACCAGGAACGAAGCTGACCTGCACCTCCTGAGAGAAAATGTACGAGAAAATGTACAAATAGTGAGAACAGAGTAATAGAACAGCAAACATGTTCCCATGGGCCAGGGTACCTTTATTAGTTCCTCTGGAGTTTTCTCCACAGCCTTAAGTCTATCCAGGATGAGGTTCTCATTAGTGGAAATTCTCGACTCTTCTCGCTCCAGAGAATAAATATCCATTTCTATGCTGCTGGGTCAGAGCAGATTAAAAACAGGCTGTTGTAGTGTGTGTCTGTGAGTGTGGGTGTCATACCTGTGAATGTGAAGCTGCAGATCCCTGGTCTGCTTCTGGTCACACAGAGGACTCTGCTTTCGGAGGGTGTGGGAGGCCGAGTCCTGTAACAGCCACTGCTCACGCAAAGCTTTCTTCTGTCAGGTTAAAAGGGAGACAGATGGTTCAGCAGAGGACAGTATGAGAAGGCAGAGTAATAAAACAAGCATGTACAACATGAACAACTTCACATTTATATATGCATGAGGTATGCATAATAACACTAATCCAGATGCTGATTGACTACTACAGATGTACAAGATGTTCTAGTTATGTGAAGCTGGTGCAGTGAACCTTTAGATGCTGTAGTTTGACCTTCTCCTGGTCCAATTCCACTTTCTTCACCCGAATGAGTTGCTGAATATGATGCTTCTCCTGAAGGATCAAATTAATTCTCAAAATATCTGAATTAGAGGTTAACACCAGAGCAAATACATAAACACAGTAATAATGCCTCGTGAATAACCACTATTCTAAAGTAAAACACATTTTACACACAACAACATATTTATGCTGAACTAGGGCTGTTGTTACAGTCTTCTGTAACAGTGGAGTCACTCATACTTTAATAGCCTGGACTCTCTTCTTTAGCAGGTCTGACTCCTCCATCCTGCTGTGGGACAGACAGAAAGCATGAGAGAGAAAACACATTTGAAAAAGATAGTTTGGGCCCTACCAGGTTTAAATTTTAAGACGGGGGAGATCTAACTTTGGCACAGTAGAATGTACAGCAGAGCATGTGTATGGGTTGATTCGGAATTTTTCATGTGTACCTAAAAGAGTGAGCAGTAAGTGTATGCACAGCATAGCATCTGTCTGCCTTTGTCTTTGTCCTTGTCTTAGTATTTTGGTTTTTGTTTGACAGTATGATTTTACAAATTTTATTTGACAAATCTGACATAATGCCATCTACAGTGGAAACTCAAAGGCTGGTCTTTTGCACAAGTATGCGTTTTATTGTAGTAATTGCATATTTATTACATTGCCCCCCTCTACTATGGGGTGCCAAATGTAAAAGGAGCACCTATAACTAGTTTTCTCACATTTAACTAATGACACAACATGTTTTCTCACATTTAGTTAAATGTGCAAAAGTCTAAATGTAAATGTTAAATGTAAATGTTAAATGCTAAATGTTAAATGTAAATGTTAAATGTAAATGTTAAATGTTAAATGTTAAATGCTAAATGTTAAATGTAAATGTTAAATGTTAAATGTTAAATGTTAAATGTAAATGTTAAATGTTAAATGTAAATGTTAAATGTTTGCCGAGTGTAAACTGAATATTCATGAATGGGCAAGTAGACTCCATCCCTACCCTCAAACAGCACTGGTCTCAGATCAGAGACGCAAACTCAATCACCTCAAACAGTTCGCGCAAACCCCGCCCACATCTGATCTGGAAACTTTTGTTTTTAGCCTGGACGTAACTTTGACTAGCTAGTATAGTTAGCCAACTAATTCTCCACCGGCGCCACAGAAATATTCTATTTAAACCTACTTAACTCCTCATTAATGGTGTTTACGACAGAACGGCAGTTTGAAGCGGAGCCTCAGCCCGCACACCTGCCGTTACAGCCCGTTCAATCTCCCCCAACGGGAGGGAGTCGGAGCTGGCGGCCTTGATGGCTTCGACTTCAGGCTTCTCCCCAGTATTTTCGTGCACCGATCCAGAGTCAGATGTGGGCGGAGCTATGCGTACTGTTTGACGTGTTTGAGTCCGCGTCACTGATCTAGGATAATAGGGGGTGGAGTCTACTTAAATATTCAGTTCGATCATTTAACATTTACATTTAGACTTTTGCACATTTAACTAAATGTGAGAAAACATGTTGTGTCATTTAGTTAAATGTGAGAAAACTAGTTATAGGTGCTCATTTTACATTTGGCACCCCATACTCTACTGCTAACCCAAGATGACTGACAGAGACTCAGAGATTAAATTTTTTGAAATTTGCTTATTTTTTAGCATATGTAGGAGTTCAGTGTAGGGGTTTAGGTTTATAGGATGAGGATGGATAAATGGATGGATAAAAAAAATAATTATTCACATGGACGCTCTGTATGTGGTGTGGGCAGACAGCTGCTAGGCACTTTTTACAGCACTGTGGTGGCCGTCAGTAGTCCTGTATAGAGTTGTGTGCTGGGCGGGGGCCAGTACAGGCAGAGACAGGAAGAGACTCAACAAGCTGGTTAAACAGGGCTGGGCCCTGCCAAAATGGCACCCTGGGCGAGATCACGATTTTGTGCAATCTACTTGCGTTTTTTTCTGAAGGCTTGGAGCGGTAACCACACCATGCTGGCTAAACTAACATCCTTCATGGAGAACCCCTCCACCTCCTGCACCACACTGTAGAGCACATATGTCAAAGTCTCGGCCCGCGAATAAATTATCTATGGCCCCCAGGATGATATTTGATTAGTATTAGAACCAGCCCGCGGGCTGTAGCAGTCCCCTGGTGTTTTGCACGCACCAATACTACATTTCCCACAATGCAACAGTAACCCGCGAACTCACTGCAGCGCAGCAAGCGGACCCCGGCCTCATCATTCATCAGCAGTCAGAGCAGATGTCAACTTTAAGCTACCTCCCTCCCTAAAAAATGGCTAAACGGAAGGAACAGGGTTTCAAGCTAGGTGGGAGGCAGAGTACATGTTCACTGAGTTAAATGGCAAACCTGTGTGTCTGTGTGGAGAAAGTTTGGCTGTAATGAAAGAATACAATCTAAGAAGGCACCATGAAAAGTCTAGGAAACACACAGACAAAGACAAGAATATGGACACGGAACAAAGGCTACAGAAGGTGGAAGAATTAAAACGAGGTCTTAAGTCCCAGCAGGCTCTGTTCACAAAAGCAAAATCACAAAGCGAAGCTGCTGTCAAGGCGAGTTTTATTGTGGCAGAAGAGGTCGCAAAATCCGCCCGGCCATTTACAGAGGGAGAGTTTATCAAAAACCGTATGCTTAAAGTTTGTGACGCAGTGTGCCCAGACAAAAGGCAACTATTTTCAAACGTGAGCCTGAGCAGAAACACTGTTGCTGAACATATAGACCAGCTTTCCACCAATCTAAAAGAACAGCTGTGGGAAAGGGAAAAGATTTCATCGGATATTCCCTTGCTGTGGATGAGAGCACCGACACATCTGACATTGCCCAGCTGTCAATTTTCAGTCGTGGAGTGGACTCCAGCCTGAGCATAACAGAAGAGCTTTTGGCATTACGTCCTATGCATGGCACAACTACAGGACAAGATCTGTATGAAGAGGTATCCAGATGTGTAAATGAGATGGGCCTGCCTTGGGAAAAACTTGTGGGATTGACAAAAGACGGAGCACCCGCGATGTGTGGGCACAGGAGTGGACTGGTGGCAAGGATGCGTGAGAGGATGCAGAAGGAAAACGTCACAGGTGAGCTGACAGCTTATCACTGCATAATACACCAGGAGTCGTTGTGTGGCAAAGCCTTGAAAATGGAACATGTAATGAGCACCATAACGCGGGCAGTTAACTTCATCAGAGCAACAGGTTTAAATCACCGCCAGTTCAAGGCATTTCTGGGCGAGTTAGATACAGAGTATGGTGACTTGCCCTATCACACAGAGGTGCGATGGCTAAGCCAGGAAAAGGTGCTGCAAAGATGTTTCGAGCTGCGTGAGGAGATCTGTCTGTTCATGGAAAGCAAAGGGAAAGACACAACAGAGCTGCGAGATGAAACTTTTCTGTGTGAAATGGCATTTCTGTGCGACATCACGAGTCATTTGAATGTGATGAACCTGCAGCTGCAGGGACGGGGGCGTGTCATCTCTGATATGTACAGTACAGTGCAGGCGTTTGAAACCAAGCTGAGTCTGTGGGAGACGCAGATGCGTGAAGAACACTTGAACCACTTTCCCAGTTGCCAGACTATGAAAGAGAGGCTCTCTACCGCTGTGTTCCAGAGTGCACAGTTTGCTGACAAACTCAAAATACTGGCCGCCGACTTCCGACGCCGATTTGCTGACTTTGAAGCCCAAAAATGCAGGTTTCAACTGCTCGGCAATCATTTGCAGTTGACGTGGAAAGCGCACCACCAAACCTACAAATGCAGTTGGAGCTTCAGTTGGAGCTTCAGTGCAATGACACACTGAAGGATATGAGAGAGTGGGTGCTGCTGAGTTTGCACGTTTCATCCCCGACACAATGGCCGAGCTGCGCATCCAAGCTGCTCAGACGCTCTCTATGTTTGGCAGCACATACCTGTGCGAACGACTGTTCTCTTTGATGAAGCTAAACAAAACATCACACAGGAGCCGTCTTACTGATCAGCACCTCCACTCAATCCTGAGGATTTCCTCAGCTCAGAGCCTTACCCTGAACATTGATGAACTTGTACAAAAGATGAGACACCACCAAGTATCAGGCTCATCCTCAGACAAGTGAGCATCACAGAGCATTAACGTATTTTTAGTTTTTAATTCAGTTAAATTTTTACATTTGTTTCTACAAGACATGTGATTTTTCTTTGAAGGAAGTATTGTTTTCTCTGTGTGCCATATATTTTTGCATTTTATTTTATTTATTTATTTATATTATTTTTCAGTTAATGGACTCAGGGGAAATTGCAGATAAGAGCCATGAGAAAGAATACAACTGATTTGATTTATTCTATATTTTCTCATTTTACTATTTGAAGCAGTAATTTAGGATAATAGAGCAGCATAGTATTGCATTTTCAGTTTATAATGCATTCAGTTTCATTTATGCATTTATCTTGATATAAGGAACATGTTTTGTTTTTGAAGGAAAATTGCTTTTTTGCTGTTTGCCTGTTGAAGATGTTTTCTCTTTAACTTACTGACAGAGCCATAAGAAAATATTACTTTATTCATTTAATGTACAGGACATGTGATTTTTCTTTGAAGGCAGTTTGTTCTTGTCTGTGTGCCTGCTGAAAAATGTTTTCCCTTTAACTTACTGACAGAGCCATAAAAAATATTCGATTATTCATTTAATCATTAAATAATACACTGTGTTAGGTCTTGGTTCAATAGGCTATGTGCAATCATTTCAATATGTTTTAATAAACATTGAACCAGTCCGGCCCTCGGATTATAGCCAATTTGTTTTTTGGCCCTCTGTGTATTTGACTTTGACATACCTGCTGTAGAGGCTCTGAGCAGCTCCTCCAACACAAGACTGTTACACCCACAGTGCAGGAAGGAACGCTACCGCAGGTCAGTCCTCCCCATAGCTATCAGACTGTGCAACACAACACTAGAGTGACACACAAATGTACCTACATGGTGTATTCCGTTCAACTCATTGTTGTTTGTCAACAATGAGTTTTTATTTTTCTTGCTTTGCTAATACTGCTGCTGTCCATTCCATACTGTTCCTCTATACTTCTATACTGTCTATACTTCTATACCCATTTAATGTCTCCTTGCTGCTGCAGACAAAAGAATTTTCCCACTGTGGAATAAATAAAGTTTATATATAGATATATAGATAATATAGATATAGATAATAAAGTTATCTTATCTTACAAAGTCAGCAGATACAACCGATGTGACTATAACTCCCTTTATGACTTGATGCTTGTCCAGTGAAGGAAGACAGTCTAAAAATCGGGATTTGTTCAAGTCAGCCCATTTCCATTTTCTCTTAGCTGTCACATCCACTGTAAAAGCACATTTCAGCCTGGTGGGAGCAAATCCTACAAAATAAAAGCTGAGAGGCGCTTTATTCTTCGGTGAGGTAGCCACTCAGCAAAGATGTGGGTAAACTGAGCTAATCTGCTCATGAGGTAGTTAATCTGTGGAAGCCATCTGCTTGCTGGCTGAAGAGAATCAGAAAACCCATGTGGGTTAACCAGTTTGTGTATAATATATTTATCCATATACATAGTTCATGTAACATACAAATGTCTGTACTACTACTAATACAAGAAACCTTCCACAGATGAATCATTGGCAGGACAACTCATTTTAAGCGAAGGAACTTTTACATTTGGATGAATGAATAAAATTATTAGTTAAAGGTCAGCAGAAATAGGAGTAAGTCTAAACTATACTGTAGGAAAAGCTGCAGCAGCTACTGCGGAGAAACCGAAGCTTGAACAGAATTAAAGGCTTATCTCTGTTCTTGTTCAACCAGAGGACACTTTATACTCGCTAACATTAATTTAATTAAGTTTAACGTCACACCCGCCCACAAGTCATCTCAAGACTTTACAGGCACTATATAAGAAACTGAACAGATACAAAGAAATTCTATAAATATAAATGCAAGTAAAGGTTCTTACCTGGCAGTAGCCCACCTCTCCGTGCAGGACATACTTCTGCTCTGTGCCACATGAAGCCGTCAGCAGGGAGGCGGGGCTCCTTCTGTGGAAATACAGCTTATTCACAGTGTCTGACATCCAATATTAAGAAGCTCCTTGCTCCTAGAAAGTTGAATTTTTATAAAACGTTTTTGTGTTCTTGTTCCTGTACCTGAACACAGGCAGGATGTTGGACACAGGAACTGGACCAAGGTGGTGTAATGGGAAAAAATGTGCCTTTGTGCATCCAATGCAGTCAACATGTGCTGGTTAGATTCAACACTGAACATTCTTACACAAACAACTAATCTCTTGTGCCCTGTCGTACATTAAGCTTAGAATCTGATGTTCTGTTTGACTGACTAATAGTTCATGATCTGTGTATGTCTTTTACACTCTGGTCTCTGGCTCAATCCTATCTGACTCCCCACCAGACCCAAGACTATAAAACCAAATGCATCTTGTCTTTGAGGCTTGGTGTTTCTTCCTTTTTGATGACAAGTGTTAGGGTTAGCGCACCAACACCGATGATGCAGAAGTGAGAATGCAAACATTTTTATTGGTCCAGAGAGACATTCCACTGGGGCCAGGTTTGTGTTTTGGTTTGTTGATGTACACAATCAACATCCATGTTTTGGATTTGCTTTCCCCATTATTTTTATTTTCCTTTATTTTTATAAGAAATGACACAAAAGACAACTCTCTTATCTGCTTGTTTATGGGACATTTCCACCACAATGGTTGGACTAGTAACTGGTCATATTTTAATTTGTCATTTTTGGATTTTCACTAAGTAAAAAACACTTTTTTATTTGATGCAAACAATTATCACAAATCTGAGAAAGCTAAAAACCGCTCTTAGCTTAGGTTTTTGCTAGTAAAAGCTAACTTAGAAAAAAGTAATGAAAATTAAAATGCTATTAAACAACAATTATCCCAGCCTACACAGCAGGCTGACTTAGCTGCTCCTTCTTTTCCACAGCACAGGACAAACCAGGATAGTTTGGTAGAATAGGTCAAACCAGGATGTTCCTAGAGAGATTCATCATATTTTAGTGCGCAAACTGGTCTCTGTAACCAGCCTGGTTGTCCTGCAAAAACTGTTGAGACTGTCATGGTATAGTTTTAAAGGGAACAGACGAGTAATCCTGGTATGAAGACAGTGTGGTGGAAATTTTCCATAAAGAAGCAGATGAGAGAGTTGTCCTTTTGTGCGATTTATTGAAATAATAAAGAAAATAAAAATAATGGGGAAAGCAAATAAAAAGCATGGTATGTTGATCGTGCACATCAACAAACCAAAAACCAGCTGGGAGATCAGTGCACACACCACGAAGGTGTGATGCAAAGAACCCACGATCCTCAAGTTGCTTCTGCCTTTTAACCCCTTTCTCTGGCTCTGGTGGAATGTCTCTCTGCAGCAATGGAATTGTTTGTGCCACTTTATCTCGCAGTGAGTGAGAATGTTTGCTTTCTCACTTCTGCATCACCCTGTCTTGTTATCCAAAGGAAGGAACACCGAGCTTCCAAGACAAGATGCATTCGCTTAAACAGCCTTGGGTCTGGTGGGGAGTCAGATAGGATGGAGCCAGAGTCCGGGTGTAAAAGACAAACATATATCATAAATTATTAGTCAGTCAAATGAAACATCAGATGTTTAGACTTGATGTACGACAGGGCACAAGAGATTATTTGTTTGTGTAAGAATGTTCAGTTCAGTATTGCACCTAACCAGCACATGATCAGTGTGTTGGATAAGAAATAGCACAAGGCAAAGTTTTTCCATTACAAAAGTCAGTTTACTATTATGTGGATGGACACAATTTGAATGCTTTAGTTCAAGTTTTGAGTTGAGATCCTTCAGTTTTAATCCTGACTTAAGATGTGGAAAGACTTTAGGTTTTAGGACTGCAACTGGATTCTGGAATTGCCCCGTTTCCACTGCCATATCATGAATGGCAATGAAAAGATGCAGTCAGACAGTATTAGAGTTGTGCTGCTCCCATGTGATTAAAGAATAAATTATGTCTTACGCATTTTATGATTTTACTAGATTTCATAAGGAATATGGAATCTGGCCTCAGGCTGGGATTGGCTCAATTTTGCTCCAAGTTATCATGCAGCCAAAGCCTCCCCACAAATGGTCAAGAATTTAAAAGTTTCAAATCTACTACATAAACCCAATATATATATAATATGTACAGTATATGTAGAGTTAGTATAGTTACACAGAGCAGAATTAGATTTATTTTTATAAATACAGGAAATGAACACGTAATCAAAAATGGACAGGAAGGAATGAAGTGGTACTACTTACTACAATTGGTGCAATATATTGCTCCTTGACTACACACATACTGTAAGTGGACTGACAGAATCAGAATCAGAATCTGTTTTATTCACCAAGTTTGCACAGGACAACCAAGGAATTAGATGTGGTCTGACTCCGTGTTTTTGTTTCCTCTTGTGGTGTGAACAAGAATTATTTACATATTTATCATAGTTATTTACATAAATGTACAGCACAGTAGGATACTTACAGTACAACTGACTGGGCTTCTGTTGTGACAGGAGGATCCAACAGGCTGATATTACCATCAGAGTCTGTTAAAACCAACAAAGAACCCAACCCAGAATCTAAGAAATGGATATATAAAAAGTACGTAAAAAAATTAAATATAGAAGTAGGCCTCTTACATTTTACAAATGCACTTGTATCCTGGTGAGTGACTGGTTCTGACGAACTCCCTCCAGGAATTTCTTTAGCCTCTGCTTTCCAGTGTTCATGCTGAGGGCCATCTCCTCTGCATGCGTCAGGGGTGGTGGTGCAGGTCCTCCACCAGTTGTTTTAGCCTCTGCCTTGTTGCTGTTGGCTGAGTAGAACTCAGATGATTTAACTGTGTGAAAACATTACACCCATGTTGAAAACACTGCTGCACTGCTATACTCTGCATGCTATTTAATTATTTAAAATGTCAAATGTTTGTAAAGTCAGGTAGTCTACACCCATGATATGACACAACCCTGTATGAATGATGTATTTAAAACTTTTAAAAACGTAGTTGCCGTGTTTTCCGCACTATAAGGCGCACCGGGTTATAATGCGCACCTTCAATGAATGGCCATACACAAACAAGCGTGTGTGCAAACCTTATGCGCGTTCTTCAAATGATCATAACATACTTCCTCAATTGCTTGGAAGCCAATGACTCCTTTCAGCTTGGCTTCATGCTTGTCTAAAGAAGAGAATAAAATATATAATATAATAATACACTGTATCATTCACATGTGCATGAAGGGACTCTTCGTGTTTCGCATGCATTGGTATGTTTACAGTTCCATTTAAAAGACCAGTTTTGACTGTAAAATACGTTCTGACTCCTCCTTTACAAACACTGACTTTGCCCGTTCCCACCTGCACAATTTTTAACACAGTCAGCAATAGTTTTTGTTTGTATTGTGAGTGTAGCATTATGTAGAAAAATAATAAATAAATAAAAAACTCACTGAAAGTCTGGTGGGATCTTTATCTTGCATTTTTCTATGTGAAGGTAAGCAAAATCCATTTAGAAAATACAGTGACGCACTGTACGAAAGGGACTAGCTAAATAAATTAGCTTACATTTCCGTCTTTCTCGTTCGCACGTGCACGCGTCAGTGGGTGTCATGGAAACAGAACGACGGAAGTTATATAAGGCCCGTAGGCGCGGGTATTCCCCCCTTTGCAGTTGGACGCTAACCTTGACGGACGAAAGTTTTTCTGTGGTGGCTAAGGATTGCTCCAGGAACCACGAGCCCTTGGATATTTAACTCAATTTAAGGATCGTTGGATTTACTATTTGGGCAACAGTCACTCACCTGTTCTGAAAGAACCAACTGGTGCATCTGGTGAGCTGATGTCTGGAAGTACCGGCGTGTGGCCCAGATTCACCTCTGCTTGGCAGGTTAGAAAAGACACGCTGCTTCTATATTAGTCTACATGAAACTTTGCTCCTTACAACTGTTTAATAAGTAACTTTGCTCCTTACAACTGTTTCATAAGATCTTTGTAGTAGAAATATTTGATTTTAAGGTTGGAAAGGTTTTTAATGTGGTTTATTCCGTTTTAATTAGCTATTTTCCCCTTAAATGTCTATATATGTGTTGAATGTAGTATTAATATAGTATTTATTGACAACCTGTTATTTTTGTTAAGGTGTAGAAATCACTTTTTGTGATTCAAAATGGCGACTGGGCCTAAATTCATGTGTTCGTGTTCCCCATGGAAACTCGATCACGCGCACAGGTCCAGTTCTGTCAGTAGCTGCGTGACTGGAGTGAGTGGACAGAGATTCGTTTTGATATAATAGTTTCACAGCTACATCAAAACGACCGGTTTACTTTTTTTTAAATGTCTATTTGATAAAAAAAAACATATCGTTAAGACAGTAGGGAATTTACTCACCTGCGTGCAAACAACTTAGTTTTCAGTTATGTTTCAGATAATATGAAGATGTGAGAAAGATGTGTCTGTGTTGGCAGTTGAAAACACAGATTTTTGTTTAGTGAACTTTCTAAATTGCATATGAACAAAACGAACAAGTGCATGCTTTATTTAGCGTTTATCTGACGTTGAAGTGAGGTTTGCAGCGTTCATTAAAATAAATTAACCAAGTTTATTTATTGTAGTTAAATCTAGGCTTGCGGACATAACAAAGGTCAGGGTTCATTACAATAATATTCATGTGCATTAATATCTGACTAATAATATAACACTGTTGTAAAGCCTACCGTAAAGTACTGTAACTGTGTCCAATCCGATCGTTTATTCAGCGTTTGCTTTGAGAGTGGGGAAACAGCGCCGTACCGTGGTCATTTAGTGTCTAACATGGGTTTCACCGTCTTGGCTCCTCTACTGCCTGTGTCATGGCCTCCGGGTCACTTCCTACTCTGTCGAATGGACAAACACCACATTCACGTTACTTATTTTGTCCTGTCTAGTTACACTAGGAACATAAAACAACACGTAGACACCAAAATAATACGATGGCGTTGAAGTCATGGCAGGCAAGTGTCCCTGTGTCTGTAGCTGCAGCAAGTTCAGTTTTTAGTGTGATATCAGACACAAGTGTTTGAGTAAATGGGAAAAGCTGTAAGTTGTCAAAAGTCAAACAAGTTGTATCAAGTTAATAATCTTTTCTGTTTTGTGTTTGAATTGAAAGAGAAGAAGAAAAGAGAGCGAAGGAAGAAGGAATGGCACAATGGCAAATAAGAAGACCCGTGTAGGATCCGTGACAGAAGAACCAGAGAGACAGAGAAGAGAGAAAGCAGAAGAGGAAAGAAGAAGAAGAAGAAACAAAGAAGCCAAAGTGGACTATGCATCTGCATATGTCCAGGAGTGGCGGAACAAGCTGATAAGGAAACGTGTGGAATGCAACTTGAAAGAAATGGACAGAGATCAAAGGATGGCAGCACTAAAGGAACAAGACGAAATAGAATGCCGCATACAGATGCAGGCCGTTAGTCATCAGATCGCCATGGAGCAAGAAAGCAAAAGAAGACGTGAGGAAGCGCGGAAAGAGGAGATGAAGAAAACCGTGTTGGAGAACTTCAATGTCAGCGAGTACCTGCCAGAACTGGAGGAAATCCGACTGAAGAAGCTAGAGAAGAAGGAAAAGGAAATACTTACCAAGCAAGAAGAAGCAAGACAGCAACGATGGCAGAAAGAAAAGGAGCAGCGAGACAAGTATGAGAAGAAAGAGAAGAAAGACGAGAGGAAGGAAGATAAGAGAAAAGAGAAGTGGCAGAAGAAGGAAGAGGAAATAAGGAAGAAAGAAGAGAAAGAAAGGCAGCAAAGGATTAAAAGACGGACAGAACGACAACAGAAGAAGGACGAGAAAAGAGAGAAGGCTGTTTCAAAGATGGTCACAAAGGAGCTCAAAAAGGAGGACGAACGACTGAAGGAGGAAGAGGAGAGAAGAAGAAAACAAGAGAGAGAAGAGCAGAAAAGGGAGAAGAAGAAGAAACAGCAGGAGCTAAAGACATTTGAGAGAGAGAAGAAAAAATGGATGGAACAATGCGAAAAGGATGAGAAGGAGAAGAAAAAACAGCGGAAGAAGGAAGAAAAGGAAAGAAGACTGAGCAACAGGAAGGCAGAGAAGAAGAAGGGAAAAATATGAGGTCACAGCTCAGGACGTCTGGGCGGAGAGGAGGCTGAAGACGGTGGAGACCGGGGCAGCTGATCTCAGCCCCTTCATCTGTGAATGTAAGAAACATTTGTCACAACTCTCATTTAAATTCATTCATGTCCTTCTCATCATGTGGGTTTTACTGTGGATTCGGTTTCCTGGGGCCTGTATTTGTTGAGTAGTGTTTTTTATACTGTCATGTCTTAAACTCGAGTAAATTGTTGCTTTCTTCTCAGTTTCTGCAGACGCCAACCCGAGTCCAGCGGAGGAAACGGTGACTTGGTGGAAACCAAAGCTCTGGTTTCGCACCAACGTCGTCCGCATCCACCCAGTTTAAAAGGTGAGCAGACCTAAACTGTTTAGAGTCTTTTTGTTTAGTATTATTGCATTATGTGAAATTATTCTCATGACTCGTGACAGTAAACACATTGTAAACACATTATGCCGTCACAGTTCCATCAGGCTCCTGCACTGACTTAGTCCAGAACTGTTACTTGCATCTACTCTGTCACAAACAGATGATGTTTAGGGTAAATTGTGAACATGCCGTACTGAGTGTTCTGCTGCTTTGTCCCTTGAGGTGGATGGACCGTCCTGGAGGAGCCCACCCCCTCAAGAGGACACCGTCTTCATCTCCTCCTCATCAGAGGAGGAGACACGTACCAATTTATTTGTTTTACTATTTGTTCTGTTAGGTAAAGTTTAAGTTAGATTGAGATAAGATGTTCTGTTCTATGTCTGTTCTGACACTTTATTTGTTCTTATTATTAGTGATCGTTTTGTATTATTGTGTTTTTAGCTGCAGAAGGTGACCCCCAGCAACGGTAAATACAACTGAAATGTTCAAGTCTTAACTATTTTTCGCTGATGTATTTACTCACTCTGTATTCTAATGCTTTCACTTTACCAGACACAACCGAACTGGACCAAGATCCTGCGTTCCAAGCAGCTCGGGCCCAAGATGGAGATCTTAAACCGACGCAGGAACAACAGCTGCACATTTACACTGAGTAAGAATGACATGTCAGAGCCTATTCATAGTCTGTTCTTCACATCCTCTACTCCTGGAGCTAATGTGTTCATTTTGGTTGTGACAGGTGCAGCTGTGGAGGCTGGAGAACTTCATCCACGGATAGGACCACCTGGAGAGAAGTTGTCCCCTGCGTTCATGGAGGCTCAGTGCAGTAAGTAATCACCTGAGCAGTCATTTACCTGAGTAGTAAAGTGGTGATAAGCTTAACATCACAATGTAGACTTGTGTGTTAACAACACATCTGTTCATGGTGTTTCTTCCAGCATCCTGCAGCTCCCCGCTCCCTCCGGCCTCCGGTCCAAACGAAGAGGAGCCTCCCGGTCCAAACCACATAGGGGAAGTGTCTTTATTACTGCTTCCTCTGTGCTGCTGGGTTTGGGACATGGTGTTGGCCTCCATCTGCCAACAGAAGTCTGTGGGGACGAGTCATTTTCACAAATAAGTTGTAAACACACTGTAATAAATACATTTCATGTTAAACAAATCATTTGGTTTGTGTTGTTTTGTGTTTCACTGTGAGACTCTGAATATGTGGGTAAAATGGTCAAAATACTCACTTATCATAACACCTGTATGAAATGCTAAATAACAGGCTGAGATCAGAATAGTGTTGTGTAATGGAAAAATTGTGCCTTTGTGCTATTTCTTATCCAACGCAGTCGTCATGTGCTGGTTAGGTGCAATACTGAACTGAACATTCTTACACAAACAACTAATCTCTTGTGCCCTGTCGTACATCAAGTCTTAACATCTGATGTTTCATTTGACTGACTAATAATTTATGATATATGTTTGACTTTTACACCCGGGCTCTGGCTCCATCCTATCTGACTCCCCACCAGACCCAAGGCTGTTAAAGCAAATGCATCTTGTCTTCGAAGCTTGGTGTTCCTTCCTTTGGATAACAAGACAGGGTGATGCAGAAGTGAGAAGGCAAACATTCTCACTTGTAACACTAATCAGGATGTTCATTTACTTACTTTGCTTTACTACATACATCAATGTACTGAATGCATATGGAATAATTAGTGAGTCTGCAACGGTAACGATGTAGCTGCCAGTTTAAGCTGCATGTTGTGTCCGCACTGGCTTGTGGCAATCTTCAGTTCCTGAATTCATCTCTAGCAAAAGGAGACAAGCTGCTCTAAGATCAGCGGGAGAAGTGGAACACTATCACAGCCTGATAATCTCACGTAGGAGAACCTTCCATGTCCATGTGCAGATGTTCAGCAAAGACCTCTTTGAAACGCAGACGCTGCTTGTCCGAGCTCTCTGAACCTCTGTGTTTGACCAGCGGGGATGCAAAGAGGAAAGAATCTGCTGAAGCTGAATAACGAATGCACGTGTATTTTAGTCATTTCACATCTGAACTGTCTCACTGCTCCCAGGGGAAACTTTGTTTAAGTATACTCTGGTAATATGTAGCCCTGCATTAGGTGGTGGACAGTATGAACAACTGTTGGCCGTACTGACTTCTGTCAGTGCGTTGCATCTCCATGAGCTAATCCCATCTGGATGGCAACATCAGAAGATTCCTTGGAGCTACGTCAGAAGCTCAGAGAACAAGCACAAAAAGCACTTCCTCAGCACAAATGTTTATAAATTCAAACACGCTCATGTGATTCCTGAGGAAGCCACAATAATAGTTCATGAACAAGAAATGTTGCGTGTTCGTCCATGACACATTTTAATCTCTTAGGGCATAACTGAACCCAACATAAGGCACTGTGTCGAACACTAGCATAGTTCATTTCTCCTGAAAGTGATTACTAGTGTTCATCTGGACGATTTCAAAGTCCAACAAATACAGAATAAAAAAAAGAGGTGTGTTGTAGCGTGCTGCCGTCATCCCTTTGCTACACCATGAACTGGGTGTATCCCTCAGCGCCTGCGACGATCACGTCCATCCAGATCCTCACGGCCTCGGGAGACGGAGCGACCATGTAGTAGACGCGGTCATGAGTTTTCACACTGAAGGTCAGCGAGGGGTTTGGACTCTGGGGGGGCGGAAGCAGAAGGTAAAGATGATGTTGGATCCGACCCGTACACACATACAGACATACACACAAACAAGCGTGTGTGCAAACCTTATGCGCGTTCTTCAAATGATCATAACATACTTCCTCAATTGCTTGGAAGCCAATGACTCCTTTCAGCTTGGCTTCATGCTTGTCTAAAGAAGAGAATAAAATATATAATATAATAATACACTGTATCATTCACATGTGCATGAAGGGACTCTTCGTGTTTCGCATGCATTGGTATGTTTACAGTTTCATTTAAAAGACCAGTTTTGACTGTAAAATACGTTCTGACTCCTCCTTTACAAACACTGACTTTGCCCGTTCCCACCTGCACAATTTTGAACACAGTCAGCAATAGTTTTTGTTTGTATTGTGAGTGTAGCATTATGTAGAAAAATAATAAATAAATAAAAAACTCACTGAAAGTCTGGTGGGACTTTATCTTTCATCGAGCCACGTTCTTGTTTGGGCTACACGTAAACATACCACGCTGGAATGAGAACGCATCATTTTGGCTCTAGCGTTTAGCTTTAGCTTCGTATAGTCCTAGGATATAGTTCCTACAGTATATTAATTTGTTTTCAAGTTGAATTAGCATGGCCACATGTAGCTAAAGTGTTAGTTTTTTTGCATTTTTCTATGTGAAGGTAAGCAAAATCCATTTAGAAAATACAGTGACGCACTGTACGAAAGGGACTAGCTAAATAAATTAGCTTACATTTCCGTCTTTCTCGTTCGCACGTGCACGCGTCAGTGGGTGTCATGGAAACAGAACGACGGAAGTTATATAAGGCCCGTAGGCGCGGGTATTCCCCCCTTTGCAGTTGGACGCTAACCTTGACGGACGAAAGTTTTTCTGTGGTGGCTAAGGATTGCTCCAGGAACCACGAGCCCTTGGATATTTAACTCAATTTAAGGATCGTTGGATTTACTATTTGGGCTACAGTCACTCACCTGTTCTGAAAGAACCAACTGGTGCATCTGGTGAGCTGATGTCTGGAAGTACCGGCGTGTGGCCCAGATTCACCTCTGCTTGGCAGGTTAGAAAAGACACGCTGCTTCTATATTAGTCTACATGAAACTTTGCTCCTTACAACTGTTTAATAAGTAACTTTGCTCCTTACAACTGTTTCATAAGATCTTTGTAGTAGAAATATTTGATTTTAAGGTTGGAAAGGTTTTTAATGTGATTTATTCCGTTTTAATTAGCTATTTTCCCCTTAAATGTCTATATATGTGTTGAATGTAGTATTAATATAGTATTTATTGACAACCTGTTATTTTTGTTAAGGTGTAGAAATCACTTTTTGTGATTCAAAATGGCGACTGGGCCTAAATTCATGTGTTCGTGTTCCCCATGGAAACTCGATCACGCGCACAGGTCCAGTTCTGTCAGTAGCTGCGTGACTGGAGTGAGTGGACAGAGATTCGTTTTGATGTAACAGTTTCACAGCTACATCAAAACGACTGGTTTACTTTTTTTTTAAATGTCTATTTGATAAAAAAAACATATCGTTTAGACAGTAGGGAATTTACTCACCTGCGTGCAAACAACTTAGTTTTCAGTTATGTTTCAGATAATATGAAGATGTGAGAAAGATGTGTCTGTGTTGGCAGTTGAAAACACAGATTTTTGTTTAGTGAACTTTCTAAATTGCATATGAACAAAACGAACAAGTGCATGCTTTATTTAGCGTTTATCTGACGTTGAAGTGAGGTTTGCAGCGTTCATTAAAATAAATTAACCAAGTTTATTTATTGTAGTTAAATCTAGGCTTGCGGACATAACAAAGGTCAGGGTTCATTACAATAATATTCATGTGCATTAATATCTGACTAATAATATAACACTGTTGTAAAGCCTACCGTAAAGTAACTGTGTCCAATCCGATCGTTTATTCAGCGTTTGCTTTGAGAGTGGGGAAACAGCGCCGTACCGTGGTCATTTAGTGTCTAACATGGGTTTCACCGTCTTGGCTCCTCTACTGCCTGTGTCATGGCCTCCGGGTCACTTCCTACTCTGTCGAATGGACAAACACCACATTCACGTTACTTATTTTGTCCTGTCTAGTTACACTAGGAACATAAAACAACACGTAGACACCAAAATAATACGATGGCGTTGAAGTCATGGCAGGCAAGTGTCCCTGTGTCTGTAGCTGCAGCAAGTTCAGTTTGCGCGTTACCGTTTTTAAGTGTGATATCAGACACAAGTGTTTGAGTAAATGGGAAAAGCTGTAAGTTGTCAAAAGTCAAACAAGTTGTATCAAGTTAATAATCTTTTCTGTTTTGTGTTTGAATTGAAAGAGAAGAAGAAAAGAGAGCGAAGGAAGAAGGAATGGCACAATGGCAAATAAGAAGACCCGTGTAGGATCCGTGACAGAAGAACCAGAGAGACAGAGAAGAGAGAAAGCAGAAGAGGAAAGAAGAAGAAGAAACAAAGAAGCCAAAGTGGACTATGCATCTGCATATGTCCAGGAGTGGCGGAACAAGCTGATAAGGAAACGTGTGGAATGCAACTTGAAAGAAATGGACAGAGATCAAAGGATGGCAGCACTAAAGGAACAAGACGAAATAGAATGCCGCATACAGATGCAGGCCGTTAGTCATCAGATCGCCATGGAGCAAGAAAGCAAAAGAAGACGTGAGGAAGCGCGGAAAGAGGAGATGAAGAAAACCGTGTTGGAGAACTTCAATGTCACCGAGTACCTGCCAGAACTGGAGGAAATCCGACTGAAGAAGCTAGAGAAGAAGGAAAAGGAAATACTTACCAAGCAAGAAGAAGCAAGACAGCAACGATGGCAGAAAGAAAAGGAGCAGCGAGACAAGTATGAGAAGAAAGAGAAGAAAGACGAGAGGAAGGAAGATAAGAGAAAAGACAAGTGGCAGAAGAAGGAAGAGGAAATAAGGAAGAAAGAAGAGAAAGAAAGGCAGCAAAGGATTAAAAGACGGACAGAACGACAACAGAAGAAGGACGAGAAAAGAGAGAAGGCTGTTTCAAAGATGGTCACAAAGGAGCTCAAAAAGGAGGACGAACGACTGAAGGAGGAAGAGGAGAGAAGAAGAAAACAAGAGAGAGAGGAGCAGAAAAGGGAGAAGAAGAAGAAACAGCAGGAGCTAAAGACATTTGAGAGAGAGAAGAAAAAATGGATGGAACAATGCGAAAAGGATCAGAAGGAGAAGAAAAAACAGCGGAAGAAGGAAGAAAAGGAAAGAAGACTGAACAACAGGAAGGCAGAGAAGAAGAGGGAAAAATATGAGGTCACAGCTCAGGACGTCTGGGCGGAGAGGAGGCTGAAGACGGTGGAGACCGGGGCAGCTGATCTCAGCCCCTTCATCTGTGAATGTAAGAAACATTTGTCACAACTCTCATTTAAATTCATTCATGTCCTTCTCATCATGTGGGTTTTACTGTGGATTCGTTTTCCTGGGGCCTGTATTTGTTGAGTAGTGTTTTTTATACTGTCATGTCTTAAACTCGAGTAAATTGTTGCTTTCTTCTCAGTTTCTGCAGACGCCAACCCGAGTCCAGCGGAGGAAACGGTGACTTGGTGGAAACCAAAGCTCTGGTTTCGCACCAACGTCGTCCGCATCCACCCAGTTTAAAAGGTGAGCAGACCTAAACTGTTTAGAGTCTTTTTGTTTAGTATTATTGCATTATGTGAAATTATTCTCATGACTCGTGACAGTAAACACATTGTAAACACATTATGCCGTCACAGTTCCATCAGGCTCCTGCACTGACTTAGTCCAGAACTGTTACTTGCATCTACTCTGTCACAAACAGATGATGTTTAGGGTAAATTGTGAACATGCCGTACTGAGTGTTCTGCTGCTTTGTCTCTTGAGGTGGATGGACCGTCCTGGAGGAGCCCACCCCCTCAAGAGGACACCGTCTTCATCTCCTCCTCATCAGAGGAGGAGACACGTACCAATTTATTTGTTTTACTATTTGTTCTGTTAGGTAAAGTTAAAGTTAGATTGAGATAAGATGTTCTGTTCTGTGTCTGTTCTGACACTTTATTTGTTCTTATTATTAGTGATCGTTTTGTATTATTGTGTTTTTAGCTGCAGAAGGTGACCCCCAGCAACGGTAAATACAACTGAAATGTTCAAGTCTTAACTATTTTTCTCTGATGTATTTACTCACTCTGTATTCTAATGCTTTCACTTTACCAGACACAACCGAACTGGACCAAGATCCTGCGTTCCAAGCAGCTCGGGCCCAAGATGGAGATCTTAAACCGACGCAGGAACAACAGCTGCACATTTACACTGAGTAAGAATGACATGTCAGAGCCTATTCATAGTCTGTTCTTCACATCCTCTACTCCTGGAGCTAATGTGTTCATTTTGGTTGTGACAGGTGCAGCTGTGGAGGCTGGAGAACTTCATCCACGGATAGGACCACCTGGAGAGAAGTTGTCCCCTGCGTTCATGGAGGCTCAGTGCAGTAAGTAATCACCTGAGCAGTCATTTACCTGAGTAGTAAAGTGGTGATAAGCTTAACATCACAATGTAGACTTGTGTGTTAACAACACATCTGTTCATGGTGTTTCTTCCAGCATCCTGCAGCTCCCCGCTCCCTCCGGCCTCCGGTCCAAACGAAGAGGAGCCTCCCGGTCCAAACCACATAGGGGAAGTGTCTTTATTACTGCTTCCTCTGTGCTGCTGGGTTTGGGACATGGTGTTGGCCTCCATCTGCCAACAGAAGTCTCTGGGGACGAGTCATTTTCACAAATACGTTGTAAACACACTGTAATAAATACATTTCATGTTAAACAAATCATTTAGTTTGTGTTGTTTTGTGTTTCACTGTGAGACTCTAAGTATGTGGGTAAAATGGTCAAAATACTCACTTATCATAACACCTGTATGAAATGCTAAATAACAGGCTGAGGTCAGAATAGTGTTGTGTGATGGAAAAATTGTGCCTTTGTGCTATTTCTTATCCAACGCAGTCGTCATGTGCTGGTTAGGTGCAATACTGAACTGAACATTCTTACACAAACAACTAATCTCTTGTGCCCTGTCGTACATCAAGTCTAAACATCTAATGTTTCATTTGACTGACTAATAATTTATGATATATGTTTGACTTTTACACCCGGGCTCTGGCTCCATCCTATCTGACTCCCCACCAGACCCAAGGCTGTTAAAGCAAATGCATCTTGTCTTCGAAGCTTGGTGTTCCTTCCTTTGGATAACAAGACAGGGTGATGCAGAAGTGAGAAGGCAAACATTCTCACTTGTAACACTAATCAGGATGTTCATTTACTTACTTCGCTTTACTACATACATCAATGTACTGAATGCATATGGAATAATTAGTGAGTCTGCAACGGTAACGATGTAGCTGCCAGTTTAAGCTGCATGTTGTGTCCGCACTGGCTTGTGGCAATCTTCAGTTCCTGAATTCATCTCTAGCAAAAGGAAACAAGCTGCTCTAAGATCAGCTGGAGAAGTGGAACACTATCACAGCCTGATAATCTCACGTAGGAGAACCTTCCATGTCCATGTGCAGATGTTCAGCAAAGACCTCTTTGAAACGCAGACGCTGCTTGTCCGAGCTCTCTGAACCTCTGTGTTTGACCAGCGGGGATGCAAAGAGGAAAGAATCTGCTGAAGCTGAATAACGAATGCACGTGTATTTTAGTCATTTCACATCTGAACTGTCTCACTGCTCCCAGGGGAAACTTTGTTTAAGTATACTCTGGTAATATGTAGCCCTGCATTAGGTGGTGGACAGTATGAACAACTGTTGGCCGTACTGACTTCTGTCAGTGCGTTGCATCTCCATGAGCTAATCCCATCTGGATGGCAACATCAGAAGATTCCTTGGAGCTACGTCAGAAGCTCAGAGAACAAGCACAAAAAGCACTTCCTCAGCACAAATGTTTATAAATTCAAACACGCTCATGTGATTCCTGAGGAAGCCACAATAATAGTTCATGAACAAGAAATGTTGTGTGTTCGTCCATGACACATTTTAATCTCTTAGGGCATAACTGAACCCAACATAAGGCACTGTGTCGAACACTAGCATAGTTCATTTCTCCTGAAAGCGATTACTAGTGTTCATCTGGACGATTTCAAAGTCCAACAAATACAGAATAAAAAAAAGAGGTGTGTTGTAGCGTGCTGCCGTCATCCCTTTGCTACACCATGAACTGGGTGTATCCCTCAGCGCCTGCGACGATCACGTCCATCCAGATCCTCACGGCCTCGGGAGACGGAGCGACCATGTAGTAGACGCGGTCATGAGTTTTCACACTGAAGGTCAGCGAGGGGTTTGGACTCTGGGGGGCGGAAGCAGAAGGTAAAGATGATGTTGGATCCGACCCGTACACACATACAGACATACACACAAACAAGCGTGTGTGCAAACCTTATGCGCGTTCTTCAAATGATCATAACATACTTCCTCAATTGCTTGGAAGCCAATGACTCCTTTCAGCTTGGCTTCATGCTTGTCTAAAGAAGAGAATAAAATATATAATATAATAATACACCGTATCATTCACATGTGCATGAAGGGACTCTTCGTGTTTCGCATGCATTGGTATGTTTACAGTTTCATTTAAAAGACCAGTTTTGACTGTAAAATACGTTCTGACTCCTCCTTTACAAACACTGACTTTGCCCGTTCCCACCTGCACAATTTTTAACACAGTCAGCAATAGTTTTTGTTTGTATTGTGAGTGTAGCATTATGTAGAAAAATAATAAATAAATAAAAAACTCACTGAAAGTCTGGTGGGACTTTATCTTTCATCGAGCCACGTTCTTGTTTGGGCTACACGTAAACATACCACGCTGGAATGAGAACGCATCATTTTGGCTCTAGCGTTTAGCTTTAGCTTCGTATAGTCCTAGGATATAGTTCCTACAGTATATTAATTTGTTTTCAAGTTGAATTAGCATGGCCACATGTAGCTAAAGTGTTAGTTTTTTGCATTTTTCTATGTGAAGGTAAGCAAAATCCATTTAGAAAATACAGTGATGCACTGTACGAAAGGGACTAGCTAAATAAATTAGCTTACATTTCCGTCTTTCTCGTTCGCACGTGCACGCGTCAGTGGGTGTCATGGAAACAGAACGACGGAAGTTATATAAGGCCCGTAGGCGCGGGTATTCCCCCCTTTGCAGTTGGACGCTAACCTTGACGGACGAAAGTTTTTCTGTGGTGGCTAAGGATTGCTCCAGGAACCACGAGCCCTTGGATATTTAACTCAATTTAAGGATCGTTGGATTTACTATTTGGGCAACAGTCACTCACCTGTTCTGAAAGAACCAACTGGTGCATCTGGTGAGCTGATGTCTGGAAGTACCGGCGTGTGGCCCAGATTCACCTCTGCTTGGCAGGTTAGAAAAGACACGCTGCTTCTATATTAGTCTACATGAAACTTTGCTCCTTACAACTGTTTAATAAGTAACTTTGCTCCTTACAACTGTTTCATAAGATCTTTGTAGTAGAAATATTTGATTTTAAGGTTGGAAAGGTTTTTAATGTGATTTATTCCGTTTTAATTGGTTATTTTCCCCTTAAATGTCTATATATGTGTTGAATGTAGTATTAATATAGTATTTATTGACAACCTGTTATTTTGTTAAGGTGTAGAAATCACTTTTTGTGATTCAAAATGGCGACTGGGCCTAAATTCATGTGTTCGTGTTCCCCATGGAAACTCGATCACGCGCACAGGTCCAGTTCTGTCAGTAGCTGCGTGACTGGAGTGAGTGGACAGAGATTCGTTTTGATGTAACAGTTTCACAGCTACATCAAAACGACCGGTTTACTTTTTTTTAAATGTCTATTTGATAAAAAAAACCATATCGTTTAGACAGTAGGGAATTTACTCACCTGCGTGCAAACAACTTAGTTTTCAGTTATGTTTCAGATAATATGAAGATGTGAGAAAGATGTGTCTGTGTTGGCAGTTGAAAACACAGATTTTTGTTTAGTGAACTTTCTAAATTGCATATGAACAAAACGAACAAGTGCATGCTTTATTTAGCGTTTATCTGACGTTGAAGTGAGGTTTGCAGCGTTCATTAAAATAAATTAACCAAGTTTATTTATTGTAGTTAAATCTAGGCTTGCGGACATAACAAAGGTCAGGGTTCATTACAATAATATTCATGTGCATTAATATCTGACTAATAATATAACACTGTTGTAAAGCCTACCGTAAAGTAACTGTGTCCAATCCGATCGTTTATTCAGCGTTTGCTTTGAGAGTGGGGAAACAGCGCCGTACCGTGGTCATTTAGTGTCTAACATGGGTTTCACCGTCTTGGCTCCTCTACTGCCTGTGTCATGGCCTCCGGGTCACTTCCTACTCTGTCGAATGGACAAACACCACATTCACGTTACTTATTTTGTCCTGTCTAGTTACACTAGGAACATAAAACAACACGTAGACACCAAAATAATACGATGGCGTTGAAGTCATGGCATTCAAGTGTCCCTGTGTCTGTAGCTGCAGCAAGTTCAGTTTTTAGCGCGTTACCGGTTTTTAAAGTGTGATATCAGACACAAGTGTTTGAGTAAATGGGAAAAGCTGTAAGTTGTCAAAAGTCAAACAAGTTGAATCAAGTTAATAATCTTTTCTGTTTTGTGTTTGAATTGAAAGAGAAGAAGAAAAGAGAGCGAAGGAAGAAGGAATGGCACAATGGCAAATAAGAAGAGCCGTGTAGGATCCGTGACAGAAGAACCAGAGAGACAGAGAAGAGAGAAAGCAGAAGAGGAAAGAAGAAGAAGAAGAAACAAAGAAGCCAAAGTGGACTATGCATCTGCATATGTCCAGGAGTGGCGGAACAAGCTGATAAGGAAACGTGTGGAATGCAACTTGAAAGAAATGGACAGAGATCAAAGGATGGCAGCACTAAAGGAACAAGACGAAATAGAATGCCGCATACAGATGCAGGCCGTTAGTCATCAGATCGCCATGGAGCAAGAAAGCAAAAGAAGACGTGAGGAAGCGCGGAAAGAGGAGATGAAGAAAACCGTGTTGGAGAACTTCAATGTCACCGAGTACCTGCCAGAACTGGAGGAAATCCGACTGAAGAAGCTAGAGAAGAAGGAAAAGGAAATACTTACCAAGCAAGAAGAAGCAAGACAGCAACGATGGCAGAAAGAAAAGGAGCAGCGAGACAAGTATGAGAAGAAAGAGAAGAAAGACGAGAGGAAGGAAGATAAGAGAAAAGAGAAGTGGCAGAAGAAGGAAGAGGAAATAAGGAAGAAAGAAGAGAAAGAAAGGCAGCAAAGGATTAAAAGACGGACAGAACGACAACAGAAGAAGGACGAGAAAAGAGAGAAGGCTGTTTCAAAGATGGTCACAAAGGAGCTCAAAAAGGAGGACGAACGACTGAAGGAGGAAGAGGAGAGAAGAAGAAAACAAGAGAGAGAGGAGCAGAAAAGGGAGAAGAAGAAGAAACAGCAGGAGCTAAAGACATTTGAGAGAGAGAAGAAAAAATGGATGGAACAATGCGAAAAGGATGAGAAGGAGAAGAAAAAACAGCGGAAGAAGGAAGAAAAGGAAAGAAGACTGAGCAACAGGAAGGCAGAGAAGAAGAAGGAAAAATATGAGGTCACAGCTCAGGACGTCTGGGCGGAGAGGAGGCTGAAGACGGTGGAGACCGGGGCAGCTGATCTCAGCCCCTTCATCTGTGAATGTAAGAAACATTTGTCACAACTCTCATTTAAATTCATTCATGTCCTTCTCATCATGTGGGTTTTACTGTGGATTCGTTTTCCTGGGGCCTGTATTTGTTGAGTAGTGTTTTTTATACTGTCATGTCTTAAACTCGAGTAAATTGTTGCTTTCTTCTCAGTTTCTGCAGACGCCAACCCGAGTCCAGCGGAGGAAACGGTGACTTGGTGGAAACCAAAGCTCTGGTTTCGCACCAACGTCGTCCGCATCCACCCAGTTTAAAAGGTGAGCAGACCTAAACTGTTTAGAGTCTTTTGTTTAGTATTATTGCATTATGTGAAATTATTCTCGTGACTCGTGACAGTAAACACATTGTAAACACATTATGCCGTCACAGTTCCATCAGGCTCCTGCACTGACTTAGTCCAGAACTGTTACTTGCATCTACTCTGTCACAAACAGATGATGTTTAGGGTAAATTGTGAACATGCCGTACTGAGTGTTCTGCTGCTTTGTCCCTTGAGGTGGATGGACCGTCCTGGAGGAGCCCACCCCCTCAAGAGGACACCGTCTTCATCTCCTCCTCATCAGAGGAGGAGACACGTTCCAATTTATTTGTTTTACTATTTGTTCTGTTAGGTAAAGTTTAAGTTAGATTGAGATAAGATGTTCTGTTCTATGTCTGTTCTGACACTTTATTTGTTCTTATTATAAGTGATCGTTTTGTATTATTGTGTTTTAGCTGCAGAAGGTGACCCCCAGCAACGGTAAATACAACTGAAATGTTCAAGTCTTAACTATTTTTCGCTGATGTACTTGATGTTACTTGCATCTACTCTGTCACAAACAGATGATGTTTAGGGTAAATTGTGAACATGCCGTACTGAGTGTTCTGCTGCTTTGTCCCTTGAGGTGGATGGACCGTCCTGGAGGAGCCCACCCCCTCAAGAGGACACCGTCTTCATCTCCTCCTCATCAGAGGAGGAGACACGTACCAATTTATTTGTTTTACTATTTGTTCTGTTAGGTAAAGTTTAAGTTAGATTGAGATAAGATGTTCTGTTCTATGTCTGTTCTGACACTTTATTTGTTCTTATTATAAGTGATCGTTTTGTATTATTGTGTTTTAGCTGCAGAAGGTGACCCCCAGCAACGGTAAATACAACTGAAATGTTCAAGTCTTAACTATTTTTCGCTGATGTATTTACTCACTCTGTATTCTAATGCTTTCACTTTACCAGACACAACCGAACTGGACCAAGATCCTGCGTTCCAAGCAGCTCGGGCCCAAGATGGAGATCTTAAACCGACGCAGGAACAACAGCTGCACATTTACACTGAGTAAGAATGACATGTCAGAGCCTATTCATAGTCTGTTCTTCACATCCTCTACTCCTGGAGCTAATGTGTTCATTTTGGTTGTGACAGGTGCAGCTGTGGAGGCTGGAGAACTTCATCCACGGATAGGACCACCTGGAGAGAAGTTGTCCCCTGCGTTCATGGAGGCTCAGTGCAGTAAGTAATCACCTGAGCAGTCATTTACCTGAGTAGTAAAGTGGTGATAAGCTTAACATCACAATGTAGACTTGTGTGTTACACAACACATCTGTTCATGGTGT